>NC_047085.1:420797660-421402035 GCF_902459505.1 Geotrypetes seraphini | reverse complement strand
CACCCTCTGAAGTCTACCTCCTAGCCAGTCCCCCACTCATGTAGTCAAGGTGTCACCCAAACCTATAGAGCTCATCTTGCTCAATAACCTGCGGTGAGGTACGCTATCGAATGCTTTGCTGAAATCCAAGTACACGACGTCCAGGGACTCCCCAATATCCAGCTTCCTCGTCACCCAGTCAAAGAAGCTGATCAGGTTGGATTGACATGACCTCCCCTTTGTGAACCCATGTTGATGGGGATCTCGCAGATTCCCCTCGTTCAGGACCGTATCCAATTGGTGTTTGATTAGAGTTTCCATTAGTTTGCTCACTATTGAGTCACTGGGAAATTAACCAAGCGGAGATTCCTCCCCCTATGCATATTTTCCAACATTCTCTGAGAAACCCTTCAACTCTAGAAATACCTAACCACAAATCTTTATGGGTAATATCTTGTTTTTCCACTGCTTGTGGTTGCTCCTCTACTACACCTGTAAAAACAAGTGGTTTAGGTATTTCAGTAAAAGCCAATTTATTTATCTGAGTAGATGATACCACAGAACCAGTAGAAATAGTGGGAGTTATATTCTCACTAACACCAGATATTGGATGAAGAGGGGGTGTCCTTTCGAGGGGACTCAACGATACTCCGGATATGGGAGAGTTCGAATCAAGTAAAGTTTGTGCTGGAGTTTCTATAGGAAATGTCAAATGTCTGTCCATAGGACCAGAAATAGCAGGTGTTGAGCTCTTAGGTTTAACTTTCCTTTTACCCATGATATCAAAATTAAAGTTATACGACCTGAACTCCCGCTCCACGTTGCTCCAAGGGGCGGGACCTGCCCCTTAGGGCACGCCCCTTCAGCCACGCCCTGCGGCCGCAATTGCCGCAGCAGGCTGAAATTTAAGGCAAATCAAAGGCAGGGAGGATGGACTCAATGACATCAGGGGTCCGTCTTCCAAAGTGCCTGCCCGATACAACTGCGAGCTCTGCTGCTACTGCGGGCTACACGGGGCGTCGTCAAAGTTCTCCTCCAACGTCCATAGCGACAGGCAAGTGGCTCCCAGTCTCTCCGCGGCGGCAGGCTGAAATTTAAGGCGAATCAAAGGCAGTGAGGACGGACCGAATGACATCAGGGGTCCGTCTTCCAAAGTGCCTACCCGATATAACTGCGAGCTCTGCTACTACTGCGGGCTACACGGGGCAGCGTCAAAGTTCTCCTCCAGCATCCACAGCGACAGGCAAGTGGCTCCCAGTCTCTCCGCGGCAGCAGGCTGAAATTTAAGGCGAATCAAAGGCAGGGAGGAAGGACCCAATGACATCAGGGGTCAGTCTTCCAGAGTGCCTGCCCGATACAACTGCGAGCTCTGCTGCTACTGCGGGCTACACGGGGCATCATCAAAGTTCTCCTCCAGTGTCCACAGTGACAGGCAAGTGGCTCCCAGTCTCTCCGCGGCAGCAGGCTGAAATTTAAGGCGAATCAAAGGCAGGGAGGACGGACCCAATGACGTCAGAGGTCCGTCTTCCAAAGTGCCTGCCCAATACAACTGTGAGCTCTGCTGCTACATGGGGCGGCGTCAAAGTTCTCCTCCAGTGTCCACAGCGACAGGCAAGTGGCTCCCCAATCAAAGTTTTGAGACAAAAACCCAACTAACATTTGAATGCATTCTTTAAATGTGAGCTTAAGTTTTTCTTTTTTTTTTTTTTTAGTTCAATAATTTTTATTGAGTATTTTGAAAAATACAGGGAGCATTTCAAATACATAAAAACAAAATAAAGCTTTGTGTATAAAGAATCTGCAAATATATATTTAACTGTAGAGGACCATAGCAGTAAGAAAAGCTCCAAGTATTGGAACTGCTTGTGAAGACTATATGAGAAAAAGATGAGGGAGAACAGAAATAGAAATTAAAAGAGAAAGGAAAGAAAGAAGAAAAGAGAAGAAAAGGAAGGGAAGACAGGAGTGTCTACGAAGCAGAGCGTACATAGGAATCCAGGAATGACCAGGGTGATTTTTTGCTCTTCAAATTCATGGAGGTTCGGAGTGTAATTTTATTTTCATATGCATAGGATTCAAATCTATGATACATACACAGAGAGTTCCACCAAAAAGTATAGTCTAGTAGCGAAGATGATTTCCAATTTTTCAGAATGTGCATGAGAGCAGTCACAAACATGGTATTGATGAGCTTAGGAGGACAGTTTGATTGTGCGAAACAGGGATATTGAGAGCGAAGGATTATAATGTCCATAGAGATCTCTTCCGAGCAGTTAGTGATAGATTGTATGGTGTTCCAAATTTGAGACCAAAAGGAGTGGACCAAAGTACAATGAAAAAACATATGATCAAGAGTTCCCTCCTCTTTCAAACAGTTCCAGCAAACAGAGTCTTGCTTTAAGTTGGCTTTCCACATGCGAAATGGGGTCCATACTGCATTCCACATAATAAAGAACATTGATTGTGAAACTCTAGAAGATAAAAGCGGGCAGTTTGTTGAAGACCAAAAGAGTTCCCAATCAATGTCAGAAAGCGGAGTGGTGAGTATAATATCCCAGTGTTTCATAGATTAAGGTGAAAAAGTGAAGAAATGATCTCTCAAAATATTATAGAAAAAAGATATAGCCTTGCCTTTTAATAGAGTCAATAAAGACCAATGGCGGATAGTATTTTTGGAAGTCATGAAGTCAAAACGTATATACACAGAAGACAGCACTCCAATGAGTGAGAGCCACTGTGAATAAACAGAAGAAGGCAGCAGGTATGTGGAGCAAAGTATATCAAAAGGAACTGACGCAGTAAGAGTAGACAATTGATGGGCAAACCATATACCTGCCCGCTGCCACCGTTTCCATGAGAGGGATTTGCCATGGTTTTGGATTTTGGGATTATTCCAAAGAGACATGAGTGGGCTAACATTAACTGAGATCTCAGCTAATGTATCTAAAAGATGAAGAGAATGCTGCGTTGATCCCAACAAAGAGTACCTTCTCAAATGTCTGGGTACTGACACCGTTAGTAAGCAGGAAATGTGTAAAGGCGTGCATAAAAAGCACTCCATTTCAAACCAAGCAGGAGGATCTTGGGGATAGGAGTCAGTAACCCAGTAAGCTCCATATTTAGCTAGTGAAGCAATATAATAATGATAGAAATCCGGGAAGTTAAGACCACCGTTAATCTTAGAGGCTTTCAGCTTGGCGAGAGCAATTCGAGGTTTTTTCTTGTTCCGAATGAATTCAGATAGCTTCCTATTTAGCCAATGAAAAAACGACTTCCGGCATAGAAGAGGAAGCATAGAGAGAGTGTAATTAATTTGAGGTGCTAGGGTCATTTTGATGGATGCTATTCTACCCCACCAAGACAAAAAAAGTGGATACCATCGAGATGTAGTATTTAGAACTAGATTTTTGACTTTAGATATATTAAGATCTTGAGCAAGAACCGGATCCTTATGTATTAAAATCCCCAAGTATTTCACAGCTTCATGTGACCATGAGAAGGGAAAATGAGCCAGATCTGATTGAAGAATGTTATCATTCAGAAGGAAGATCTCTGATTTCTCCCAATTGACAGAGTATCCGGATAGGAGGGAATATTGTTTGACAATATGTATAAGATGAGGAAGAGAGGATAGAGGGTTCCTTAGAAAAATTAAAACATCATCAGCATAGGCTGCTAATTTGAAGTCTCGATCAGAGGAGGGAATACCGTTAATTAAGGGGCTTTGTCTAATAGCAGAAAGAAGAGGCTCCAACACTAAATTAAATAGCAATGGTGAGAGAGGACAGCCCTGTCGAGTGCCTCTTTGAAGGGAAAATTTATTGGATAAAGAGTTGTTAATCAGAATACGAGCTGTGGGTTGGTGATATAACGCTTCTATCCAATTCGTGAAGAATGAGCCAAAATTATACCATTTCAGGACACGGAAAAGAAAAGGCCACTCCACCTGGTCAAAGGCTTTTTCAGCATCAATAGCTAGGCCTATTACAGGGTCTGACATTGTTTTAGCGTGAGCGTTAATATGGTGAAAGAGGCGCAGGTTATCTCCTATATATCTTTGTTTAATGAACCCTGTTTGATCTTTATGTATAAGAGATGGAATCACTTTGGTAAGTCTTAATGCAAGTAATTTTGCCATTATCTTGTAATCTAAGTTAAGGAGAGAGATAGGACGGAGGTTTTTAACCAAGGTGGCGTCTCTGTCAGGTTTAGGAATTACTACAATGGTGGCTTCAGTGAAATTGAATTGTTTGTCCGGAGTGGAATGGAGGAAATCATAATATGTAAGGAGATGAGGGGCTAAGATGGTGCGAAATTGTTTAAAGAATTCGTTAGTAAAGCCGTCCGGGCCGGGGGCTTTCCCAGCAGGTAGGGAAGATTTGGCAGCTTCTATTTCTGATATAGTTATCGGGGAATCTAGTTCCAATTTAACAGAATCCGATATGGTCGGATGAGTTAAGGAGGAAAGAAAGGAGTCTATATCTGATTCAGGAGCAGCAAATTCGGATTGGTATAATGAAGCATAAAAATTTTCGAATTGAGAGGAGATTAAAGATCTGGTTTTGACTAATTGACCTGATGGATCTTGAATAGCTGTGATATGTAGTCTTTTGGATTTAATTTTAAGGTATCTGGCCAAAGGGCGACCCATAAGATTATCTCCCATATAATGACCAGAATTGGAAATGAAGATATCACGCCTGGCTGTACATGAAACTAAAGTATTATATTCATATTTAAGTTTTTGGATACGTTGGAGAGTAGCTGGGTCATGCAGGTGATTAGACATATGTTGTAATTCTAATGTTTTAATAGAATTTTCTAAGTCTTTTTCCTTTATCATGGACTATTTCTTTTTCCAAGAGGCAATTTTTATCAATTCACCTCTAAGGGTTGCTTTGTATGCTTCCCAGACAATGGAAGGACAGACTTCAGGATCTTTAGAGTTATTTTCAAAAAATTCCGCTGTGAAAGAATTGATTTTTTCAACAGTTTCCTCATCTAGGAGTAAAGCGTTGTTCAGCCGCCAAGAGGGGGATTCTTTGCGTGGAGCCGAGATGGAAATATATAAAGAGACCGTGAGAGCATGATCCGTGAGAGAGATTGGATGTATGATAGTATTGGTAAGATCTTGAATAAGAGAAGAGGATAGGAGAAAGAAATCAATTCTTGAGTAGGTATTATGTGGTGGTGAAAAGTATGTGTATTCTCTGCCTTTCGGGTGAAGTAAGCGCCAAGGATCCACAAGGGAGAAGGCATCATTTAGAGCAGTGTTTTTCAACCGCTGTTCCGCGGCACACTAGTGTGCCACGAGATGTTGCCTGGTGTGCCGCAGGGCCGCCATCAGGGCAGTACTACCAGTCCTGCATTCAGGGGCCCGGAGCTGAAAGGGGGCCCAAGGCAGGGGCGCCAGTAGCTCGCCAAGGCAAAGTGAGTCGATCACCCAGGACTCACTTTGTCTTGGCGATCTAATCTATCGAGCCGATAAGTCTTCTTCTCCCCGACGTCAATTCTGCAGTCGGAGAGGAAGTTTGGGCCAGCCAATCGCTGCCTGGCTGGGCGGAACTTCCTCTCCGATTGCAGAATTGACGTCAGGGAGAGCATGCGTCGGCGTCGGCTTTGGGGCCTGTTATCCATTGGTGGGTCCTGTTCCCCGATGGCAGTGGCAGTGGTTTGGGGAACGGCAGGGAGAAAGAAAGAAAGAAAGGGGGCAGGCAGGGAAACAGAAGGAAAGAAGAGAAACAGAAAAAAAGAAAGAAAGGTCAGGGAGAGAGGAAGAAAAAGTTGGGGGAGGGAATGAGGTGTGGAGGAGAGAAAGCATACAGGCAGATAGAAGGGAAGAAAGATTGGATGCACAGTCAGAAGAAGAAAGTGCAACCAGAAATCACCAGACAAGGTAGGAAAAATGATTTTATTTTAAATTTAGCAAAGTGGAGGCAGTATTACCACAGTTTTCAAAGGAATTTGCCCAAATAACTTAATAGTTAACTGGGTAAATTCCCAGAGATGAAAACTTCCCTTCACTTACTATGCACAGTTCTGAATTTATATCTGCTGTCTATATTTTACAATATGGTCACCTTTTACTAAACCGCAATAGTGGTTTTTAGCGCAGGGAGCCTATGAGCGTCAAGAGCAGCGCTGGACATTCAGCGCAGCTCCCTGCGCTAAAAACTGCTATTGTGGTTTAATAAAAAGGATGGAGGGTATATTTGTCTATTTTTGTATGCTATAAAAACCAAATACAGAGAGAGACTGAGAGCTGTTGACGAAGAGCTACGTGTGTGTCTTTCTTCGATTCCAGCCAGAATATCAGCTTTGTGTTCAGCCAAACAGGCCCAGGTTTCGCACTGAATAAAGTATTTTATAATTTTTCACTATTCTGTTTACTTAATATTTCATAATAAAGTAATTATAAAATACTTTCTTTGTGTTTATTTGATTCCTATTCAAGAGAATTACTTTATATATAGTCAATATAGGCACAGAGTTAAATTTTTTAACATTTTCTAATGGTGGTGTGCCTCGTGATTTTTTTCATGAAACAAGTGTGCCTTTGCCCAAAAAAGGTTGAAAAACACTGATTTAGAGCATGAAGAGCTGTGAAAGACTTGGATTTGGAGGGTTTGCAAGAAGAAGATCTATCAATATATAAGTCTTGGATTTGATTAAAATCTCCTCCCAATATCAGAGAACAAGAACCAAATTCAACCAGCGCCAGCTGAATCTCTTTGAAAAAATCCGGGTGATCTTTAACCGGGTCATATATATTGAGAAAAACAAAATTCACTGAGTGCACCGCAGCATGTACCAGACACCATCTTCCCTCCGTGTCTGTTTTAAAAGAATGAATAACGGGAGAAAGTTTATCATTGAGAAATATTGAAACACCATTTTTCTTTTGATGAGTTGCAGGGGAATATAAGTGAGTGGAAAATCCCTTTAGTTGGAATTTCATGGCAGCAGCGGGTGGGAGGTGGGTTTCTTGCAAGAAAACTACATCAGGGTGTTTGTTGGACACATAATTAGCTATCTTTTTTCTTTTAATGGGATGGTTCAGACCATTCACATTAAAGGAGAAAACATGTAAATCAGCCATAGTATATGATATGCAGTGGTGAAACATAGAGTATATCTTCTCTGTCTAGAAAAGATAACTGATATATTTGTAAGGTCAGGCAGACACTCCTGTCTAAGAAGAAAAATAGAAAGAGCATGAAAATAAGAGAAAAGAAGTCAGTAATATCAGCATAATGTATGGTCAGAAAAGAAATAGACCACATTATCATGCATATTTTAAAACATTTTAAGGGTGCTCCTGTGAGCACGGAAGAGTAACACATATGGAACAACTAGCAAAATCCACACCTAATCAATAATAGAAAACATGAGATTAATGTGCTTAACTTAGCAGACTATGCAATATATGTATTTCATTACATAGCATGGTGAGATAAGAGCTTCTTGGCACAATCTGGAGTACCAAGTCTGGAATTGATTTGAGCAAGCAGAGACCTCAAAGGAAACTGCATGGTTGATGTCAAGTAGAATTAAACCGCTGGATCCATCACTGGGGTACCGCTAGCCACTATCACAGGCATAGAGTCTATAAATTGTTGTGCAGCTACTCTGTCTGTGAAGGTATGTGGTTTCCCATTACTCCATAAGCGTAGAGACGCCGGATACACAAGTGCAAACCGCACTCCCCGACGGTGAAGTGTGGAACATAGCGGCACCATCGCCTTGCGAAGGGTGGATACATGTAAGGAATAGTCATTGAATAGTAGCAGTTTTTGACCTTCATATTCAAGTCGACCAGATTTCCGAAAGGCTTACATGATGAGCTCTTTGTCTTTCCAGTTTATATATCTAGCAATTGCTGCTCGCGAGCGGTTGTTATCCTCCATACGTTGGCCCAAGCGGTGTGCCCGCTCGCAAAGAAATCCAGTCACTGGGGTCACCAGGCCAAGCTGCTTTGGGAGCCAAATCTGAAAAAAGTGGTAGAGATCTTGGTCAGCTTGGAGTTCAGGTAGCCCCACAACTCGTAGATTATTGCAGCGTTGACGGATCTCCTGATCATCCAATCGTGTTGTCAATGCTGCCACTTGAGTCTGCAAAGCAATCACATTCTCGCGATCCTGCAGTGCTGCATCTTCATCTTCAGACACCCTCTGCTCCACTGCTGCAATACGGCCAGCATGTGCTTCAAAACGATCATTAATACAGTCTACAGCCGACTGTAATTTAAGAAGTTTATCTTCCAGGGCCGCGGTGACCATTTTCGAAATTTCTTGGGCCCATTCACCCCAGTGCGCAGAGGTTAGAGCGGGAGTCGGCGACGACGCCATTTTGAGCGCGGAGCAGGCTGATTTATGTTTAGGTGTTTTCGCCGATCTTACCGGCATTCCTGTCTGATGCGCACTTTTAAACGGCTCCACACATACACAACCGTCGAGAAAGGCCCACAGGTGAGGCAGAAACAGTTTGAATAATTTTATTCGTTAGGCAGGCTAAAGAGCTCAGGGACGTTCGTGACCCCAGGCCTCTTACTGCTGAGCAGCGCTGGAGAATTCAGGTCTTTTTTTTTTTTTTGCCGATTTCGCCGACGCTTTAAGGATTTGAGGATTCTGGCAGCAAAATATACCCGACTATGTAAAAATAATAAAGTATAAAAGCACAGTTTTATTTGAATTTAGGTGTGTGTAAGAGGAGCTGTTACACCATTCGTGTGGTCTCCGTGGCGATCAGGCCACGTCCAGAGGTGCTGCTCTTGAAGAAAACTCGGTCCAGCAGGGGAATTCGGGGGCAGAGCAGGACTCCCACGCTACCCGAAGTCACCGGGCCAAAGAGAGGAGCAGCCCCGAAGGCAGGGAGCTGCTTCTGAGGAGAGCGATGAGAGTCTCTAGGCTTCGGGGCGGAGCAACTCTCCCCAGGAACTCCTGCTGGTGGCTGGAGAGGGTCGAGTAAAGGCTGTGCGCCGTTGGCGCTTTAGATTTTTAAATTCGGGTCCCCCACTGGTCTGGGAGAGGGGCGGAGCAAGGGCTCCCACGCTCAACTCTCCCCAGGAACTCCTGCTGGTGGCTGGAGGGGGTCTGGTAAAGGCTGTGCGCCGTTGGCGCTTTAGATTTTTTAATTCGGGTCCCCCGCTGGTCTGGGAGAGGGGCGGAGCAAGGGCTCCCACGCTCAACTCTCCCCAGGAACTCCTGCTGGTGGCTGGGGGGGGGGTCCGGTAATGGCTGTGCGCCGTTGGCGATTTAGATTTTTAAATTCGGGTCCCCCGCTGGTCTGGGAGAGGGGCGGAGTAAGGGCTCCCACGCTCAACTCTCTCCAGGAACTCCTGCTGGTGTTTTTAATAATTAAATAGATGAAGAAGTGTTGTTTAAAAGGAGGGAGCTCAACTGTCAGCCAGCCACCATCCAGCCTCCAAGTTCTTAAGCTATCTTGTCTCGAGCTTAAGTTTTTCTATCTTCTCTTTCATCGCTTGTACTTCTTAATATCTTCTTTGTTATTTTTAAAGAAGATATAAAGGCTGTAGACTACAAAGTTGTTTTTGCTGTGTATGTAAAGCTATTCTTATGTCACTTTGAGACATAATGATCTGTAATTGAATGGAGGAGTAGCCTAATGGTTAATACTGCAGCCTGAGAACCAAGGGAACTGGGTTTAATTCCCATTGCAATTATTTGTGACTCTGGGCATGCCACTTCACTGCCCCAATACGAGAACTTCTATTTAGATTGGAGGAATAGCTCTCTAGTGGTTAATGTAATAGAATAGATTGTAAGCCAAAAGATCCAGGTTGAAATCCCATTTCAAGACTAAAGGAGTAGCCTAGTGGTGAGTGTAAACAAAAGGACACGGGTTTAAACTCCACAATTAATCTTTAGCCAATGCCGGATGGACTTCTACAGTCTGTTATATACAGCAAGATGGATCAGGAGTAAGTATGCATATTTTATACGACATTCCTATCATCTTAGTATAATTCTTGCCTATCTCAGTGGAGAGGGAAATACACCTTATATTGGAACTTAGCAAGTAAAATGAATAATTACTAGATTGTTGATTCAAAATAGCCTCACACCATTCACTGACACCTATGCCCCATGCTGAGATCTAGAAATTATCCATTGTAGTATTTCAGAATATATCAGCATACATGTAATGTTTTATGAAACTAATTGTATTAGTTATGATCCATTTATAAATAGGTGGCAGAAAGTGTTACATTGCTTATGCATAGGATCTAACTAGGCCTAGATTCACTAAACTATCTGATCCGTGGGTGGGAGACTGATTCACTACAAGTCCTTATGCAAATTGACACAATTGGAGGCATGCCCCATACCGACCCCACGGATCACTGCAGAGTGATCCAGACGCCTGTGCTGAAGAGCCCGGGGCAGGGAATAGGAGCGCAAGAGGTGCTAGAGCAGTGGTCTCAAACTCAAACCCTTTGCAGGGCCACATTTTGGATTTGTAGGTACTTGGAGGGCCTCAGAAAAAAAACAGTTAATCTCTTATTAAAGAATTGACAATTTTGCATTAGGTAAAATTATGTATAGTTTATAAATCTGTCCTTTTGGCTTAATAATAATATTTACAAACTTGCCCCGCTTGTAAGGCTGAGAGTATTAACGGAAGAAAAAGCCTCAGGTTTGTTCCGGCAGGGCATAAAAGCTCAAGCATCCTCCACCCACATCATCGGCATAAAAAACTTTTGTGGAGAATATACAATTGCCACTATGCTAATTTTAAGTGTGGGACTGAGATGTTATTTAGCAACATTGACAACTGTGTTGTAAAGGTGGAGTCTTGTCTACTAGCCAACGTTTCACGGTAAACAACTGTTTCTTCAGAGCTTCCTGACCTCCACTTTCATTACACACATCTGTAAAAATAAGGATATAAACTTCTCTCATCCTTTGTCATAACAACGTGGAGGAGAGTGATTGGTGTATCTCTCTATAAAACACTTTGAGAAGCTGCTATGAGAGGAGGACGTTGGTGAGATCGTGCAAGCAAACAATGCAGTGAGTACTATAGATTTATATCTCCTTAAGGGAATTTTTGTTATGACAAAGGATGAGAGAAGTTTATATCCTTATTTTTACAGATGTGTGTAATGAAAGTATAGGTCAGGAAGCCCTGAAGAAACGGTTGTTTACCGTGAAACGTTGGCTAGTAGAAAAGACGCCACCTGAAAGTTTTACAACACCGTTGTCCATGTTGCTAAATTCCATCTCAGTCCCACACTTACAATTGGCACAGTGACAATTGTATATTCTCCATGGAAGTTTTTTATGCCGATGATGTGGGTGGAGGAGGCTTGAGCATTTATGCCCTGCCGGAACAAACCTGAGGCTTTTTCTTCCGTTGAGTTAATACTCTCAGCCTTACGAGTGGAGCAAGTTTGTGATTCTTATTGATTTATCCACTTTCACTTTTTGTAGATTTAATAATAAAATTGTCATTTATAGCTAAAGAGCCATATGATCAAGAAACTGTTTTATTTTACTTTTGTGATTATGATAACATACCAAGGGCCTCAAAATAGTATCTGGCGGGCCGCGAGTTTGAGACCACTGTGCTAGAGGCATGCAACAGGCCAGGGCAGGATCCGAGTGCTGATTGACAGGCTGACTGGTTGGCTGAGCCCTGCTCTGCCCCTCAGACTCGATGGAGTCAGTCAGAGTACTTTGCACAGCAGACATTTTTATTAACACCATAGTGCAGCCCCGCTTTATACCCGCGGGTTAAAACAGCGGGATAAAAACATGGGCTTGCAGAGAAGCAGGGGGTTTTTTGCACAAGGGAAATGTTTGGTTTCAGAGCTGCAGGGCTTGGATTTTAGTGTGGCAGAGAGCAGGACAGTTGGCAAGGTTGTGAACGACTGGTCCTCAGCAGTCACTTCTTTTAGGATCGGTAAGCCCAGTCGGTGAATCACAGCCTTCTTACTTTGCATGCCATTTTCCCTCATTTGCATGGGTGGATCGGATCGGGTCAGAGGTTGCTCGGCCAGGTTAGTGAATTGGGTCGGGGTCAGGAAACACTTTCAAACTGGTCGGGACACGATTGGTGAGCTTAGTGAATCTAGGGCTATGTCGCTTGTCGACAATATAGTAGAACTTACAGTTTCTAAGGATGAAGCCCTATATTTTATGTAGAATGTAGAGATCAGCATTGATACCAAAAGAAAAATATCCCTGGGGTGGGGAGGGCTACTCTCATTGAACAATATTGAACAGTGTTGCCAAACAGTATATTTTTAATTAGTGTAGTGAGTCCTCAGTAGTAAGCTGTGAAGAGCAAGAACCTAAATAAGGAACAAGATCAATGCTGGCGTAAGGAGGTGGCAAATAGATCGGCTGCCCTAGGCCCCACAGCTCAAGGGGGCCCCGCGATCCAGGCAGCTCACTTAGCTGCCATCAGCCCTGCCTTCGGCTATGGTACAGCTAAAACGAAGACAGAAGCCGCGGGACTTTTCCTCTTGCCTGCATCGCTATAAGCTCTGCCGATCTTGATCCTGCCCCCCTCTGAAGTGACTTCCTGTTTTTGAGGGGCAGGATTGAGACCAGTGGAGCTTATAGGAAGAGCAATGCAGGCAAGCGGAAAGGTCCCACGGCTTCTCTCTTCGTTTTTTCTGGTTAACTACCTTGCACTCCTCATCTCTCTGCAGCCATTCGCCAATGTTAGGCCACGAGACCCAACCTTGCTCGTGGCTCAGAAGGCATGACAATCCTTAGTGGCAGGCTCGAGCCAGTGCATGCAATCGCCCTGCCCACCCTCCGGTGTAACTTCACGTTTCTGGCAGGCGCGCCGGTCAGAGGAAGCTACCAACAGGTAGCCCGGGGGAGGGAGTGAGAGAGGGAAGGATAGCCTCCCTCGGGACACGTGAAGGACAGGGTAGCGGTGCTGCTGCTGCTGCTGTCCCCAACCAAGGACAAAAAAAGAGATGCTGAAGGCACTGGGAACCACAGCCAGATACTATTTCCATGAAGATGATTAAAACAGAAACGACAAAAGGTAGAAAAAAGATTTTTTTGTTGCTTTAAAACAGCGATCTCAAAGTCCCTCCTTGAGGGCCGCAATCCAGTCGGGTTTTCAGGATTTCCCCAATGAATATGCATTGAAAGCAGTGCATGCAAATAGATCTTGTGCATATTCATTGGGGAAATCCTGAAAACCCGACTGGAATGCGGCCCTCAAGGAGGTACTTTGAAACCCCTGCTTTAGAATATAAGGTAATCTTTTTATTGGCTAATTTTTATATATTTTTTACTAACATTTAGAGACCAAAACCCCCTTTCTCAGGTCAGGACAGTATAATGTAACAGCAGTATACTATATTGACCTGAAGAAGGAGGCTATGGCCTCTGAAAGTTAATTGAAAAAGGGATTAGTCCAATAAAATGGTATATTCTTATTTTCAATTTTTGTTTTATTTCTATTTGTTAATTTGTAAACTGGTGATTGTTTATCAGTTTCTTCAAATGTACATCTGCTATATGTATATTTTGCTGAGTATTAGGGGGCTATGTGACATTGTTTCTGTGGTGTTTCACTGTATGTAGTTTGGCTTCTTGGTGGTTCAGTTTAACCTTTATCTACATATTTCTATTTTTAGTTTGTTATTACTTATTCCATACTGGGTGAGGGTGTATCTGTGTGTATGAAAGACATGGTTTTCTGTTAGCGTTGACTAGCTTTGTTTGGCTAAATGCATCGGGCATATGGTTCTTGGGAGCACCTGATTTGAATCTCCTTATTGTCTGCCGATCTTCTTTTGTTCCACGTTGGATTCTATGGACTGCTTGCTTTGTTGTTTCGTTACAAGTTAACATACATGGAGTGGAACATGCTAGAGGAGTTAGATTTGGTTATTTATGCATACATATGGGTTACAGTTGGTCGATACAGAGGCAATTGAGAGGCATTGTAAACTTGGTTATTAATATAGACATATTTCAGATAGTATTACTGCTTTACAAATATTTGAACACTTATGTATGCTTGGAAAGGGTTCAGAGTTAAAGCCCTGGGTAAGTAGGTGGGAAGGGAAGGAATGGGGATTTGTTCAGAGATGTTTGGGGGTTGCATAGAAGAAAAAATGTGCACTGGTATGCTAATCTTTGTTTGTTTTGAATTTAAAAAAAGAAATGCAAGTGGAAATAAAGAAGTAAATAAGAAAACAGATAAATGGAGGCAAGACATGGACGGGGCAGGGCCAGGGGGGCCCAGTGTACTTGGCTGCCTAGGGGCCCTCGTAGAATTAATCCTGCCCTGAGTGAGGTGATTAAATTTGTGGATACAAAATTATTCAGAGTAGTGAAGACACAGGGGGATTGCGAAGATCTGCAACTTGGCATAATCAGGCTCAAGGAATGGGCATCAACAAGGCAGATGAGGTTCAATGTGGGTAAGTGTAAAGTGTTGCATGTAGGTAACAAAAATCTCATTCATGAATACAGGATGTCCGGGGCGGTACTTGGAGAGATCTCCCAGGAAAGAGACTTGGGAGTTATGATCGACAAGTCAATGAAGCCGTCCATGCAATGTGCGGCGGCGGCAGCGGCAGCGAAAAGGGCGAACAGAATGTTAGGAATGATAAAGAAGGGGATCACAAACAGATCGAAGAAGGTTATCATGTCGCTCTACCGGGCCATGGTGTTCCCTCACCTGGAGTACTGCATCCAGCACTGGTCACCGTACAAGAAGAAGGACACGGTACTACTCGTAAGGGTCCAAAAAAGAGTGACTAAGATGGTTAGGGGGCTGGAGGAGTTGCCGTACAGTGAAAGATTAGAGAAACTGGGCCTTTTCTCCCTCGAACAGAGGAGATTGAGAGGGGACATGAGCGAAACATTCAAGGTACTGAAGGGAATAGACTTAGTAGATAAAGACAGGTTGTTCACCCTCTCTAAGGCAGGGAGAACGAGAGGGCACTCTCTAAAATTGAAAGGGGATAGATTCTGTACGAATGTAAGGAAGTTCTTCTTCACCCAGAGAGTGGTAGAAAACTGGAATGCTCTTCCGGAGTCTGGCATAGGGAAAACACCCTCCAGGTATTCATGACAAAGTTAGACAAGTTCCTGCTGAACCGGAACGTGCTCAGGTAGGGCTAGTCTCAGGGCACTGATCTTTGATCAGAAGGCCGCCGCGTGAGCGGACTGCTGGGCACGATGGACCACTGGTCTGACCCAGCAGCGGCAATTCTTATGTTCAGTCCATTTCTGGAACCTATTTTCCTTTCGTACTTTGTAGGTCCTGTTTCCTAAGAATTCTAAAAACCATTTTAGGACTAATCCATGTAAGCCTAATTCACTCAACTTTAAAAATAGTAGAGAGTGATCAAGTGCAGCAGAAATATCAAACTGCCATCCTGGGCTATCCTCCAGTACCTCCGTTCATACCAAAGCAGATAGTCAGCCATGGAGAGGAACTATAACAAATTAAAACAGATAAACAAAACTTAACTATTTGCAATATATAACAAGGTGAAAAACCAAACAAGTCACTAACTTGAGTGCAACTTTTGGCCTAAGGCCTTAAAAGTTGAAAGTAGAAGCAGGGAAAATGTTCATTATCCAAAGGAGTTTCTTTGTAATTGCAGTAATTTTTTTTTTGTATTAATACCGCTTAATACCCATGTCAATAACAGTATATCAAAATGAATACAATTTAAAAGGCCAGTTAGGGCTCCTGGCCATTTAAAATGCTTGTGTGAGGTTATCTGGGGATATTCAGCGGTATTTAACCAGATAGTGCCACTGAATATTCGCTGTAACTGCCTAATTTGTGGGCAGTTCAGGGGCAGAGTTAGGGCAGACAGATTTTCAGCCTGGTGACCGGCTAAGTAACTGCAAAAAGATAGGACAGCAAAACAGCTGCCCTACACCCCCCCCCCCTCTTTTAGAAAACTACGCAAAAGGTTTTTAGTGGCGGTTGGCACGCTGAATGTTCTGAACTGTTCTGATGCTCATAGGAACTCAGCATGCCGGCCAGCACTAAAAATCTCTTGCACAGTTTTGTAAAAGGGAGGGGGGGTTATGAGGTGAGCTAACCAGGCACTTGACTAAATATTAGCCAATGCTCAGTCATACCCTCATATTCAATGCTGGGAGTCAAGGGCTGAATACTTGACCCTAACGAATTCAAACATTCAAAAGTCACATTATCTGGTATTTTTATTGAAAATATTTCTGCCTTTAGTATTGCTTCTTTATTATACTGTTTTCGATTTCTCTTGTCTAACCTAGACAAACATACAAATTCCTATAACCAAGCCAACACCAAATTCCCTAGTGTCTCCCACCCACTCCTACCATCACTACTTACCCATGACTGATCCCCACTACCTCAATCTCTCCTTTACAAGCAACCCCAAGCCTTTTCTTCTTCATTTTCCACAAGACTTTGTTGAGGCTGAGAGGGGAGTTTGGAATTTGTGTGGGAAAGTAGTAAGGACTCGCATTAGGTTGGTCCCAGCCATTATTCAGCCAGGACTTACATAACTGTCTTATGCAGGTCCTGGCTCAATTTAGGCTAGGACCTGCCTAAGCTCTGGTGGCTATGATGTCTGGTCAGACTCAATTATTCAGTGTTAGTGCCCAGACATGGCCTGGCACTGAATATTTGGGTCTAATTTAGCTGATGATGGTCAACGCATTAAAAAAAAAAAAAATACCCCAACACTTTTTATTATCTATCAAACTAAGAATTTCCTATTTTTAAAACCCAAACAACTGTTAGAGTTTATTGAATCAAGAGAAGGAGGAGCATCTGTAGCAAATAATATACAGTTTACCCTACTGGCTGTAGGTAATGCAGAATATTGCCGCTTTCTTATTGTATGATATTTCATTTGAATTTTTATTTCCTATTGATTTTCTCAAAATATTGTGGACTAAATATCCAAATAATTTGTTTTTCCTGTTTTTAGGTGTTTCTATTATGTTTAGGTGTTTCTATTATGTTTAATTGATCTATTCAAGTTGTAATTATTCTGCTTGATTGTAATAAGAAAGTTGTTATAAATAAAAAAAAATTTAAAAATCCCAACCCAACATTAACTGCCTCTGGCTGAATATTGACCAGAGGAAAATTTATCTCCGTATGTGTTGCTGATAGAAACCAGTGAAAAGAAGAGAAAAGCAAAAGGTTGTGTTGAATAATTTTTGAAAAACAGAAGTAATTTTCAAAATTTCTTGATTTACAAAGCACTGAAACTTACCTGAAAGAATGTTATTGATAGAATCATTCTATTAAAGTTAATTGCAGTTTCAAATTCTTATAGTTCTCCTTTCCAAGACCCCCCCCTTCCCTTCGTCACCCTCAAAAATTCTCTTTACCTGTATGTTTTGAAAAATAACTATTTTTACATAACTGAAAGGTGCATAATTCTATCATAGCATTTTATTATTGATGCTATAACATCTGAGCATTTGTTAATATCTAACATTTTAACACCTGCTAACCTGTTATTTTTCTTCCCAACCTCCAGGGACACCATTGCTATAGTAAACAAAATAACATTATTTTGAAAGAATCTGAAACTTTTCATTTATAAAGATCCACTGGTTGTCCTGACCGTCTATTCAAGGTATCTGGCTACTGTGACATTAATAAAATTGACTGTACAGGCAACAAGAGGCTATTTAACACATTTTTAAGGTATACACTATTTAAAATTCCATTTCAGTTTTCTCTGTTACTATCAGTATAGTATATTTTTCTCAGAGCAGACTTTTCTTTCAATGTCACATACAAAATCAGTACAGCCATTCACTTAAACATAACACTCTATGGCTGCTGAAAATCCCCCACAGTAATATAGTAAATGACGGCAGATAAAAGACCCACGTGGTCCATCTGGTCTGCCCAAGTCTATTTTTTTCCTTTGATATTTCTGCTGTAGAAGTCGGACTGACACCATCATTAGGTTCCAACAATTGGAGTTGCTGTCCAAGCTCACTTCCAGCCTTTCTAAATCATCCCAAATTATTGTAGTTCCCGTTGAAGCCTCCCCAGCCCATCCGTATAGTCACATACGGTACACAAATCGAGCAAGTCTGCTCAGTTCTAGCCCTAGTTCTTCAATCTATATCTTTCACTTTCTGCTTAGAGATCCAGTGTTTATATCACGCTTTTTTAAATTCCGTCACCATTTTGCTCTCCACCACCTCCCTCGGGAGGACATTCCAGGTAACCCTCCCTCTCCGTGACAAAGAATTTCCTAACTTTGCTTTTAAGTCTACTGCCCTGTAACCTCAATTTATGCGCTCTAGTTTTACCATATTCCCTTCTCTGGGAAAGATTTGGTTCTGTATTAATACCTTTTAAATATGTCAACGTTTGTATCAAATCTCCGTCTTAGCTTCTTTCAGTCTTATCCGGTATTCCTTTCTACACACCCCTTCTTGAGTTGTTTTGGGTCCCCCCCCCCCCCAATGCCCACTATTTTGCTTTTATTTTCTTTGCCACTACTTTAGAGAACCATATTGGTTTCCTTTTTCTCTTACTTTATTTTAATTTACTTTTTCTTAATTTTATTTATTTCCCCCTCCCCCAACTTTTTCTCAGAGCCCAATAGGAATAAACTGGGAAAGCTCTCTTATATTTTGCCTAGTGCAAAGAAATCTCAGTGAAACAAAAACATAAACCGTAGAAAAAATGCCAATCATAACTGTAGAGTACAAAAAAAATCTCCCACTATTAAACACAATACAAAACATCGTCGGTCTGAATGTTGTGCGTGGCAGACTCAAGCGTAGAAATTTATGGGTTCGTCTACCACTTCCAGATCTTTGGGTGAAGATCGGCAAGTTGCAACTTTAGTACGTACAAATTAAAGTACAAAGAAAACTCGACTGTGGCGTAAAGCCTAATCGGATTTGTATTCCAAGCCTCATACTTGTGTTCCAATAGCCTCTCTCTGAGTATTTCAACCCTCATTTTGGTGCACCAATAGCTTTTCTCCGTGTTTCCCGAGTCTTAGTCTAGTACTCCAATAGCATGTCTTTTCAATGCGTTCCAAGTCTCATTCTGGTGCTCCTTATTTGGTTCTGTCTACTCTCAGAGATTTTGTGCTGATTCTTACCCTTCACAACGCGATGACGGCAAATAGCTGTTTTCGAGGCAGATTTTGGAGGTTAGAGAACAAGGTATCAAAATAAACTGTCTTTTCTGTGTGAAGGAAATCGGTTCCTGGGAGTTGGTGGTCCAGACTTCTAGAAAAGTAAGGAAAGCTGGATGTGTTTCTTCATATATAGATCTGTTTTATGCATGGGTTTAATTGGTTTTAGATAATTAAAAATCAGGATTTGGAAAGTGTAATGCTGGGCCTTTTGCAAAATAAACACAACTAAAAGACTAGGACGAGGTGGAGGGGGGAGGATTAGGTAAAAGGCGGATCCTCTGTAGTCCACCTTATGTTGGTCTGTGAATCATAGGATCTGGAGTAGAGAATGACACGGGGACAAATTGTCCCCCGTCCCTGCGGGATCTATCTTCATCCCGTCCCTGTGAGTTCTGTCCCAGTTCCATCCCTGCAAGCTCTGGCCTCATCTGCACAAGCCTTGAACACATGATTTTAATTCTGGAGGATACAGTTTTTAAGCTTCTGGAGACGTACTGGAGTCTCCCAGCGGAGCTATCCTAGAGGATCTGGCTCCCTTTTCTTATCTGTGCTGATCATGTAGCTCTCTTTTCTTGTATATCTCCAGCTGCTCAAAAGCCATATTCTCTGAATCCTCTGGATCTGCTGATGCACAGACTCAATTTGAGATGGAATACTTGCCACCTCTTCTATAAAAGATTTTCACACTGGCCTAGCATGAAGAGAGAGAAACTTGGCTGGGGAAGGGAAGTATAAGAGAGTTGAAAACTTGAGCATGCTTTACTTTTTTTTAATACCCAGGAAACAGGTTTTTGAGTATGTTGTGTTCCAGGAAAATAAGATCTCTGAGTTTCTAGAGCAGCACTGGATCATACCAGTAGAAAGTTTAAGATCCAGAGGATATGGCTCCCTCTTCTTGTCTGTGAGCAGTTTACCAAATCAACTTCCATGTCTCCCTTTGCTGCTTTTCATCAGGAGCATGGAGAAGAAAAGGAAGTCAGAATCTCTTTCCACTTTAGAAGTCACTGAAAGATCCAGAGGACATTTGGGCAAACTGAAGAAAAGGGAGCCAGATCCTTTGGATTCCACTTGAAGGATCCAGCACAGCTATAGCAGCTTGATTGAAATTCAAAGGATGCTTGGGTGGACTGTTTATTGACATTTTATGAATGAGAATAGTAAAAACTTCTAAGCTAGAAGGTCCTCATTTTTGATCTGGTGGAAAATCTCCATTTTGACTTCCAACTGGAGACCTTTGCAAAACTAAAAGCTACATGCTCTGGATCCATCTATACAGTATATGGACCCAATTTAAGGTGGAATGTATGAAATCTGGAGGATCTGGCTTATACCCAGCCCCCATTTCAGAGGAGTGCACTCAGTGACCACCTGGGGTGTCACAGTTTCATGTGATATGCCTTTCCTCTGGAATGTTGAGAGCAGGGCTGGCCCAACCGTTAGACCAGTGGCTCTTAAGAACATAAGAAATGCCTGCACCGGATCAGACCTGGGGTCCATCCAGTCCGGTGATCCGCACACTCGGAGGCTCAGCCAGGCGTACCCTGACACATACATTAGTCACTCGTATCCCTCAATGTGTCCTGCAAGAAGATGTGCGTCCAATTTTCCCTTAAATCCTAGAATGGTAGTTTTCTCCACCATCTCTTTCGGGAGAGAGTTCCAGGCGTTCACCACTCGCTGTGTGAAGCAGAACTTTCTGACATTTGTCCTGGCCGTGTCCCCTCTCAGCTTCAGGCCATGACCTCTGGTCCGAGTCTGGGTCACATTCGCCAATGTGAATAAAGCTATTTCTTGCTCTCCATCCTTTCCCCCTGCTGGTGAGTGAGCTTGCTCCATTTTATCGATTCCTTTTAGCAATTTAAAAGTCTCTATCAGATCCCCTCTCAGTCTTCTCTTCTCAAGGGTGAATAATCCCAGTTTTCTGAGGCGATCCTTGTAGCTCTTAAATCTGTTGGGTTTTCAAGATAATCACTAATAAATATGTGTGAGGCAGATTTGCATATAATAAAGGTGACAGGCATGCAGATTTGCCTGATTGGCTAGGAGTCCCCCAGGACAGATTCAATAACTACTGCATTAGACAAAACTAACAGTCACCTAGGGCAGCAGCTTCTGGGGGACAGCAAAGAGCAGTTGTAGTCAAGCACAGAAACTCAAAGATCCGTCCATGCATACTTTTACCTATGGAAAGAGTGGGTAATTTTCATGTAGCCTATTTACATGGATAACTGACTTTAGGAAACTGCTCACATTATTTGTGTGTGATATGTTTCTATTTATATAGATAGGTACACACAGACACCACAAAAGTTAACATTTAAATGCATGCCGTCTTGGTGGAGTGTTGATTAGAGTCCTGAAAGTTAAATGAAGGGGGCATGAGGTTGAAGGTTCGCCTAGGGCAGGGGTGAGTCCCCTCATACCTTAGGGTCATAACCTAGTTTGGTTTTCAGGATTTCTTCTTCGAATATGTATGAAATCTGTTTGCATACAAACCCATCCTCTCTCAAATTTGATCCTTTTTTTATTCCCCTTCCAGATCGCTTTGTTCTGTAGATGGAAATTGTTTGGTTCTCTGCTCTCTTCCCCCCCCCCCCCCCTTCAATGACCTTGCATTTCTTAGCATTAAATTTTAGCTGCCAAATTTCATTCTTCAAACTTCGCTAAGTCATTTTTCATATATACACACAATATAATCTTATTAACAGCACATAATGGTTAACCACAAAATTAAACTACACAAAGCACACTGTATGCTTCTCAACATTCATTCCTACCAGAGCACCTGGCCTTGGTCACACATGCAGAACACAGATTATAACCCCTATGCAAACACAGGACCACAGACTAAAAGTACTAATATACACAAATGAAACCCTAAGATACCAGACTCTGCATCCATTATAACACCAGAGAAATAGAAAGAAATTAATTTCTTCCTGAATTGCAAAATATAGACAGCAGATATAAATTCTCAAAACTGATACATTTTAATTAGTAAATAGAAAATAAAATCATATTCCCTACCTTTGTTGTCTGGTGATCTACTCATCTTTTCCCAGTCTCTGGTTGCACTTCCTTCTGTCTGTGATCTTGTATTTCCAGGGTCTTCTTATCCATTTGCTGTTTTTCTCTCCTTCTTCACTTTCTGCCCTACATTTGGCATTAACTTTTAACATTCAACTTTATTACTGCTTTCTTCTCAAAATCTACTTTTCCATGTCTTACCTTCCCTTCTATCCATGTGTACCATCATCTCTCTCTTTCTTCTCCCCTATTCTCAACTATCCTATAAGAAGCATTTCTTCAATCTCTCTTCCCTGCTATACCCATTGCTGTGCACCATCTAATCCCCCTCTCTCCTGTGCTCTGACATCTCTGTCTTCCCCTTTACCCCCTCATATGGTCTGGCATCTCTCTCCTCTCCCATGGCGAGATGCCTGGCAATGGGAGTGAGGGAAGAGAGTTGGAGAAAAGCTGGACCATTGGGGAGAATGCAACAGGGGACAGGCAGATGTCAGTCTACAGGGGTGGGGAGGGAAGGAAGAGGGGGCAGATGCTGAATTATAATGGTGGAGGAAGAATGGTAGAACCTTGAGGAAAAGGCAAGGAGGGGGGAGGAAGGGGTGGTAAGAAAATTGATGAAAGGGCAGTTAAAAGGGTAGAAATATTGACACGAGGAGTGCATTGAGTTTGAAAAGGAATGGATAATAATTAGTAAAACTATTGTTTAAATTTTGAAAAATCAACTTGCAGAATTTGCTTTTATTTGCACAGAATTCTGCCAGGAGTAAATGTATCTTCACATACTGGCATATATGTATTTAGCAGTATGAGGACTGCATGAAAGAGCATGGAGATACCAGGGCTCAAACCTACTGAACTCATCATGTAGTGATGGGAAAATCCTATGAAGGGATTGAAAGGGGGTCAGGAAGAGAATTTAAATAGGGAAGCAGTGTGAGGGCAGAGATTGGCTAGACTAGGGATGAAAGATCAGTATAAAGAACAAATGTGAAGGGCCTCTTGGGGACAGGAGAAACAAGCTAGACTGAGGGAAAGGTGTAGAGAGCGTTAAGAGTGGAGACAGGTATGTGGAGGGTAAATAAAGGAAAAGGAAGATAAAATGTTTGAATAGAGAAGTTATGAGGAGACCGAGAAAACAAAGATATGAGACCTGCTCGGATTATAAAGCAAACCAGAAACAGAAAAATATTAGAAAAGTTATATGTTTTTTTTGTGTGTGGGGGGGAGTTTTTAATTTATGGTGCTTATCTGTTTGACTTTTTCTCTGCTAATTCCAGTGGCATACCAAGTGGAGAGGGGGAGGCGGCTGTTGCTTTCCCCATGTGTCACAAATGCTAGGTACGCCACTGGCTAATTAATTTGATTTGGCTTGCATTTAGTTCTTAGAAACAAACTATATGAACCCCATCGGGTTCTTTTTAGGTTTTCCGACTTGCTTATCTTTAGGGGGTGTTAAAGACACAGGATTGATTCAGAGCTGTGTGTGTTAGTGTAGACTCATGGGGTGGAGAAAATTATGTTCCTTCTTCCTCAGAGTTGACAACCTGCATCCTGGGAAGTGTTCTATTTTTCAGAATAGAGAAGAGCTTAGTGTCTTTAATTCTCAAGTGAGTCCTATTTTTTTTAAAAACTAGCTTATTTCTGCAAAATGTCTTTGTTTATCTTGCATCCAAACTTCTATGTGCCCTTGGCATGGCACTCCATATTTTACTAATGACATTTTTTTCCCCACAGGTAGCCATCATTGTTCAAAGTGACTCTTAAGACAAGGTAGGAGAATGTTGCTGAAGATTGAGCTTTCTGCAGTAGTACACACATGGGTGAAATATGGTGATGGTGGTTACCTCCTAGGTCTCTTAAGAGGCTAAAACTTATTAGTGATGGTTTGTGCATAGATTCATCTGTCAATAATTGAAGAAGTGAGCTCCAAACCCTCTTAAGTATGAAAAGCTGTACTCTAGATAAAATGCAAGTTTTTATTTTCAAGAATAATAGCCATGTAATTAATTTATTTGATTGCAAGGTTGTTTATCTTGATCATTTGCATTATATTAAGTGTTTTTACACTTTTAGGAAGGGTGGATGGGGAGGGGGTTATGTATTTATTGTATCATTTGAAGGAATTGCGTGCTGTCTATTGTGTTAATTGATATGTTGCACTTTGTGCTGGTTTTAAAATGAATAAAAATTTAACAACAAAAAAAAGAACCATAGCCACCATATGAATAAATTCTATTTAGTGCAAATTTCACACATCTTTTCACTGTCAATAAAGGCACTCTTGTTTTCAGTATGAATGTTTTTTTATCAGGTTTTGGAATTCACTTTCCCAATTTCAATTCAGCGATATCCAGTCAATTCATTTTAAAATATTTTGGTTTACTCATAGCCATATTATTTTCTGACCTTTTCATTTATTTTAATAAGCTGTTCCTTTACATTGGGGTCCTTTTACTAAGGCGCTAGCCGTTTTAACGTGCGCTAAATGCTAATGCGTCCATTATAGTCTATAGAAACATAGAAAATGACGGCAGATAAGGGCCACGGCCCATCCAGTCTGCCCACCAATAACCCTCCCTTACCTTTCTCTGTGAAGAGATCCCACATGTCGATCCCATTTAATCTTAAAATCAGGCACGCTGCTGGCCTCAATTACCTGTAGTGGAAGACTATTCCATCGATCAACCACCCTCTCGGTGAAGAAGTATTTCCTGGTGTCGCTATGCAATTTCCCGCCCCTGATTTTCCACGGATGCCCAATTTGGCCCTGATGCAGTGGTTTTGAAGTGTCATCCATGAAACGCTGGCCACGTTGGCTCTTTTTGAAATACAAGCGCTGACAAGCTAAGTAACTCTCTAGCAGCATGTAACTATGATTTGCTGAATGCAAATGAAAATATGTATTGATTTAAAAGAGTAGTTTCAGTGCAGTCTTATGAAGTTGAACTAGTGCAAAGAAAAGAACAATGATAAGTTAAAAGAAAACATAAATTAGAGGAAGATATGGTATTATGGAATTTTTATAAAAAACTAAGAAAAATTTGAATAAGTTATTAGAAATCTTTTATAAATAAAATGGGTTGGATTAAGTGGTTTAGAATAAGAGATACTGGAGTGTGGCCGATGATTGGAGATAAAGGAGCTAAATAACTACGCTGAATACCTCAGTCATTGAATACGACTACGCGTAGGCCCCATTACTGAGGCCTCCCCCTGTATGTAGATTATACTATGCACTTTGTTATAAAAGTGGGAAGTGGTTGATATATATGATTTAGCCTAGTTAACAATAACATGTCTATTTCAAAATCTCTGCTGCTCGAGGGGTACTTGATTGAAAAAATTTTGTTCTACAGTGTGCTTGGCCTGAAGAAGTTGGGAAACACTGATCTAGAGGAGCAGAGCAGGTGGGACTTCCTTGATAAGAACTAGGTAGAAGTTTGCTAGCTGTGACCCCTCAGCTCACTTATCAGTAGTAATCATTTCTTAGTCTCTTCTTGGGTGGGCTGTGGTCTCAAGATGGTCTCTTGAACTTTTGGCTGAGCTTTAGTATGTATGCTAAAAAGGGTACCAATCTTATTTGGGATACGAAATTTGCAGCCTTGCCTAAAGCCGTGCGTCCCAACTTCTTCAAGCCAAGTACCGTCTAAGTCTAAATAATATCAACTGAGTACCCCCAACCAGCAACCGCCCAATCTCTGCCTCAGACCCTGCTCCATAATGGTACTAATTAAAATGCAATTTCTTCCATTTATTTTTCATATACACACAATATAATTCTTATTAACAATACATAATTGTAACCCCAAAATTAAACTATACAAAACACACTATGTAGAGAAAATTTTAATTATCATTTATATACTGTTCTTTTTCCGTGGTCTGACATCGCTCTCCTCTCCTTCTCGCCCTCCCCCTTTCCATGGCCTGACATCTCTCTCCTCCTCTCCTTCACGCCCTCACCCTTTCCTTGGCCTGACCTCTCTCTCCTCTCCTTCACACCCTCACCCTTTCTATGGCCCGACATCTCCTCTCCTTTACACCCTCACCCTTTCCATGGCCTGACATCTCTCTCCTCTCCTTCATGCCCTCACTCTTTCCGTGGCCTGATATCTCTCTCCTCTCCTTCCTGCCCTCTCCCTTTCTGTGGCCCACCATCTCTTTCCTCCCCGCCCTCCCCCTTTTCATGGCCCCCCATCTCTCTCCTCCCCGCCCTCCCCCTTTCCTTGGCCTGACATTTCTTTCATTCTGCCTCCTGCATACTTCCTCTCCTTCAATCCTTATTCCCTCCCCCAACCAAAATCTATCTCCCCCTCCATGAGTCCAACCTTTCACACTCTGCCCTCTCTCCCTTCCGCTGTCTCTGACATTTCTCCTTCTCTCCTTTCTGCCTTCCCCATCCAACATCTCTCCCTCTCTTTCTCCATGAGTCCAACACTTTCTGCCTCCTGCACACTTTTTCTCTCTCTCCTCACCCCATCCCTCAAGTGTGACATCCCTCCTTCCTGCCCCACCCCGGGTCCATCTCTCCCCAACCCCATTCACAACTAACATGCTCTCTCCCCATGCATCATCTCTCACTCCCCTCCACCCCATGTTCATTTCTACTTCTCTCTCCTCTGTCGCGTCTCACCTGCGCAGAAACAGGAAGTTCTGAGAGAGGGCAGGACCCAGCAGAAGAGAAGCTTCCGGGTTAGTGGCAAGCAGCGTATAGGAATTGCTACCAGAGTAGTGTGGGAGAAGCAGGGATAGCGGAATGCAACACTTCAAAATGAATTGCAGGGCGGCTGCAGTGGTGACAACAGAGGCTCCACCAGGGGTTGAGGAGGGTGGGAGACCCATGCAATGCTGCATACCCCTAGGAGTACGTGTACAATGAATTGAGAACCTCTGATCTAAAGCAGCAAATTAAACCCCTTAGTTATTTATGGTTTATTTAATTTGTTATAGCCCCTATAATAAAAGAAACATAAACAATATCAGATTTTTTCCTCTTTCATGATGCTAGTCAGTGAGAAGTAAAAGTACAGAGAAAATGAGAGGGTCAGCTCAAGATAGCATGGCACATCGGATCAGTTGTGCATGCATTCTTTTACTAAAAGAAACCAGAAATCACTCGGGAAGCTGTCTGACTATAATCTATATTGATTCTGCTTCTACTACTTCTGTTAATTCTTTTGCAATCCCACTTTTATTCTGGGACCAGAGGGTTATTTTCATCTACCTGCCAGGACTTTGTAGGAAGCCTCAATCTTCAGAGGCTTAAACCCCTCCCCCTCATACCTCATCACTGTAAACATCGATCTTCCTTCTTACAAGCTAAGCTGTAGGAACTTATTTTTTCTGCTTGTGTTTATTTTCGTTTAATTTCAGTATTTTGTGTTTGCGGTTTTGCTCTCATGCTGCGGGGATTTGGGAAAAGTCTGCTTGTCAGTAATCCCCCTGAATAGCCTGATCAGGCTCAGGGACCTTCCTTTGGGAGCTTGCTCACCCTAGGTTCGTCCACTAGTAGGTTGAGGGCCGGCTATGTGGTTCCATGGAGGTGCGCCCAGGATCAGAGCCAGACTGCATTCCTCTGCCAGGCGTGTTGCGTAGCGTGTCTGAAGGTGGTGAAGGTGACTGGCCATGGAAGTCAGGCCGGTGGGGCAGTCGGAAGATTCAAAGTTCAGCTTTCCAGCAAGTTGAGGCAGAGGATCTCCCCGTGAGCTGTTCAGCTCTTATCTGCAGTGTTTTCCTGTCAGCACATGTTTCTGTGAGTAGAAGCTAACAGCTTGAATCAGATATTTTTTTTGGGGGGAGGGGGGTTTAAAAAGGGGGTTTTAGGTGGTTTCCCTGCATGCTCTACTATGCTGCAGGGTCCAGACCCCTTTGGCTCTTACGCGCGCAGCCTTCACTAGCCGGGGCTATTCGGAGTTGATTGATACATTGCTTCACAGCACACGGAAGTCCACTGGGGCGGCCTGTGCAAAGGCTTGAAGTTGTTGCCATGCCTGGTGCACCCTGAGTCAAGTGGACCTGTCTGTTCCATCGATTCTTCATGTCCTGGATTTTCTGCAGGATGGTCTGATGAAGGACCTAGCAGTAGCTTCACAATGAGTGCAGATTGCTTGTCTTTCATGTATGAATTCTCCCTCTTTGAGGGGCTCACTGACAGCTCACCTGGATGTGGCTCTTTTTCTGTGGGGTGCTCTGCGACTTAGGCCTCCATTGCACCTACCCTGTCCCACTTGGAATCTTACTCTGGTTCTCTACTCTTTGGCTCGTCCACCATATGAGCCTTTTGAGCAGGGGCTCTTTATGGATCTTACGATCAAGGCAGTCTTCCTGGTGGCTATTACCTCAGCCTATGGAATTTCGGAACTTCAGGCTCTCTGCTGCCGGGATTCCTTTATGCATATTTTGAATTCTGGTGTGATGCTGCGGATTCCTTTCTTCCGAAAGCAATTTCCCCTTTTCACATGACTTGGGAAGTCCAACTTCCTGTTTTTTTGCTTCCTCTGGTTCAAGGGAGTAGGGCCGCGTGTTGCAGTCCTTGGACATGCACATGTTTTTGTTGCGGTATCTGGAAGTCGCCAACGAGTTTCTCCTCTCTGATCACTTGTCTGTTCTAGCGGATCCTGCCAGCAAGGATAAGTCTGCTTCTAAGGCCACCATTTCCAGGTGGATCCGTATGGCCGTTTCCGTGGCTTACATGGTGGCTGTAAAGAAACCTCCCTCCCCCCCCCCTCCGAGCGAGCTCATTCTACCAGAGGTGTTTTCTTTGCATATGTTCACCAAGTTTTACAAGTTTAATTTGGTGTCCAAGCAGGATGCTGCTTTTGGTGCCTCTGTTTTGGCAGCGGGCTCTTCAGTCCCACACTGATTCTCTAGGACTACTCTGTTACATCCCACTGGTCCCAGAATAAAGTGGGATTGTAGAAGAACGAAAGATTAGGTTCTTACCTTGGCTAATCTTCTTTCCTGTAAATTCTGGGAATCCGCCCTGTATTTTCCTGATTCGCCAATTGTCTGCCTTTCAAGTACTGATAAGCTGGATTTCTTTTTTCTGACAAGCCTTTATAGAATACCATCTGTTTGGGTTTCGCACTCAGTTTTTTTTTTTGGGGGGGGGGGTCCCTAGTTAGGGGGTCCCTTTTCTCAGTGCATGCTGTTTCTACTTATAGCACTACTGTTATCGTTCAGGTTACTAATGTTTGCTATACTGATTCAGTCGTTTACTTGTTGCTGTTTTGCATTTCTAATTGTGAACAGAATACACTTACTTGTCATGGAGTTTCCCCATTCCCCTCTCTCGTGTTATTATCCTCTACAAATGTCCCTGGCTGCTTTGCTACTGACTGATGTTTACAGAACCAGTGATAATGATGAGGTATGAGGGGGTAGGGTTTAAGTCTCTAAAATTTGAGGCTTCCTACAAAGTCTTGCTGGGTAGATGGAAATAACCCTCTGGTCCCAGAATAAAATGTGGATTTACAAGAAAGAAGATTAGCAAAGGTAAGAACCTAATATTTCATTATTTCTAGAGCGCTATCAGGCATATGTAGCGCTGTACAGACAGGATGCCAGGGTAGGGGTTAGCTGGAGAAGCAAGGTGTTTTTTATATGATATATATTGAATTTCCCTTGATATACAACCTAACAGAATTCATACTGTGACAAATATCAACCTTCAATACATCTGGCAATATAAAGTATCCGCGTTTGATATTTCACAGAAGCTTTAAATAATATAACTAGGAACAGGTGAAAATAAACAACCCACTTCCCCTTTTCCCTTCCCTTCAGCATCAAGAATTCAATAGTATACTACGTGCTGTATGTGACAAACCATCCCATATAGGTGACCGCATTTCTTTATACTGTTTCCATAGTCAAAGTGAGCCTCGCTTAACATCCAAATATTCCCTTTTCAACAATGTAACTATTTCATCTCTCCATAAGGTAAAAGTGGGGGTTTCAGATTGTCTCCAATGTACAAGAATGCATTTCCTTCTTGTTCTCTAGTGTTTAATTGTCTGTTTACCTTCAGTGCCGGAGTGATGCCGCTTGGTCTGAAGCCAACATGCACCATGTGCAAAACCAACTCTTCCTCTATGTGGAAGAAGGGCAGCCAGGGTGAGATCCTCTGCAACAACTGCACTGGCAAAGGCGGCAGCGGCGGTGGCTCGTACAGCAGTGGCAATAGTGGCGGCAACACTTCCGGTGGATCCGGCTTTACAGGCACGTCCTCCTCCTCTCAGCAAAGCAACGGTGGAAGCAAACAGGTGAGCTAATGGCATTCGCAGGCCATTGTGTCTCGCCAGCATGGTCTTCTTGGATTACCTATCTTCCCCCTCTAGTCACCAGCTGTGTACAGTTTCAGAAGCACCCAGTGAGCAGAATGGAGCATGCCTTAAATTTCTGTCTATTTAAGGACCCAGAACTGGGTTTAGATAAATAGATCCCAAGGCGTTTTATGCCCATTTAGTAAAGTTTGTTGTCCTCCTTCTGTGGCGGCTTTAAATTTTGCCCCATTTCCTTTCTGTGTTGATACTGTTTGTTCAGAGTCTAGAATCTAAACAGAGATGTGTGTGCAATACGTGAACAAGTCATTAACAGAACATATAGTGGTCCTTGAACGAAGCTGGGTTAAGCAGTAACACATGCTTATTGCACCTTTAAATGGCCTACTGCGGACATCCTACAGTAAGTTTTGCATGTGGACACGCTAACTACATGGGAATAAAATATTTGAGGGCAGAGAGTGGACATGACAATGCTAATCAGTGTGTGGGGGCATTTTTGTGCACCAGTTGGCACATGAGCCCTTGCTGCCTATCAAATAAGTGTCAGTAAGGGCTCATGCACTAATGGCAGCGTGCTAGCGGGAAAATTATGTAGCTTATGGCCATTATTGCAAAAATTTGCCATTTACCAGCAGCACTAAAAGTGGCCTTAGCACATGGGAAAGACCCGTGTTGGCGCCGTTTTTTTTTTATCCCTTAAGTAGCAGAAAGGTTTTGTCTTCTTTCGGTGTCCTGTGCCACTTTGCATACCTGCTCACCTCAGAACGTAAGTCTGGGCCAATGTTCTCTCTAATTTTTGCTGACCCTTGTTCACATAAAAAAAAATTTCTGTGCAAGTTTTCAGCCTTGACACTATGTGCACACTACTATATCCTATGTTTACAATAAAGAAAGCCAGCAAAACCTTTGTGTACACAGCTGCTAGGTGTGCTCGTAGCTCAACAGGGAATACTGGTCATGGCTCAGGATGCACTTTACATTGGAATAAAGTGCAGTCCCCTGCTATAGCACTCTCAGTATGAAAGACACTAGAAATACTTCCCTTTCACTAGTTACCATCAGTGAATTCCCCCTTTATTGGATTGTTGAGAAAAAAAAACCCTCTCCTCCTCCCTTGTAACTCCAGATTCACTTCAACCTCTTCCTTGTCAGGTTTATGGTCTTCCTGTTTTGCCTTTCCTCAAGAAACAGGCTTTTGCTGGCTATTTAGAGAATACGAGCTCTTTGACTCACCCAGTGCTTTTCCTAATGCTGACTCTGTATGTTTGCTATGCAGTCCAAGCAGGAGATGCACCGGCGCTCAGCACGCCTCCGCAACACAAAGTACAAGTCTGCTCCCACCGCTGAAAAGAAAGTCTCCACCAAAGGCAAGGGAAGAAGACACATATTCAAGCTGAAAAATGTATGTTTTCAAGTACTCCGGTGCAATGGAATTGTTGGTGCTGGGATCTGTGATAACATTTGGTCTTTCATACCCACTTTGGTACAGGGAAGGCCTTTGTGAGTTAAGATGTTTGGTAGCTAAAGTAGCAATTGAACATGTCCTTTTATATTTTGCCCCGGTCTTGGGAAGCTCTACCTCACATTCGAGGCTAGTTAGGTAAGTGCATGAAGATAAGGTATCGGCTAGTATGCCAAAGGATCACAAGTCTGCTGGTCAGGGAGATATGGAGATATTCTTCTACAGCAGTGGTCTCAAACTCAAACCCTTTGTGGGGGCCACATTTTGGATTTTTAGGTACTTGGAGGGCCTCAGAAAAAATAGTTAATGTCTTATTAAAGAAATGACAATTTTGCATGAGGTAAAACTCTTTATAGTTTATAAATCTTTCATTTTGGCTAAGTCTTAATAATAATATTGCAATTTATAACTAAAGAGACATATGATCAAGAAACTGTTTTATTTTACTTTTGTGATTATGATAAATATACCGAGGGCCTCAAAATAGTACCTGGCGAGCCGCATGTGGACCCCGAGCTGCGAGTTTGAGACCACTGTTCTACAGGAACCTACTGCTGTTTACTAAGACACCAAGGTTATTTTGTGTTTTACTGTTCTTTGTATACGGGGGAGGGCAGTATGAAAGGAATAAAAGCTGGGAGGAAAGCCTTAATTAGTTACGAATGAAAACTCATAGCACCAAATTTTAACTTTGTGAAATTAAAGCTCAAGTGAGCCGAAGGGAAGTTGTTGGGATACCAAAAAAAAAAAAAAAAAAGAAGGCCCTGATTTTATAAATTACGCCTAGCTAATCTAGGCACCTAGCTTAACTTTTTTAATTGGCTTAATCGGCGCTGATAATTGAAAGCACCATTCAAAAAGCTTAAAAATCGATTAATCAATACTATCTCCCTGCTTAATTGTGATATGTACAACTAGTCTGTTTCATGTTTGAGTTATCTTTTATAAATTTGTATATTTATAATAATTACCTGTATACTTTATATATTTATTTTGAAAAATGAAAATGATTCTAACAAAAAACAAACAAACAATTAGCTGGTAGGTGCCCACCATTTCGAGGTAGGCATTTACACTGAGGTGCCTACCAGCAAGTAGGCGTGGTTGGGGGTGGATTTGGGGCAAATTTTAGGCGTGATTTGACTTAGTCACAAATAGGTATCTAACTTAGGCGCACTCATTTAGGTCAAGGAATTCCTGGCCTAAATAGCAGTACGCCTTAGCTTTCAATGCCTATCGGAGCCTAAGACCATAATTCTTATAAGCAGCGCCTAGCAGATGATTGACAACTGTGCTGAACGATGCCTAGGAGTAAAGCACCCTTTATAGAATTGGGCCCAAAATGCCCAGAAAGGGATGATTTAAATATATCTGCATATGTCTGCTATCGTGCCCAGTGCTTCCTCCTAAGGAGTGGCCAAGTGCAGGCAGATTTTTTTTGTCTTGTGAGCAACGAGTTCTAAAAACCAAACTTTTTGATCTCCATATTAGCAATGCATTTCTTTAAATCGCACACAAAACCATCACACATATGGTAATTGATTTAGTTTAGTTAATTTTTTATAGTTTTAATTTTGCTTGACAGTCTGGTCCAGTCAGTGTTTTTGTGAATAACCATGTAAAATGTATGAGCGATGGCTCACGCATTCTGCTTAGTGAGAACATAGGTCATGCCAGCTGTGTATTTTACAATAATTCAGGACCTTCTTAGTCTCCAAGCTCTACTTTTCCGATATCGTTCACAAGGCTCCTGGCCAAGGGTTTATGCGTATTTTGTACAGTAGTCTTTTTTGGGTGCCCATTTTTAAATGTGGTTCCTTTTATCATCTTGCTAGACCAGCCTAGACTTATGGTTGTATCTCCTTATTAGCAGATGGATGCAGAGACAGAGTCTGACATCATCATTAGAACAGGTGGTGCAGCCAGAAAATTTCCAGTACTTCTCTGTCTCCAGCAGATATGCAGGTGGACTGGTACTGCAATTTCACTCTTCTTGTGTTTTTATCAGCTTGTGGGCTAGATTCCCTGAGTCTCGGGCTTCAACCTTTGGTTCTCTGGTTTGAAGTCTCACCAGGAGATTCTCTGGTAGGATCTAAGCCAGTCCACTGGTTGAGGTTAAGAAAGAGTTCCTTCTCTGCAGCCTGGAGTTTTGATCTACTGGCTTTAGCTCTGTATGCAGGGCCATGCTGGGCCCTATGGGGCCAAGCAGCTGGAATAAATCACCCTCCTTCCCTTTCCCCTCCCCCAACCTTCAGAAAAAAGGCATTGGTTGCTGTTGTTTCTTATCTTAACAAGCAGGTTGCTTTTTGACAAATAAAAAGACAAGAATGAGGGACAGAATGGCAGGCTGAAGCACAGCTTTCTTGCCCAGCAGGTAGCAGGCTTGTTATAGTTGGATACATGACAGCCAATTCTGCTTTTTCTGGAGCTGGAGGAGAGCTGCATGTCTGCGTTTGGGCATGTGCAGCGCTTCCAGAGCTTCTGTTTTGCTGATTCTGTTGTAGGGCCTGCAGGTCCCACTGCTGAAGCACAACAGACAGTTCCTTTTGCATTGTGTGCGATGAGGATAGTGCTGCATTGCATGTGGAAACCAGAGAATGCCTAGGACTCTTCCCAGGGCAGGAGCACACTTGAGGAAATCTGTTTTTTCACTGCATCTGAACTCATTTCTATGGTAATGCCAGCCATCATATTCCTGCATTGTGTTTTGCACACTTGCAGTCCAAAATGAAGTTTTCCCCAGCCTTGGGGGAGGGGTTGCCTGGTGGCTTCCCCCACTGTTAGACCTAGTGTTGAAGGAGAGGGGCATTTTTTTTGGCCTTTCTAATGGAGTGTCTTGGGCAGGTACTCTTGGAGCTACTAGGGCATTGCCAGTGGTCAAGCCCTCCCAAGGGTCACGTCCTGGGTGTCCCCAGGAATCTATAGTCACCAATGCAGTCATGGTCCTCCAGAGGTGGCAGGAGTGGCTGATCCACCTAGTTTTCTTCATTCTCCTTTTGTGAATGATGTTTGGGAACTGAATGAATTCCTAGAAGGGGTTCTTCTCTGGGGGCTTCTCTCCAGACTCTGGAGTCTATTTCATCAAGAAGGGTTGACTTCGCTCATTGATCAGATGTTAGCAGTCCTTATGGTTCTCTCTGTGTTTGCAGAGTTTTAGAGGGCTCCCTAATTTTGGAGAGCCTGAAGAGGCCTCCAAAAGCCTTCTTTTGTACAATGATCTATTGAAGTTGATACTAGCAAAGTGGGGGATCCCAGGTCTGATTCTTAAGGTGACTTTGAGTGTTCTGATTTTTAAAATATATTTTATTATTTGTTTACTTAATCTTCCAAGAAATGTGGATTATGCAGGGATATAAGTATTTTAAATAATTTATTTTTTATTTATGTTGCTTTCTTTGTTAGTCAATGGCATTAGCTCATTGGCACATTTCCTGGTTGTACCACCTGTTGCATTGATGACATCAGAATCTTCAATTCTCTATCTCCATCTGTGGAACAACTTAGTTGGACAGCTAAGGATAATGGGTAACATATAGCACTTTAAAAAGCTTTTGAAGACATCTCTGTTTGTAGAATCTTTTTTTAAATAGATGAGTACTTTTTAATGGGAAGTAGTAAATGCAGGTTGAGAAATTCTTATGTTTTGTTATTACTTTTTATTTTATGCCAGGCAAATCCACTAGGTAGATCACGAAGGAATCAGAGGTAGATCACCAACCCCAATTGGATCCATCTCTCCAGCAGTTTGCCCCGTCGCTAGGAGAGAGTTCGTGCTGGCAGGTCATCTGCCGAGGGCTTACCGCCACTGCTGATCCTTTGCCTGTCTTTTTTCCCTGCCTGTGGGAATCTTGCCTGCAGGTGCTTTGGGGGCGCTTGTTGATTTCGTGCCAATAGTTTGTGGGTACCCCAAGGAGCCGCTACCCACGCCTTGCGACGATACCCCACAGGCTCGGCTTCATACCTGGTCTTCTGCCTCTCAGAATCACCAATTCCTGCCCCCGCCCCCAACACCCCTTAGAGGTGTGTTAGATACCAGTTGATATTCATTCACCGGGGCTTTACCTGAATACACTTACCATATTAGTTGTGTCATGTGCTGGTCGTTGGTCGCTTTATAGTTCGCTTTCATTAAACGTTTTTGGGCAGACACAACAAAGTGTCAAGAATTTGGTGATTTTGGCGGGCTTTTCTAATTTTGTTCTAACTTGCCTTCGAATTGGTTCAAACCACTGTGACTTTTGCTTGCCTCTGAAATTTATTTTTGCCTAGCCTTTGTGTTGATTCTACACTGCAATTTTATTTTGCCTTTGCTTTGATTCTACACTGTGCAGAATTTATTAAATCGCTTGTGGTGGTATTTGAACTTGTTTGGCGGTATTTGATTTCATCTGGTTTGCTGGACAGGTGTTTGAGTTTTTTGATGATTGTTTGGTGGTATTTGATTATGAGTGCCAGTATGATGAATTCTTATTTTTACTTTTAGAACTGCATGAGTGGTTTTGGCATCTCCAGTCCTTGTATTGCACAACATCCAGAGGTCTTCAGTTCCTATTGATCTTTAATATTTTGGGACAGTGACAATTTTGGACCAGATTCAGCCAGTGTTTATACTAATTTAACAGATTTGGCTTTCTTACATCCAGTCACCCTAGTATAACAAAGATGAGTGTTCAAAGAAGATCAAAACCTACCACTTTCATGATGAATGGGAAATGGACTACTTCATCATGGTGAAGACAAGTGTTGTTGTCTAATTAGTAATGTCCCAGTATCCTTGCCCAAAAAAGGGTAATCTGGAATGTCATTATAAGGCTCTGCATAGCAATAAGGTTGATGCTGATTGTCTACCCAAAAATGAAATTCGTAAACTGAAGCTCAAAGAACTTAAAGCGAAATTGGCTACTCAACAACTGTTGATGGCGAAGCCAAGGTCACATTCGGTCAATGCAACCATAGCATCCTTCAAGGTCAGCAACCTGATTGCAAAGAAATGTAAACCTTTCACTGAAGGGGAATTTGTAAAAGATTGTTTTTCTTGAAGCAGCTGACAATCTTTTTGAAGGATTTAAAAATAAGAAAGAGATCATAGCTGCTATTCAAGATGTACAATTGTCAAGAAACACCATCGTGCGGCGAATAGAAAAGATGTGTGGAGATACAACTGAACAATTGTTGGAGGATGTTTCAAATTGTGTTGCTTTCTCACTCCAACTGGATGAATCTACAGACATAAGAGACATATCCCAGTTACTAGTGTTTATCTGGATGGTTTTTGAAGACTTCATTGCTAAAGAAGAACTACTTGGAATGATTTCTTTAAAAGGGAGAACTACCAGTCAGGAAATATTCTGTTCTTTCCATTCTTTTGTGACAAAGTGTAATCTTCCATTTCATAGACTTGTTTCCATCATTACTGATGGAGCAAGAGCAATGACAGGTGAGGTTAAGAGTTTCATAGCCCTCTATAAACAGCATGACGACTTCCCAGATTTCCTTTCTTACCACTGCATCATTCACCAGCAAGTTTTGGCAAGCAAGAGACTCAATGCAAAGACTGTCATGGACATCACTTTCAAAATTGTAAATTCAGTTCGTGGAAGATCACTTCAAAGATGGCTTTTCAGTCTTACTCTTGATGAAGGGGCAGCAGAAATCATTTTGCACATGTATTGTGGCTAAGTAGGCATAAATTTCTGCAAAGATTTTGTGATTTGCTGAATGAAATCCTAAAGTTTTTTGAAGGAGAGGGGAGATGACCAGGCAGAGTTGGAAGATGAGGAGTGGTTATGTGATCTGGCATTTCTTGCTGACTTTATAGACAAACTAAGTGATATGAACCTTAAACTACAAGGTAAAAACAAATGCATTGGTGAGATGATGAGTACAGTTTCATCCTACAAGAGCTAATTTGAGCTAATGATGACTGACCTTGCAAACAACACTTTTGATCATTTTCCTAATATGCAGGACCATCTGGAACAATATCCAAATTTTGTTTTTCAGAATGGGAAATATGTGACAGAAATCTGTTCTGTTATCCAGGAATTTGAAAATAGGTTCTATGACTTCCAAAAATATTGGGACAGTTGTGGAGTACGTGTCATACCCATTCAAAGTAGATGTGAACATTAAAGAAACTACAGCTGCTATCATTGAACAAGAGTACACAATGTTTCAAAATGACAGATGAACATCTCCAGGATTCCCTGAGACTAGCCCTCATGCAATATTCACCCAATTTCAAAAAGCTGATGGATGAAATGCAGGCTCAGACGTCTCACTAATGAGAAATATTAAAGATTGTGCAAGATCAGCCTAGATCAATACTCGACCTAAATTTAACACAAATTACTTGATAAAAGTTAAAGAAAGTTATTACTCAATAAAACTTTAAGAAAAAATGTACTTTCCATTTCCCCTCACAGTTCTTAGTGGATCTTTGTCTCTCTGTTTTGTTTTTGCTTAATTTGTTTAACAGCTGATCACATCCAAGTAAATGACAGAAGGTTCATTAAAAAGGGGGGGGGGAGAATCCTCCAACTTTATTGGGTTAAAATTTAATTTGAAACTCATTTGAAACTTAATTTTCATGGTGGTAGATCACTGGCAGTTTGGGCCGGAAAAAGTAGATCATGACCTGTTCAAAGTTGGGCATGCCTGTTTTATGCTATTGATTTTATTTTGTATTTTATGTATGTATTTTGTAACCAGCTTAGGTTTTAGGTGGGCTTTAAGTTTTTTTTTAAATAAATAAACGCATTGGTCTAGCAGGACTCAAAAAAAAGGAAATTAACAGATAAGAACAAATTTCAACTTATAGTTAAGAGAAATCTTAAAATGATATTTATTGCATTCTGTGTTTCCTAGGTGTGTAACTGCTCCACCTAGCCTTAAGTCCAACCTGCATGTTTGTGTTTATCGGGTGTTTGGTTTTGTTCTTTTTCTTCACAGTTCAGTATATACATTTTTTCTAGAAAGGCTCTTTGACCTGTTGTTTTCAAACATCCTTTCTTCATAGAAAAGGTAGAGGTTATATAAAGCCATCTCCTGAGAGAAATGGTAACATCCAAAACAGTAGCAGACCTCAAGAAAGTGTAGGATAAGTACAGAGGATCATTACCTGTGAAGAAGTGAACTCCTACAGAGATCAGGTAGGGTCTGTAGAAGGAGACAGGTTTAGCAGACTAGATGAATCTTAGTTTTTGGTTTTACCTAAAAGCACCCACATTGGCAGGATTAAAAACTTGAAACATGCTCTTGTTTCACTCTCTACTTGTACCACAATAACCTTTTTTGTTTGTCTTTTAGCCTATTAAGGCTCCAGAAGTTGTGTCCACCATAATCACAGCTGAATCCATCTTCCACAAGGTATGTTCTTTCTGTCTGAGTGATTTTCATTCTGCATCTGACAGGTGTGCAGTCACGTGGTGGGAAGGAGATAAGTCTTGTCAGACAAATCTGAACAATTTCTTTGCCTGGGTGACCAGAGAATTGGATAGAGGGAGAGTGCCACTGTAGATGTGGTGTATTTAGATTTTAGCAATACCTTTGACACAGGCATCTAATAAATAAACTGAGCATCCTCAGTAAGGACCCCAAAGTGGAAGGCGACAGAGGGTAGTAGTCAGTGGAGATCGCTCTGAGGAAAGGGATGCTATTAGTGGTGTGCCTCAAGGGTTCGGTTCTAGGGCCTGTTCTTCTTAACATTTTTGTAAGTGATATTGCTGAAAGGCTATCAGGTAAGATTTGCCTCTTTGCGGATGATATCAAAATCTTCAATGGAATAGACACCTCTGATGGTGTGGAAAACATGAAGAAGGACCTAACAAAGCTTGAGGAGTGGTCTAATGCTAAGAGGGCCATGCATTTGGGCTGCAAAAACCCGAGGGAACGCTACAGTTTAGGGGGTAAAGAACTTTTGTGCACGAAAGAGGAGCGAGACTTGGGTGTGATAGTGATGATCTTAAGGTGGCCAAACAGGTTGAAAAGGTGATGGTGAAAACTAGAAGTATGCTTGGGTGCATAGGAAGAGGTATGTTCAGTAGGAAAAAGGAGGTATAGATGCCCCTGTATAAGACTTTGGTAAGACCTCATTTTGAATATTGTGTACAATTCTGAAGACCGTACCTTCAAAAACGTATAAACAGGATGGAGTCGGTTCAGAGGAAGGCTACTAAAATGGTCTTCAACCGCCGGTCTGCGGACTGGTGCCGGTCCGTTTTCAGACCTCCTGTCCCGTTGTCTCCAGACACAGTTTTGGGACAGCGTTCCGAAGCTATGCTCGGGGACAACGGGACAGGCGATCATTTCCTGTCCCTCCCTCCTTCCTTTCCCCGGGTCCCCTTCTCTTACCACCCTGCCGCTGCTGCTAAAGCCGACAGGAAGTCTTCTTTCTGACGACAATTCTGACGTCGGAGAGGACGTTCTGGGCCAGCCAATCACTGCCTGGCTGGCCCAGAACATCCTCTCCGACGTCAGAATTGACTTTGGAAAGAAGACTTCCTGTCAGCTTTAGCAGTTGCAGCAGGGCGGTAAGAGCAGGGGAAAGGAAGGAGGGAGGCTTTTTTTTTTTTTTTGCAGGGCAGGGAGGGAAGGAGGTAGGCAGGCAAGCAGGCTGGCTTTGGCCAGGGAGGGAGAGAGAGAGGTAGACAGGAAGGCAGGCTGCCTTCGGGGGTGGGCGTGGGACAAAGTGTGGAAGGCAGTGAGAGGGACATAGGAAGGAGGCACTGGGTGCACTAAAGACATGGGAAGGATGCACTGGGGACAATAAAGACAGGAAGGGGCACTAAGGACATGAAAAGGAGGCACTGGGGGCACTAAAGACAGGAAGGGGCACAAAGGACATGAGAAGGAGGCATTGGGGGCACTAAGGACATGGGAAGGAGGCACTAAAGACATGGGAAGAAGGCACCGGGGGCACTAAGGACATAGGAAGGAAAGAGGGAGGGAATAGAAAGGGACAATTCTTGGGCCTGAGTGCAGAAAGAAAGAAATGAAAGAAAGGATACACAGACAGAAGGAAAAGCAACCAGAGACTCATTAAATCACCAGACAGCAAAGGTAGGAAAATGATTTTATTTTCAATTTAGTGATCAAAATGTGTAAGTTTTGAGAATTTATATCTGCTGTCTATATTTTGCACTATACAGTGGAACCTTGGTTTACGAGCATAATTTGTTCCAGAAGCATGCTCGTAAATCAAGTTACTCATATATCAAAGCGAGTTTCCCCATAGGAATGAATGGAAACTAGCTTTGATTCGTTCTACCTCCTCCTCCTCCCCACCCCCACCCCCGAGGCTACCAGCGCTGCTCCATCACCCCCTCCCCCCCACTCTAACCGGCATCGCACCCCCCCTCCCCCGAGAACGCAACCCCGCGAGAACTGCATCGCAACCCCGTGCTGAAAGCGGCATCCGCCTGCCCTTTCTCGCAAACATGCTCCTTATCCCATCTGCCGGTTGTGCCACTGAAAGAAATCTCCCGCCTCTTGCCTGGGCTGGGCCTTGAGCATCTGTGCATGCTCAAGGCCTTCTGGCTCTCGTTCTCTCCGAGATTCAAGTACATTTATTTTTTTATCCATTGTAGTCAATCTATCTTGGGGTTTTTTAATTTATTCCTTGGAAGTTCAGGACATGATGGTGGTAGCACTTCGATCTCTTATGAGAAGAGACTACATCTCTCTAATAGCAATTTTTTTTTTATTTTTTTTTTTATTATTTTATTTATAACATTTTACAATATTACCAAGCATATACATCTTGTACAGAAAAGTGAGATCAAACTACATATTAAACTATAATTCCAAACTTAATATTGCTACAAGGAAATACCAAACTAGCTGTTCTCACACTAATCCTCAATATTATTGAATCCATTATTAAGAGCAGAACTTATATACTTCAAATTAATTAAGCAAGAAAAATCCTTGTCTAACTGAAGTGCAGGGAGCTAATTTCACATAGGCGTTATTACGTTGTTATTCCTTTTTCAAGACGTTTCATTGAGAGAAAACTAATCAATTGAGATGGCTCTGTAAATATATATTTCAATGATAAATATCTCACTACACATTTACATGGATATCTCAAGAAAAAACTACCCCCTATTTGAGTCACTCCAGGTTTTAAAATTAAAAATTCTTTCCTTCTTTTTTGAGTCTCTCTGGAGACATCTGGGAAAATCTGAATATGTTGCCCCAGGAAGTCTTTAGACCTATTTTTAAAGAAAAGTTTCAATATCCAATCCTTGTCTGGAGCCAAAGCCACAGACAACAAGAGAGTAGCTGGAACCGCCAACTCTCTATCTGATTGTTCCAATATTGCTGAAATGTCCAATGACCTCTCCCGGGGTTCCTCCATGTTTTCTTCTTTGAATTGGGGCTTAGCAGGTAAGTAATACACTCTTGTAAGAGGAGGTAAGGAATTTTCAGGAATTTTCAGGAATTTCCATAAAATATCTTTTCACCATTTCTCTGGGAGAAGTTGACAGGATCTTTGGAAAATTTATAAATCTCAAATTATTTATTCGACCATTATTCTCCTGCATTTCCAACTTCTTCCTGAGTAATATATTATCTTTTACCATAGCAATTTTATCACTAATGTATGAAGATGGATATTAGGATTAGGATTGGGTTTGGGAAAGCTGGGGTTTGTGTGCCACTATCAAGGCAGCCTGCTGAGACTGTGTGCTCAGGGAATAGGCTCAGAATTCTCATATTCTGCCATCTCTGAATGTCTGCAATCTTTGACTAGAAATATACTTACCCTTTGTCTGGAATGCCAGAGGTAAAATTGTATTTTGTTTCAGGGAGTGTATTATCAGATTGGAGATGTTGTCTCGGTGGTTGATGAGCAGGATGGCAAAGCATACTATGCTCAGATCAGAGGCTTTATTCAGGATCAGTACTGTGAGAAAAGTGCAGCCTTAACCTGGCTAATTCCTACTTTACACAGCCCCAAGGAAGAGTTTGATCCAGCATCATACATCATAGGTAAGTTCTAGCACTTTGCTGTCTCCTGCTTGCAATCTCTTATGGTAAGCTTATACTACCATTACCAGGGCTGGACCTTGGATCTCCAGAGATTTAATACCCCTAAAATGTGTACCTTTTTGTTACAAAATTACTTTATGATAATTGAGGATTCTGGATTAAGGCTATACCAGGCTCCAGAGGGCATTGTGGTCTGAGGCTCCTGACTAAGGTCCTTTCTTGTGCTGACTTGGATTACTGAACATTATAAAAATAGGACAGTTGCACCATTGTCCCTTAGAGGCCAGGTCGGATTAAACTAGAATCTCAAACAAGCAAAAAGAAACTTCCAGACCAAAACATACAATAAAAAGAAAGAAAACATTCTCTTTAGTTGTGCTTCTTTAAAAATGTTTTTATTTCATTTTGAGTTCTAAACTTTGATAGTTTAAATTGTGAGATGGTCAGGACTGTCCACTCTGGGATCAGTCTGCTTACCCCTTATTTTGAAACCTTATGTACTATGCCTGTGAGCATTTGTAGGCTATACGAACAGTGGGGCAGGAAAAACAAACAGCCCAGTGTGAGCACAGCTTCTTGCTGGATTTCTGCAGTCCCAGATACTCTTCTAGCTATGATGGCATAGCTGACAGAGCTGATGAGAGAAGTTCTTAATGGCTTCACAGCGTATACAGTTCTTTGCAGTTTGACTTCTGTGTTTATTTTATTTGTGGACTTGACACATTTATGCAGCTGTCTCTTAATTTTAGGATATTTTCCTTATAGTATAAATCATATTTTTTTATTATTATTATGAGAAGAATCATTTCTGGAAATTCCAGTGGCCCCTAAGGAATATTTACAAATAGAGCAACACACATTACCCATCTAAAGGCAGTTTTGGATTGGATAATGCTGTCATAATGTCTCTGCAGATCTACTAGACCCTAACCCATGATTTTCCCCAGAATTTCCTGAGTTTAATACTCTTATGTGGTTCTCTTCTTAGGGCCGGATGAAGATCTCCCCAGGAAAATGGAGTACGTGGAGTTTGTCTGTCATGCACCTTCTGAATACTTTAAGTCTCGATCATCTCCCTTCCCTACGATTCCTACTCGACCAGAGAAAGGCTATATCTGGACTCACATTGGGCCTACGCCTGCAATAACAATCAAAGAAACAGTTGCCAATAGCTTGTAGCTATTCTGTTTTGTTTCATGTTTTCAGATGGTCAAGTAATTTATTCCTATTTTTCTACTGGTAGGCATCCCAGTGGCATGCTGGAAAATGCAGACCTAAGATATATAGACTGTTACACCAGGAAAAAAATTTTAAAGCCATTGCATAGCTGCTTTACTTTTTTTCTCAAACAGATAAACAGAGAAAATCTTGCCTTGTTTTGAATCCAGAACAATGAAAAAGGCAAGAGAGATGTCCTTTCAACCAACAGTGTCTTTATTTTCTAGTTGCTTTGTCCCAACAAGAATCCAGGTTTCGGCACATATATATGCCTTCCTCAGGGGACACTGGTTATAACTGCTGGTAACAAATAGCCAGATGAAAAAAATCAGAGTATGCTGCTTTGTGTTTCCTTGAAGCGTACTCAGATTTTTTTTTCATCTAGCTATTTGTTACCAGCAGTTATACCCATGGCTCCTTTTACTAAGGTGCGTTAGGGCCTTAATGTGCTGAATAGTGCATGCTAGACTTTAATGCCAGCATTGAGCTAGTATTATTCTAGAAGCATAATGCGCAGTTTAGCGCGTGGTAATTTTGTGCATGCACTAAAAATGCTAGCGCATCTTAGTAAAAGGAGCCCCCAGTGTCCCCTGAGGAAGGTATATATACATGCCGAAACCTGGATCCTCGTTGGGACAAAGCAACTAGAAAATAAAAATACTGTTGGTTGACAGGACATCGGTCTTGCCTTTTTCGTTCATACTTTTTTTCTCATCACCAAACATTTTTTTGGGACTTCAGCGTTATTCAAGCTTTTGTAACTTGTGATCTAGGTGCACATTATCTGTAAAAACAAAAATCTATTTTTTTTAAATCACTAGGATTAAAGGTTCTTTTAGTTTAATTACCATATATACTCAAATATAAACCAATCCGAATATAAACCAAGGTGACCCTGTTCTCTCCAAAAAAGGAAGAAAAAAGGTTAACTCAAATATAAACTGACATTAGAAACTTGGGTGATCCTGGTGAGCCATTCTACAAAGACCAGACATCCTTGCCATATGTTTTAACACAATTTATTTTAGCATTAAATATTTTTATTACGGAAAACCCTTGAGGAGGGGGATTTTGGATCTCCAAAAGTTGGTATAAAATGTATTAAAATTAGTCCAATAAAAACATTACTTTATTTCCATTTTCTATTTATAAATGTTTATCAATACATCTACAATACTACTTTATTCTAAAGCAACAAAATAAAAATCTTTTCTCTACCTTTTTGTAAGCTCTGGTTTCTGCTTTCCTCATCTTCTCTTCACTCTCCATTCCAGCCAGCATCCACCCTCTTTCTCTGTTCCTTCCATTTTTCTCTGTCTCCATTCCCTCCCCCATGTGCTGATATCTCTTCCTTCTCCTTTCCTTCCTTCCCACCCTTCCCTTCCCTCTCCCTCCCTCCCTCAAAGTTTAGCATCTCAGTCTCCTTCCCTCCCATGCCCTGGCATCTTTCTCCTCTCCTTCTCTTCCACCTTTCCCTCCCCTTCCATGCTTTGGTATCTCCTTTCTCCCTAGTCTAGCATCTGTGTCTCCTTTCCTTCCTTCCCCTCATGCCCTGGCATCTCTTCCTCCCCTTCCTTTCTCTCCATCCTTTCTGTCTGGCATCTCTCTTTTGTCTCCTCTCCCTTCCCTTCCCTGGTCTTCTCTCACCCTCCAACGCTGCCTTCACAATTTACTACTCTTGGCTTCGGGCCTCCCTCTCTGCTGGGTCCTGTCTACTTCTTGTTTCCACAGAAACAGGACCCAGCACAGAGGAAGTCCCAACACCAAGAGTAGTGAATTGAGAACAGTGCTGCTGCCCGGAAGAGGTTCTTGGCGCCGGTCATCAGAGCACCGGTCACTATCCTGCCTATGGGGGTGAGGGGGACGCCGCTATCCACAACACACACACCGGAGCTGCTATCCACAATGCATGCCCCCACCCTCTGAGTCACTGACCTCCAAAAACCCGTTGGTGGTGCTGCTGCTGCCAATCCACTGTATGTTGAACCGGGTGGGGCCTTGAGCATCTGCGAATGCTCAAGATCTGCCAGCTCCTGCCCCCTTCGAGATTCTCTGAGAAGGCGAGAATCAGCAGGCCTTGATCATGCGCAGATGCTCAAGGCCACACCCAGTTCAACATACAACAGATCGGCGGCAGCATAATCCACGAGTGTATGGAGGTCAGCGGCTCTGGGGGGTGCATGGAGATCAGCGAATCTGCTGCATCAGAAACAATGGGTATATGGGGATCAGTGACTAAGGGGTGGGGGCATGTATGTGGATAGCAGCTCTGGGGACAGTACATGTATTGTGGATAGTGACTGGGAGGGGAGGACACCCCTGTAGTTCAGGAAGAGGACAGCTGTACCATGTGGTCAGGTGGTGGCTTGAATATTAACCGAGATCCCCATTTTTGGGTGATTTTTCTGACCCAGAAATCTTGGTTTATATTCAAGTATATACAGTATTTAAGTACAGACTTCATCAGGATAAATTCTGATCTTGTCAGCAGACCCTTGCAACCCAGGTCTCATCTGCAAGCTATGTTTGATTCACCTTTATTAGTTTCTTTGACTCCTATATCATATAGAGGGGCATTTTCAAAAGGACATCCAAGTCAGAATAGAGAGCTCATAATGTCCAAATCCACCTTATATGTATTTTCCAACAGGAAATATGTCATGATTTCTGTTCTAAAATACATGAGATGGACATCCAGTATGAACAGCCATTTTATAAAGTGGAACATCTAACATGCACAACAATAAAACAGGGGCAAGGACCAGGTCCAGTTTTAGACATTGAGGTGCCCAGGCAGAAATTAAAGGGGAGTCCCCTGATCCCCTCTCTTCCTTGACCTCCACCCCCCCCACCCCCACATGCTGCTATTTTTATATTTTCCATCGAACACTGTGGTGGTGTAGTGTCTAGCTTCTTAAGAGTTCCATTTTGTCTAAATAAAGAGAAAAAAGTTAAATAAGTACCTTCAGTGTCATTTTGATTTATACCGATGGTTTTGCAAAAAAAATTATATATAATTGATAGTTACCATCAGGTTTTCTCTATTTATTGTTGTATACTATCTTAAATTAAAAATAAAATTCTTTTTTTCTACCTGTATGGTCTGGTCATTTAATTTTTTTAATCATGTTGATTCCAGTCTCTGATTTCTGCCTTTCTCTCTCTTCTCTGAATTGCCAGGGTTTCCTATCCATTTGCCATTTTTTTTCTCTTCTCCTGTCTTCATTTCCTCCATTACATCCCTCTCCAGTACTGATCTTTTCCTTTCAATTTCTTCCATTTATTTTTCTGCCTCTCTATCTAGATTTCATTATTACTACCCATCCTTCAATTTCCTTCTTTTTACTATATCTTCCTAAAGGTTCTGTCTCTTTCCCTCATCCTGGCTCTCCCATTCACCTTCCTCCTGCCTCATATTTTTCAGACTTTACATTAACTGTGTCCTCTCTTCCATCTAATGTCTCTCCTCCTATTCCATCCAGCACCATCTCCTCTCTCCCTTCCAACCATCTTACCTTCTCTCTTTCCCCTTCCATCCACCGTTCCCCCCTTTTCTCCATTTACATTCAGTGTTGACCCTTTTTCCCCCTTCCATTCATAATCTCTTCTCTCTTCCCCCATCTTCTCCAATACAACCATCCAGGATCTCCTCTGACTCTCTTATATACCCACCAGCATCTTCTCTATTTCTTCTCCATCTAACATTCCCTTTTGTCTCTCATCCCCCAGCATTACCCCATCTGTCCCTCCCCCAGTACTCCTGCCCCACTCTTTTTTTTCTTTCCCCCATCATGCCGCATGATTCCATCTCTCTTCCCCTCATCCTACTATTGTCCCATTCTCTCCCCTTCTTCCTCCTAGTCACTCATCGAAGCCTCTTTCCTGGTTCCTTCCTTCTGGAGTACCTGTAGGAATTGGGAGCACAAGTCCCTGCCTGTCACCTGTGTTGCAGGGCTCTAACCCTACGCATGCCGTTGCCAGCTTCCCACCATTCCCTGCCTGTTGTTCACTTGCTTTCCCTCTCCCTGCCACCGCAATATGCAAACAAAGCTAACCCATTCTACAGGGCCCTAACACTGTGCGCACCTCTCATGATGCAACTTTTGTGGAGGGAAGAGGGAGGAAGCCAGCCAGCAGAGGCACAGACAGCTTTAGGACCCTGTGGCACAGGCTAGATTTGTTTGCGTAATGCCATAGCGGTGATGAGAGAGAGGGCAGCAAGTGACAGGGAAGGAAGCTCACCTCACCAGGCAGTCAGGGACCCCTTGTAGCCGTGAGGCCCAGGGCAACAGCCCTGTTTTCCTCCCCCCACGCCGGCCCTGACAAGAATGTCTGGCAACATTCATAGTAGAATGATCTCACAGATATCCCTGCTGAATAAAGGAGCAGCCTAGTGCATTAATCTTTAAACCAAGGGTCCCAGGTTTAAATCCCTCTTTAGTTATTTGAATTTGTTATTGTGAGACATCCAGGAACAGAAAAATACCTAGACCTTTACAGCTTCTGATGAACTCAGCTGCTACACTAATAGTGGGTATCCCTAGGATTGAACATATCACTCCAGTTCTAAGATCTCTACATTGGTTACCTATACAACAGCAGATATGCTATAAAATATTGTCAGTTGTTCACCAGACATTGTACTTTTCTGCTCCCACTTGTTTTCAAAACTTGTGGGATGTTTTATCAACCAGCGAGAGAGATTTTTTTTGGGGGGGATGTTTCTAACTAGCTTAAAGGAAGACGGGATTCGCTATCTGAAATCTAGAATGGCTATTTTTTTTGCATTGCTGGAAAAGTTAGCCCAACCAAGAAGCAAAACTTGGCTCTTTTCAAAAATCTAATCACCTCCCATTCTCTAGTATCTAGTATCCTGTCCCTCTCTATCTTCTTAGTCCCTCTCCTATATCCTTTCATTGTAGTTCCTTTCCTCTTAACTCTGTAAACCGTGCCGAGCTCTGCGCTTGCGGAGATGGCGCGGTATACAAACCCAAGGTTTAGATTAGTTTAGACATGGAGATGGTTTTTAATCAATGATCTGAAAATGTCAAAACAGAATTTCGTTTCTGCAAATTGGTACTTAACAAAATAAGATACTCGTTTCAGCTACAGTGGCAAAATAACATTCAGAATTTAAGAAGTTGGTTGGTTAGGCTGAGACCTTGTCAGCACCCTTTCCTATAGCTAGCCCCCAACACGAAGGTGAAGTGAATTATGTACGAGTAGAAGGCTGATGATGATTACTGCAGATGAACTCTTCTCGAAAATGTAAAGCTCTTCCTCTGGCTATGGAAAATAGGCAACTATTAGTTTTTGCTTCTAAATTCTTTATTTTTTCTCTGCATACAGTGCAATGACTTCTCTCATACATGAGTAGAAAAGGACAGCTCCCCCCAATCTTTTCTGACATTCAGCAGTATTCTTCAGTGCATAAAATTAGACAACTAGTGTCCAATCCTAATATATCATCTAGCGCGCAAGTCCTATTAGTTGTAGGATGAAGACAAATAGGTTTATAATATCCAGGTACAGGTTTAGTGCTCCAAAGACATATTCTTCCAGGTCTATGCTGTAGCGATGTTTCCCTCCAAGCATGAGCTGTGTGTCCACCACCAAGTACTTGCAGAAGAGAAGAACAAATGGGAAAACACAAGCCCTACATTAGAATTGAATTTTTACTTGAGTAATATGAACAGCAAATGCTCTTTAGCCTCCATCTGTCTAAGATTCAAGTGCAGGGTCTAACTTGTACACTTGGGCGTTTTGGATGCAGGGAGGATTAATATCATCTGATCATCAGGAGATCATGATGATGATATTGTTGTTAGGATGGGCCTTTCCATTTTGTGTGGTTTCCTTTCATTATAGAAAGCACTAAATAAACACCAATATGAAATTATATGCATAAAAAAATGAAACTGCAACAAACATTTTTCCCTTGCTACATCCTTTGCTAACATCAACTGCAAAAAACTTCCCCACATGCAGTGAATCGCTAGGGAGTCAGTTCCTGACTGGTGATCACATTAATTCAAATGTATAAAATTTTGTACATGGAAGGGGAGAACTATCAGTGTTTGAAAGTGCACGCCAGGCACCAGAGTTAAGACAAATATGATCCTCCTGCTATATTTTTTTTGTTTTGTTTTGTTATTTTTAAATTCTTTATTCATTTTCAGACTTACAATAAGTGTGACAATATGTCCAAACAAATTAACAATAAATTTATCACTTAATAATCATCAATGATACAAATAATATACCCTTATCACCCATCCTTCCCACCCATTCCTATCCTGTAATCAAATATCATATACAATATGTAATTATAAAATTACCCCCCCCCCCACTTACCATTGAACTTGTAAATTTAAGGGAAACAATAACATCTACTCAGTACAATACTTTGTTAATGGCTCCCACACATCTTGAAATTTCCCGAAACATCCACGCTGTATTGCAATAACTCTCCATTTTATAAACATGACATAAGGAATTCCACCAGAAATTATAATTTAACCTACTCCAGTTTTTCCAATTATACCTTATTTATTGAATGGCAACACCAGTCATTAGGAGTAATAATTTGTTATTATTTGTAGAAATCTGATTTTTTGCTCTCATTGCCATACCAAATAGCACAGTAACATATGACAATGCCACTGGGTTGTCCAACAAACAATTAATTTGGTCCCAAATTGATTTCCAAAAATTCATAATAAGTGGACAATAGAATAATAAATGATCTAAAGTCCCTTCTTCAAGATGACAGTGCCAACATTTATTAGACTTAGAGCTATCCAATTTTTGCAACCGAACAGGGGTCCATAATGCTCTATGTAACAGAAAAAACCAAGTTTGTCTCATAGATGCCGACACTGTACATCTCATCCTCCAAGTCCAAATTGAGATGCAGTAATTTGATGCTTAATCTCAATGCTCCAAATGTCCCTCAGACCCGTGTTTGGTTTTGTTTTTTTAAAATAAATCCAGTTAGTAATTTATACCACTGAGCGGCCTGGTGACCCAAGAAGTCCACCTGAAAGCATAAGAATTCTATACTATATTGATTATTAAGGTTTTTCCATTCAGGGAACCCTGCCTGATGGCATGCTTCAGTTGCAACCATCTAAAACTTTCTGATTTATTAAGGCCATATTTATGTTGCAACTATGAAAATTCAAGCATTTTACCATTAGAGATAACATCTTCTAATAAACGTATTCCTGCTATCATCCAATGCTTCCAGGCAAGCCTTTCTCCGCCAATTTGAATCTTGAAATTCAGCCATATAGATTGATTTGTAGATTTATGAATTGGAATAGTTGTTAAATTACTTACATACCGTAATGTTTTCCAAGTATCTAATATAATAAAACGCTAGGCCGCGCATGCGCACTTCCTAAGTGTGCGCCGGTTTTCCGTGAGCTGTAGCGACACATAGGAAGTGCGCATGCGCGGCTTATGCTCTGTCCTGCTCCCTGTTGAAAGACACAGCATCTCCCTTACACTAACTTTGCCGTCGCCGCCAGTCTCCGCTCTCTCTCTCTTCCTCCCCCCCAAGGCGGATGTCGACCGCGGCTGCCCGAGTCGGACAGAGGACAAGATGAAGGGGGTGCGGAGCAGCGCTGGTGGCAGCAGTAGGGAACACGTCCATGAGTCCCCCCTCCCGCATCAACTGCTGCTGCTCCTGTTTGAAGCGGCCTGCTGAGGTTTGCGGCCGACTGTAGTGAACCTCGCAGGCCGCTCTCCACATGGAGCACATTCCCTCTGACACGATTGCGTCAGAGGAAACATGCTACCATATGGAGAGTGGCCTGTGAGGTTCACTACAGCCGTTCGTGAACCTAAGCAGGCCACTTTGAACAGGAGCGGCAGCGGCGGCAGCAACCATGGGTGGATGGAGGGAGGGGAAGAACGGGAGGGGAAGCGAAAAAGAAGGGCTATGGAGCAGGCAGGAAAGAGGGCTGCTTTGGGGGAAGGGGTGTGCTGGGGCCAGACAGCAATCGGGGGGAGCAACAGATGGGGGGCCATGAAGCAGGCAGGCATTGCACAACAGGGGGAAAGGGGGCTGCTTTGGGGGGAGAGTTGTGCTGGGGGCAGACAGCAATCGGGGGGAGGGAGGAACAGAAGGGGGGCCACGAAGCAGGCAGGCATTGCACAACAGGGGGAGAGGTGAAAGGGGGCTGCTTTGGCAAGCAGGGGGGGCAGGGAGACAGACAGAAAGAAAGACGCACAGACAGGGGACCTGGGAGAGACACAGACACAAAGAATGACAGACAGACAGCGTCCAGGGAAAGAGACAAATAAAAAAAACAACACACCATACATACAGACATCTACTCTAGCACCCGTTAATGTAACGGGCTTAAAGACTAGTCAGCTAATATTCTGTTATCTTTACTATAACTAGGCAATTTGATACTGAGCACATGGCAAAAGCGTAATGGAGACATAAGTTACCATTCTAACCACAGCCAATCTGGAAGTTTTTCCATGAGCTCTGGAAGGACCCAATACATACCTTGGCGCAAAATATAGGCTTGATGATACCTATAAAAATTAGGAAAATTTACCCCTCCCTCTGAAATTGGCCTTTGCAAAGATACCAAAGCCATTCTAGGAGTTTTACGTCCTGCTATATTATGACAAAACAAAAGAAGAAAAGCAGCTGTCAGGACTACTGAAGCTATTTTTTTCAGGCCACGTCATTATTTGAGCCAACTTTGAATTCCTTGATGGAAGACTAAAACCCTACTTGCCTGACAAACCCATGCTGGGGGAAGGGGGTTTCTATGATCAGGCAATATTTGGGGGATAACAAAGGGGAAATGGGTGGTGGGTTTGTTTACCCATGATTGCTTTAAGAGCAGATGACATAAGTCCATATAGGAAAGAAATGTTGGTTAATATGGAAAAGTTACATTCAAGCTCATAGTTTGGTGCAGCAAAACTAGACCACCACCTCTCCAACCTGCTGACCACGACGCCCAAGTACAAAACCTTCAGGAAATGATTAAAAGCCAAGTTATTTAAGAAATTTGTCAAACGATCCCTGGAATTTGTCAATATATCCCCGGAACTTACCACTTCTGCTAACTATCTATCTTGTAATTTCTCTGGGTATGCCCAGAACAAATCTTTTGTAATCCACCATGAACTGAAAGGTAGCGACGGAATAGAAGATACTAATGTAATGTAATGTACATATGGGGACAGAAGAATTGGGCACATAAACTTATTGTTACGAGAGGTTTTGAGAGTCCAAATCTTTTTTGGTGCAGGATGAGAATTATGTATCATACAGTTTTGTTTTGGGGTAATGAGGGGACTAGGCTAGATAGAAATAGGGGGTGTATGTTTTAAGATTTTGTCAGGAGACTTTTATAGTTCAATAATTTTGTCAGTGTTTTCATAGTTATAACACTCAATGTAGAACAGTTACAAAAGGTATCACATTTAATTAATTGAGTATTTGTAGTCTTTTGGATAGGTAGAGGTTCTATGATTGTATTCATGCACTTTTTGTATTTTTGCACTGTTATGTTTGTCTCATAGGGCCTGTTTTACAAAGCCGCGCGGTAACAGCCCTGAAGCCCTTAAAATCTCTATGGGCTTCGGGGCCATTACCACGCTGTAGCGCCTAGCGCGGCTTTGTAAAACAGGCCTATAGTTGTTTTACCCTCCAGTATTTATTTGTTGATATGCTTCCTTTATTTATAATGCCAAGGGTAATGCCAAAACTCTCTGGGAGGTTGTTATAGAATAAAGCATACTATTGAATACTGGCACGTATATGTTGAATGATATTTTGAATTGGATGTTCAATTAAAAAAAAAACCTGTTTCAAATAAAAGCAGATGACAAGAATGCTGCAACTTGTGATGTTTGTGAAACTGGACAGAAAACTGATGCTTAATGGGCCAATCAATCGTTCCTTGGAATCGGATAGAATTTGCAAAATCTACTGGTACTCTTTCTCTGAGGGCTCTGTACCAAGAGAAAAAAAAAGTACACAGGAAGTAATTTTCTAAATCTTTTTCATAAAACGCTGAATTTATATGCAATTAAAGCTGCTCCTGGCTCATATTCAGACTGCGGACTGAAATTGCCAGTGATCTCCTGCAGTCCGCAGTAATACCGGAAATTCAATGTTGGCGCCATAGCCAGCCACAGGCATGGAATTTCCAGTCTATTTTTGGCTGACTGAGACTTAGCTGGCTATGTCAATATTCAGATGGTCAGGAATGGCTCTCAACGGCCAAAGGTATGCCATGCTTCTAGGCATTTGTCTTTGGCCGCTGAACGTAGCTGGCAAGCTGCTGAATATTGGTGACCAGTTACATTGCCCAACACAGCTGCTCACTGGCCAATCCAGAGACTGGAATATTCAGCATCCCTCACTGAATATTGGTGAATAGCCTGCTACGTGTTATTTAGACGTCCGGGAGCCATTCCTGACCATCTACATAGCGCTAAATATTGGACCCCCTAGGCACCTCGTTATAAAATTACCCTCAAAAAGCAGTGAAGGTTCAAGATATCCTCAATCTACCCCTAGAACACTTTCTGTGGATCGATTTTTCACTCTGTCAAAAATGACAAAGACTAGGGGACCCTCGATTAAGTTACAAATAAATACTTTTAAAACCAATAGGAGGATTTTTTTTCACTCAGAGAATAATTAAGCTCTGAAACGCATTGCCAGAGGATGTGGTCAGAGCGGATAGCGTAGCTGGTTTTAAGAAAGGTTTGGACAAGTTCCTGGAAGAAAAGTCCATAGTCTGTTATTGAGAAAGCCATGGGGGAAGCATAGAATATTTGAGCTTTCACTGAAGAAACAACTATCTGACAGTACCACATATACTTTGCTTGATGTAGATCCAACTGCACAGTTGAAAGCTCAAATATTGACTCTGACACAAGAGGGTTTTGACGAAGGGTATGTTACAAAAAAAGAATTTCAGTTTTTGAATAAAGATCATAGTGCTATCCCATGGATATATCTAATTCCAAAAATACATAAGAGACTGCACAAACCTCCTGGGAGACCAATTATTTCTTCTATTAATTCTATTCTAGAGCCTCTCTCTACATATGCGGATCATTTTTTGAAACCTATAGTGATGACAAGTAGCTCTTACATTAAGAATACGAGTCAGTTTTTGTTATGGCTACAAACTATTGAGCTAGCTGACAAACCTATAACGCTTGTGACTTTGGATATAGTATCACTCTATACGTCATTACCCCAGAACAATTGCCTAGAAATTGCATACGAGGCACTTCATTCTCGAAGTCGACCTCATCAAAGTCCGACTGCATTTATTATGGCACTGTTAGAATTGGCGTTAACAAAAAATTTTTTTACAGACGGCACAGATTTGTATCTGCAGATAAAAGGGGTAGCGATGGGCGCTACGTGCGCCCCGTCCATTGCCTGTCTGTACATGAAACATTATGAAGAAACCTTTTTAATAAGTCACCAGTGGAGTCAATACATTGCAGGCTGGAAGAGGTACATCGACAATGTTTTTATGATCTGGCAAGGTTCAACTACCCAATTATCTGAGTTTACCGAGTGGTTGAATACTAATGATACCAATATTCAATTTACCAAAAACCAATCCACTGAAGGTATCAACTTTTTGGACACATGGGTTAGCGTCAGGGATGATCATTTAGAAACTAAACTGTATATCAAACCTACAGATACCTCCAGCCTGCTTCATTATGACAGCTGTCACCCTATTCCTCTTAAGAATAGTTTACCGTTAGCTCAATTTTTGCGTTTTAGACGCATTTGTACCCACACAACTGACTTTAAGTCTTCAGCTAATAAGTTAGCAAAAAACTTAAGACATAAAGGGTATCCTGAAAAGACTTTAAAAAAATCATACCGTAGAGCTAAGTGTAATCACCAAGAATGGTTATTACAACCCTCTACTAGTGATAGTTTTCAAAAAAGATACCATATAGGGGAAGACAGCAATTTGGAGCATATTGAAGAATGTCAAACGTTTGTGCTAAGATACAATGCGGAATCTGAACATATAGCAGAGATTGTTCATAATCATTGGAGGATAGTTCAAAACAATTTGTGTTTCGAAAATTCAAAATTATGTTTAACATACTCCAGGTCACGCAATTTAAAAGAATATTTGAGATTGCAACCAGATTTAGTAACAATAGATACTGGTAATAAGACTGGGTCTCACTCAAGTTGCGGCAAATGTCAAGTTTGCCCTTTAAATATCCAGGGCAGGGTTTTCGTGAATCCTCTAGATCAGAGACAATATGAGTTAAAATATACCACTACTTGTAAATCAGATTTTGTGGTTTACTTAATTATATGCCCTTGCCAAAAAATTTATATTGGCAAAACCACCAGGCAGTTTAATATACGAATGGCAGAGCACAAATCTTGTCTAAAACTTAAAAGAAAAGAAGCTCCACTTGTAGCTCATTGTTTAGAACATCATCATACTTTTGAGGAATTAAAATGTATGATTATAGACAGAATACCGGCGTCTGTAAGAGGAGGGGATAGGGGGAAAAAACTGCTACAATCTGAACAAAGATGGATTGACCGCCTACACTGTTTACATCCGCAAGGTTTAAATATAGCTATTAACTGGCAGGTCTTTTTTTGAGTAAGGATCGGATGTGGGCTTAGGTTTAAGCTAACTGAAAAATATTTAAAACTACTTTGAGAAGCCAATTTAAGAACTTTTTGTGCTGCGTTTAAAGATGAAAATAAGCAACATTAAACTTAGCCAAAGTTCTTTGAGTTTGCTTTAGTAAAATCTTTTGTTCATTTCTATGGTTGGTGACCTATATTCTAAAAAACTTCCATTTTATATATAAAAAAAAAAATGTTGATTAACACATTTGCTGGAACGACACAGTGTAGCCATAAAGTAGGTGGAACCGGATGTGACATCAGACGCCCTCACATCTTTTAAAAACTAGAGTTGCACTGGGTGTTCTTGAAGACGGCGAGAAATACCGACAGGCACTTTGTGCCTCTGTGATTTGCAGTCTTTCTGCATGTTAACTTTATTATTCAGTTAACTTAAGCAAAGATGGTGAGTAGGCTTAACTTTTGATTATAATATACCCTTGCTTTATGTGTTTGGAAATAAGCATTGAAATAAATCTATAGATGATGTAAAAGTGATAAAAATGGTAGTAAAAACATAAGGTTAGTGTGTTGACACTAGCTGACTATGAACAGCGAAAAAAAGGCTTTGGAGGGGCTTTAAAACGATAAAGAGTTCCTTGGAACGTTTGAAAAGCAGTAGAACATTTAAAAGTGTTACCGGAAGGATCACCATATAGCTTTCTTTAATGCAAGCATTTAATATCAGTATTTATAGTAAAATATTTTATGCATTTGGAGTTTAAGTGCTGTTTTGTTTCATTTACAGCGGTAATGCTGGTGTTTTTCCTGATGAAGCTCTTATATAAAAAATAATGAGCGAAACGGAGATCTTCCGTCGTCATGAAGCTAAGTACTCTTTAAATACAATCTTGAATGAGAGAGTGCTATTTATTAATCAAAACCAGTATACTGAAGAAGTATCGTAATGCAACGTGTATGAAGCAAAATAGGATTTATATTACACTTTATAAAAAAATATATTTATGTATAAAAAGTTTGTAGATAAAAAAAGAAGAATTTAAAATAGGAGAATTTATGGGACCAATGATAGCTCACCTTTTGGTTATTAGCTTGAAAAATAAATCGAGCTTTTAGCTGTGAGCGCTTGAGATCCTTATGATAATTCTCCAATAGTTCCAGTTTGGACACTTGATCTTGTATGGTAGCCAAGCTTATAAGGATTTAGTGTGTTTCACATATTTTTGAGGATTTTTAAGCTGACAAGACTATTAACAAACGTAACAAAACTAAGAACATAAGGGAAGAGAGGGATAAGAACTACAAATTATTTAAAAGTTAAAGAGACATATAAGGGAGATACAGAAGGAAAGGGAAGTTAAAATTACTTCAATAAAATTAGAGAGAAAAAGTAAAATTGGTTGGAAGACTAAATGGCTAATTTTCAAAGGCGTCTTTAAAAAGGTAGATGGGGAAGGGGAGAGCCTGACCCAGCTGCATCAGAAGGTCTGTGAGAGGAGGAAGGTGGAAAGGCAGGGAAGAGACTCTGATGAACAGAGGCATTGGGGAAGAGCATGATATGATGCAACAATGGGCAGGAAGGTGACTAGGAAGCACTGTTCTTTTTTAAGATCATGAAGAGTAACAAGATGGAAACGCTTACCACGGCAAAGATGAGCACTCCCAGGGAAGCATAAACTATCTGCAGCCACTGCAAGGAAAAAGAGAAAAAGAGTATCAGAGGTAGAGGGATTAAAATAGTACAAAGCACTAAAGCAGACACCTGCAATGTGTATTCAAATAAAATTATCATTAAAAACAAGAACCTAAAATGCATTATTGCCCCTTTGTAATAGATGTTTTCTGATCAGCTGGGCTGTGCAAACAAAGTAACTGCCCTCTGCCCCCATGCTTACTTGAATATGAAGAAGGCATAGCCTATGAGTGGTCTTTAGAAACCCTCTTCATAATATCTGTCCTGGACGCCAGCATGTCTAACACTGGTCCTACCCATAAATGAGCGACATCATTACATGTTGCCAGGATGCCACTTTTCTCCCAGAGCTCAGAAATGTGTGTAACATTCTGAGCATGTGCAGTTCATCCCACATGCTGCATTATTCTCAGCTCTTCAGTTAATTCCATAGAACAAAATATTCTGGGAATCCATGAGGCGGTGGGAGGGATTGTGTTCTTGAGCAATCCTACTATCTATAGGAAGCACCTTTACAGGGAACAAAAATACATACTTCAGTCAACAAGCAGGACTGAGTGAGGCACACAGTCCCATGGAACAGGGGGCTTCTTGTGATTGTAGTTTGACACAGAGAAGCTGGACAACTATAAACTGGAACATGATTGGTGGAGAGGGAACTGAGATGCACGCTGATGGAAGACATGTGGGGAGTGTGTGGCACAGTGGTTAGAGATACAGCCTCATCACCCTGCTCCTTGTGACCCTGGACAAGTCACTTAATCCCCCTTTGCCCCAGGTATGTTAGATAGAGTGTGAGCCCACCAGGACAAACAGGGAAAAATGCTTGAGTACCTTAATGTAAACCACTTTTGCTATAAATGCAAAAAAAAAAAATAATAATAATAATAAATAAATCTGGGGTCTAAGATTATGTAAATGATAACAACACTGAAGTATGGTGGTAGTTGAGCACAAGGCAGGATTGTTACCATTTGCAAACATATGTATGCTTAGTGGATAGTTTTATTGCAGCTATTAGAATGTCTTGGATTGATGTTGGCAAACCCAGAGCCGAGACTAAATGCTGCTTGCAGTTACAGTCGCCTATATTTTACTAATTACCATATAAGTTCTAAATGGATCACATTAAGAGGACAGCAGGTCATATATCTAGGAAGTTTAACAACGTTTCAAAATATAAATGTAATGCAAATAAAGACAAAATATTTTCTTAAATAAAAAAGGTTTAAACTGTTTTCTTATAACAGTCAAAAATATACAAAGTTCTTATCGCCATAGGGAGTGATGATCAAAAAGAGTGACCTATGAAATGAAAAGAGGATTGGAAAATTGGCTTAAATCGTACATTCCTAAAACTTGGATAAGATAATAAATTCCAATAGTGAATTCATAAGATATAGGGCTTCTTTTATGAAGCTGCGCTATCGGCTGTGCTGCGCTAATGGCCCCGAAGCCCATAGAGATTTAAAGGGCTTCGGGGCCGTTGCCATGCAGCTATGTAAAAGAAGAAGATAATCTAGTAACAGTCAGCCTGCTAATTAACTCTGTTAAATATAACGGACTTAAGCCATGTAAGATCTTAAAAATCAAACATGCCAGCTTAAACAGAACACGCGCTTCTATTGGTAAAACATAGTAACATAGTAAATGATGCAGATAAAGACTCGAATGGTCCATCCAGTCTGCCCATCTGGTTGAGTGGAAGGCGACAGAGGGTAGTGATCAATGGAGATCGCTCTGAGGAAAGGGATGTTACCAGTGGTGTGCCTCAAGGTTCTGTTCTTGGGCCTATTCTTTTTAACATTTTTATAAATGATATTGCTGAAGGGTTGTTGGGTAAGATTTGCCTCTTTGCGGATGATACCAAAATCTGCAATAGAGTAGACATGCTGGATGATGTGAATAACTTGAAGAAAGACCTGGCGAAGCTTGAAGAATGATCTGAAATTTGGCAACTAAAATGTAATGCTAAGAAATGCAAGATCATGCATTTGGGCTGCAAAAACCCAAGAGAATGGTACAGTTTAGGGGATGAAGAACTTATGTTCACGACGGAAGAGCGGGACTTGGGTGTGATTGTATATGATGATCTTAAGGTGGCCAAGGTGACGTCAAAAGCTAGAAGGATGCTAGGTTGCATAGGGAGAGGTATGGCCAGTAGGAAAAAGGAGGTATTGATGCCTCTGTATAAGACTCTGGTGAGACCTCATTTAGAATATTGTGTACAATTTTGGAGGCCGCACCTTCAAAAAAATATAAAAAGGATGGAGTCAGTCCAGAGGAAGGCTACTAAAATGGTGTGTGGTCTTCATGATAAGGCGCATGGGGACAGACTTAAAGATCTCAATCTGTATACTTTGGAGGAAAGGCGCGAGAGGGGAGATACGATAGTGATGTTTAAATACCTACGTAATATAAATGTGCATGAATTGAGTCTCTTTCATTTGAAAGGAAACTCTGCAATGAGAGGGCATAGGATGAAGTTAAGAGGTGATAGACTCTGAAGTAATCTGAGGAAATACTTTTTTAAAGAAAGGGTGGATAGATGAGTGGAACAGTCTCCCAGAAGAGGTGGTGGAAATAGAGACTGTGTCTGAATTCAAGAGGGCCTTGGATAGGCATGTGGGATCTCTCAGAAAGAGAAAGAGATAATGGTTACTGTGGATGGGCAGACTAGAAGGGCCATTTGGCCTTTATCTGCCGTCATGTTTCTATGTTTAAATTGTCCTTTTTCTTAGATATTTCTGGGCCAGAAACCCAGAGCTGTGCTTAGGTTCTATCTACTGGAGTCTCCATTAAAGCTCATTCCAGCCCATCTAAAGTCCCATCCCAGTCATCAATACCCTCCCCAGTTCATCTTTAACTGAATGGCCATATACGGGACACAGACCATGCAAGTCTGCCCAGCACTGGCCTTAGTTGTGCAAAGTCACATAATATGGAGTGATTTCATCGGAAAATCTTAAAGAATAAATTAAACAAACAGTTGTATTCTGAGTAGTCTGTATCCATTTCAAAAGATCTTTAGATATACCCAAATACACCATATTAATCTAATTTACTTTATATAAGTGACTGCACTACCAGTCTGAGCTGATGGACATGTATATACTCAAGTTCATCTCAGTTTTTGTATAACCCAGAAACAATTTTTAAGCAATGTATTGACTTGATCAGGTTTCTCAAGCAGCAATCCCAAAGAAGATATCAATATATTGAACAGAAAAATAAAGAATTTCACACAAAAAAATGGTCTACAGGTTTTTTTTTATCTCAGGCTGCTACGATAAAAGCTCTGATGCTCATAGAATTCCTATGAGCATTGGAGCTTTTACCGCAGCAAACTGCAATAAAAACCCCTAACGCAGCTTGATAAAAGGGGGACAGTTTTACAAGTTTGAGGGTTTTTTTTAATATAAATTCCTTTATATTGAAAGTTTTCATATTACAAACTCACACATCAAACAGTACAACGAAACAAAATTCAACAGTAGACAACACAAGGCCCTTCATGTTAGTCCTTCACGGAGACCTAAAAGACCTAGACCCCCCCCCCCCACCCAAAAGACCCAGCCATCCCAAACCCCACCACTGCCCCCCTACCCTGCACTCTAGTGTCAAAAGTTCAGAAGAGAAATTCTAGCTCCCAAACCGGGGCCCAAATTTTCTTAAATTTCTTCTAGGGACCAGGGCCACCCCTATGTACATCCAAATATTCAAATTGTAATAATGTAAACAGTTCATTTCTTCATATCGTGACCGTAGGCACCTCAGGTTGGCGCCACAGTACAAGGATACATTTTCTGGCCAATAATGATGCTTTGTGTAACAGCAAACTACCCTCTCTAGACAAACCCAATATAGTAACTTGGGAAAAAAAGCAGAATATCCGCCCTCAGGGGGATCAGCTTACTCAATATAGTTTGTAAATACAGAGCAACAAAGGACCAAAAAGTCTGAAGTCGGTCACAAGACCAAAACATATGAAGCAAACCTGCCGGGGTGGACTGGCACTTGGGACATTGAGCATGAGAAGCAAACCCAGAAACATAGGTCCGGTAGGGAGATACATACAACCGCAGAAGAAACTTGTACTGCTGTTCCTGCAAAACTATGGAACGAGTCAGCCAAGGTAGATGTTTCATAAGCAGGCGAAGGCCATCCCCTGTGACTTGTTCAGAGGGAGACAAATCCTGGTTCCACACTGCTGCCACGACCTCAGAATCCCAAAGGGCACTAAAACTCCCAAACTGATTTGATGAAAAGACAAACTAATCCTGGTCAGGATTTTCACCATATCTGCCATATACTCATGCAAAGTAGCAGCATCCAAAGAAAGTAAGTAGTGAGACACTTGATGATAGTAAAGCCATTCAGTGGCCTCCAGGAAACCATCCACTTGCAAGTCCTGAAAGGAACGAGGCACTCCCTCCTCCGGCACCACATCACACACATAACAGAGTCCCCGAGCACTCCATTGCTGTAAATACCATTTAGAGGCATCAGGATCCAGATCTCGGTTACCCCAGAGGGGCAGCAGAACCGTGGAGGTAAAAGGCAGATGCATGCGCTTGCACAACCCTGCCAACATTGTCGCATGGATCACAACAATGGATGACTTCGAGTAGGAAAAATCCGATGAGGGTGCATCGCATGAAGATAATACAGCAAGTGGGTTGGCGCCATCAGTTGTTGCTCAAGGGTGGCAGGAGTATAATGTTGAGTGTTCTTTATCCAGTACACCAGGTGTCAGAGAAGGCAAGCAATGTTGTATCTCTGCAGATCCGGTAGTGCCAGTCCCCCACGCTCAACAGGGAGAGACAATTGAGTAAGCATCATGCGGAGCTTTCTATTATTCCACAGAAATTTGCATAATACAGAGTGATACACACCAATATCCTTGTTAGTAATATACATAGAAAAAGTCTGCATCACATAAACCCACTGGGGAAACAAAACCACTTTGAAGAGAGCAATACGCCCTTTCAACGACAGAGGAAAACGGGTCCACAGACCCAAGAGATCTTTAGTTCTCCCCAATAACACTGTAAAATTTTCTATATAAGCCTGAGCTAAATTACCTGTAATATAGACCCCCAAATATTTTAGTTTATGTGCTACCTTTTGCAGGGGGAAGGGAAAAGACTAAACAGTGTTACAAGTTTTAATCTAAGGTCAAAAAACTTGTCAGGAGAGCTCTGTTTATCATCTGTTTCAGTTGCCTGGAAGATCAAAACTAAGAAGTTGAGGAGACCACTGCCTGCGGGAAGAGCCATGCATACTTAGAAGTTTACACCATATTTTAAGCTCTAGGAGAGCCGATCCATCCCAGATGTCACCTACTTGTGTCCTTTAATGTAGGTCAGGACTCACATGATAAGTAGAATCAGCCTCAGTCCCCATAATACCTCCCTCTCCCCCTGATGCTCCCTCTAAGGATTAGCCGGGTGTGTGCAAATTTTTTCTCATGTGAGCGACAAGTTCCAAAACCAACAATTTTCCAGATTTGCAAGTATTTTTGTGAGCGGCCATGTAAAATCTGTAAGCAACACTTCTAGAATATATGAGCAATTGCTCATATGCTCAGCTTAGAGGGGACATAGCTCTCCCCCACCCATTACAATCCCCCTTCCCCCCTGAAGACAATAATATCCCCTGTCCAAGCCCCAATTCCTCCACTACTTCCATAGCCGCCTCCCTCCCCTCCTCCCCCCGGGTCTACTTGGAATCTCCCTGATGGTTTACAGGGTCCTATGGGCAGGAGTATGTATGCATGTATGTATGTATGCTTACTTAATTACTTATTGTCTTCCCAAAAGAGCTCAGCACGGTTACAAGTTTACATAGATAATAAAATATAAGTACTCATTCCTGCCCATTGTGAGTCCAGCCTCAGAAATGCCACTGCAATCCCTAGCAGCAGCCAAGCAGTACCCAAAACCTGTCTTGCCACTTCCTGGAAATTAATCAGGCATTGGTCAATATTCAGACTGGTGCCCAGTTAGCTCTGCAGTTAACTGCTTTGCTGAAGTTTATTTTATTTATATTTATTAGTTTTCAAATGTAACTACAAGCATTGTAATAATATATCAACGCAACAAAAACATATACATATTTTACAATAATATAATCATTATAAATGTAAACATTGTAACAATACAATACTAAAATATAATCAACCCCCCTCCCTTCATCATCTTCCCTCCCCTCTCCCAGAACTGTTAAAAAAAAAAAAAATCAATAACAATCAATCAAAACACGACTTCTTGCTGTTGGAGATAACGTGTTTAATAAAGGTTGCCAAAGCGTGAACAACACTCGTCCCTTCTTGGTCTCTCATTCAGAAAGAGACATACTTTCCATAATTAAAAGATGGAGCATATTGGAATGCCAATGACTATTATTAGGATGTAATGGTTTAATCCAAAGAGAAAGAATGACCCTCAAGCCTGAAAGTGTGGCTCTTTTCAGAAAACCCTTAAGTCCACTGGGAATAGGATGTTTAAAATAAGCTATAACTGTTACAAATGCCATTTAGTATTCCACATTTCACTCAACTCTAGAAAAAAACTATAGACCAAAATTTATACACCCAAGGACAGAACCAGAACATATGGGATACATTTGCTTTAGGGTGACCACATTTGGGGCAAGAGCCTTCAGAGACGAGTGTTGCATGATAAGCACGCCAAGGCGCTATATATAAATGACAAAGAAATTTATATCCCATTTCAAAATATTATATATAATAATTTTAAAAAACGATGTATGATTTGATGAATATCAAAGCTCCGTAAATATATACATAAAGTTACGTACCAGCTCTTCCCAGGCTCTGTCATAGCTCCAACCATAGACTGTGGCACTAACCAGACAGTGCAGGGGTTGTTAGTGGTGATAGCCAATGATACTGTCTGGTCAAGTGCAGCATTCAGGCATCCACAAACCTTTTAATTAAATTACTCTGAATATCGGGTGGAGTATTTTTCTAATCAGACTCAACCAGTTAACTTTAACCTTACTGTATAGTATTGAAGATCAATATTGTAGTTAAAATTTGACTCCATCCCTGGGATACCTCTGATTCCTTCCATATTTAACTGGATTAACTTTCAATTAAACAATAGTTAATTGGTGAACGGGGATAGAAGTTAAAAATTGAAGACTTAGCCAGGTAATTCCATATGTAATCCAGATATTTTGAATGATCACCTTCTTTAGTTTCATTAAGCCATTTAATATTTTTAACAGAATGTGTCCAGGATGCAGAGGCAGCTTAGATGTTGGGGGGGGGGGGGGGGGAGAGAGGAATATTCTGAAAATGTGCCACTTTGAAAAAGATTCCTTCTCCTTTGTCTTGCAACTTTTTCAAAAGTACCGCTTCATTTGGTTGGCATTGTCTTGCCTGATCCACCTCTTATAAGTGGAGGAGTGAGCCATTAACAGTTCTATTTTACTGCACTTTGGCACTTCTGGCTGAAGCTTCAAAGGCAAGACCATACTGTAAACTTCCTCAGAAGGTCAGCTATGCTATTTCTCTGGTGGAACACCTCTGGGTTCTAGTAGGATCAGCCATTGGTACCAGGACATTGGTGGCATCTAGGGTTGTCCAAATCCATGTGCAATCAGCAACCTTTTATAAATTGGAGATGGGATCGACAACAGTACAGCCAACTGTGAATCAATCAGTGGTCCACTCTGAAGATATTTTCTTATTTTTTTAATAATGAAGCAAAGTAAAACGAAATAAATTTCCAAAAAGCCTTTTATTAATCATTTCAAATTAGACTGGTATCAGCTATGTTAGTGTCATTTGAACCATATGAAGGGTAATACTCACAAATGATCTTATTATTGCACAAAGAAGTCCAAAGGCCAATAGCACCAAGAGAATGACGACCATAATCCCAGAGGCCATGGTGAAGTCCCACTAAAAAAACAATTACAAAATGCATGAAAAACGATTGCCTGGAATAAGACTACTCCTCCTTATGACTCTGGAGTAAAGCCACACTGACGTATATTTCTTTTGTATATTTATACATATTTGGTATTTGTTATGTTGCCTTTCCAGTAAAAAAAACAAAAAAAAACCCCAAGGTCATTCATTTGGGCTGCTAAAATCTAAAAGAATGATACAATATAGGGGGAGGGGGTCACTCCTCTGTATAGAAAACAAATGGAACCTAAGGGTGATTATATCTGATGATTTTAGAATGGCTAAACAGGTAGATAAAGTGATGGCAAAAGCAGGATTCTTGGGTGCAGGAAAAATAAGGTGATAGTGCTTCTCTATAAATTTCTAGTAACACCTCATTTGGAATACTGGAACGTCCGCCATATATAACAAATGGAGTTGGTCCAGAGGGTAGTTACTGCAATGGTCAATAGACAAATATAGGATTTACAAATATATAAACATGGAGGGGCATAATAAAAAAAAAACATGTAAGTCCCCTTTTGGCCTAAGCCCCTAAATGCTGAAAGTAGCAGCAGGGAAAATGTCCATTCTCATAAAAAACATTCAAAATGAGGGGTTTTTTTTGAGAATGGCCTGCCTCTATGTTCAGCAGTTTAATCAGCCAGACCACCATTATGTCTAACCTTAAAACACATTATCAACCCAAAAAATGCCCAAGTCCCAAACGCCCAAAACAAGACCTTTTAGGCAAAGGAGGGGCCAGTCCCTCGCCTAAAAGCTGAATTCTGTAACTGGCATCTGTCAAAAACAACACTGGTTACAGAATCTCCCCCCCCCCCGCAACGATCATGATCCCCCTCCACGAACTGTCATGAATCACGACAGGAGAAATGCTCAATTTCTCCTGCCATCACCCCAACCCTTCTGACAATACCGGCAGGAGAGAGCTCAAACCCTCCTGACGAGGCGCAGGCCCCCGAACCCCCGAACCCTGACCTTACCGGCAGGAGGAAGCCTAGGCCTTCCTGACCACAGCGCACCCCCGTGACCCACCCATTGAACCCCTGAACCCCCGAATGACCCCCCTAACCCCCAACCCTGACACCCCCCAACTTACTTTAAGGTTGGCCGGACGGATGGGTCCCAAGCCTGTCCGGCTGGCAGGCCCGACATCCTCCGAATGATGGGCCTAGGGCTTGATTGGGCCAGGCGCCTAAGGCCCCACCCATAGGAGGGGCCTTAGGTGCCTAGGCCAACTGGAATTGGCCCAGTTGCCTTAGGCCCCTCCTGTGGGCGAGGCCTTAGGCACATGGGATGAGTTGGTCCCATGTGTCTAAGGCCCCACCCACAGGAGGGACCTAAGGCAACTGGGCCAATTCCGGTTAGCCCAGATGCCCATGGCCCCTCCTATGGGCGAGGCCTTAGGCGCCTGGTCCAATCAGGCCCTAGGCCTGCCATTCGGAAGATGGCAGGCTGCCAGCCAGACAAGCTTGAGACGTCAGTCTGGCCAACCTTAAAGTAAGTTGGAAGGTGTTGGGGGTTGGGGGATTAGGGGGGACCATTCCGGAGTTTGGGGGGTAATCGGGGGTTCAGTGGGGTCAATTGGGGGGCATGTGGGAGTACACCATGGATCCCTCCTGCCGGTATTGTCGGGGTTCGGGGAATTCGGGAGGCCTGTGCCTTGGCAGGAGGGCTTGGGCTCTCTCCTGTCTGTATTATCGGGGTTTGGGGGTCTGTGCCTTGGTAGGAAGGCTTGGGATCTCTCCTGCCGGTTGCCAGCAGATACCGGAAGTTCATTGAAAGCTGAATTGCAAGCTAAACCAGAGACTGACACATTTTGGAAGACTTAAGAGTCTTTCGCTGTTACCATTTGGCTTCCTGAAGAAATTTTGAAATGTGGCACGTCGAGGCCAAAGAACTATACATAAAACATAAGTGCTTTTTAATAACACAATCTTTCAAGTCATGCACATAAAAATGTGTTAAGGTGGAAGTTTTGCAATGATTGGGTGGTGAGGTTTTTTGGGGACTTTCTGTCCCCTTTTTCCTCCATTTCTCTGAGCACAATCTATCCACTGATTAAAGTATAAGGAATATGGAGTTTCAAGAGGACTTTTAAGAAGTTACAGCAATTACACTAGCGTGTTTTTTGTTTATTTTTAGTAAAAAAAAAATATCAGCTTTTCTGTCTATATGAGGGGTGGGCAACCTTTATATATAGAGGGCCGCATGAATGTCAGTATTATCCTTAGGAGGTGGCACACAGAAAATTAACAAATGCACCATATAATTCACTGCCATCAAATCTCAGTGTGATGAGTGAACATAAACTACTAGCAGAATGGTCTGTTACTATATATTTCTGTCATTACATTACAAGTTTAATGAAATCTCTGCCTCTATTCTGAAAATATTTGTGAAATACAGTATTTAAAATCAGCAAAACTCTGACTAATGATGTTTGTCTGATGCTGTTTTCTGTGTATACTTCCCAAGGTCTCACAAGCCACTTTAAGTTCAATGATGTGTTTTATTGTTCATCAAGTGATACTTACTTTTGACTGCAGGGCAAATATGGACAAACCTAAAGTCACAAATGCCGTTGCTCCAACAGCCCACATCACCGCATCAGCTTCAAAGAAGCTAAAATCCCCAAACAGAAAACAAACCTTGAAACAACAGGGCACATTATGCCATGGCAAAACAAACTGCAACCAAACTTTTCTCAAAGACTTACGCTGAAACAGCTCCAAGCATTAGACCTTCTACAATTGTCTGAAAAACAAAGAGAATTGAGATAATAGTTACATCGAGTCTGTAGAATGTGAAAAGTTCTTGTACAGTGGGTCTTAAACTGTGGGCTAGGGGGACCAAGAAGGATTGTGGGGGGGGAGGAGATGCTACTTGTTTGGCTTGAAAGAGTTTAAAGATAATAGTTTTATCTTTCTTTTTTGAGGGGGGCAAAGGAAGGAAGCTGTATCAAAAACATAGAAAAATTACTACTACTATGAATTATTTCTATAGTGCTATTAGACGCACGCAGAGCTGTACAGTCATGATGGCAGATAAAGGCCAAATGGCCCATCTAGTCTGCCCATCTGCAGTAACCATTAACTTTCTCTCTCTCAGAGTGATCCCACATGCCTATCCCAAGCCCTTTTGAATTCAGACATAGTCTCTGTCTCCACCACCTCTTCCGGGAGACTGTTCCACACATCTACCACCCATCATATCAAAGCTGAGGTTTCTCTACTGTACAAATTCCAGCAAAAATTAAACTACAGACTATTCAGGAATTTTGGTTGACAGATTGTCTTATTAAGACTGGTGCCTGGTTAACTTGCCACATTACCCTCCACCCCCTATCCCTTTTACTGAGCTGGAGCGCTAAATACTCTGACACTGTTCTAATGCTCATAGAATCCTATGAGCGTTGGAGCATTTGAAGGTTCCCAATTCATCTGAAAAGGTTGATCCAATTCTGTGTTTATCACACTGCATGTAAGGTAATAAGTAGAAATTAAAAAAAAAACCAAAAACCACAGGACTGGCTTAATATATATTTATAAGCTGTTGAAGGCCAGAACCTTCTTCCTACTGTCCTGATCTGAGGAAGAAGTTTCTGATCTTTGAAAGCCAGCCAACAAATTTTTTAAGTTAGTCCAATAAAATATTATCATCTTATTTTCCTTGTTCATGTTTGTTTGTTTCATGCAATTGGGAAACCATAACTACATGTCCCTATGTCTAATGGGGTACTTGAGGACTATTGTGTAAATCCAGCCAATCAGCTATCCTGCCAGTAGCTACAACGAACCACAAAGCGCTCCATAGTAAAAGCCGCACAAAAACGAACCGCCACTTTTCCTATAACCTTCACAAAACCTATTCTCCCTCACCTAAACAGACTTGCTCCAATCCAAACAAAATAATATTTTAAAGCTGTAACTCAAAGACCAAAACAACAGAATTCTCCAGCATCATCTTCTCTCATCCCAGTGAGGGACCACTGAGGAGCAGAGACTCATCCAGTCACATTGGGGTAGAGTTCTTGAAGTCATTGTGAAGAACAGTCAAAGTCTCTGGCTTCTTATCTTATCTTGTACTTGCGTAGAAAGAAGTCAATTGTTTTCTTTTGGGGGGTTTAAATTTCAAAATCTTTATGTAGACTTTGTAATCTAAAGTTAGCACTATTACTCCATGTCTATAGGAAGAGGCCGAGCCAGTCTCTGATATTCAATAATGAAATAAAGGAGTCAATATTCAAAAGGCTTTAACTAGGCAGGAGAGCCTCCTGTCCAGTTAAACCCCACGGAGCAAGCCAAAGGCATATAACCATTCTCTCACCAGATAGGTTAGAGGCATGGCAGGGGCAAAGCAGCAACCTGGCTGGTTATTGGTCTGCTAACTGGCTAAGTGACCACATAAAGTTTGGATATCAAAACAGCTGTCTTAACTTTATTATTATTATTATTATTATTTTAAAGCCTAAGCAGATTACAGTAGATACATACTTCATAACAATAACAGCAGCACATCAGCTATCTCATCATCTTCTTCCTCCTTACAAATATCTAATTACACCAGTGTCACTTAAAAACATTCCACTCTAATAAAATGCTTGCACAAATAAACATAGAAACATAGAAGATGATGGCAGAAAAGGGCTACAGTCCATCAAGTCTGCCCACTCTGCTTACCCACCCCCTGTCTATGCCCTAATGACCCAATTTTCTTATCTTGACCCTCGTAGGGATCCCACATGGGTATCCCATTTATTCTTAAAGTCTGGCACGCTGTCTGCCTCGATCACCTGCACTGGAAGCTTGTTCCAATGATCAATAAACGAGTTTTCAATTCTTTCTTAAAATACCTCAGATCCTTACACAATCTCAAACAACCTGGCAAACAATTCCACAGTTGTGAACATGCTACTGAGATTGCCATTGCCAAATGCTCTGACGCTCATAGGAATTCTATGAGCATTAGAAAAACGTCAGAGTATTTAGCGCTTCAGCTCAGTAAAAGGGGTGGGGGAGGAGGGTAATGTGGCAAGTTAACCAGGCACCAGTCTGTCAACCAAAATTCCTGATTATTCTGTAGTTTAATACTTAACTTCAGAATTTTTGCTGGAATTTATAGCACATAAAAATGAGGGGGGAGGGGGGTTGCGTGTTTTTTGCTCTAAATCAGGGGTGTCAAAGTCCCTCCTCGAGGGCCACAATCCAGTCGGGTTTTCAGGATTTCCCCAATGAATATGGATGAAATCTATTAGCATACAATGGAAGCAGTACATGCAAATAGATCTCATGCATATTCATCGGGGAAATCCTGAAAACCCGACTGGATTGCGGCCCTCGAGGAGGGACTTTGACACCCCTGCTCTAAGTGAAAAGCAGAGACCTCTAATTACTCTGCTAAAATACTGGACGTGACTTGTAACCCCCCCCCCCCCCCCAACTTCCAGAACATTACCAGTGAGGTAATGGCAGGAGGAGAGCCCTTTCGAAGGAAACTGTGATTGGTATTAAAGCCCATCTCAGTGAATTCTTCATCCGTGGTCCTGCCTCCTCAAACATCACACCACAGATTAAGGGGAAGGTTCTTTGGCTTTGATACTCCAAGATCACTGCATCAGTCCAGCCATAGTGCCAGAAGGAGCAAAGAAGAGAAGTGACAGAGTTGCTGAGAATTTCTGCAATTTTCTCAGCCAGGGTGGGGAACCAGCCCACTGCTACTGGTACTTCTAAGCAGGAAGATGAAAGGATTGGAGTAGTTGAAGAAAAAGATAGATAACAGGGGATTCTGGTCCTGAGAAGCAGAAAGGGGCATGTCTCCCGGGAGCAAGAACGAAGGACGTCACCGACAGAATCGAGAGGATCCTGGAAGGGGCCGAGACGGAGGAGACAGCTGTAGTAATCCATGTTGGAACCAACGACGTCAGCAGGAGGGACTACAACAGGACTGCACTAACCAATCAGTTCAGGATCCTGGGGAGGAAACTGAAACTGAGGGCAAGGAAGATAGCCTTCTCAGAGATCCTGCCAGTACCTAGAGTGGATGCAAGGAGGCAGAGCGAACTACAAGCAATAAACGGTTGGCTCAGGAGATGGTGCGAGGAGGAGGGTTTCCTTTTTGCACGGAACTGGACAACCTTCCTGGGAAAGAATAAGCTCTACAGGAGAGACGGACTGCACCTGAGCACGACTGGGACTAGGATGCTGGCACGCAACGTCCAGAGCGTCATTGATCTGGCTTTAAACTGAGGAAGAGGGGAAAGCCGACAGTCGATCTGACACATCGGACAAAAGTATCAAGTAAGGATACTGAGCAGGGACATTGTAAAAGAGGGCTGGGGACTGAGTGGGAACTTTTGGGAAAAGGACCTAAGGATACAACACAGGGGCCCAGGGCCATGGACATAGAGCAAGGACATTGTAAAAAAGGGATCGGGACTGGGAGGGAACTTTTGGAAAAAGAACCTAAGGATACAACACAGGGGCCCAGGGCCATGGACATAGAGCAAGGACATTGTAAAAAAGGGATCGGGACTGGGAGGGAACTTTTGGAAAAAGAACCTAAGGACGCAATGCAGGGGACCCGGGCCAAAGATATTGAGCAAATACACTGTAAAAGAGGGCTCAGGTCTGAGTGGGAATTTTTTGAAAATGGACCTAAGGGAGAATTGCAGGGGTCTAGTGCACAAATAAAACTGGCAAGCAGCACTAATAGAGAACAATGGAATCCAGAGGGACAACCAAAAACAGGGGAACAGGCTGAGGACGAAACAGACACACCACAGGAGGAGGATGACCGAGACGAGGCTTGGGGTCTGGCAACTCACGAGGGGGCCAGGAGCACCAAACCACGAGGACATACAGCAAAAAAGGCAAACAAACGGGACTTACTTTGCCTATACACTAATGCTAGGAGCCTAAGGACTAAAATGGGAGAGCTGGAAATCCTAGCCAGCAAAAAGGGCATAGACATAATTGGAGTCACAGAAACATGGTGGACTAATGACAATGAATGGGATGTGGCTTTACCAGGATTCAAACTCTACAGGAGAGATAGGTCACATAAAAAGGGTGGAGGAAAAGCGCTATATATAAAAGATTCTATACCTTCAACCAGGATGGAAACAACAGTAAAGGCGGATGACTTGGAATCACTATGGGTTAAGCTACCAGGAGGAACTGGAGCAGACATAAAATTGGGTCTGTACTATCGCCCACCTGGACAAATGGAAGAAATCGACCAGGATCTGGAGGCTGAACTGAGGCAGGTATGCAAAAGCGGAATTGTGGTGGTGATGGGAGACTTCAACTACCCGGGAATAAACTGGAGTATTGGGCACTCAAACTGCATGAGGGAGACCAAATTCCTGGAGGTCACGAGGGACTGTTTCATGGAACAGCTGGTCACGGAACCAACACGGGGTGATGCCACCCTTGACCTGATCCTCAACGGACTAGGGGGACCCGCTAAGGAGGTGGCGGTACTATCCCCGCTAGGAAACAGCGATCACAACACGATCCAGTACAGGCTAGAAATTGGATCATCAAAGGTGAAAAGAACTACAATGACTGCACTTAACTTCAGAAAAGGGAATTATGATGCCATGAGGAAAATGGTGGGAAAGAAACTCAACGACAGCACAAGGAAGATGGAGTCCGTAGAAAATGCCTGGACCATACTCAAGGGCACAGTGCACGAAGCACAGAACCTGTGCATCCCCAAGTACAGGAAAGGGTGCAAAAAAAATAGAACAAAAAACCCAGTCTGGATAACAAATGCAGTGAAAAAGGCGATAAGTGACAAGAAAGCATCATTCAAAAAATGGAAAAAGGACAAAACAGAGGAGAACCAAAAGGAACACAAAAAACACCAAAAGGAGTGTCATCGAGTGGTTAGGAAAGCAAAGAAAGAATATGAAGAGAGACTGGCAGGGGAAGCAACAAACTTCAAATCATTCTTCAGGTACGTTAAGGGGAAGCAACCAGCAAGGGAGGAAGTGGGACCCTTGGATGATGGGGACAGAAAGGGAGTGGTAAAAGAGGAAAAGGAGATAGCTGACAGGCTAAATAAGTTCTTCACGTCAGTTTTCACGAGGGAGGACACAACCAACATTCCAGAGCCCGAGGAGATCGTAAAAGGAGAGCAGGATGAAAATCTGGTCCAGCTAGAGGTGATCAAGGTGGATGTCCTCAGGCAGATAGACAGGCTAAAGAGCGACAAATCGCCAGGTCCGGATGGCATTCACCCAAGGGTACTCAAGGAACTAAGGAACGAAATAGCTGAGCCACTTCGACAAATATGCAACCTATCCCTAAAGACTGGAGAGATTCCGGAAGACTGGAAAATAGCAAATATCACACCCATCTTCAAGAAAGGCTCAAGGGGAGACCCAGGAAACTACAGGCCGGTGAGCTTGACCTCGGTCCCGGGAAAGATGATGGAAGCGCTGATTAAAGACAGCATCTGGGAACACATCGACAACTATGGGCAGCTAAAGTCGAGCCAGCATGGCTTCTGCAAGGGTAGGTCATGCCTCACAAACTTATTGTACTTCTTTGAGGGGGTAAACAGCCAGGTGGATAAAGGGTAATCCATAGATATCATTTACCTCGACTTCCAAAAAGCCTTCGACAAGGTGCCACATGAAAGACTACTAAGGAAGCTATGGAACCATGGGGTGCAAGGGGAGGTCCACCGATGGATCAAAAACTGGCTGGCGGACAGGAAACAGAGGGTTGGAGTAAAGGGACATTACTCAGACAGGCAATGCGTCACGAGCAGAGTTCCACAGAGGTCGGTGCTGGGACCGCTCCTATTCAATATATTCATTAACGACCTGGAGGCAGGAACAAAGTGTGAGGTTATTAAATTTGCGGATGATACCAAACTATATTGCAAGGTCAATAACATGGAGGACTGCGAAGATCTCCAAAAAGATCTGACAACACTGGAAAAATGGGCCAAAATGTGGCAAATGAGTTTCAACATAGGGAAATGCAAGGTCATGCATATAGGGAAAAAAAAAAACGATGTTCACGTACAAAATGGGGGGATCAGTGCTAGGGGTGAGCGACCTTGAAAGAGACCTGGGAGTGATGGTAGACACAACATTGAAGGCGTCGGCGCAGTGTGCCACGGCCTCAAGGAAAGCAAACAGAATGTTGGGTATCATTAAGAAGGGTATTACGACCAGGACAAAGGAAGTCATCCTGCCACTGTATCGTGCTATGGTGCGCCCGCACCTGGAGTACTGTGTTCAGTTCTGGTCGCCGTACCTCAAGAAGGACATGGAGGTACTTGAGAGGGTCCAGAAAAGAGCAACTAAGCTAATAAAGGGCATGGAGGACCTCTCATATACTGACAGACTGAAAAAGCTAGGGCTTTTCTCCCTGGAAAAGCGGAGACTAAGAGGAGACATGATAGAAACCTTCAAGATCATGAAGGGCATAGAAAAAATAGACAGGGACAGATTTTTCAAATTAAGGGGATCAACAAGTACAAGGGGGCATTCAGAGAAACTGAATGGGGAGAGGTTTAGAACAAACGCCAGGAAGTTCTTTTTCACACAGAGGGTGGTAGATACATGGAACGCGCTATCAGAGGATGTGATAAACAGGAGCACGCTACAGGGGTTCAAAGAAGCTTTGGATAGGTACTTCGAAGACAAAGGGATTGAGGGGTACAGGTAAGAGTAGAGGTAGATTATAGGGATGGGATTAGAGGTAAGTTACAAAATTAATCAAGGACCACTGTTCAGGCACTAGGCCTGATGGGCCGCTGTGGGAGCGGACCACTGAGCAGGATGGACCTCTGGTCTGACTCAGCGGGGGCAACTTCTTATGTTCTTAGAAGATGCCCCTGGGATCCACAAAGAGAAGAGAATAACAAAAGAGTCTCTCAGGAGTCCTGAAGAAGGTACTTTGCATTATTATGTAGCAAACGTTCTGGTGAATTAACATATGTTAAGAGCAAATTTTCCTTTTAATACAGGCTGTGGCGCACTTTGATTCAAAAAAGTTTAAACCTGCTATATTAGAGACTTATATCCATGCACTGCTCTACTAACTCAAGAATAGTTGGGATCCAAAGATCACAGCACACCCATGATATTATAAGTATTTATCCAGGAAATTATCTCCTTCCAAAATTATTTTATTTCTGGATGAGACAAACAAATGCAGGAAAAGGTCCCTGCTTATCCTTGCCTTTTACAGCAGAATGGGGAGAAATTAAGCCACATTTCATTTCAGGTCTCAGGAGTCAAGTGCCATCTATAGATCATTTTATTTCATTCTCTAAGGCCACTGATCTGCATTTTGTAAGAACTCCACTATGACTTCCTCTACCCTACATTTCCAGCAGTCCTGCTATGATAAAGGGAGCTCTATCTTTATATATCCCACTCCTGCCTGTACCCTGTGGTTTCTACAATGCAACCATTCCTCATATTGACTGGCATTTTATCTTCAAAGCTAGGATGCCATCCCTACATTTTCCTTCCTGCCTGCCTGTTACCCCAAGAAGAGGAAAAATATTCAGCTTGATATTCATTCCACAGTGGCCGGCAATTTTTAAAGCTGCTGACAGTCGCAGGCTGAATTAAGCCCAGATATTCAGTCCTAGGCTATATCCGGGTTCTGGCATTGAATATCTAAGTAAGGGCAGTCACCAGCCAATATTTCGAACAATGCCTGGTTTGCTTGGCAGATAAAGTTTGAACATAAGAATATAACAATTGCCATACTGGGACAAACCAAAGGTCCATCAAACTCAGTATCCTATTTCTAACAGTAGCCAACTCAGGTCCTAAGAACCTAGATAGATCCCAAGTAGTAAAACAGACTTTATACTGCTTATCTAGGATTTCCCCAAGCCATCTCAATAATGGCCTATGGACTTCTCTTTTAGGAAATTATCTAAACTTTTTTTAAACCCTGTTAAGCTAACTGATTTCACCATAGCGCTGTACATAAAAGACTCCATACCATCAGCCAGAACGGAAACAACAGTACGGGCGGATGGCCTGGAATCACTATGGGTTAAGCTACAGGGAGGAGCAGGAGCAGACATTAAACTGGGTCTGTACTACCGCCCACCTGGACAACCGGAAGAAATCGACCAGGAGATGGAGGCTGAACTGAAGCAGGTATGCAGAAGCGGAAATGTGGTGGTGATGGGGGACTTCAACCATCCTGGGATAGACTGGAGTATTGGGCACTCAAACTGCGCAAGAGAGACAAAATTCATAGAAGTCACGAGGGACTGTTTCATGGAACAGCTGGTCACGGAACCAACAAGGGGCGATGCCACTCTTGACCTAATCTTCAACGGACTAGGGGGGACAGCAAAGGAGGTGGCGGTATTACCCCCACTAGGTAACAGCGATCACAACATGATCCAGTGCAGGCTTGAAATTGGATCATCAAAGGGGAAAAGAACCACAACGACGGCACTCAACTTCAAAAAAGGAAATTATGATGCCATGAGAAAAATGGTGGGAAAGAAGCTCAAAAGCAACATAGGGAAGACGGAATCCGTAGAAAAGGCCTGGACCTTATTCAAGGAGACTGTGCACGAAGCACAAAGCATATGCATCCCCAAGTTCAGAAAAGGGTGCAAAAAAAATAGAACAAAAAACCCAGTGTGGATAACAAGTGCAGTAAAGAAGGCGATAAGCGACAAGAAAGCATCGTTCAGAAAATGGAAAAAAGACCAAACAGAGGAGAACCAAAAAGGGCACAAAGAACACCAGAAAGAGTGTCACCGAGTGGTTAGAAAAGCAAAAAGAGAATACGAAGAGAGACTGGCAAAGGAAGCAACAAACTTCAAGTCGTTCTTCAGATACGTCAAGGGGAAGCAACCGGCGAGAGAAGAAGTGGGACCATTGGACGATGGAGACAGAAAGGGAGTTGTAAAAGAAGAGAAAGAGATAGCTGACAGGTTAAATGAGTTCTTCACGTCAGTCTTCACGATGGAGAATATAACCAACATTCCGGAACCCGAGGAGATCGTAATAGGAGACCAAGACGATAAGCTGGTCGATTTAGAGGTAAGCCAAGAGGATGTACTCAAGCAGATCGACAGACTAAAGAGCGACAAATCGCCGGGTCCGGATGGCATTCACCCAAGGGTACTCAAGGAACTAAAAGACGTAATAGCGGAACCACTTCGACAGATATGCAACCTATCCTTAAAAACCGGAGAGATCCCGGAGGATTGGAAAATAGCAAATGTCACGCCCATCTTTAAGAAGGGTGCAAGGGGGGACCCGGGAAACTACAGGCCGGTGAGCCTGACCTCAGTCCCGGGAAAGATGATGGAGGCACTGATTAAAGACAGCATCTATGAGCACATCGAAAAAAATGGGCAGCTAAAACCGAGTCAACATGGCTTCTGTAAGGGTAGGTCATGCCTCACAAACTTATTGTACTTCTTTGAGGGAGTGAACAGCCAGGTGGATAAAGGGGAATCTATAGACATTATTTACCTTGACTTCCAAAAAGCCTTCGACAAGGTGCCACACGAGAGACTGCTTAAAAAGATATGGAACCACGGGGTACAAGGGGAGGTCCACCGATGGATCAAAAACTGGCTGGCAAACAGGAAGCAGAGGGTTGGCGTAAAGGGCCACTACTCAGACTGGAAAGGGGTCACGAGCGGAGTTCCGCAGGGGTCGGTGCTGGGACCACTCTTGTTCAATATCTACATAAATGACCTAGAGGCGGGAACTAAGTGTGAAGTCATTAAATTTGCAGATGACACCAAACTATACAGCAGGGCTCAAACCAAGGAAGACTGTGAAGATCTCCAAAAGGATCTAACGCAGCTGGAAAAGTGGGCCGAAAAGTGGCAGATGAGCTTCAACGTGGGGAAATGCAAGGTCATGCACGTGGGGAAAAAGAACCCGATGTTCACATACAAAATGGGGGGAACACCACTAGGGGTTAGTAACCTGGAGAGAGACCTGGGAGTGATGGTAGACGCAACACTGAAGGCATCGGCGCAATGCGCCACAGCCTCTAGGAAAGCAAACAGAATGCTGGGTATCATTAAGAAGGGTATTACGACCAGGACGAAGGAAGTCATCATGCCGCTGTATCGTGCAATGGTACGGCCGCATCTGGAGTACTGTGTCCAGTACTGGTCGCCGTACCTCAAGAAAGACATGGCGTTACTTGAGGGAGTACAAAGAAGAGCAACCAAACTGATAAAGGGAATGGAAAATCTCCCATATTCTGACAGATTGAAGCAGTTGGGACTTTTCTCCCTGGAAAAGCGAAGACTTAGAGGAGACATGATAGAAACCTTCAAGATCCTGAAGGGCATAGAAAAAGTAGGCAGGGACAGATTTTTTAAATTAAGGGGCACCACAAGTACAAGGGGGCACTTGGAGAAATTGAAAGGGGATAGGTTTAGAACAAATGCTAGGAAGTTCTTTTTCACTCAGAGGGTAGTGGACACATGGAACGCGCTTCCAGAGGCTGTTGTAGACAAGAAAACATTAAATGGTTTCAAAGAAGGTTTGGATAGATTCCTAGAAGAAAAAGGGATTGGGGGGTATAGATAGGTATAGACCATTGCTCAGACAATGGGCCTGATGGGCCGCCGCGGGAGCGGACCGCTGAGCAGGATGGACCTATGGTCTGCCTCAGCGGAGGCAACTTCTTATGTTCTATGTTCTTATGTTCTTATATACTTCAGCAACAAATTCCAGAGTTTAATTACATATTACATATTTTCTCCAGTTTATTTTAAATTATGAACTCTCAAAATACAACAGCCTACCTTCTGTACCTACATTTAGGAGACACCATTAGGCTTGAAGGCTATTGTAGTGTTGTACAGTTAGATACAGTAGGTTTTATTCTGTTCCTGAAGGACTCACAATACAAAACAAAGGAGTTTTGGGTGCCATTGTGCACTAACCACTAGGCTGCCCCTCTGCTTTGTGGCCATTTTCTCTCAAAATGATGCCAGGCAGATGTTCTTGTGCCTGGATTTTTGGCATTGATAAGTTAGATGTGTCAGTTTGGAAAATGGCTCTTCTTTTTAGATGCCTTCTATGCAAAGATGTCCATCATTGAGTCATTTTCCAAACAGAAACCTAGATGTTTTTCCCAGTTTGAAAACAACTCTGAGATAGATTTTTTTTTTTGGGTGGGGAGGGGAATGTAATGAGCAGAAAGACCCAATTTGGATTTGGATGACTTATCAAAAATGCCTTTTTACGCATTATAAATGGTCACAAAATTAAAAGTGTCTTCTTCTCTTCCTACACCAGATATTCATATGTGGCTCCTCTTGCTCATAACAGTGTGACAGTGGGAAGCAGTGCGTTATGAGAGACAGAGGCTCTTGAATAAATTATCCTCTAATCTGAATCCATTTTCTCATTAAATTTAAAGTGTTTGGCAAACATGGCATTAACAAATTATTAAACTGTCTGAGAGACTTAAAACAGGTAATGATTTTTATTTTTATAATTTGTTAGATTTTCCCATTAAGAAAGAATGACATGGGCCAGTCCCATGGCTCATAGTGTAGCACAGGGGGGGGGGGGGGGTCTGTGCTTGGGATGGTCCACTTAGCCCCAGGGAGGGGAAGACGATAGATGCTGTTGCTATGGGAAACAATCAGCAGTGAGAGTGCCACTCTAACACAAAGCCAGCCAGAGCCTCCTGAATTCCCCTGGCATGTAGTGGGGATGAGGGGGTGGTGGAGGAAAGGCTAGATTTTAAAAGCACTCTAGATTAAATAAAGGCAGAGAAGTGAGTAAAATAAGGGCTATGTTGATTTCTAAAAGAAGCTGTCAGGCCAAAACAGGAAAGAAATATACTTACAAACAATCCCAGTAAAATGTAGTTGACTGGGAAAACAGGAAAGAAATATACTTACAAACAATCCCAGTAAAATGTAGTTGACTGGGAATTTTCTACGAGCATCATTGCAACAGGAAAGCACAATTACCAGAACAAAAATGATAGGGCTAGAAGGAAATCAAATGAGCTTTTATTGAACAACATTGCCAATAAATCTAGATCAAAACAACTGTGATTTTAGTCATTTCTCTGTCCTAGTGGGCTCACAAGCTCTGTTTTGTAAGTGGGGCAATAAAGGATTAAGGCCCTCTTGCACTAAGCCTTGGTAGAGGTTTCTACCGCGGCACTAAATGCTCTGACACTGCTCCGATGCTCGTAGAATTCCACAAGCATTAGAGCATTTAGCGCTCCGAGCATCGGTACAAACCTTTACCGCAGCTTAGTAAAAAAAAGGAGGGGGGGGGTAAGTTACTTGCCAGGTTCATACGGAGCTGCAGTGGAAACTGAATCCTGTTGTCCAGGATCTCAGCCCACTGCACTAACCACTAGGTTACTGCTCCACATCATGCAGTTATTCCAAGGGGGTGTGGTTTAGGCATGGCTCGAGCAGGACTAAATTCTGCACATATAGTCTCCATATGCAAGATGAAAAATATCCATAAATATAAACATTTGTTCTGCTCATCTTTTACACCAGCTCATAGAGATACGTGGGTTAAAAAAAAATGCTTTTAGAAGAGATGAAAATGACTAAATGAAAACATTTCACCTTCAAGAAACTGTAATCCAGGTGAACAGGCCCTGGCAGTTGATGGTGAATTTTCTCTTGTATGCACTTTCAAGAATGAAACTGCCTTGGAAGCAGCACAAAGGGGATAAAAGCCTACGATTGTTCTAACTAGGATGCGTCCGGGGAGGAGTTTGCCGGGTTCTGTAGATAATATAAGGCCCCAATTTTGGAGGACAAGTGCCTTTTGTCTGTTGGTCTCTTTTTGCCAACCCATTGCAGACTTTGGGGAGTCCTGTCAGCTCAGCTGATTGGGGAGTCCCCTGCCACAATCAGCTGATGGCAAGTTGTCTAGTTTTAGATCTCCCAGCAAAGATAGGCGGCTGAAATGTAGGGCAGGTTTTTCCAGCCTACATTTCAGCTGCCTATCTTTGTGTGAATCAGGTGTAATTCTCTAACCAGCGCTGCTGTGTGATTGACAAGAGATCAGCGGCCGCTTTTAAGATGGCTGCCAACATGGGCGCCGGTTAGAAAATCCAGGGGTTAGGGTCTATAATCTTAGTTGGAATAGGTTCCAGGATAAGGGGAAGTCCCCCCCCACCAAAAAAAAAGGAGGAGGCTGCCAATCCAAAATTTAAAAAGAAAGGATGTGAGAAGGTTTACTTTCTGACAAATATAGTTGATTGTTCATTAAAATAACTGAGTGAACTTAATGAAATATAGCATCTTAGCATGAAATAAAAGGATACTTACAAAAGTGCATAGGTAAACCATGAATTATATCTCACCCAGTCTTTTAGGGTAGGCCTAGAAAATTTAAAATGGAAGCACATTTTTGATCAATTCAATGCAACAAATCATTACACAAACCATCCATATTACATTTTTTACATGTAAAGTTATAATGTAAGAGTAATAGCTGGGACAGGAGTGTTTCTTTTTAAAGGTACAATGAAGGTTAGTGTTGGCTCAAGGGATTGCAGCGTCTAAGCCAATTGTTTAACTGGCACCTTTCTTCCTCCTCTATCAGCACCTCCTCACTGGCACTAGAGCTCTCCCTCCACCCCTTTTACAGAAGTGAGAGCAAGTCACTTTGTTCTCACCGCAGTGTTCTCCTCTGTGCTTGGCTGCCAGAACTGACCCAAGCAAAAATGTTTTTTGTGGCTTTTTATTTTGTTGACATGGTTCTGACTTTGGAAGCCCCCAGGCTTAAAAAGACCAGGGCCGGCTTAATCATTAGGTAGGCTATGCAGACACTTAGGGCAGCAGCTTTTGAGGGACAGCAAAGCATGGCTGCAGTCAGAGCAAAATCTAAGAACACAAACCCAAAGAACCTTCAAGTGTGTACTTTTACTTGCTAATAACAAAGGTGAAAATTTTTTAAATAGCCTTTTTAATCAGACCTTTTTGGGAAGAATGGTGGTAGGGTGATCATGACTGTTGAGTTTAATTATCAGAATCAAAGGGGGTGGGGTTAAGGGCCAGATAATTAACTTGTGGAGGAGGGGCTGCAAGGCTGAAAGTTTACCTGTTACCTAATGCAAGTTGCACTTACCCTGATAAATACTCCACATCTCAGCACCAAACTCCACTGAAAAGCTTTAGGAAAGTCATGGGCAGATAGCCAATGAAACATAACATTCAACAGCCAGAAGAAGAGAGAATTGTGACATGATCAGGAATAACGTCCAGGGAATTCCTAAAGGCGGATATGTATACTTTGGAGGAAAGGCGGGAGAGGGGAGATATTATAGAGACGTTTAAATACCTACGTAATATAAATGTGCATGAGTCGAGTCTCTTTCATTTGAAAGGAAACTCTGCAATGAGAGGGCATAGGATGAAGTTAAGAGGTGATAAGCTCCGGAGTAATCTGAGGAAATACGTTTTTACAGAAAGGGTGGTAGATGCGTGGAACAGTCTCCTGGAAGAGGTGGTGGAAACAGAGACTGTGTCTGAATTCAAGAGGGCCTGGGATAGGCACGTGGGATCTCTTGGAGAGGGAAAGAGATAATGGTTACTGCGGATGGGCAGACTAGATGGGCCATTTGGCCTTTATCTGTCATTATGTTTCTAGGATATTCCTAGATGAGGAGGACCTCAGTGTCTCACAGCCTGGCTGCTTTGTGCTGCCTTTTCCCATCTCACTGTGCATGGAACAGTCACAATATTGCAAGCCAAGTGGAGATCTTGGCTTAGAAGTAGAGAGTTGCGCGGGGACAGAAATCCCACCCGTCCCCACCCGTCCCCGCCAAAATCCCACCCATCCCCACCCGTCCCCGTGAGGAATCCCTCCGTCCCCACCCGTCCCCGTGAGGAATCCCTCCGTCCCCACCCGTCCCCGCGAGGAATCCCCTCCGTCCCCACCCGTCCCCGCGAGGAATCCCCTCCGTCCCCACCCGTCCCCGCGAGGAATCCCCTCCGTCACCATCCTTCCCTATAAACTTCAGAAATAGTTATTTTATTTAATTATGCTACTGAATTAAAGGCTCTGGTAGAGACCCATTTACAAATAAGCAAAGAGACTATTAATTTGGAAATATTAATTGGGAAGAATACATACTTTGTAAATGGGTTTCTACCAGAACCTCTAATGTAAATATAAAATATAAATACTCAGCTGATGAGAACCCACAAACTGTCAGCTGAGGACTTCCTTTGCAGTTGGCCTGGGGTCCCTTTTGCCAAGCTTGGCAGGCAGCAGTAGCGTCCCTGAGTCACAGATGCTGGCACCTCAGTGGCTCATGGATGCTGCCAGCGACTGCTGCGCTTGGTGGAGGGGAGTTCTGACCATCTCTAGAGGAGGTCCTCTGCTGGCGGTGCTTGGGGATCCCCACCAGTCACAGCAAGGGCCAACAAGTACTTCAACACTGTAGAAATAAAACCAGAAATGCATTTCCTTTTCTTTTGAACACAAAATAAAGATATCTGCCATATACATTTCCCAAGGCAGATGACTCTATGCAATGTCACCTCGGTAACAAAATACAAAAATAGACAAATACACCCCCTCCCTTTTTACTAAACCACAATAGTAGGTTTTAGCACAGGGAGTTACGCTGAATGCCTCGCGCTGCTCTCAATGCTCATAGGCTCCCTGCGCTAAAAAACAATATTGCGGTTTAGTAAAAGGGAGCCATAGTGCAAAATATAGACAGCAGATATAAATTCTCAAAACAGACACATTTTGATCACTAAATTGAAAATAAAATCATTTTTCCTACCTTTGCTGTTTGGTGATTTCATGAGTCTCTGGTTGCACTTTCTTCTTCTGACTGTGCATCCAATCTTTCTTCCTTTCTTTCAGCCTCCTGTATGTTTCCTCTCCTCCAGACCTCATTCTCTCCCCCAACTTTTTCTTTCTGTCTCCCTGTTCCCCCTTCTTTCTGTCTCTCTGTCTGCCCCCTTTCTTTCTTTCTCCGTGCCCTCCCCCAAGCCACTCGGTTTGCTGCCACAGCCATCGGAGAATAGCCCCTAAGCCACCGCCGTCCCAAGCTTTCCCTGCAGAAGCGTCGCGCTGACCAGCATTCCGCTCCCTGACGTCAATTCTGACGTAGGAGAGGAAGTTCCGGGCCAACAAGGCATTTCTCCTCATTCCATCCAGCCTGAGCCCCATCTCTCCTTGATCCAGCATTTCCCTTCTGTGTCTGTCAGAATTACCATTCCACCTATTTTCCAGCATCACCCTTCTTTGTGTCCATCTCACCTATATCCGTATCTCACCACTTTTTCAGAATCTTCATTTGTCTCTGTCCTTGTCTTTACCCCATATTCACCATTTGCCCTTTCAATGTCTTTATCTCCCCCCCCACACACACACTTTTTCAGCATTACTTCTATGTCTCTATTTCACCTCCTCTTCATGTCCCCTCTGTATCTCTATCCTTATTCAGAAGGTCCTGCTTACCCTTTCTCTTCTTTGTGTCACTATCTCCATTTTCAGCTTTCCCCCCTTTTCCTTTGTTAATGCACCCTGTAGCCAGAATCTTTCCACCCTCTCTCCACTCCGGCCCAGCCCAGTATGAAATATTTCCTTTTGTTTCTCTCCCCTCTCTCTTCTCCTCCCTCACCCACGAGTCCTGCATCTGGCCCTCTCCCTTCTACCTGCACCTGGCAACACCCCCCTGCTCCGCGGCTCTCTTAAGCAACTCGTCAGCAGCGGTGATCAAGACAAGCTGCCGACATCGAGGCCTTCCCTCTACGAGTCCCACCTTTGTGGAAAAAGGAAGTTGAAACAAGCGGGACTCGCAGAGGGTAGGCCCCGACGTCAGAAGCTGCTGCTGAGTTGCCGAAGAGAGCCGCAGGTAGAAGGGAGAGGGAGATAGGAAGGCTGTAGAAGCTCCGGAGCATGACACCGAACCCGGCCAGGATGATTTCTTTTTCAGGCTGCTGCTGCCGCTGCCATCCCCCACCCGAAATGACAAAAAACAGCCTAATGCCCGCGTCGGGAAATAGCCATGCTGAGCAGTGAGCTCAGCACGTACACAGATGAAAGCCTTGCTTGCTGATTGGTCCGGCGGCACGGTGGGGCGGGGCCACCGGACCAATCAGCAAGCAAGGCTTTCATCTGTGTACGTGCTGAGCTCACTGCTCAACATGGCTATTTCCCGACGCGACGCCGGCCAGACTTGTAAGCTGCATGCTTGCATCGCCAGAATTTAGGTAGGTTGTTTTCATCCCCGTGGGAGTCCCGTGGGCAAGGGGGCGTCCCCGTGGGAGTCCCGTGGGTCAGGGGGGCATCCCCGTGGGAGTCCCGTGGGCCAGGGGGCGTCCCCGTGGGAGTCCCGTGGGCCAGGGGGGGAACCCGCGGGATCCCCGCGGGACCCGCGGGATCCCCGCGATCCCCGTTCCCGTGCAGACCTCTACTTAGAAGATGGAAATGGGCAGGGACTTACAGCACAAAGTGAATCACAGATATTGTAGGTGAAAGGTCCTTGAATACCTTTCACCTGCAATATCGCACCTTGCAGATAATTTATCTCCTTGAGGGTATTTTCCATGTGAAAATAACTACAAGGTCAGCAGGTATAAAAATATCCATAAAACTTGTACCTTCACAACTAAGTGAAAACTGGCCCCTTCCTGTTGAATCATTATGTATTAGAACATAAGAATAGCCTTACTGGGTCAGCCCAATGGTCCATCAAGCCCAGTAGCCTGTTCTCACGGTGGTCAATCCAGGTCCCTAGTACCTGGCCAAAACCCAAGAAATAGCAATATTCCTTGCTACCGATCCAGGGCAAGCAGTGGCTTCCCCCATGTCTTTCTCAATAACAGAGTATGAACTTTTCCTCCAGACGATTGTCCAAACCTTTCTTAAAACCAGCTATGCTATCCACTCTTACCACAACCTCTGGCAATGTGTTCCAGAGCTTAACTATTCTCTGAGTGAAAAAAAATTTCCTCCTATTGGTTTTAAAAGTATTTTCCTGTAACTTCATCGAGTGTCACCCAGTCTTTGTAATTTTTGACGGAGTGAAAAATCGATCCACTTGTACCCGTTCTATTCCACTCAGGATTTTGTAAACTTCAATTATATCTTCCCCCAGCAGTCTTTTTTCCAAGCTGAAGAGCCCTAGCCTTTTTAGTCTTTCCTCATATGAAAAGAGGTTTGGTTTGCATGAGGATTAGCAGTTCTATTCTGCTCAGTTGCCATCCTGCTGAAATAGACCCTTCTTGATCTTTGGGGTTCTCTTCACACAGAGGGATCCTATCTTACTTATCAGATTTGCTTGAGTTTTGCTACTGCTTTACTTCTATCACTTTCACTGGGAAGCTGTTTCATGCATTCACTATTCTTTCAGTGAAGATAGGATTATCATATGGCTCCAGAAAAAGGAGGATGGATTGAGACATTCAGGTTTTACCTCCATTGCTCTCAATGGAAGTAAAACCAGATATCTCAATCCATCCTCTTTTTTCTGGAGCCATATGGTTACCCTAGGCGAAGAAATATTTCATTAGGTTTCTCCTGAGTCCACACCAGTGGAGGGCAACCTATTCTTGAGGGCTACATCTAGCAAACAGTGTCTCTTCATCTTCATTGTTCTTATAGAAGATGAAAAAGGCAGCATTAGCCAGTGTGGGCCTGATGGACATGGTAGTGTCAGCTCATGTAGACCTGAAGAAGGAGGAGATGTCACATTGACTGGAAGAAGGCAGCTGCAGCTGAACATGTGAGAAAAGTTAAAGATGAAGGGGTAAGGCCCAGGGAGGGACAAACCTTGCATCCCTTTCAATTAATTTTCAGGCCTCTAGGACTGCCCTAATGTGTAAGATATTGATATTTATTTTTATTGTATTTATTTACATACCACTCATATCCTAAGTGGTTACATTCAGGTACTTTATCATATTTACCTATCTGTCCCAGCGGGCTCAAACTCTATCTAGTGTATCTGGAACAATGATAAAACCAAAGCACCACCTCTACCAGAATGAGCCATTATTTTACATCATGCTTTTCAATATTAATTATTATTTTGTACATAATGAGGACAATTTCCAAATGCCATTTACCTGGGTATAAGGTCTATCTGAAAAGTGTCCACACTCTCTGCAAGGTACATGCTGATATCTTTGAGTTTGGCAGTCAGTTTGACTGAAGCTGTTGTTGGCATCCATCCCCTTCTCCCAGAAGCTGTCTCCTTATGGAACTGCCTAGAATGCTTAATGATTAACCTGCTCTAGTTGACCTGGAAATAGGAAGGGTGCTGAAGCTGGACCTGATGAATGTATGTGTTAGAGAAAGTGAGAAAGAAAGTTGTGCCCGATAACATTCACATGTACCTCCCTCCTCATACTAATCTCCAGAGGTGAACCCCAACCCTTTGAATCTCTACTGGGTCCAAAAGGTTTGCCCAACATTAGTCTACCCACTTTGAGTTTCATATCTTATTTTCTTCTTCTAGAACTTTCTTTCCACCCAAAAAATTAAATTGAAATAAGCTGTGATATACTGTATGAGATAATAATAATAATATAAAAACTTACCAGTAAATAAACATGCAAATAATAGAAACTGTAATAACCAGCTGAATTGCCAAGATGATGTAAACCTTCCTGATAAAAGCTGGAGACAGAAACATTTCATTCAGACTTATCCACAACATAGAAAAATGCGTTAATACCACATCCAAATAACACAGAGGGATTATAAGCACCAGTGGTAAGCAAGAAGTATCCTCCAGCAATTCAGAATATCTCGGGAGATAGCAAACACATCGGACATGTTAGTACCATGCTAACAATAAGTTCTAAACAATTATATTTAGGAACAACTTGCAGTTATTACAAATATTTTCCATTTTGGTCCAGCTGTTAACAATTTTGGTCCCAATATTCAAACAACACATACCTTCATCAGAGGTGGGTAAATGCATAATTTAATTATTTGTGAGTTTTGGGCTACTATATTATTTATTGAAAGCTTCTATACCGCTACTAATGATTGGGAAGTCAGTCCTGTAAAGGTGTTACAATACATGTTGGCATTTTCTGGGAAGGTTTTCAATACTGACATAATTAAACCATAACCAATCATCCTACTTCTTTGCGCCTATTGTTACCATAATCAATTTACCTGCTTATATACTGTATACACTTATATTAGTATTGTGTACTGTGTTCATACTAGAGAATGACACGGTGACAAAATTTATCACCGTTCTTGTCCCCGCGGATAACCGCGGGAAATAATCCCATGTCATTTTCTAGTGTCTATTTCAATCTCAATCCTTCTACACCAGCATTCTTCAAAGCAAAGCTTGCGGGTCAGTGGTTGTGGCCATTCATACTCTGATTCTTCCCTCTCTCCTTAAAGAATGACATGAAGATTGTTTACCGCGGTTATCCGCGGAGACGGGAACAGTGATGAATTTTGTCACCGTGTCATTCTCTAATTCATACTACTACTATTTCTTTGCACACTTTAGTATCTGTATTGCGCTCTATGTTCACACTATATGAATAGTATTGGGTTGAATATCCCTCTAATTGGCCCAATATTATCTGTATGGTAGAGGAGCAAAACAAGAACTGTACTGTGAAATTCTGCAGGGAGCAGTGATATTCAGACAGAGGTGGTGGTGGAGTCTTTGGTCAGTCTCCCATAATCTACTTGCAAGTCCATCTTTAAGACACATCAACACCTTACGTGATAATATCATCTCAGTAATGGCTCCGTCTCTGTGGAACTCTATTCCCATTTATGAGAAGCTTTCTCATTAAAGAATTTTAAATCCAACGTAAAAACATTCTTGTTTAAAGATGCCTTTGTGCTCTAATGGCCCTTATAAGGATGAGTTCTCTCTTTCTTCTCTTCTTTAAAGAATTTGATTCTTCTTTCTTTTAATGGACTTATGTTTCCCCTTCCTACTGTATTTCCCTTTTCTTGTTCTCTTTTTCCTATCAATAATGTAGTTCTCTCCATATTCCTCTTGCTCCTGTTGTTTTGTCCTGTTTTGAGTCTGCCGGTTTTATTTTATGTTTTTTGCTTTGTTGTTTATTTTATGTAATCCCTTTTTAATGCACTGTAAACCACTTAGAAGTTTTGATTTAGTGGTATAACAAAATTTTAATAAACTTGGAAACTTAGAAACACGATGGCAGCTAAAGGCCAAAGGGCCCATCTAGTCTGCCCATCCACAGCATCCACTATCTCCTCCTTTCCCTAAGAGATCCCACGTGCCTGTCCCATGCTTTTTGACATAAAGGGCAATTCTATAAAGTGCCCTCTAGGTAGGTGCCACTTAGCATATCAAAGGTGCCATGAATTGACAGCAAGGTACCCATGTGTACTAGCACCTAAATGCCATAGTACCTAACTGCACATGGGCAGAGCTCGTGCGAAACATGGGCATGTATCCCAGGTATGCATGTAGGTAATAGAATACTACTTGTATAAGATACTTGAATCACCTGGCGCACTTAGGCATGCCAACACCTACAATAGAGGGAACACCTACACTATGACAACCCAATGACAACCTTATGCTAGTATTAAAGAGCTAGCACTAAGCACACAGCATTGGGGATCCTTGTCTGAGGTGCCAATTTAAAGACTTGCTCCCGTGGAGGGGCAAAATCAAAACAAACGTCTAAATTTAAGTATCACTTAACTGGAACCTTCCTAAACTTGCTTTCTTTTTTCTCCATTGCAGTGGGAGCCCACCCCACCAGCCCTCCCCAGTACATTTCTTTTAAAAAATATCCCCACTGTAGACAATTTTGGTTATATCTGAGACTCCAGAGTGCTCACTTCATATTATCACATCCTCTCAAAACCAAAGGTCCATCAAGCCCAGTATCCTGTTTCCACAACAGTGGTCAATCCAGGTTACAAGTACCTGGCAAGATCCCAAAGAGTAAAACAGATATTATGCTGCTTATCCTAGAAATAAGCAGCAGATTTTCCCAAATCCATCTCAATAATGACTTATGAACTTTTCTTTTAGGAAACGATCCATATCTTTTTAAAACTCTGCTAAGCTAACTGCTTTCATCACATTCTCTAGCAATGAATTCCAGAGTTTAATTACATGTCGAGTGAAGAAATATTTTCTCCTGTTTGTTTGAAATCTACTACTTAGTAGCTTCATTGCATGCCTCCTGGTCCTAGTACTTTTTGAAAGAGTAAGCATTCAGGCCCTCATTTACTAAGCCACGGTGGAGGTATATCCTGCAGCCAGAGGTGCTAAATGCTTCGATACTCATATAATTCTATGAGTGTGTTACATATGCACAATATCTGCCCCATTTAACCAATCCCCCCCCCCCCCACGTAGCTGTGAAAATGGCAGGAGGTATGCCGATTTCCTCCTGCTATGCTGCTGCCCCCACCATGAAAGAAAATTGGCAGGAGGGATGCCCACTCACTCCTGCCAACAGAGGCTCCCCCCCAACCATCCTCTACCCTCCCTCCTTCCTCCTGGGAAAAAAAAAAGAAGGACAGGAGGGATGCCAACTCCCTCCTGCCATCAGATGCTCCCCTGAACCCCCACCACTTCCTTTCCCCCAAAAAGCAGGAGAGATGCCCACTTCCTCCTGTACTTTGAACCCTAGCGGCTTCCTGGGTTGTTTGTCATTCTTCCCCTTGGTTGTCACTGCTGCTTTCCTTTGTGTGAAAGAAATATGAATATTTTCTTGTATAGACAAAGCAATCTGGGTCTCAAGTGGTGATTTTCTAATTTAAATAAATAAATAAATAAAGCAAGCCACATTAGATAGATTGTGAGCCCACTGAGACAAATACTCGCGTACCTGAATAACTTCATGCAAACCGTTCTGAGCTCCTTTGGGAGAATGGTATAGAAAGCTGAATGAATGAATAAAAGTAAATATATATATATATATATATATATATATATATATATAGTTAAGTTTGTGAACTTGCCACCATGCGCTTATGTTGGCAGCACTGTACACACAGCTCAGTAAGCTTTCATAACCTTGGTGTATTAGTGTCTCACAGCTTTGTTTGTGTCGACTCGTGGCAATGTCTCGCTGAGTGGTGTTCATTATTGTTGTTGTGTGTTTTTGTGTGTCATCACAAGAATGTCAGAGTATGAATTTGAGCAACGAACAGACATTAATCCCCTCCTTTACTAACACGTAGTGCGTGTTTTGGCGCCGGCAGCGTTGGTAACTGCTCCGACGCTCATAGGAATTCTATGAGCATCGGAGCAGTTACCACTACTGCGGGCGCTAAAACCCACGCTATGTGCTAGTAAAGATGGGGGTAAATTTCTTGTTAAACTTGGCAAGAATGGAAATTAAATCAGGGACATGTTAGTCCAAGTGTATGGGGATAATGCCATGAAGAAAATGGCACTGTATAAATGGACAGAAATTTAAAAAAAAAACAAAAAAACCAAACAAACAACTGCAGATGGTGGATGATGAAATGCATGTTCGCTTGTCAACTATTGAGCCATGTTTTGAGTTAATTTGCACTCAAAAACAATCCATCGCATTGATTAGCAATTCTATTCTATCTATTTAGTTTCACCGTTGTTATATAGCTTTAAATAAATATTTCTCAAAATTTAATTTTTGTTGGTTTTGCAATTTTATAATTTCAATTATAAAGTGCCACGAAAAACATTTGCTCTGTTTAATGTGCAGGAGCTAAAAAAAAAAAAAGTTTGAGAAACACTGTCCTACTGTCTTAGATTGATTTAGATCTTTTCTGCAAAATAGAACTTATTCAGTTAAATGAGAAACATCTGTCTTAAGAAGATTTCACTTATTGTGTAGAGTACCTCAGGGTTCTGCATTGTCACCAGTACTATTTAATATTTTCATTGTACCCTTGATCACTATAATTCAGGAATTTGGACTTCGAGTTAAACTCTGGAACGCATTGCCAGAGAATGTGGTGAGAGTGGATAGCGTAGCTGGTTTTAAGAAAGGTTTGGACAAGTTCCTGGAGGAAAATTCCATAGTCTGTTATTGAGAAAGACATGGGGGAGCCACTGCTTGCCCTGGATCGGAAGCATGGAATGTTGCTACTCTTTGGGTTTTGGCCAGTAACCTGGATTGGCCACCGTGAGAATGGGCTACTGGGTTTGATGGACCATTGGTTTGACCCAGTAAGGCTATTCTTATGTTCTTATGAGTATATTGTTATGCTGACGATATACTTATTGTGGCTAAAATTGATCCAATTCGACTTGATTTAAAATCAATTGATGAAGGCCTTATAATTGTAGCAAAAACGCTTACAGATCATACATTAGTTCTTAATTAGAGAAGTGTACTTCTTGTTGGCTAACAGGCCACTATCTACAACCACGGGTAGATATAAATATCATTGGAAAGAAGATTCCATCAATACAGACTTTCAGATATCTCGGCGTGATTGTCGTTCAACTAAATTTCGAAGGACAAGTTTCGGCATTAGTGAAGTCATGTTTCCATTTATTAAGAACTTTACAGGCAGTGAGAGGGTACTTTCATGAACAAAATTTGCATACTCTAATTCATGCATTATTGATCTCTAAATAAGATTATTGTAACATCATATATATATGGGTCTTTCAAAGAATAACTTGAGGAGATTGCAAACGATTTAAAACACTGCTATATAATTATTGGGTTATAAAAAGAAATTTGATAGAGTCACCCCATTTTATTTGCAATTTCATTGGTTGCCAGGTTTTTTTTTGTTTTTTTAAAAAATAGAATCCAGTTTAAAGCAATGATTCTTACAAATAGAGCATTTTTTCTTCAACCACCCGGTTACTTAATTGCCTTACATTCCAACAAGAATTCTGAGATCAATTCAAGACAACCAGGCTGGTTCTTTCCTCAGCTAACAGAGCTAGATGGAGAAATAAAGCATTTTATTTTATTGCTCTGCAGTTATGGAATCACTTGCCACGGGAATTGAGATTAGATGGAAATATTAAAGCATTTAAAACCATACTGAAAACTTTTTACTTTTGTGAAGGATTTGGACAAGATATAAAATAATTCATATATATTAGGGAAATGGGTCTTTAAGTGGGAACCCTGTGATGTAGAATTTATACAGGAAGGTTAGAGTTTGCACATGGGGAAGAATGAGTTTATATCTTCTTTTTGTGATATGTATAGGTCTGTCCTATTTTCAGTTTCAACAGTTTATTAGTTTTATAACGTCATACAGAAAATGCTTATAATGTAATACAATAAAATCCATAAAAGCACTTCAGTTCTACATATGAAACATTAATGGCCTCTTTTACAAAGCCCTAGCAGTTGCCGCATGGAAACAGCCCCGAAGCCCTTTAATTCTCTATGGGCTTCGAGGCTGCTAGCGCAGCTTTGTAAAAGAGGCCGTAAATCCTTTTCCTCCCACCCACCCTCCCTCCCAATTCCACCTTTTCATTTTTACTCTAGATACGCTTTCAGAATTTGAAAGTTGACCTTATTTAAAGATCTTTTATGTAAAGTTCCAATGATCCCCAAATTTCCTTAAATTTCCTGGAATCACTTAGTTCCTCTGCTAATATTTTCTCATATCGATAGTACAAACAAAGAGTCTCCCACCAGAAAGGTAAATTTAATCGATCCCATTGTTTCCAATTCCTCATAATCATTTGTAAAGCAACTCCAGTCATAATAAGGAGAAGTTGATCCTTATGTTTTTTTAAGTGGATTCTTAGTCATGATTGAGGTTCCAAACAGTATATTTTTATAAGATAATGAAATGGGCACCTCAAGAATAGACATTATGTTACTCCATATTGATTTCCAGAAAGTTAGTATTAAGGGATATTGAAATAGAAGGTGATCTAAGGTACGCACCTCCAAATGACAATGCCAGTACCTGTTAGACTGCGTTTTATCATTGTTTTTTGCAGTTTCACTGGGGTCCTATTTTTAAAATGGAGTTCTTTTCTACATATTATATATTTGAAAACCACTTGGACCTGTCGTAAGAACAAACGGTATAACAAGTTTTAATAAAACATAAACACTGCAGTGAGAAAAAGGAAACAATTTGCCACGATTCAAAAAAGGTTCCAGATCAGCAACCTGGCAGAAATCAGCACCATGAAACTCCCTCCACCCTTCTCCTTACCTCTGCGGAGGACTTTCTCAGAGAACCGACTGTTTTCTTCCATAGGATTGCTGTATTCCGGTGCTGGATCATCTTGGCCCGCTTTCTCCACTTGGGGGAATCCTCCTTCCTGGAAAGATGGTTCTGACCAGGCCCTGGCTGGGGAAATGCTGTATGCAGGCAATGCTCCCGGCCCCTGTTGCAGTGAATCTGGCGCGGAGATCATGTCAGGGTGTGCTGAGGCATGGCTTCCTGGTGGCGGGGTTTGGTACTGATGAACTCCAAAATAATAATCTGGAGGAGGCTCAATAGTCTTCTCCATCTCGGGTGGCGGCTGCTCAAATCTGTCTTTTCTCAAACCCACAGACAGACCAGATGAGAAACTCTGCCGGTAATCACCCCAGCCACTTTCAGGAATTAAACAGCGTCTGCAAGAAACAAATACTCTGTCAGAAATCACTTCCCATATCAAGGGCTAGCACGTTGGCTAACACACTTACTCTAACACATTATTGATCACTAACATTGGGACAAAAGCACTAATAACACATCTAAACACTGCAACTAACGAAAACTCAGACTGTGAATCCACTAAGGACAGAGAAAGTACCTGCATACAATAAAACCACTTTGGTTATATCACAGAAAGGCAATATATCAAATCCACGACCCCCTCCAAACACATTAGCACCACATCTAAAATTGCTACTAACACTGCACCTGACACCCTAACAACACAATCCTGCATCTAACACAATAACATTAGCACTGCCCTCAGGAAAAAAAGATTATTTGACTGTAAGGCTGTGCTGACTGCAGAAACCAAAACCCAAACTCTGCCATCGGCAGACATTACCTGCCTCTAGAGCTTAGCACTATAGTGCGATTGGCAATTCAGTAGAGTGGAGAAGGGCCACTGGGTGTTTCAGTCTGACATCAGCTCACCGAGACTTCTGTCGGTGACTTTATTCCTCTAGTGAGACTTCCTCATATCTGACCAATTTATCTTCCTCTCAGCCTATAGAGGTCAAAAGTTTAGTTTACACACGGGGAAATGATTAAAGTACCCATAAAACATTAGCCTCAAAGTCAATGGCAATTGTTTTGTGTTTGTTTGGGGTTTTTTTTATACAGATGGAAGCTTTGCAAATGGTTTGGTTTCATTTCACACCCTGAAAATTATATTTAACCTCCCAGAGTTACTTTCTTGCTAAAAATGCAGGTGCAACACACACATTTTGGTATATTGCCATTGGTTAAAAAAAAAAAGGTCTCCCAAAACCCCCGTACCTTTTTAGAGAAGTCCATCTCGCTCATAAGTCCGCCAGATAAAAATGGCAGAAATTTCCCTCCCTGATGCATCATGTGATACCCCTTGGAAGGGCCCTTAGGCCTCTGAGTCAATCAGGGCCTTTTTGTATGCCCTTTGTTCCTCTGTTTGACTTCAATAAAAATGATTTACAAAAAAAAAAAAAAAAAAAGGTTCCTCCCCCTGTATCCCTTGATAAAAGGGAGAGGAAAAACCTATGAGTGGGATGGACTGAGCTTCCCTCCCGTTCCAATTTCTCTAAAAAGGTATGGGGGGGGGGGGGTTCGGAGGGTGGGAAGGGTTCAGAGGACCTCCAGTGGCAGGTGGGAGTGGGCAACCCTCCTGCCTTTTTTTAAGGGGGAAATGGGAGGGGAGGGTATGTTTGGGGGAGGGTGCCTAGCACGAGAGTGGGCTTTCGGTGGCAGGAGGGAGTGGGCATCCCTTCTGCCATTTTGCTGTCGCAGGGGGGGAGGAAGTAACCATGGCAGGGGGGAAGGGATGCCCACTCCCTCCTGCCACCGAAGGCCCAATCTCGTGCTAGGCACCCTCCCCCAAACATACCCTCCCCTCCCATTTCCCCCTTAAAAAAAGGCAGGAGGGTTGCCCACTCCCTCCTGCCACTGGAGGTCGTGTCCCCTTCTGCCATTTTTACGCGCTTGTGGGAGGTGGGGAAGGCATGGCAGGAGGAAGTGGGCATTCCTCCTGCTGTTTTTGCTGGCGAGGGGTTGGTTCCCAGTGCTGGTTTGTCAGAGAGGCCATCAACGGTGATGGTGGTGGGGGGAGTGCGTGTGCTTTTTTCTTTTTTTTCTAATGGGGCAGATATTGTGCATGTGTAACATTGCACAGCATCTGTGCCTATAAAAAAAATGTTAGACAGGTAAGTCACTAAAAGCGATTGGGAAGCCATGATAGAGCATCAATTGCTCTACTAATTTACATGCCATTTTAATATTAATTAGCTTATTTGTATGGTCAGATCTGGGAATGAGCGATCGTGCAGAAAACCAGGCGGGTCAGCAAATGTGATCGTCACTAAAGCTGTTAAAACAGGTTTAGCAACGATTACTGACTTTAGTGCATCTGGGCTTATGTGAGCAACTGCAAGGGAGGTGTGGACTTGGGCGGGGCAGGAGTGTGCCTTGCTCTTATGTTTTATTGATTATAGAATAATATCAGTTATGTGCCTAACTGAAAGCAGTGAGGAACAAGCATTTACACCAGCCTTTGAGCTATTGTAGGTGATCAAACTATAGTATAACTGCATACTTAGGCCATCCTTTATCAAACCGCGGTAGTGAGTGCCACAGGGCAAATGCATCAAATCCCATTCAATCCCTATGGACTTCAATGCGTTTACCACGCTGACCTGCACTATTCGGCTTGATAAGAGACCCGTGGAAGGGCATAATCGAAAGGGACATCTAAGTCCATTTACCTCCAACTTGCAAGTCATCCAAAGTAAAAAAAAAGCCTAAGACACATTTTCGAAAAATATGTCCAAATTTTTTTTTTTGTTTTGAAAATCGTCTAATTATACGTCCTGCTGAACTGATCGTCCAAGCTGCTAAATTGTCCATCTTTATACCATATTTTCGTCCAACTTATCGTCCAAGTCCAAAACGCCTAGAACAAGCCCTGTTGGATGTGGGAGGGGTCTGCAAAGTGATGGACTGCACACCCAGACATTTCAACTAAATAGTGGGGTACCTTACAGGGTACTGCTGTAAACTTCACAAAAAGGGTGCCATGTCTTCTCCTCCCTACATCTCCCTTATAGGTTATGGTGAGCCCCCAAACCACCTCCAGAATCCCCTAGACCCACTTATCTACCACCCCAATAGCCCTTATGGCTGCAGGAGCCACTTATATGCCAGTAAAAAAGGGTTTTGGGGGTGTATAGGGGAGTGCACATGTTTACATATCAATACAGTGATTACAGGGGCTTATAGGCATGGGTCCTCCTCTCTATGGGTCCCTAACCCACCCCCAAGACGACTTAAGCTGCCTCTGTGCTGGACGACTAGGCTTTCCTATGCCAGGCGGCCAGGTGATGATGGTCTGGAGGCTGAATTTTAAAGGTGTGATTAATATTTTTATGGGGGGGGAGGGTCGGTGATCACTAGGGTAGTGTGTGGGGGTTTGTGTTATGTGTTTTCAGTGCTTATCTGGTGAGTTTAGGTGGGTTTTTGTGACTAACATGGTCTAAGTCACAACGTCCAAGTTCTGTCAATCGTGGGCTGTATAACTTTCGGTTATACATGCTGTACGACTAAGTATAAACCGGCCCATGTCCCGCCCAATTCCTGCCCTCAACACTCCTTCCGAAATGCCCCATTTAACTTTGGTCGTTCAGCAGCACTATGAAGGCCTAGGTCATTTAGAAATACATCCAAAACCCGTTTTTAGTATCGGCACTTGGACGTTTTTGAGAAATGTTCGTCCAAGTGCCGACTTAGGCCGGTTTTTGTACGTATTTCTCTTTCAATATGAGCCCCTTAGGCTCTATTCCAATGATCTCCAACCTTTTTCATGTTCAGGGACGCAGTGTGACTATGAGAAAGCTCTGAGGGCCGCCAAAAGATGTCACGCTTACACATACTAATTTTGTAAACTGCCGTGACCTGCTTATTCAGACTGGGTATTAAACATTAAAAATTCATACTAATTTTGACTCTACAACACTTCAAGGATATATTTCTTAAACTTACTTTATTTTGGATGGTCAACAGTAGCAAATTCCATCATTGAGACACCTGAGTAACATACTTGCTTACAGTTACTATATCAAGTGGGCAAAATTGAAATTAACACAGTTTCAGGATTTAAAGAACTTTTTAGCAACTGTTTGAGGTCTGCAATGGAGAACTATGAGGGCTGCATGTTGGAACTACTGGTCTATTCCATAGGAACCAACTTTTCAAAATTATTGGGGGTGCCCAATATCCTTCCTCCCCTGGCCACCACAAAAAAAAGAAATACAGTAGTCTTACATTTTATTGAACTTGAAGGTGTGGAAAGCTCACTTCAAACTGGGATGATGCCACAGTATCCTGTATAAGCACACTTAGAGCGAGAGGGGGGATACTTAGGCAGGAATGTGTATCAAAGAGGACGGTTTTCAGTTTTATCCAGAATGTGATGTAGCTGGGTTCCGTTCTGGTCTTTTCGGTGAGGTCATTCCAGGTTTTCACTCCTAGGAAGGTTAGCATGGAGTGAAAAACACATTTGTATTGGAGGTTCTTTGCTGTAGGGAGGTTTAGTAATATCCTGTTGAGGGTTCTGTGAGAAGTAGATCATGCCTTTGAGAAGAGTTGGATAAGTGGAGCCGGTGAATTTCCATGAAGTATTTGGTAAATGATGCATGATGTTTTAAATTTGATTTGTGAAGGGATGGATAACCAGTGTAATTGCTTAATGAAGGCTGACACCAAGTCATATTCTTTCAGGTTGAAAATTAGTCTTATTGCTGTGTTTTGAATGAGTTGCATTTTATGGACCAGTGTGGAGTTAATTCCCATGTAGGCAGAGTTACAGTAGTCCAGCTGTGGTAGAATCATCAACACCACATTCAGAGCAAGGTGATGCTGATGGAAGTATGGTCTGATGAGTCTTAGTTGCCTCATGGTGAAGAGGGATTTTTTTTCGGATATTAGAGATTTGAGCTTCCATGGTTAGTGTGGAGTCAAGAATGCAGCCTAGGATTTTGGAGGTTTTATTGATAGCAAGGGTGTTGCCTGATCGAAGAGTGATGCTTGTAGGTGCTATCTGTTGGGCAGTGTGGAAGTATAGGACTTTGGTTTTAGCTGGGTTTAGTTTTAGCTTGTTGATTGTTGCCCAGTTTTGGATTCTTTCAATGTTGGTTAAGACTTTGTTGGTAACATCAGATTGGTTGTAGGAATGAGGAATAGAATGTCATCTGTGTAGGACATTATGCTTTCATCGTCAAATTTGATGTTTCCGAGAGAACTCATGAAAAGGTTAAACAGGATGGGAGAGCCTTGTGGGTTGGATACATTTTAGGATGGAAATAGTGCATGTTGGGGATAGGAAGGATAGAACTTTTTTTGTATTTTAAATTAATTTTATTTGAATTATAATTCACCTCTGGCTTATTTAGTGAGACATGGCATCAATTATTGTAACAGAAAAGAATGCTCCCCTCACATCCCCCTCACTCAACATATCATTTTGATCCTGCCGGATTAGACACAGTTAGAGACAGGATTCTGGGTTTGATGGACTTTTGACCTAATCCAGTATGGTACATCTTATCCCAGCATATATAGTCATAGTTACATTTTAAATTTATTTAATATAACACTATATATATAAAAAAAAAAATATACAGTACAGTGGTTTACAATTAAAATTAATTAAAAGGAAAAGAACTCCAAAATTTAAACAAGAGAAATAAAACAGCATCATTTGTATCAAGAAAACAACATTATATAAAGGAAAACATTACCAGCATTCAATCAGGACACAATGGAATTCTCACAGCACCGAACAGGATTCAGACTCCATTTTGACTGGCTATTTGGTTAGTAGGCACATTTCTTGCAATTCACATAGTCTTATGGTTAATTAGTATTGTAATCTCACCCCAATATCACTTCTACAGCTTATTGCTGATCAGATATACAATCCCAAAGTTAATATTTTCCTAGTTGAGCTTCAGAAACTGAACTTTGCTCTGTTGTCATAGCATTGAACTGGCAAACAACTGGTACGGGGATTTAATAAAATGCCTGAAATTTCTCATTAATAGAATGTTATCAGGCCTAACCCTACCCCAATATACTTCCAACTCAGTCTGAACCAGGGCTGAGATGTTTATATTTATTAGTATTTATAGACTGCTATTCAATACATCATAAGAACATAAGAATTGCCGCTGCTGGGTCAGACCAGTGGTCCATCGTGCCCAGCAGTCCGGCTCACACTGCGGCCCTTAGGTCAAAGTCCAGTGCCCTAACTGAGACTAGCCTTACCTGCATACGTTCTGGTTCAGCAGGAACTTGTCTAAATTTGTCTTTAATCCCTGGAGGGTGATTTCTCCTATAACAGCCTCCGGAAGAGCGTTTCAGTTTTCTACCACTCTCTAGGTGAAGAAGAACTTCCTTACATTTGTAAGGAATCGATCCCCTTTTAACTTTAGAGAATGCCCTCTCGTTCTCTCTACCTTGGAGAGGGTGAACAACCTATTTTTATCTACTAAGTCTATTCCCTTCATTGTCTTGAATGTTTCGATCATGTTCCCTTTCAGTCTCCTCTTTTCAAGGGAGAAGAGGCCCAATTTCTCTAATCTTTCACTGTACAGCAACTCCTCCAGCCCCTTAACCATTTTAGTCGCTCTTCTCTGGACCCTTTTGAGTAGTATCGTGTCCTTCTTCATGTACGGCGACCAGTGCTGGACGCAGTATTCCAGGTGAGGGCGTACCATGGCCCGGTACAGCAGCATGATAACCTTTTCTGATCTGTTCGTGATCCCCTTCTTAATCATTCCTAGCATTCTGTTCGCCCTTTTCGCTGCCGCTGCACATTGCGCGGACGGCTTCATTGACTTGTTGACCAGTACTCCCAAGTCTCTTTCCTGGGGGGTCTCTCCAAGTATTGCACCGGACATCCTGTATTAGTGTATAAGATTTTTGTTACTGACATGCATCACCGTATACTTATCCATGTTAAACCTCATTTACCATGTCATGGCCCATTTCTCAAGCGTGTTTATGTCACGTTGCAGGTCTTCGCAATCCTCCTGCATCTTCACTACTATGAATAACTTTGTATCGTCTGCAAATTTAATCACCTCACTCATTGTACCAATTTCCAGGACATTTATAAATATGTTGAAGAGCATGGGTCCAAGCACTGAACCTTACGAGACTCCACTCGTGACGCTTTTCCAATCCGAGTATTGACCATTTACCCCCACTCTCTGTTTCCTATCCGCCAGTCAGTTTTTAATCCACATATTTCACCCTCGATGCCATGGCTTGCAATTTTTCAAAGTAGTCGTTCAGGCGGAACCTTGTCGAACGCCTTCTGAAAATCCAGATATATGATGTTGACCGGGTCACCCTTGTCTATCTGCCTGTTTACTCCCTTGAAGAAGTGTAGCAAGTTCATCAAGCAAAATCTTCCTTTGCTGAAGCCGTGCTGGCTGGTCCTCATCAGATTGTGTCCGTTGTGATCAATGATGCGGTCCTTTATCATCATAGTGATTTACATTGTACTAAACATAAAAGAAAAGAACTCCATAATCAATAGGAAAATTAAATACAAAGAAAATAATAAATTACAAAGTAAATTCTAATTAAAATAGAAAAAAAAAAAGATAAAAAACTTAAAATCTGGTGCTATGAAACTTTATTTGCAACCGCCCAAAGATCTTCCTGAAATTATACATCCCTCTTGCTCAACATATCTACTCTGATCATTGTGATGATCGTTCTGGGCTGGGCAGGGTGCATTCACCAGAGCTTCTTCCAAAACTCTACAATCATGGGCTGTGACCACGTCTCCCTTGCATTTGTAATGGACTCATTTATATTAATTTGAGTTTGGTATTAAGGATCTTAAATGAAAATAAAAACAAAGTTCTGATCCTTTCCCCATTGTTTACTGTACGCAAGTCACATTCTTTATTTCTGGAAGCAAATTCTATTCCCTCCATCCAGAGAGGCTTAACATCAATCCTTCTTGATCCATAAGCAGAGAGATAACTGAGCTGCGTGTTGCAGATGCGTTTGTATAAGGCTTCCCATAGTTTCTTTAACAAGCGACATATGTCTCTGCGGAGATTTCGGACCTCATTAAGGAGAAGAAAAAAGCATTCATTTCTTACAAACAATCAGGGAAACAGGACTCTAGGGAAGTTTATCTGGCCAAGTCAAAAGCCGTCAAAACATCAGTTAGGGAGGCCAAATTCCGCATGGAGGAGTCTCTAGTGAAGAACATCAAGAAAGGAGATAAATCCTTCTTCAGGTATATCAGTGACAGAAATAAGAACTCAGGCGGGATAGTACGTCTTAGGAAACCAGACGGAGACTATGTAGAAGCGGACTCGGAAAAAGCTCAACTGTTAAATGAATACTTCTGCTCAGTCTTCACCAGCGAGGCGCCAGGACTCGGCACTCAGCTACAGACAAGGGTTGATGCAGATGACCCGTTTAGTAATTTTGAGTTTACACCCAGCGGTGTCTACTGCGAGCTGTCAAAGCTTAAGGTTAACAAGGCAATGAGGCCTGACAACCTACACCCCAGGGTGCTCAGGGAGTTGTCTGATGTCTTGGCGGAACCGCTATCCGCGCTCTTCAATCTCTCCCTTAGTACGGGTAACGTCATTCCACTCCACAAGAAAGGCTCCAAGATGGAGACAGCAAACTACAGATCGGTGAGTCTCACATCAATAGTGTGCAAACTAATGGAAACTCTAATCAAACGCCAATTGGATACGATCCTGAACGAGGAGAATCTAAGGGATCCCCGTCAACATGGATTTACTAAGGGGAGGTCCTGCCAATCCAACCTGATCAGCTTTTTTGACTGGGTGACGAGGAAGCTGGATGTTGGGGAGTCCCTGGACATCGTATACCTGGACTTCAGTAAAGCATTCGATAGCGTACCACACCGCATGAAGACTGCCAATCAAGTGGAGCAAGCTTCATCCAAGGCAAGGCAAATCATAGGTTGTATACGCAGGAGTTTCGTCAGCCTGAAGTCATTATGCCATTGTATAGATCCATGGTGAGGCCCCACCTGGAATACTGTGTGCAATTCTGGAGGCCGTATTGCCGTCTATTTCTATGTTTCTATGTCTCCACCAGGAGGCATACATGACTGAAGTTAGAGGAGAAATGTAGTGCATTTTAGACACACCCCAGGGTGGTACTTGAGGATTTGGATCTCAGGAGCTGTCTGAGATATTAGGACAGGAGAGCATGTCTGAAGCAGCCCAGGAGGAGCTTCAGAAAGGAACCTGGAGAGGATTCCTGGGGTGAGGATGTCAGTGGTGATTTTATACCAGGTCTGATCATGTCTGACTTTTTTTTTTTTTTTTAACCTTTCATTTAACAGGTTTTTAGCAAACCACCTACAGCATAAACCAGATTGTTATGGTCAGGGAAAGGATAGTAACAGTAAAGAACAAGAAACAGGGGGGAGCAGAAGGCCTGTATGTAGGCCAATCACTATCACTGCCCTCTGTCCCATCACCTCCAGTAGCAGTTGCAGGTCTTTTCATACCTGTCCAAACATCCCTTTCAGACTTGCAGTGATCATAAGGGTAGCCATCTAGAGACAAGGCTTAGTCTTCTAAAAGGAAGCGATAGTAAGTCTGGTTGCATGTACCAGGTGTACAAATTTCTTAGTCACGGCTAGAAGCATGCAGAAGAGGTCAGCTTAATTGACACAAGTAATTTTAGCAATTTCACATGAAAATAAAGACCGAAAGTCCTGTATCGACACTGCCACCAAATGTACATAAATGCCCTTCCATGCCCACATCCTTGCCAACATTCACCACTGGTAGTTCCAAACTTCATGAACCAGGCTGGTTATTTATATGCATGGTGCAGAGTATATAGCCTCAGTTCCTTCTGCCACATACAAATAGATATGTCATGTGCTGCCTTCCAAAGCTTAGTCCATGTTTGAGACTGGCCATTATTGTGATTTGGTTCGACCTAAGCAGTGCCTTTGATTTAGTTGATTTTGATCAAATGATAGAGATTCTTGACCAATTCAGGCTATATCATGTTTTATCATGGTTCCAAGATATTCTTTTTTATTAAACATCATTATATGGTGGACAAGGATTAAACATTTTCAGATAGCTGGTGCCCTTTGAGTGGTGTTTCTCAGGGTTCCCTACTCTCTCCTGCATTGTTTAATGGGCTTATGCAGTCTTTAGGTTATTACTCTGGATCCAGAAGGGATACAACATTACATAAAAGCAGATGATATTACAGTGATATTGCAAGTATCTTTACTTTCAGTAAATACTATTTATATTAAAATATATGCTTCAATATCAGAAAAATGGATTGCCACTCATCATCTTAAACTTAAGAACAAAACTAAATTTTTGTGGTTAGGTTCTCAAAAGGATCCAAGATATATTACAACTATTTCTGTAGATGAGAATGATTTTCCTCTGGAGTTACAATCATGAATTCTGAATTCGAGGGGTAGAAATAGATAATTTATTTGTGTGTCACCACGTACAACTTGTGGTTAAAAAACAATATTTTCTGATAATGAGAAAACTTAGATCTAGAAGGAAATATTTTGAGATTGAATCTTTTAAGATTCTGGTGTGAACCAGCTTCCTCTATGACTGCATTTTTGTGGGTATTACTTTCAGTTTATAAAACTTTTAAAATCTTGTCTGTTTCAGCATAACTTAATTTAATTAGGTACAATCAATCATAGTAATATGGGTTCTTGCTGATTAATTTTGTAATTCCTAGACAAACTGGTCCAGTTTTTCATTTTTGTAATCTGTCCCTGAACTAGATAGGTAAAGGCAGAATAGAAGTAACATAGAAACATGATGGCCGATAAAGGCCAAATGGCCCATCTAGTCTGCCCATCCTCAGTAACCATTCTCTTTTCCTCTCTCTAAGAGATCCCACGTGCTTATCCCAGGCCCTCTTGAATTCAGACACAGTCTCTGTCTCCTCCACCTCTTCTAGGAGAATATTCCATGCAAATACCACCCTTTCTGTAAAAAAAGTATTTCCTTAGATTACTCCAGAGCCTATTACCTCTTAACTTCATCCTATGCCCTCTCATGGCAGAGTTTCTTTTTAAATGAAAGAGACTCAACTCATGCGCATTTAAATGTCTCTATCATATCTCCCCTCTCCTGCCTTTCCTCCAAAGTATACAGTTTAAGAACTTTTGGTGGGAATCTCTATGCCATATTTCTAAAATGGAACATATGATGGCCATACAAAAGGGACATTTTAGGAAATTTTTGGATGTTTGGGAACCATTAACAAAATTCTATAAGGAATGATAATTGAACTGATCTTATTTTTGGCCCTTTCATTATACACCTCCAGGGTAGGGTGGGGAAAGGGGGGAGGTTGTTGTAATATTTTAATTGGGGAAAAATATTGAAATGTATTTGTTTTTCTTGATTATTTATTAGGTGGGTGGGAGGGTTAAAATGATTGCTCATATATATCTTTATGATCAATGTGAGTTTTTTTTGTACTACTATATGTATATATGTGTATATATATATATATATATCTAATATAATAAAACGCTAGGCTGCGCATGCGCACTCCCTATGCATGCGCCGGTTTTCCGTGAGCTGTAGCGACCCGCATGTAGGAGTGCGCATGCGCGCGAATTTCCCAAGGCGGCTGTTGGCTTAGCGGCGGGTTGGAGACAGCGTCATTCCTCGGGTCCCCCTCCCCCCTTCTCTCCCTCCCAACCCAGGCAGAGGCGCAGCTGACAAACATACCCGGGGCCGAAGGACCAAGGCTTTAACTGAGAGTTACGGGTGTCTTGAACCAGCACTTCCGCTCCTCTTTCTCTGGCCATGAGGTGCAGGGATCAGATTAAATACATTACGGCAAGGCAAACAGGCCCATATCGAAGCTCCGACTTGAACTGCCAGTTGCCCGGCTCCCTTGCCGGAGTTATTTTTTCAGTTTAAAGGTGCCGCGGCGGCTCCTGTCACAAGCCGCATCTGCTTCAAAGAAGACTTCTAATGCAGGCGGGGATCATTAGAGGAGCCGCCGCGGCACCTTTAAACTGAAAAATAGCTCCGGCAAGGGAGTCAGCCAGATCACCACGGAAGCCACTCCCCCCCTCCCGCCCTCTCTCTGTCTGCAAAAAAAACAAACTACAACCCCAACAATCGCTGGCATGTAGGGGGAAAGGGAAGCTTGCAACAATAAAAACTCCCGATGCCCGCGACTGTGACCCCCCCCCCAAAGTAAACTCCCCTGGAGCAAGGGGGGAGAGGGAGATCATTCCCATCTGTCCGAAGAAGGAACCGGCAGATTAGACGGTCAGCTGAGGGTAGGAGCAAGGGAATCAATCATGAGATGAGGGTGGAGGACAAGGAGGAGAATGATAGTTGGGTGGGGGCGGAAAGAGATGCCTGATTGGAAGTTGGGGCCTGGATTGGTGAGCAGAAGAGAGACATGGGATAGCCACTAGAGAGGCTTTGGGCAGGTGAGAGAAGCAGGCATTTGGAGTACAGGTAGGAGAGAGAGAGTGCATGGATGGGGTGGCCCACCCCCACCTCAGCGAACGAGAGCTAAAGGAACCCCTCCCCTCCCCCACCAGGAGTGTGCGGGCAACTGACCACAGCTGGATTGAGGAAAGGGCAAGGGATCCCTTAGCTGGCACCACTGGAAGGCAGCTTCAGTGAGGGTCTGGGCAGGGAGAGCGACATAAAGAAAAAAAGATAGAAAGAAAGAAATAAAGATAGCGGGAGGGAGAAAGAAAGATAGAAATAAATAAAGAAACATAGGGCAGGGAGAGAGACAGAAAGAAAAAAGATAGACGGGGCAGGGAGAGAGACAGAAAGAAAGGAAGAAAGAGACAGGGGGGGCAGGAGAAAGACAGACAGACATCTATTCTAGCAACCGTTAATGTAACGGGCTTAAACACTAGTATATATATATTTGTTTTGCAGAGTTGTTTGAAAATCAATAAACATTTAAAAAAAAAAATTACTCCTGAGCCTATCATCTCTTAACTATGCCTATGCCCTCTTATTCCAGAGCTTCCTTTCAAATGAAAGGATCAACTCATGCACATTTACGCCATATAGATATTTAAACGTCTCTATAAGAATATAAGCAGTGCCTCTGCCGGGTCAGACCAGAGGTCCATCCCGCCCAGCAGTCCGCCCCCGCGGCGGCCCAACAGGTCATAACCTGCCTTAATCACCAGAAGGGGCCCCCTTGCCCCCTAGGTTTCTCATCGAAGTCCTATCTTCCCATCAATGTCCTAACCCTCCGGCCTTGCACCTGCACGACCTGGTGAGCTGTCTATACTTATGCAACACCCCAGTACCTCCCTCAGTACCCCACGATCCCCTTTTCCCTCAGGAATCTGTCCAATCCCTGTTTGAATCCCTGTACTGTACTCTGCCAGATCACTTCCTCCGGGAGCGCATTCCATTTGTCCACGACCCTTTGGGTGAAGAAAAACTTCCTTGCATTTGATTTGAACCTATCTCCCTTCAGTTTCTCTGAGTGCCCCCTCGTACCTGTCGTCCCTTTTAGTCTGAAGAACCTGTCCCTGTCCACCCTCTCTATGCCCCTAAGTATTTTGAAGGTCTCTATCATATCCCCCGAGCCTCCTCTTTTCCAGAGAGAAGAGCCCCAGTTTATCCAGCCTCTCGGCATATGGGCAGTTTTCCAGCCCTCTTACCAGTTTCGTTGCCCTCCTTTGGACTCTCTCAAGAACTGCCATGTCCTTCTTGAGGTGCGGCGACCAATATTGAACGCAGTATTCCAGATGTGGGCGCACCATCGCTCGATACAGCGGCATGATGACTTCCCGCGTCCTGGTTGATATGCCCCTCTTGATGATGCCCAGCATCCTGTTGGCTTTCTTCGAGGCTGCTGCACACTGTGCGGATGGTTTCATGGATGGATCCACTAGCACACCCAAGTCTCTCTCAAGTCCGGTGTCTTCCAGCAATCTCCCCCCCATTTTATACTCGAACAACGGGTTCTTTTTCCCTATGTGCATGACCTTGCATTTATCTACGTTAAAGCGCATTTGCCATTTGTTTGCCCAGTCCTCCAGCTTATCGAGGTCCCTTTGCAGTTCCTCACACTCCTCCCTGGTCCTAACTCTGACGCAGAGTTTGGTATCGTCTGCAAATTTTATAACCTCACACTTTGCCTCCGTTTCCAGGTCATTGATAAATATGTTGAAGAGTAGCGGCCCCAGCACCGATCCCTGCGGCACACCGCTCGTGACTCCCCGCCAGTCAGAATATTGGCCCTTTACTCCGACCCTCTGTAGTCTACCTGACAGCCAGTGCTTGATCCATCTGTGTACATCCCCGCCCACCCCGTGGTTCCACAGCTTCCTAAGCAGCCTTTCATGTGGCACCTTGTCAAAGGCCTTTTAAAAATCAAGGTAAATGATGTCTATGGGTTCCCCTTTGTCCACCTGACTGCTTATTCCCTCAAAGAAGTACAGAAGGTTTGTCAGGCACGACCTTCCCTTACAGAATCCGTGCTGGCTTGTCCGCAGTAGGCCATTTTTCTCTATGTGCTCGCAAATGCTGTCCTTGATCATTGCTTCCACCATCTTCCCTATAACTGAAGTCAGGCTCACCGGCCTGTAGTTCCCGGGGTCACCTCTCGATCCCTTCTTAAAGATAGGTGTGACATTCGCCAGTTTCCAGTCCTCTGGTACCTCTCCATTTTTCAAGGATAGGATATCTCCCCTCTCCTGCCTTATTTTGGGTAAGCATTTCTCCTCCCCACAAGTTCATACATGACTCTATGCAGACAAAATTTTTCTCCTCTGTATTGCCAAAGATTCCTTCACCGACACATATCAAAGTTGGTTGAGGATCTGAGTGCATAGTCACAAAGAAACTAAACTACCTTAAACTAAACAAACAGAAGACAAAGGTGTTCTGGTTTGGGGACTACAACTCAATACCACATTCTGAATCAACACTGACTACAGGTGAGAAACTAACAAAAGACAAAACCATCAAAAAGTACTAAGTGTTATCCTCGACTCCAGTCTTACATTTGGAGGTAGAATGACTCACTGATCAGGAAATTTTTTCTTCAGGCTGGGACAATTAAGAATGATAAGACCAGCCGAGTCCGACCAGTTTCAGAATAGTAGCTCAGGCAGTCTTACTCTCATATCTAGATTATTATAACTCTCTATACCTGGGGTACCCAATACGTCGATCGCTCAGGCAAACCCAGTCGATCGCAGAGACATGCGGTTTCCCTTCTGTGCTGTGGTGTCCTGCTTCCCCCCTGGCCTCCCGCGAATCCCTTTACCTAATTTTAGCAGGGAGCAGCCTGCAGAAAGGATTGCTGATACTTTAGCAATCCTTGCAGGTTGCCATAGGCCTCAGGAACTGTCTTCTCTCTGCCGTGAACCTGCCTATGATGTCAGAGGAGGGGCGGGACCGTGGCAGAGGGACGACAGCTTCTGAGGCCTATGGCAACCTGCAAGGATTGCTAAAGTACTGGCGATCCTCTCTGCAGGCTGCTCCCTGCTGGAATTAGGTAAATGGATGTGCAGGTCTGGGAGGAACATGCAGGCCTTCTGAAGGGGGAGGGGTAGTACAGATCTTTGGGGGGGGGGACAGTGCAGGCCTTCGGGGGGGGAGGGCCCTGGTGTAGAAGGGAGGGAGAGAGGGAAAGGGGGTTCAAAGAGACGTGCATATGCCGAACTTTGGGGGGAAGAAATAATGGATCTAAAAACAGGAGTAGGAGTGAGATGGTGGACAATGGGATTTAGGGAGGGAAGGAACAGAAAAGGAGATAAGTTGGCCACAAGGGATGGTGTGGAGGGGGGATAGAGATACTGGATAGGAGGGTAGTTGGTAAAAGAAAGGGAAAGATGGGGTGGTGGGGAAGGAGGGAGAGATGCTGAATGAAAGCGTAGTTGAGAAAATGTGGATGTGGTTGGAGACGAAAAAAGGAAAGATGTCAGACTTCCAAGGGAGGGAAGGGAAATGGAAGGGGAGGACAGAGATAGAAGATGGATGGTTAGCACGGAGAAAGGAGACCCTGGCAAGCAAGTTATCAGAAGACAACCAGAGCCTGGGATCAACAAGATTTGAATAATGACCAGACATCAAAGGTAGGAAAAATGATTTTATTTTCAATTTAATGATCAAAATGTGTCCTTTTTGAGAATGTATATCTGCTGTATATATTTTGCACTATGGCCCCCTTTTACTAAACCGCAATAGCGGTTTTTAGCGCAGGGAGCCTATGAGCATCGAGAGCAGCGCAGGGCATTTAGCGTAGCTCCCTGCGTTTAAAACCGCTATTGTGGTTTAGTAAAAAGGGAGGGGGTATATTTGTCTATTTTTGCATAGTTGTTACTGAAGTGACATTGCATAGTTATCTGCTTTGATCTCTTTGAAAAAAACCACCCAGAATATAAATAATTAACATTTTTTATGCATACAGTGTGCTTTGTGTTTTTTAAAATTTTATTGTTGGTAGATCATTTTGACTTGGTCATTTTAAAAGTAGCTTGCAAGCCCCAAAAGTGTGGGCACCCCTGCTCTATACTGTAATATCCCAATGAAAGGTCTTAAGACTGAAATTGCTCCACAAGACCCGGTTTGAGAGGGCCAGTCTGCTACTGGCAGAGCTACATTGGTTGCCCATTAAGAGCAGAATCCAATTTAAAATCATATGTATGGTCTACAAGGCTATATATGGGGACAATTTGACTGGACTATCATCAACCATTCAGGTCACACATTTCTTCTACAACTCGAGAATGACCTGCTTCAAACCCTTTTCCCTCTCCATGTCATATCTGGAGACCACTCTTCAAGTCTACCTTTGAATTCCAAGGCTCTAAGATTTGGAACTGCCTTCCAGCCTGCATGCGACAGAACTCTTTCTACCTTCAATTCAGGAAATTGCTAACGACATATCTATACTCACTGGAACCTAGGACTAACCTCAATATAACTATGATCCTGGAAGTAATAAGAAACTTAAAATTACACAGGCTACTGGGCAAATAAAATCATTTATCTCAAGGCTAAAGGAACCTTTTCCTATATTAATATTCAGAGAAGAGCAAATACTTTCCCAAGTGTAATATAATAAAACTTGACATTTCAGCTATTTTGCAGCTGTCTATGCACTGGTGCCACCACTGAACATATTCATCCTGTTTCTAGAAAGGGTCTTAATGTATTTGATTCTCTCCCAATATGATAACTCATTGAAGTAGTATGACAAAAAAAAAAAAAAAGACAGCCCTGCTCTAAACATGTAAGAGCATAAAACAGCCCTTTCATATCCACTTCTGAAGTTTTGAAAGTTGTCAGCAGAAACTTAAGACAGGTAAGGAAGAGGTGCAAATAAACACTTTCCATTAGAAGGGCTTTTAACACAACCAAGAAAATTTTTTTAAAAAAATTAATGGTTTTTGGATTTCATATTCAATTGCATACATCTCTCTCTCTCTCTCGTCAGTCTTACTAAACTACAGTGGAACCTTGGTTTATGAGCATAATTCGTTCCAGAAGTATGCTCGTAAACCAAATTGCTCGTATATCAAAGCAAGTTTCCCCATAGGAAGGGAAACTTGCGTTGATCCGTTCCACCTCCTCTTCCTCCCCCCCCCCCCCCCGAGGCTACCGGCACTGCTCCATTCCCCCCCCTTGAGGCCACCAATGCTGCTCCATATCCCCCTCTCTGCGATCCGGCATCCCCCCGCTCACGTGACTCAGCTCCCCCATGATCCTACATTCCCCCCCCCTCCCAAGCACCGAAACGACATCCCTCGGCACCAGCACCAAGGCACAGGACGTGTCGGTGCCTAAATATCCTCCCTTTTCTGTGCTAGGCTGGGCAGTGCGTCGGAGGTCCTCCCTCTTGCCTGTGCTGGGCTGGGCTTTGAGCATTTGTGCATGCTCAAAGCCTTCTGGTCTTGCTCTCTCCGAGATTCTCAGATTTAGAATGTCCTGTGCATTGGTGCTGGTGCCCAATCGGGGTAAGGGATGTCGTTTCAGTGCTTGGGGGGGGGGGGGGATGCCGGATCGTGAGGGGTGGCGCTCGTAAATCGAGTCAAACTCTTTCCGAGGCACCGATTTTGCAAATGTTTTGCTCGTCTTGCAAAACACTCGCAAACCGGTGCACTCGTAAACCGAGGTTTGACTGTATAAGTCTGTCATGCTTCTGTTCATTTCTGTCAGTGCATCCCTTATCCTTATTGCTCAACCTCTGGATTCCCTTATGTAGCCAAACCCCTTCTTTATCACTTGCATTTTATGAAAAAAAAATATTTTAAATTGAACTGAAGTGGTATAGCTGCAGCATGGCTCTTGTCATATGCAAGAGCCTTCCTCCAGCCAGACCTGCTGCTTCCACAGCTCCCAACCACCCACTTCCTTCATCGGCCCCGAGTTAGAGAATTGAGTGTTATGTGACCAAGTAAACACAGGCCCATGTTGAAGTACTGCTTTATTCTGGTCAGAGGAGGATAATACAACCAGCATTTCAGCATAGGCCTGTACTTCTAGGGCCCACATAGTGCATAGCGCTCAGTCCTTTAAATCAGGGCCAGTATAGGAGAAGGTAAGGAGGATAGCAGTGGCCCAAAAGCAGGGAAGGGAGAAGGGGAGATGAAATGATAGGCCTTGAGGCAAGGAGTATAGAGGGGAATGGAATATTGGCTGATGCTAGCAAACTGGTGGGGAGGGGATCATAAGGAGGAAGAAGGGAGATTAGAGATGAAGGGGACACATAGTTGAAGATTTGCCCAAGGCATCTGCTACCCTTGATTTGGGCCCTGGGTCATCAGCATTTCTAGGTAGTGGTATTGATAACACTTAGAAAACACTGAACCAAAATAAGAGCATACAATGATATAAATCCACATATTTTATTTTAAAAAAGTCAAATACATGTATACACAAGAGAACTATACTTATTAAATATAAAACATAAGGGATTCTACAAACTGAACCAAAGCTACAACTTAACAGTCAACACACAGATCAGTTGTAAGATGCATAATTTTTTTGGTAAACAAAATATACTGACTCTTGGCTGTTAAACGGAGGGTCACAAATTGGCCTGTTACATCCTTAAATATGCATGAAAGTATTTGCATATAATTAAGATAGTGCATGCAAATATATTTCATGCATATCCACTATGGATAGTCTGAATAATAAATTAGATATAGTCCCAACTTTAAGACACAAATGTGTCAATATACGACAATCTTCTCTGACAGTAAACATGTTTCTGTGACTTCACTATGAGGTGATTCTGCATCACTGCCCACAAGTTCACATTCTGGACTGGATAATGGCAGTTCACTGAATGCAGTGGGCATGTTATTCTGAAGCAGCTCACAACTCTCTTTTTCCAGTACTTTCTGTAGTCGCTGAAGGCCTGCAGGAAGAAAAAAAGGCATTTTTGCACTTGAAATACATGAATGCAAGCCTTTATTCCCAACTATTATCTGCTGAAATGTAAAGACCAACCAACAAGCTCTTCTCAGACTATTTTCTTGCCCTGGTGTGCAGTACTAAAAGCACACTGTTGTACACAATTAGGAGAATGTATGCTAAATTAAATATTTGGGATATTGAAACATGAAGGCAGTTGAAGGCCAAATGACCCATCCAGAATATTTTTCTTACTGCCCCTGATGGGAATAAGAGAGCAGCTGAGTCCTAGGAGAAATATCTACAAGTTACAGAGTTCAGGGCACAGGAAAGGGTTAGAGCAGGGCTGTCCAACACCGGTCCTCGAGGGACACAATGCAGTTGGGTTTTCAGGATCTCTCTAATTAATTTGCATGCACTGCTTCCATTGTATGCAAATAGATTTCATACATATTCATTTGGGAAATCCTTTTTTTTTTTTTTAAATTCTTTATTCATTTTTAAATTTTCTTCAAGTGTACAAAAATTCATAATAAACACAATTAATTTGAGCACTTGAACATCTTATCATTATAACTTATAAGTACAAATGTAACCCTCTCCCCACCTTCCCTCAAAGCCCCTTAATCATTATAAGATCATATACTTGAAACCCTCCCCCCACCCCCTACTAAATGGTGTATAACTAATAGAAAAATGGCATTCAATCATGACAAAAAGATGTTAATGGCTCCCATATTTTAATAAAATTTTTATATTTTCCATTCTGTACCGCTAATGATCTTTCCATTCTATATATGTGACAAACTGAGTTCCACCAAAAATTAAAATTAAGTTTACTATGATCTTTCCAATTATTAGTAATATGTTGGATGGCAATTCCAGTCATAATCATTAAAAGTTTATTATTACACAATGATATCTGACTCCTGAAAGCCTGACCTAGCGAGGGCCGAGGTTGAACATCCCTGGTCTACATCAAGACAAGCAGGGAATTCCTGTCAATAGGGAAGCCTCTTCTTTTCAAAATTACTGAGCTTTGGAATAATTTTCCTGTCCAGTTGCGTGATCTGGGCTTTCTCCAATTATTCCTTCTATATTATCCATAATTCCTATTGTATTTATTCTTTTTAATTTCTGTAAAGCATGCCAAGCTCTATTTTTATAGAGAAGATGTGGTATATAAGCCTAAGTTTTAGTTTAAAAATTGTATTCTGTTGAAAATGTAGTTCTCCTATAACTTAACAGATACAAAGGCCACTGTTTATAAATGTCCACCCCCTGTAGAATGGTTCTTCATAGACTTCTCACCCCATACAGCTGTACTTATGTTATCACCCTCTCCATCCTAGTAAAATCCTTTCACATGACCCTGTCTTTGGCTGTAGCAATAGTTAAGAGTAGATTTTCCAAAAGGTATGGCATAGAGAATGACACGGGGATAATTTTTTCCCTGTCCCCGCAGGAACTCATTTTCCCATCCCGTCCCACGAGTTCTTTGCCTGTCCCTGCCCCATTCCTGCAAACTCTGTCCTAATCTGCACAAGCCTCAAGCACTTTAAAATCATAAGTGTTTGAGGTTTGTGTGGTTAAGACTGAGCTTACAGGAATGGGACAGAGGCAGGGATAGGGACATTAAGTTCCTGTAGGGATGAGGACACATTTGTCCTCGTGTCATTCTCTAGTATGGCATATATTCTTGTTTAAAAAATTATTTATCTTGAAATTTATCATCATCATCATCACCTTATTTAATATCTACATTTCATCTTTAAGTCATCTATTACAAAAGTTAAACCTAAAATACTACATATATGCTGATATCCCTATTTTAATTCCGCTGAATAACGTTACCAACAAAACTTTAGAACACATTACCCATATCATGACTGAAACTGAACATTGGACAATCAATTTTAAATTGAAATTAAACACAGAAAAGACAAAAATTTTCCTGGCAAGCCCAAAGGATAAAATTACCAGAATATCTTTACACCTAAATGGTCACGATTACCCAATAACAAAAACCATAAAAATACTAGGAGTCACATTAGACACCCACCTGACCATGATCGAACACACAAACCTGGTGGCAAAAAAGTGCTTTTATGCACTATGGAAATTGAAGACCATTAAAAAATATTTCGACCCTCTAGCTTTTCGACTTCTGGTTCAGTCATTGGTCCTTTCCACATTGGACTAGTGCAACATCATCTATGTGGGTATGCCTAAAAAAACTATTTAAAAAAATTAAGAATAGTGCAGAACACGGCCGTCCGCTTAATATTCGGACTAAAGAAAAGCGAGCACGTTAGCCCCTACTATAAACTACTACACTGGTTACCAATAGAGGCGCGAATAATTTTCAAGTTCTCTTGCTTATGCTTTAAACTGGTGTGGGGAATGGCCTCTACCTATCTCTTACCACATTTCGAGCTACACATTCCCAATAGGACAACCAGAAAGTCCAATCTTTTTGCCTACCCAAGGATCACTGATTGCAAATACAGGTCCTTTATGGACAGAACTTTAAAGTCTCAAGCTAGCAAACAGCAGACCTGGCTAGGCAATTACCTCAAAAGAGCTAGGCTGACCTATGTCGCATTTCGGAAAAAAATTAAGACAGCACTATTCAACAGATTTATCTCCTAATCAGTTACCAGTTCTAAACGATTAACTCCATGCTGATACCTTGAGAAATACATGTACTGTACTAATTGTTTTGTATCGTATTGTATTTTACTAATTGTAATCTGTAATTCACCGATTGTACTGTATCATCCTCGCCATTTGTATTCTGTAATTCGCTGACTGTCCAGCTCTCTAAACTGTGAACCGCCTAGAAGTCGTAAGATTATGGCGATATAGAAGAAATAAAGTTATTATTATTAATGTTCTTTTTGAATATTTGTCATTGTTTTAGGTTCAACTGGGTTTGTTCCTAGTAATAGAAATACAGTCAAACCTCGGTTTACAAGTGCACTAGTTTGCGAGTGTTTTGCGACGAGCAAAACATTCACAAAATCGGTGCCTCGGAAACCAAGTTTGACTCGATTTACGAGCGCCATCCCCAGCGATCCGGCATCCCCCCCAGCGATCCGGCATCCCCCCTCCACGATTCTGCATCCCCCTGAGCACCAAAACGAAATCCTTTACCCAATTGGACACCGGCACCAGCACCAATGCATAGGACATGCCGGTGCCCGAAGATCCTCCCTCTTCTAGGCTGGGCGTCAAAGGAGATCCTCCCTGTTGCCTGCGCTGGGCTGGACTGGGCTGGGCTTTGAGCATTTGCGCATGCTCAAAGCCTTCTGATCTCGCTCTCTCCGAGATTCTAAATCTGAGAATTTCGGAGAGAGCGAGATCAGAAAGTTTTGAGCATGCGGCATGTCCTATGCGTTGGTGCTGGTGCCGGTGCCTAATCGGGGTAAGGGATTTCGGTTTGGTGCTCGGGAGGGGGGGGGGGGATGGATGCCAGTTCGCAGAGGGGGATGCCAGATCGCGGGAGGGGAGTATGGAGCAGCATCGGTGGCCTTAAGAGGGGGGGAAATGGAGCAGCGCCGGTAGCCTCGGGGGGGAGGGGGGATAGCTTCGAGGTGGAACGGATCAAAGCACCAGAATGGAGCAGCGCCGGTAGCTTCGAGGTGGAACGGATCAAAGCGAGTTTCCCTAACTTCCTATGGGGAAACTCGCTTTGATATACGAGCAATTTGGTTTACGAGCATACTTCTGGAACAAATTATGCTCGTAAACCAAGGTTCCACTGTATATTGGTATCCACCATGAGCTCGTAAGGGCTTTGGTGGAATATAAATAGAATGTAATGGAATATATATCTAAAAAATCTTCAAAATTACGGTGAAGGACATCAGCAGAGTCACATTTCCACTAAAGGTAAAAGCTAAATCCAATCGTTTACAAAAATTAAACAGTTCTAAGTCCAATAGATACTGGCACTGTAATCTGGAACTGGGACACTTGATCATCTACTTTATTATTGTCCCTATATTAAGAAATTTTGGAATTCAATTTGGTCTCAAGTAAATGCATTAATGGAAAATCATGTGGCACTCTCTTATGATACAGTGTTATTTGGCATGATGATGAGGAAAAAAAAGTCAAATATCATCAGAAAACAACAAGCTTTTATTAGTTATGACAGGGGTTACCATCCAACACATAACCAATAATGGAAGAATCACAGTAACCTTAGTTATACATTTTGGTGGAATACATTATGTCATATATTTAAAATGGAACGAGCAATAGCAATACAAAGAGGGACATATACTAAATTTATAAAAATATGGGGGCCATTGACAAAATATTGTAGTGAATAGTCATCACTTCTTCTTTTCTTTTTCTTCTTTTGGCACATCAAAGGGGGGAGGGTGTTGGGTACAATTTTACATAATATGTTATAATATATTCTATAATATGTGTATATTCTGATTGAAAATATGATGAAGGTTGGGAGGTAGGGGGGTAAACGTATCACTAGATTTTTATGTAGTAGATATCAAAGTGCTATTGTGTAATAACTTGTTGAAATATATTATTTTGTGCACTTATTGTCAAATTTGAAAATGAATAAAGAAGGAAAAAAAAAAAAAAAGAAATATTTACATTTTAAATGACATCAAAATCACAGCTTGTTTAAAAAGAACCCATGAGGGAAGTCACCTTGCTTTTATTTGTGGGTGCATCTAGACTCCATCAGGGTTTTGACACACTATTTGAGGCCATACATTTTTGTTCATTATTGTGAATATTTAAGATGTACATACACAACTTTATCTTGTCTCTGGAATCCGAGAAGACCAATCTAAACCACCCTGGCTCATAACAATAGAAAGCACTCCCAGGGCTAATGTAGAGTTTCTCTTTAATCAGCTTCCACCACAATGCCAGTTCAGCCTCAACTGTCAGGGATGTTAGAAACTAAAAGGAGGGAAAAATAAATTATTGCCTGAAATATCACAAATCTGTAATCATAATGGTAGCTTTATTTATAAGATTTATCTGGATATCTTGGAGATCAGCAAAGTTGAGTGCAAAAAAAATCCATCAGTATGTAGTGATGAAAACACAGAAGAGCCGTTTTTTCTTTTCAGAGTACTAAAACTAGAAAACACGTCATGAAACTAACAGGCAGCTCTTTTAAGATTACAACAATACACAATCACACTGTGGAATTTGTTTTCCTCACATCTTATCAGTCAATTTACAGTTGTGTAAAAAAGTTCATGCGTCACTAGAAACATAGGATGCTTTAAATGAATTATCGTCACCTGACTTACAAGGGGCCTAATGAGTTAAATCAGCTATTTGGGTCTTTTAAAAAGTAATGATTCAATTAAAAGGGTTTGCAAGATCTTTTCCTGTCCCTTGCCCCATCCCTGCAAGTTCCATCTTCATCTTTGCAAGTCTCAACACTTTAAAATCATAAGTATTCAAGGTTCATGCGGATAAGGCTAAGCTTATAGGAATAGGGCGGTGACAATGACAAAACTCGCAGGGACGGGGACAAAAGAAGATATGTTTATAACTGCATCTTGGTTGTGTCAGCTTTGAATTGTTAAGGGGTCTGTAGAAACATACAAAATTTGATTAGATGTATCTGAAGTTTTACACAACTTAAAAAAACATTATTAGCCAGGTAGACTTGGGAAAGCTGCATCTTATCCTTGGATATAATTTACAAGGAATGATCTATTTTTTGAATCTTGTCAGGTATTTGGAAGCTGGATTAGCCACTGTTGGAAAGGGATTAAAAATATCATTTTATCTATCTGATTCAGTAGGGAAGATTAGGTACTTACCTTAATAATCTTCTTTCTAGTAAATTGGCACATCATTCTGGAACCTGTGGGTGGTCACTCTCTGATCGCAAGATCCTGCATAGAGAGCATTATTTATACTTTTCTGCTCTGCCTCCCCTCACTGTAGGCTGCCCTGTAAATCCCAAGCTCATATCAAAGCAGATGGTCAGCCCTAGAGAAGACAATACTGTGAAAAAAGCACAAAGGTGCCTCAATGAACAGGGACTTGTTCTGTCCCTCTCTGTGCTGGTCAGCCCTAGAGAAGAAATATAATAGGGAGGAATATAGAGAGACTCCCCAAGAAACAAGTCTGCTCATATCACAATATGTAACACAAAATAATCATGAAACATTTAACCATACTATGAGGTGGAACAAACAGGCCACCTACCTGAGTACTTCAAAATAATAGTGGTTTCCCCTGTTCCTTGACAGTGCTGGACAGGGGAAAGAAATAAGTCATCCAGTAATACACACGTCTGCGACAGCAAGCAGGCTAATGAACATCTGACAAGATGAGTTTCCAGAATGATGTGCCTATTTAATAGAAAGATTATCAAGGTAAGTACCTAATCTTCCCTTCTAGTGAAATAGGCACATCATTCTGGAACCTGTGGGACATATTAAAGCAGTCCCCCAGAATCTAGGGCAGGACAGATGAGCCTGCTGAAAGTCCTGAAGATCTGAACACAGTATCCAATTTAGCTGCTACATCCACCCTATAAAACTTCATGAAGTATGAAGGGAAGACGATGTGGCCACTCTACAAATTTCCTCAGGGGAAACTGCTCTGGATTCCACCTAGGAAGAAGCTATGCTCCAAGTGGAATGGGCCTTTACGTTTGCTAGAGGTTGCTTTCAACTGCCGATATAATCTGAAGAAATGGCCTTATGAATACATCTAGAAATGGTCACTTTTGAAGCCAGCCTGCTCCAGTGGTTAGTACCTGACTGCACAAAGATGACCTAACTGTAATGATTATTTAAAGATTTCCATTTAGGGAACCCCGCCTGAATAGCCTGCTTCAATAGCAACCATCTAAAACTTTGCGATTTATTAAGTCCAAATTTGTGTTGCAACTGTGAAAATTTAAGCAGCTTACCATTAGATATAACATCATCTAAAATATGTATTCCTGCTATCATCCAATGCTTCCAGATGAGCTTAAATCCGCCAATTTGAATCTTGGGAGTTTAGCCATATAGTTCGATTTGTAGATTTATATATTGGAATAGGTGTTAAATTATTGATATATCTTAAGGTTTTCCATGTATCCACTAATATTCTGTTTTCTTTATATAATCTAGACATTTTGATACTGAGAACATGGCACAATCTCAGAGGAAACATGAGTCGCCATTCCAACCATAACCAATCCGGGACATTTTCAATGAGTTCTGAGAGGACTCAATACATACCCTGGCGCAAAATATAGGATTGATGATACCTATAAAAATTGGGAAAATTTACCCCACCCTCTGTAATTGACTTTTGTAAAGACATTAAAGCAATTCTAGCAATTTTACCCAGCCAAATAAATTTTGTAAGAATATTGTTTAACTTTTTGTAAAAAGACCCCTGAAAAAAAACTGGTATCATACCCATTTAGTAACAAACCACAGGCAAAATCATCATTTTAATCGTTTGCACTCTCCCCCACCAAGACAGATGTAAAGGATTCCATTGCTCACACATTTCTGTCACCTTCTGTAATAAAAGTTTTTCATTCACTTTCATTGTGTCTTCCAGTGTGTTTTTTATCCAAATGTCTAAATATTTTATTCCATCTTCTTTCCATAAAAAGGGGAATGTTTCAAAATAAACCTTTTGTACAATGAACATTAAGTGGAAGACCTTCTGATTTACTCCAATTTATCTTGTATCCTGAAAACTTTCCAAATTTTTCTATTAAGTCAAGTAAGCATGGCATGGTTGTTTCAGGATTTCTCAAATGAAGCAGTATATCATCTGCATAAGCAGAGACCTTATATTCCCGATCTGAATAAGGAATACCCTGTATCTCCTTCGCCTGTTGAATAGCTAATAACAAGGGTTCTAATACAATATCAAAAAGCAAAGGAGACAAGGGACATCCTTGTCTAACCCCCCTCTGCAAACTAAAACTCTCTGAGAGATTATTATTAATATACAATCTAGCCACAGGGGAGCTTGCCTTAAAAACAGATTAGAATTGTGGAAAATATGTTTTAAATATTTTACATAAATAAATTAAACAAGAGAACCAATCACTGGTGTCTATCAAGAGATGGACTCATAACCACACCTAAATATAACAAAAGGTGGGCTAGGACTGAAAACTAATATGGACTTCATATAATTGCAGCAGAACAGCTTAATTTGCACTTATTGACAGAAAATTTGCCTGAACGATGAACCTTACTGTACTGAGTAAAACAAAGGGAAAAATGGTAACCCAAAAGTCCACAGCACCACAGATGGAACAAGGCGGCAGAGTCATGTTCACAGGGAAGCAACTTTATTTCAAGACCTGACACGGCTCGTGTTTTAGCAAATGCTTGCGTTAGGGAGTCTACAAGTCCTCAACATATGAAACACACTTAAAGAAAATAATAATAGCTCAATGCAATTTGACTTGTTGTGCAATTATGGGAAGCTGCAATCAGCTATTTGTTATTTTATGTATCTTTGATAGAAGATCTTTGGAAGTGTGTTTCATATGTTGGGGACTTGTAGACCCCTAACGCAGGCATTCGCAGAAACACGGGCCTTGTCAGGTCTTGAAATAAAGTTGCTTCCCTGTGAACGTGACTACCTTGCTGTTTCATCTGCAGCCTTCTACGCTTTTATTGTGTCAAGTCTTACTTTATAGTAGTTGCTACAAGTGTCTTGGAGCCTTCATAAGACTCTGAAGCTTGCTATATAGTTCACAAAAACACACAGTTTAAGGTTTTTATGGAGAGAGTCAACTTTTGGTCAATTAGCACCTGTACTGTATACTGAAACTTTTCTCAACTGGTTACTGTCTGGAGACATGCATGTATTTCTCAATATACAGCACACTTACTTTTCTGAAGTCTGCCCATACAAATAAACCCCCAAAACTCCTGAGAACAGGGATGCCAATCTCTGCTAGTCCACCAACAAGCAGGCTGTGGGCTTCGTGCAGTCTCAGTTTGTTGGTAGGAAAATATTCGTTGTCCAGCCAGTCTGCAGGGAGAAACACCCCCCCACACACACAGAGTTAATTAGATCTTTTAATCCATTGTTTATATTATATAAAAATAGAAAACATAAGAACATAGCTTTACTGGGTCAGACCCATGGTCCATCAAGACCAGTAGTCTGTTCTTATGGTGGCTAAGCCAGGTCACCAGTACCTGGCCAAAACCTAAGGAGTAGCAACATTTCATGCTACTGATAAGAGGGCAAGCAGTGGCTTCCACCATGTCTTGCTCAATAACAGATGGACTTTTCCTCCAGGAACTTGTCCAAACCTTTGTTAAAACCAGCTACGCTATCCACTCTTACCCCATCCTCTGGCAACGCATTCCAAAGCTTAACTATTCTCTGAGTGAAAAAAAATTTCCTCCTATTGGTTTTATTTTATTTTTATTTTTTTTTCCTTATTATTTTTTATTTTCAAGTTTTACATAAAGTGTACAAAATATTAAAATACAATTGATGAATACACAATATCACTTTTATATCTAATACATCATATTTTAAATATATTTTTATCCCCTCTCCCACCCCCCACCCTTCTATTACTTTTCTATCATATATTACATATTATATATTATATTAAATCATATTATGTAAAAATTATTTTCACTATCCCCCCTCTATGTGTGTCTCATAAAAGATATTGAAAAGAAGAAAAGAAGAAGAAAAATCTAATTATTTATTCATTACAATATTTTGTCAATGGCCCCCATATTTTTATAAATTTAGTATATGTCCCTCTTTGTATTGCTATTGCTCTTTCCATTTTGAATATATGACATATTGTATTCCACCAAAATGTATAATTTAGGTTATTATAATTTTTCCAATTGTTGGTTATATGTTGAATGGCAACCCCTGTCATAATTAATAAAAGCTTGTTATTTTCTGGTGAAATTTGACTTTTTTTTCTCATCATCATTCCAAATAACACTGTATCATAAGATATTGCTATATAATTTTCCATCAATTTATTAATTTGTGGCCAAATTGTATTCCAAAAACTTTTAATGTAGGGACAATGATACAGTAAGTGATCTAACGTCCCTGGTTCCAGATTACAGTGCCAGCATTTATTGGACTTAGAACTATCTAATTTTTGTAAACGTGTAGGGGTCCAAAAAGCTCTGTGTAATAGAAAGAACCAAGTTTGTCTCATAGATGCTGACACTGTACATCTCATTCTCCAAGACCAAATTAGTGGCCATTGAGATGCATTAATTTGATGCTTAATCTCAATGCTCCAAATATCTCTTAGAATATTTTTTGGTTTTTTATTCAAATATCCAGATATTTTTTTTTTTTTTAAATTTTTATTTATAAAATTTTCATTCTTACAATAAATAAATAGCATAATATTTAGTTTATAATAATTATAGTTGTATGTACAATATCATATCATATATATTGAATCCCTTTCCCCTGTTATTTGTTTTTTCATTTTTCCTCATATTAATTTCTATATTTCCCTCCCTAACCCTATATTATTATTATCAATGTGTTAAGATATCTGATCTTTAGAATATTTTGTCAATGGATCCCATATTTTCTTAAAATTTTTTATATTTCCTTGTTGTAATGCTAATATTTTCTCCATTTTGTATATGTGACACACCGAGTTCCACCAGAATGTATAATTTAGCTTGGTATAATCCTTCCAATTTTGTGTGATTTGCTGCATGGCAACTCCTGTCAATATTAAAAGCAATTTGTTATTGTTTGCTGATATTGGACTTTGTGTTCTCATTGCAGTACCAAATAATATGGTATCATATGAGAGACCAATATGATTTTCTAGTAATATGTTAATTTGGGGCCAAATTAAATTCCAATAGGCTTTTATGCAAGGACAAAAAAAAATTAAATGATCTAATGTCCCTACTTCTATTTTACAATGCCAGCATCTATTAGATCTAGTATTATCTATTTTTTGCAAGCGCGTCGGGGTCCATAACACTCTATGTAATAAAAATATCCATGTTTGACTCATAGATGCTGACTTTGTTAATCTTAATCTCCAGGACCAGAATCTTGGCCATTGAGATGCAGAAATTGTCTGTCCAATCTCAATGCTCCAAATATCCCTAAGTCCAGTTTTCTTTTTTTAATTTAGAAATCCATATATTAATTTATACCATTTTGCGGCTTGGTGTCCCAAGAAATCCGCCTGGAAACATAAAACTTGCAAACTATATTGGGTATTAAGATCTTTCCATTCAGGGAACCCTACCTGAATGGCTTGCTTCAATTGCATCCATTTAAAATATTGTGTTTTATTTAGTCCAAATTTATTTTGCAATTGTGAAAAACTAAGCAAGGAACCTTCTGATATGACATCATTCAATGTTCTTATTCCTGCATTTATCCATTGTTTCCAGACGATTTTAAATCCGCCAATTCTGATCCTGGAGTTTACCCATATTGATTGATTTAGAGATTTAGCTATTGGTTCTGGTGATAGGTTACTTATGTATCTCAATGTTTTCCAAGTATCTAAAAAGATTCTGTTATCTTTATATCTCCTAGGCATTGTTATGGTAATTAGATGTTCTGGATATAAAGGGAACAGGAGCTGCCATTCTAAATACAGCCAATCTGGTACATTTTCCATGAGATCTGGGAGGATCCAATACATACCCTGTCTTAAAATATAGGCTTGATGATACCTATAAAAATTTGGAAAATTTACCTCCCCTTCCACAATTGGTCTTTGTAATGATACTAAAGCGATTCTTGGTCTTTTCCCAAACCAAACAAATTTTGTAAGAATATTGTTAAGTTTTTTATAAAATGACCCCTGAAAAAATATTGGTATCATACTCATTTGATAACAAACCACAGGCAATACCATCATTTTAATTGTTTGAATTCTTCCCCACCAAGAAAGATGTAATGGATTCCATTGCTCACACATTTGTTATTTTTTTCAATAAAAGTTTTTCATTCTCTTTGACTGTGTCTTCTATTGTATTTTTGATCATAATTCCTAAGTATTTTATTCCATCTTCTTTCCAAATAAATGAATATGGGTCAAATAGTCCTTTCGTACAATGAACATTAATTGGGAGGACTTCAGATTTGCTCCAATTAATTTTATATCCAGAAAAAGTGCCGAATTTCTCTAATAAATTAAGTATACATGGAATAGTAGTATCCGGTTCTCTTAAATATAATAAAATATCATCTGCATATGCAGAAAGTTTAAATTCCCAGTTGGAAAACGTGATTCCCTTTATCTCCTTAGTCTTATTTATTGCAATTAATAAAGGTTCTAAGACAATATCAAAAAGTAATGGAGACAAAGGGCATCCTTGTCTAACTCCCCTATGCAAATTAAATCTAGTTGATAAATTATTATTAATATATAATCTTGCACCAGGAGAGCTATACAATGTCTGGATCATTTTAATAAAACCGGAGCCTATACCAAACCATTGTAAAGCTTGATACATAAAATTCCATTCCACTCTATCAAAAGCTTTTTCTGCATCTAAAGATATTAGAAAAGCTGGATCATTTATATTTTTTGCTAAATTTAATGAGTGGAATGCTAGTCTAGTATTATTTGATGAATGTCTTTTAGCAATAAATCCTGTTTGATGTACATCTATAATGAAAGGAAGAGCTTTTGCCAATCTAAGTGCTAATACTTTAGCCATTAATTTATTATCCACATTTAATAACGAAATTGGCCTGTAATTTGAAACCAGAGTAGGATCTTTGTTTGGTTTTGGTAAGACTATAATTATCGATTCTGCCATAGTACCTGAAATATTTTCATTCTTTATTTGATATTGATATAAATTTAACAGATGTGGTAAAATGATATTTTGAAATGATTTATAAAATTCAACAGTATACCCATCTCCACCTGGAGCGGATCCAACTCTAAGAAACTTCAATGCTGTTTCTATTTCTTTTAAAGATATAGGATCTTCTAAACTTCCTTTTATATGATCCGGAATATTAGGTCCAAGAAAGGAATTTAAGAATGTTAATCCTTCTTGTTCTTTATTTTTATAAGAATTAGAAGTGTATAATTCTTTATAAAAATCAAGAAATTGTGTTATAATATCTTTTGTGCTGGTATGTGTGTTACCTTGTATATCTTTTATTGCAATAATCTTAGATTTTCTTTTCTTTGCTTTAAGAAAATTTGCTAATAATTTTCCCGCTTTATTTGAATTGCCATAATATTGTACTTGTTTATTGAAAATGTCTTTTCTCACATATTGAGAAGAAATCTCATTATATTTAACTTTTACTTTTAACAACTCTTGTAATGTATTGTTTTCCCATTTTTTAATTAATTTATTTTCTAATAATTTAATTTGTTTTTCCATATCTTCATATTGTTTTTTAAGTTGTTTTTTAATAAAAGCTGAATAAGAAATAATATTTCCTCTCATTGTTGCTTTAAAAGCATCCCATAAAATTTCTATATTAATGTCATCTGAAGAATTAAGTTGAAAGAATTCTTGCATTTTTACTTTAAGATCTTCTAAGAATTTCGAATCTGCTAATAAATCATTATTAAATCTCCATATTGAATTAAATTGATCAATATTATAATTCTTAAGGTTAATCCACACACCAGCATGATCTGAAATTATAATAGGATCTATAACTGCTTTTGATACACGCTGCGCTATGTTATTAGTTACAAAAATATAATCAATTCTTGAAAAAGATTTATGGACCTGAGAACAAAAAGAATATTCCCGATCATTAAAATGAAGGATACGCCATATATCTATTAAATTACAAGATTGTATTAAATTATCTAATCCTAAAGATTTTATGATTTTACTTGGTTTCTTGTCCACAATTGGATCCATTACAGCATTGAAATCTCCAGCTACTACTAAGTTAGAAGTAGCCAGTGGTAGTAATATCTGTTGAATTTGATTAAAAAACTCCATTTGGTTCGAATTAGGAGCATAAAGATTAAATAAATCCAGGGTTGTATTTCCCAGATCCATTTTAATATGTATCCATCTTCCTGAAGAGTCAGAATTTATTAATTTAAAATCAGCTTTGCATTTCTTATTTATTATTATCGCTACCCCTGCTTTCTTCCCTATTGCCGGTGAATAAAAACATTTTGATATCCATCCTTCTGTTAGCTTCCTAGATTCAGTGTCCGAAAGGTGTGTCTCTTGTAGGAAATAAATATCTGCGTTTTGCTTATGGAGAAAACCTAATAATTTTTTTCTTTTTATAGGATGATTTAAGCCATTGACATTAATTGAAAAAATTTTAATATCCATTTACTTTTGTAATTAAAATTTGACATGAAATCATATGATTATTATTTTCAGATATCCACACATTGTAATAATATATTTTCCCCATTCTCTTTCTTCCCCTCTTCCCTCCCTCCCCTCCCTTCCCCCCCAATATTATCTGTGTATGCTTGGCAACACGCATCTTAGGTCAGGTATCAAAACACTCCACAAAAGTCCATTTCCTGTTAAGATTCAGATATAAGTCACAAATATATCATATATTACTAAATAACATTAACAATCCATATAATATTTAAACATTTTGCCTTTTTTTTTCCCCCAATGTTAAATTTAATCTTTTCAATTATTATTTTCTGTATCATTTTCATATTTTATAACTATTAGTATATCTTATTTTTTTTTTTTTTTTTTTAAATAAAACCACAAATCTTTATTTGAACACAGCACAAATAGTGATGTCTCTAAAACATGAGTTTTCAACAGAGATAATATGAAAAATATTGTAAATTTTTTTTTTTTTTTTAAATTCATATATATCACCTTTATATTTTCTAATTCTATTTCTTTATAATATTTTTAAGTAATATATAAGTTTATGAATATATTCTAGATCCTTATAATTCTTTTAAACTTATATATTATATAATGAGATGTTTCATTTCTTTGGAAAATAAACAATGTTTCACATATGTGTGCTACTTGTACTATGTGATTTTTTTTTTTTTTCCCGTTCCAGAGCTTCCTTCCTTCATTATACAGAGTCATACCTCATTCATATAACATACTTCCTAGTTTCATTTTTAAGATATATCAAAGTTAAAGATGTGTCATTCCATTATCTTTATTCATCCAAGTAAATATTATTTTTTCTTCCTTTCTTCTTCTTCGTATTTTTTATATCCAGAGTATTATTCATTTCTTTTCAATAGTTTGTTAATTCCGAATAAGTTCCGGTTCCAGCGACGATCTAATTTTAGTTTATTTTGTGATCTTTCATCCGATGTAATCCTTTATCTTTTATTGTCAAGTCTAGTAGTTTATTTATTCATATTTGTTCATAGTTCATCCGGTTTTAAGAGTTATTCTTTACATGTATTTCCTTTTGCAAGGACTTCTGGGATTTGTAGTTCCATTGAATCCGAGAAAGGATTTTTAATAGGTTTATTCTTCCTGTATTGTCTTCTGAGAAGTGGGTTATATATACATACATAGATCTTCATTCATTCTTACATACATTCCATAGGAAGAAAGCTCTGGACCATGATTCAATCACATAATAGTATTTAGGATCTGCTCATTACAGCATCTGTTATTATTAATATCAATAGTTAATTTATTTATTAACTTTCTAAAACCAATTAAGGGCTTATATCTCGTTTTTATATTCAAGTTCTTATTTATTATCTAATAAATATTATATTCTTCCTTGTTTAAAAACTATATTACTTTTATCTAAGATCTTGTATACTTATATGTTAATTTATCATTTAAAGAATCATTCCATTCTAGAATGTAGGAATTTTTTGAACAGAGTCAAAAACATTCTATACCGTTTTTCATCTGCTAAATACTTATTATATTCAATCAATAATTTCAAAAAATACAAGGTGATATTAGCTCTTCTTAATACATATCATTTCCCCTACCTGTTTATATTATAAGACATTCAAACTTGACATTCATTATAATAAAATAAAGAAAATTAAGATGACATTGGCATTTCCTGGTTTAGTATATATTTTTGTAGCTCTTCAGGATTATCAAAGGTTAAAGTTTTGTTTGCTATGGTTACTTTCATATTTGCTGGGTATACAAGACCAAATTTTGCTCCCAGTTCACGTAGTTGTGGTCTCAAATCCAGCAGTTTCTTTCTTTTAATTGCTGTGCTTTTTGCAAAATCCGGGACAAAGTGAATACGGGCATCTTGATATTGTAAACCTTTATTCTGTTTTGCAAGATGAAAAATTTCCATGACCTGTTGGTGGCGTAGTAGTTTAAATATCAGTGGCCTCGGTCCTTGATGCTTTTCTGACCTCTTTGTTGGCACTCTATGTGCTCTTTCAATCTCTATGGGATATTTAGTTTGTAGAGGAAGTAGTTTTGGTAATAAGTTTTCTATAAAGGTCACCGGATTCCCCTTTTCTGCTCCTTCCGGTAAACCTATCAGACGAACATTGCTTCTTCTCTCACGATTCGAGTAATCCTCCAGTTCTTTAGTAAGTGTTTCAATTTTCTTTTTTTCAGTTTTTGTGTTTAAAATTTCTTCTTCAACAGTTATCATTCTTTCTTCTAAATCGTTAGATTTTAATTCGATTAGATCCATCTTTTTATTTAATGTTGAAACATCATCTGTTAATTCTGTAACTTTTTTTGTGAGAATTGAAAGCATTTGTTTGATTTCTTTAAGTTCTTTCATTACTTCTGGATCTGCGGTTTTGGATCCTGTCTCTTGTTCGGGCTTTGCTCTCTTGCTGCTTCCAGAGACTGCGAAGTCGTTTTTATTTTGCTTTCCTGACGCCATCGAGTTTATTTTTATCATAAATTTAATCTTAATTCTTCAAATTTTTGCGACTTTTTTATTCTTTCAAGGACTTTTTATATGGAGCTCTTCTGCTAACCGACCTCCTTCATGCGTGTCCAAGCCACGCATGTAAATAATATCCAGATATTAATTTATACCACAATGCGGCTTGATGTCCTAGGAAGTCTGCTTGAAAACATAAGAACTTTAAACTATATTGATTATTCAATGTTTTCCATTCAGGGAACCCAACCTGAATGGCCTGCTTCAATTGCAACCATTTAAAGCTTTGTGTTTTACTTAGACCAAATCTATGTTGCAATTGTGAAAAATCCAGCAGTTTATTTTCTGAAATAACATCATCTAGAGATCTAATGCCTGCAATAATCCAGTTCTTCCAAAGGATTTGAGCTCCGCCAATTTTGATCTTGGAGTTTATCCATAGAGATTGATTAGTTGATTTATTTATTGGGATAGGTGTTAATTTACTAATAAATCTCAACGTTTTCCAAGTATCCATTAATATTTTATTTTCTTTGTATCTTCTAGGCATGTTAATACTTGGAAGGTGAACTAAATTTAGGGGAAACATAAGGCGCCATTCCAAATACAACCAATCTGGTGCATTATCTATAAGTTCTGGGAGAATCCAATACATACCCTGACGTAGAATATAGGCTTGATGGTACCTATAAAAATTTGGAAAATTTACCCCTCCCTCCTTAATTGATTTTTGCAAAGTTACTAAAGCTATACTAAACCTCCTATTGGTTTTAAAAGTCACAGGCCAAAATTACTAACCTCTGTCACTAAGCAATTGACTAAGAACATATTGAACCGGTCCTGGGCACCCATGAAATGTAGCAAGCTGGCCAACAGCTTTAAAGATTTCTTGATTCTTGGTGTATAATATACCAACACGAATGCCAGCCATTGCAAAATCCTTGAAAAGAAAGAAAGAAAAAAATTAATTCCGATTATGCTGGTCTTAAACATGCACATTTACAAGGCAGCGCCTTGGGCAATTCCTGTGTCTTGGGAAAAATCAAAGCAATTACATTTAAGAGTAAAATGGAAATCAAGGAAAACACAACTTCAGATAGGACATATGGGTTAAAAAAAAAAAAAAGAAACAGAAGGGGGAGTTGTAGTGTAGAGAGAAAGAAAAGAAGTACAATGTTCTAGTCCCTCAGGAAAGCCACAGAAAATAGGTGGGTCTTTACCGCTGTCCTAAATTTATGGTAGGACTGCTCAATACAGAGACCCACAATGCGGGAGTGATGTAAAAGAAAGCTGAATGACAGGTAGACTCAAGATGGGAACAACAGACATAGTAAAAGCTTAGAGGCATTTACCACCAGGCACCTACTAAAATTCACCTGTGAAGGGGGTGTTAGGAGGATTCCCTGTAATCAAAAGAGTTTGAAGGCCAGAAGAACCTATTCACTAAAGGGTGAAAATGATCAAGCTGCATTAGGACACCAACTCACATTATTTGCTCCTTAATGCATGTCAAAAAGCTCTATCAGGGCTTTAGGCTCCTCCCTAGATAACCTGGATACAGAGGGAGGTGCCTAAGGCCTGATTGACTCAGATGCCTAAGGCCCCACTGTATATTCTATGGAGTTTCCCTGATTCATTCCAGCTTCCTCAAAAACTATCACTGTAACTAAATGACCAGCAGCTATTGTGCCATGCTAATCACCATTGATTTTGATGCAGAACTTCGATGAGTAGCATAAGATCCAATGAGCAACGATTTAATATTGTTCCATTTATCTATAAATTCAGGGTCATTTTGGAAGATCTGTGGGCCTGAATTCATTCTTAATCCACCAGAATTTGTTCTTTCCTACAATATGAAACCCCCCTGGCCCCGTTCATTCACTTATATCTTAATGTGTTTAAATCTTCCCATGGTATCCAAACAATCTTGGGAAGTAGATGTATTGGTTACTGTGTCCGAGACTAAACATTTCTACATTTTGTCACTTCCAGACAAAATTTAAAAAAAGGTATCTAGAATGGTCTTTGTTAAATCTTCAAGTACAAGACTACAGGTAGTTTAGCACAGTGGTTCCCAATCCTGTCCTGGTGGCCCACCAGGCCAATCGTGTTTTCAGGCTAGCCCTAATGAATATGCATGGAGAAGATTTGTATGCCTGTCACTTCCATTATATGTAAATCTATCTCATGCATATTCATTAGGGCTAGCTTAAAAACTCGATTGGCTTGGTGGTCCTCCAGGATAGGGTTGGGAACCACTGGTTTAGCAGGTTGTAATGTTATAAAAGAAAGACTCAAACAAGTGGGGATGGTCAGACGTCAGGCTAAGGCAGGAGTAGGCAATTCCGGTCCTCGAGAGCCACAGGCAGGTCAGGTTTTCAGGATATCCTATATAATAAAACCCTACCTCACGCATGCACACTCCTATCTGCATGCTTCCATGATCGGTAGGTCTGGACGCCAGCACTGGACTCCCTGCTCTCCGTGTCGGCTCCTCTCACAAGCCGCACCAGCGTTGGAGAAGGCTTCCAACACTGGCGGGATCGAGAGGAGCCGCGGCGACACCTCGTGGGAAGGGAAACCCAAAACACTCCAGCCGCGAAGGGATGCCCTGGTCCCGACTCCAAATCAGCTGATTCCAGCAGCGTGTGCAGCACTCTACACACACTGCTTCGGGGCCTTTTACTGCCCTGATTTGCTCTGCCGCGTCTCTGATGATGTCATCAGGGACGTGTCAGAGTAAATCAGGGCAGTAAAAGGGCCTGAAGCAGCGTGTGTAGCATGCTGCACACGATGCTGGAATCGGCAGATTTGTCGGACCGCGGGAAGGTAAGGGTGGGGGCGGCAAGGGACTAAGGGAGCAGGCAAGACCGAGGGAAGGGAAGGGGGGGGTAAGGGAAACGCCGCTGCTTCTGCGGCTGCTGCACATGGAAGGGAGGGATCTAAATGCTGCTGTACAGGGAAGTTATGAAGGGGGAGGGAATGCTGCTGCACAGGGACATGGAGGGGGAGGGAATGCTGCTGTGGCTGCTGCACAGGGAAGTGGGGGGGGGGAGAGAGACAGATAGATAGAAAGAAAGCCAGACAGCGAGAGGAAGGGAGACAGAAAGAAAAGAAGAAAGGCAAAGGGACAGAAAGACAGACAGACAAAGGGGGCCAGGGAGAGAGACAGAGAGAAAGAAAGACAGACAGCGGGAGGGAGAGAGACACAGAAAGAAAGACAAACAGACATATATTCTAGCACCCGTTAATGTAACGGGCTAAAATACTCCTGCCCCGTGCAGAGCTGTCATCGAAAATAGCTACTGTGAGTTCCCGTGGTCTAATGAGACTACAAAAGGAACTCACGGCAGCCATTTTCGAAGACGGCTCTGCACGGGGCAGGAGTGTAGGAAGATCGCTCCTGCCCCGTGTCACCGCTAGACCACCAGGTAAGGTCCGGGAGGCAGGAGGGAGGCGGGGGTGGGTCAGAACCGGCCCAAAAGTTATTCGCAAATTTCAATATTTGCGGGCCGGCTCTGCCTCTGACCACTGCGGATATGGAGAGGGGGGAAGGTAGTCGAGAAAAGATAGCATTGATGATATGAACAAAAGAATCGCAACAGGCAAAAGTAGGAACAACTCAATATCCAAGAAACACACACTACTTTACTTCAGGAGATGTGGGAATGATCCTGCCAATACAACCTCAATAATGTGGAGAGAAAAAAAAAGACCTCAATGCTCACAGCATACCTCCTAAAAAGGACAAGCCAATATAGTCAAGAGGGTGCACACTAATCAAAGGTCAGGAAAAAAACTTCACACATCATCAATATTGTAAACAGTCAATCCCCACGAACTTCTGGACTTGGTAAAGGAATGAAAAATTTCTGGTGCAAAATCCAAACCTCTATAGTATCCAACATGCATGGGAACTATAAAGTCACTAATACACCCCCTCAATTGGTGTTAATCTTCCCATAAAGCACAGGAACATCAATAGCTAAACAGTGTACCGATCGGTTTGCGACCCGATTTTCCTCTGACCCGATTCACTAAGCTTGTGGCCGATTATCCTCTGATCCGATCCTGCTCTCCCCGACTATCTGCAGCGATTCTCCTATTCTCTTGCCGCCTGCTCTGCCCCGATTCTCCTGCTCAATTCTCTCTGACTCTCCTGCGCTTCCCCGCAGTGCAAGCCGGTGGTTTTAACCAGTGGGTTTAAAGCGGGTTAAAACCACAGGCTCACAAAAAAGTAGGCCTTGCAAAAAAAGTGTTTCCTAAAGTTAAAAAAAAAAAGTTTTGTTTCCTGCTGCCGGGAATAGATCCATGGCCTTAGTGAATCTAGCCCTCAGTTGCTAGACGCTGCTTCCAGTAGCTGTTAAACTCCTTTCTCCAGTGCTGCAGATACACCCACTGCAACTTGATCTTGCTGCTTTTCACACAGTTCACAAACACTAATCTCAGGGGCAGTTTCTCCTCCATTGTGGTAGCAGAAATCCTCTCACCCATGCTGAAATCCCAAAAGGCGTACCCCATTTCGCTCACTAGCGTCTTCAGGGGGGAAAAAACCCAAGAGACACACAGCTTGCCCTTTTTAGGAAGTGTGCTGTGAAAACCGAGGTCTTTTTATTCTCTACTTTATTGAGGTTGTGTTGGCAGATCATTCCCATGTCTCCTGATGAAAGTACTGTGTGTTTCTTGGATACTAATTTTCCTCACAAAATGTTTTACAGGTATCTGCTAGTAAGTTAACACTTTCAATGTATCCAAGTCAAAGAAAAAAAACCCTGATTTGTGCATCTTGTGTGTAAATTGACAGCAATGTGTCAGATGTGCATGGGACCCTACCAGAAAATATGGAATAGCTATGTAGCTTGGCAGGCGTCTTCATTGGGGGGAGCTGGGAAAATAGGGTGGAGTTAGGGGACTGGGCTAGGGGGGATTGGTTATTGGGGGAGGGGGGATTAATGCTCTTGGAGGTGGTGGGATGTGACTGTATAAGGGGGTGTTTTGCTTAGTCAGTGATTCCTTCTTAGGCGAGGTGATCATTGTTAGTAGCTAGGATGGGGTTTCATGACTTCTGAGTGCAATTGAGTGTTATTTCTTGATCTGTATCTCAGTTTGTATTTTCTATTCAAAAATTTTCAATAAACAATTTTTGGAAAAAAAAAGAAAAAGAAACAAAACAAAATACCTACAAACCATATGAAGTACATGTTCACCGATTTAAAAAAAAAAAAAAGAAAACACAAACAGAACAAGCAACGTTTTAAACATACCTTACTAAATCCCCACATTAGATGTGTCCGTTCTGGGTCTGGTAAACTAAACAAAGAAAAAAGAATCCTAATCAGATCTCTTCTCCAGCAACAAAGCTTATACACTTCTCCCTTCGTATTTGCTGTAACAGGGGATTAACAGACCCGCGAATACAGAAAAACCATGAATAACTTTTTCATATGTTATTCGTTGTTTTCTATTAAAAACCATCGTGAATATGGTGAAACCGTGAATAACATGGTGGGAGACCTGGCCTGTTACTGAAGGAGAGGCAAAACACGGTGAAGAAAGTGCTGGGAATTGGCAATTTTATCTGTAAACGCTTGGAATCTGCGATTTCTCTATGCAAGCTGATGTAATATGGGGGGAGGAGCCAGCAAGCTAAAAACCGCGAATAACTGAAACCGTGATTGCTGAGATCACGAATACGGAGGGAGAAGTGTATACTTACATTATATTTATATGCATTTAATATACTAAGCTTACTATGAAAAGAAAAAACTAGCCAGTATATAAATGTGAATAAAGGAGACAAAGACAACTAGAATTTCATTCACAATTACCTGGGGATATTTCCTTTCTTTCCTAAATGGCTCGCTTTGCCCAGTCATTTTAGTGACCGTCCTCAGCCAGGGCTCCTTCTGGAATTTCACAATCCGAACCCCTAAATCTAGCCACTAAGCATCACAATGAGAGACTCTCTTATCCCTTTCCCAGACCCAGGGAGCAAAAGACCCGACCCAGAAATCAAAACTAGGTTTTCATTCTACTTACTTGTCTAAGGCAAGGATACTGGTGAATGTTTTATCTTCTGCATAAACGGAAAGCATGTAAATTTCATCCATTATTACATGCAATTTATACCTACATTAGAGAAAGTTATAATTAGATACATACAGTAAAATACATATTTCCACAATCATAGCTGGCCACATTAATAGGGTTACCATATGGCTCCAGAAAAAGGAGGACGGATTAAAACATCTAGGTTTTACTTCCACTGAAGGTAATGGAAGTAAGAAACACAGATTGAGGCATCTGGGTTTTACTTTCTTTGAAAGCAATGGAAGTAAAACCTGAATGTCTCAATCAGTCCTCCTATTTCTGGAGCCATATGATAACCCTACACATCAAGCTACTGTGCACACCTACTAATTCTATACTTATCCTATTCATTTCCAAATGTACAAGGATTCTCAAAGTCTAATCACTTGCACACAATTTAGAATTTTTATTATTACCAAATCAGAACATCCTATTTTCATTACTGAAATGCCCAAAGTTACCCAATTGTGCTGCACAAAATTCTGTAATATATTTTCATTATTCGTTGGCCGTTTTTACATCTGAAACACTGGCTAAAGAATGACATGGTGACAGAATTTGTCACCGTCTCCGTCCCCACGGATATCTGCGGGAAATCATTCCCATGTCACTCTTTAAGAAGAGAGGGTAGAATCAGAGTATGAATGGGCACAACCACTGACCCTCAAGTCTTGCATTAAAGAATGCTGGTGTAGAAGGACCAAGGTTGAAATAGAGACTAAAAGAATGACATGAGGATGGAGACGGTGACAAAGTCTGTCACTGGGTCATTCTCTACAAACTATTCAGGATTACAACTTACATCCAGAATAAAATAAAAGGTTTCTACAAGAAATGGCCCTAACCAAGAAAGCAAAACAGTCCAAAAAATAAAACCCCACCACACATACATTATGTTCTTGTACAGTTATTAAATAAATTTAACTGTCTGCTCTTTTAGGGGGTTAAAGCCTCAGTGGTCTTCCTTTTTATTCAAGCTTCTAGCTCAGTGAAACTGGGTGTCAGGTCAAAAGCGCGCCGGGACAAAGGCGCGCCCAGACAATTGAGCGCAGCACGGAGGTGCGCGCCGCTCAAAATTACTGTTTTTAGGGCTCCGACGGGGGGGCATGGGGGGAACCCCCCCACTTTACTTAATAGACATCGCGCTGCGTTGTGGGGGGTTGTAACCCCCCACATTTTATTGAAAACTTCACTTTTTCCCTGTTTTTAGGGAAAAAGTTAAATTTACAATAAAATGTGGAGGGTTACAACCCCCCAAACCCCCCATAATGCCGGTGCGATGTCTATTAAGTAAAGTGGGGAGGTTCCCCAACAAAAACCCCCGTCGGAGCCCCTAAAAACTGTAATTTTCTTCGGTGCGCGCCTCCATCTTGCGCTCAGTTGTCGGCGCGCGCCTTTGTCTTTCGCGCCGTTGTCTATGAACCGTGAAACTGGCCTCTGGAGGTTACATCATCACAAACCTTTATTCTCAGCTATCCAGCATCTACCCTCTCCCCATTTTATTGCCATTCCCTCTAGATCAGGGATGTCAAAGTCCCTCCTCGAGGGCCGCAATCCAGTCGGGTTTTCAGGATTTCCCCAATGAATATGCACGAGATCTGTTAGCACACAATGAAAGCAATGCATGCAAATAGATCTCATGCATAGTCATTGCGGAAATCCTGAAAACCCAACTGGATTGCGGCCCTCGAGGAGGGACTTTGACACACCTGCTCTAGATAGTTCAGCCACGACTGTGACAGCCCAGGGCTCCCTGTAAACTGCAGTACATGAGTGCTCAACTCTGACCACTAACCCCCTCTTTTACGAACACACAGCGTGGGTTTTAGTGCCGGCAGTGGCGGAAACTGCTCTGACATTCATAGGAATTCTTTAAGCGTTGGAGCAGTTATTGCCGCTGCCGGCGTTAAAACCCGTGTTATGTGTTCGTAAAAGAGGGGGTAAGTGTTAAATGTTATGCAATAGCTGGAAAACCTCTCCTCCCCCCCAAAGGTTTGTGAATGCTGTCTCCATAGACAACTCAGCCAGTTCAAGAACACAAGCAAAACCCAGGAATCAAACCCAGCTCTTCCAACCTACACTAGTTTTAAAGATAGCCCGATAACATCTTATCTCCTTTTGCATACATTTTTTAGTATAGCAAAATATAAAACTTCTCCTGGCAGTCCTTCAAAATCCTCAAATTCCCACTTAAATTCTTCCCTTCTATTAAATCAATAAGTAAATTAACTGTGAGCATCCATATCTTAAAACTGTTAAAATATTTTAGCTACAGCCAGCTATTGTTTTGGTAATCACCCATGTTCATATAGTGCACATGAGCACTGGTTTAGGATCTAAATGAAAAAAAAAAAAAATATTCTTAAAATGTTCAAACAACACTTTCTTTTAACTGGCTCCTCAGAAACCAGGAGAAAGGTGAAATTATCCTTACCCATTAAATTTCCTTTCCTCGAGTCCTGCTAGACTAGTCCAGATTTATGCTTTATGTCTCCCTGCCAAATCAGCATATGGGGGCAAATTCTGATGTCATGATCAGTATAACGGGTGTTACAATTAGGAAAGTTTCAGTATGCTAATACCAAAGTGCTACTCAACAAAGAGAGCAACACAATTAAGAGGGCTAACTTTGCAGACAAGCAGCAGGACCAGTCATTTACTATGTTACTAAGACCCAGGAATCTACCAAATTCCTCATTTTCAGGGACTGGCCTAGCACGACTCAGGGAAGGGAAATTAAGCAGGCAAGAACCAAAATTTCACCTTCCTCATCTTGCAAGACTAGTCCAAACCAATGAAATGTACCAGAGCTTTTTATCCTGCAGGCAGGCTGGGAAAATGACAATACCTTCCAGAACTGTCCTAATCTGTCTCACCTAGCTCAGATATCAAGCTTATAGTCCAAACATTTTATTCACAAGATTCACCCCAAGTTCTCATCCAGGACACCTTCCCCTCACCCCCCCCCCTTCCAGCTGTCCATTCTGCCAGCCTCCCTTCAACCCATACCACCTTTTTTGAAATTACTGTAGAGGAAACTGCACATCTCTCCTCCTCCAAACCCACTACCTGCTCCTCTGATCATATTCCCTCCCACTTACTCAGCACTCTCTCTCCTACTGTCATCCCCCTCCTCCCTTCCCCAGCTGACATCCTCAACCTATCACTCACTACTGTCAACTGTTCTTGATGCCTTCAAATATGCTATAGTTATTCCTCTCCTCAAAAAACCCTCCCTAGACCCCACATCCCTCTCCAACTATCATCTCATCTCCCTCCTTCCCTTCCTATCCAAGCTACTTGAGCATGCTGTATACCGCCATTGCCTGAACTTTCTTTATCTCAAATTATTCTTGACCCACTTAATCAGGCTTTTGCGCACTTCATTCTAAGTAGCTAGCTTGAAGATATTGTATAACTAGAACCTTTAGTCTCAATTTACATACTATCTTTAAAGCCATTGTCTTAGCGAATATATTAAAGAGATGATCTGCTTCCTCTACTTAAAAAAATTCAACCACCCTAAAGTGGGGGTCGAGAGGGGAGGAAAAAGGAGCCCTCTCTCTACACCCCCCAACCCATCCCTCCCTCCACCAACCCATCCCCAGGAAAAGGTGATAGTATACAGAAACAAAAAAAAAACCTCAAGGTTTTTAATGAATTCTGTTACAGCAAACAATTTGTAATCAACATCCTTTTATGTGAAAAAATTAAAAAGTTAGAGAGGTTCAAACATGGCCTATGGATTCATGACAAAATGTAGAGAATGGCCAATTTTCAGACTCAGACTTTAGTCACCTTTTCCTAGAGATGGTCACATATTGTGCTCACCATGAAGAAAAAATGGGAGATTACCAAAACTCATCGTTACACTTATGTGACTAATGGAAAACGAAGCCCAAACAAAGAGTGCTCGGACTCAAACCTGTGCGCAAACTCTAGACATTCTTTCAGTAAGTGTGCAGGGTAAATGTCCCCTAATGGATTGTGAGGGTTGATCAGGATTAAAGCTCTGATTCTGATGCCCTGAAAAAAGAAAAACTGATAGTCGGAGACGCCAAGAGGACGTCAAACAACGGTGCAGCATGGACAGGTGGTCTCTAGTCCTTTCATACAATGCTGGTATTAGAACTGCTTCAATTGTACGTTAACTTTTGCAATTCTGCACCAATGACAGCTGCTAAATGGCCACTAGCGGTAGATCTTTCCCCAGATTTAACCCATGCCAAAACAAGAAAACAAATTAAGCAGCTGATCAGTTTTTGTACGACTTTCAAGGCCTTAAGTGCAACTCTTGGATCCCAATCAAATTTAGGGAAGGAAAATGCAGTAACATTCAGTTCAAAGTTTCCTTACTTGCTCCAGAGCACAACTGTGCAGAATTATGGTGCAGTACAACCAAAGCAGTCTAAAGGGTAAATACTTTAGCAGGTTTTTAGCTTACAGCCAGCCTTCTCCATAGCATTAGGACCAAGAAGAGAGAGATGTTTGCTGAAATATGTAGTACAAGTTTTTGCTGGTGAATGCACGTCTTTAAGGCAGGGGTGTCGAACATATAGAAAATGGGATTCGTTATGTTAAATCTAGAAGCTCTAGAATTCAATTCCAGGTGTAAAGAGATTATGCAAAGATCGTATGTCTTTTAAGAAAATGTTAAACACAATTATTTGTGGACGCCTTTCTCTAACGCTGTGGTTATTATTTGTTTTAGATTTAAAGAATTCTGTATTGAGGAAATTTGTGGAGAAGCCTTTGTTTACTGCATTTTATAATGTTTGTGTTTGAAATGTGAATATAAATGTTTTTATACATTGCTTAGAATTAAGTGATTCATAAATTTTTAAATTAAATAAATATAGCGTGGTAAGTTTCATTAAGTACCCAGCACAACTTTCCTCCTACTTTAGCTGTGCCACATAACATCAAGCCCAGAAGCACCCTGAAATTAAACCTGCACAGGAAGCGAGCAAGCACAGTGGTTAGCAAATACTCCATGAATCTGAGAAACAGACTCAGATATGGCAGTGCTGCCCATCATAGTGGGGGCTCAGGCTAGTGCTTTTGAAAAAGTTACATCTTCTCTCTAGTACCCTTCATTCCCCCATGTAATTTCCTTCTACCAAATTAGGCCTCTCCACATTCTGGCCCTGGATAGCCATAATCAGGAGACCAACTTCTGGTACAGTTTGTCCAACATGACAAGCTGAAATGAGTGACTGCTAAAATGAGATCTCTGTCAAGCATAGGTGCCACTCACTTTTCCCCCACCTCACACTTGTTTTTGAAATAAAATTGTTGGCTTTATGCACCCTGATGCTACTCTGAAACTAACACACCTGCAACGGTCATTCTGTGTACAGCAGGTTTAGAAACTTTAGTTTTAGCAAACAAAGATGCTAATAATCTGAACCGGTTTGCAAAGACCTAAAATCTATGTTGTAACTATTCTTAACAAGCAAAGGGGGAGTGGAAAAGAATCTCAGCAAAACATATTTCTGCAAACAATCTTGACTTCTTTGTTACCTTTTATTACATCAATATAACAATTATCCATTTTATCACTTTTGTAAAACTCTTTAGGTTGGCCCAATTTTGGCCACAGTACAGTGAAAGCTATGTTAAAATGTACTGTAGCGTTCTTTCATTAAAGATTTTCCCACAAGCACAAAATGGTAAAAATGCAACATGTCTAAACACATGTTTTCTCATTTTACAATAATGGTAAATATCAACACAGCCAACAAGGTGTAGAGAAGTGCTTCACTTACATTATGAATAGCATTAAAGAAGTTTATTCTGATTAAAAGTAGTCAGTCACTGAACTCAAACTAAGGCAAATATCTGCCTGTGTCATCCCGAACTAAACCATGAATTTACCCATACCTTGTTTGGCCCAAGGCTTTCTCTCATTTAGATCTTTAAAAATGTCCCTACTTACAGAAAAAGGGAAAGAACCAGGTTTAAAATATAACTCAAAATAAAGCTGAGAGGTGAGCATTTTATTATTGATCTAATCAGAGGCCAAATATGGTTCTAAAATTTTTTAAAAAATCTTTTCTTTAATGTGCCAAAAACTCCATGCGAAAGGTAATTCTATAACAAGCCACCTACCAAAGGTACCAGCCTAGACAGCTATTTCCGGTATATTCTACAAAGAAAAGTAAGTATCTACTTCTTTATGGAACACTGAAAATGCACATAAATTTAAGGTGCACTCATTTAAAAGCTGGTATAAATGACAGTGCCTAGGCGTATAAAAGAATATATGTAAATTATAGTATTCTCTACTTATGCACAAAACTCTTTCCATGTGCACATCTGCCAGCAAAGGGATTCTAGGCAGCATTCTATTTAAAAAATGTTTACTTGTGCAAATGACTAGAATTTTGCCAAGTATGTGCTTTCTTGCTGTCTACAATTAAGTGGCTCTTTATAGAATTACCTGCAAAGTATACAGATCATTTATCATTAAGTCAGTTAGAGACAGATGTACTAAGCATTACAAAATGGGAAAAACTTTGTACTGCATCTGGCACTTTATACATGAAAGAAAAGGAAACACGTGCATTAGCATAGTTATTATTGAAGATGCTTGATGAACTCTCAAAGCCCAAAAGTCCAGAAAGAGACAGCTAATTTACCCTTCCCCCCACCCTTTTTACAAATCCGTGAAAGCAGTAAATTTTTAGCACAGGTCGGCACGCTGAATGCTCTGTGCTGCTCCTGATGCTCATAAGAACTCCATAAGTGTCTGGAGTAGTGTAGAGCATTCAGTGTGCCAGCCTGCGCTAATAACCCACTTTTGTGGTTTTGTAAAAGGGGGGGGTTATAGCACTGAAATACTTTATAATGTCTTTCTCATTTTCTTAATTTTCATTTTAGATCAACCAAAAACATTAGGAAACATACGTTAGTTTTGGGAAGTAGAAATAGTAAAAATGAGGGTATATATTTAGCAAATAAGTACCATTAAGGGATTAGAGCCTACGTACATGAATATATAGCAAGCGACTTCTATGCTGTAGAATTCTACAATAAAAAACTCACAGAATCAATATGAGGAATGTTGGCTCCTCAGTTAAATCCTACACTTCTACCTAAGAGGTGGTTTTTGGTTATAACTAGGGCTGTACCGACTATTCATATTTGATTTGGCCAGAAATAGTGCCCCAAATATATTATTGATGTTTGGCCGAATAGTGATTTAAATTTATATACAAATAATCTGGGGCTTTACCGAGCTAATAAAACATTTGATCTCAGATTTCACACTGCTTCTTTGGATTTATGATGTTAAAGTTCAATGCCCATTATTCGCATCTGGTTGAATAGTAAAATATGCCGTTTGGTACAGCTCTTATTTTTATAAACCATCCAAAGCACAGCAATTCATGCGCTATGTCAAGTAACGCCCTTTAAACAGGGAGGCCTCTGTGCAGCTGCCACAGTATAGTCTACTTTACTTCTTAGAAAGCAGTTTCTTGAAATCTTAAATCAGCGTCCCCCAAACTTTTCAGCCGAAAGGTAAACTAAGCCCAGTGCCCCGGCCGAAAGGCACCTGGAAGTGCGGACACACCCATCTGACCACAACCTTGAACCCATCACTTTGGTGGGGGATCCTGGAGGAGGAGAGATACAGGGGTGGAGACATGCCAGTGAGAAGAGTCGTCAGCGCCACGAGAGGCATGTACTATAAGCAGTCAGCCCACGCCAGCACCTCTCCTCCTTACCAGCGTCTCGTCGGGGAACACCTGGAATCTGCTGCTGCTGCACACAGTTTATGATGATACACTGTCTTAAATGATTCAAGCACTGCATCAAATGTCTATGTTAAAATAATTACATAATAAATATGAATGCTCCACTTGTTAATTTTAAGAGCACTATCTCAACGGAAGAAAAAGCGTTTTTCTTCCGTTGAGATAGTGCTCTTAAAATTAACAAGTGGAGCATTCATATTTATTAATATTTATTTGCCCACTTCCATCTTTTTAAATAAAATAATTAGGTATACATTTTGAAGATCATTTGGATATCACAAGTGCAAAGAACAAGTTGAAAATTAACTCTCAAAGTCAGCGGTAGCTTATTTGTCATACACCCATCCTTTTGAAAGCATCTATGAAAAGAGGGTTACAGCAGCTGGTTTGACTGCAATGCAAATCTTTTCTTACCTTCTCGATGGCTCCCTGCATGGCAGTTTCTAGTTTTTCAACTGTTAACTGAAAAGGGTGCATGTCTCCACAAGTTATCTATGCAAAAAGGAAAAGAGATGGCAGAGCTTTACATTGGTGTGCTTTTTTCATTCATTTATTTTTTTATGTGTGTGTTGGCAGTTTCCTTCTGCTTCTTTTGGGCTCAAACAGAACCAGCCTCTACTGCGCTATAGTGCCATGAGCATTTGTTTGCAACTATCTAGAGTTTTTCCTGTATTTATGGAGAAGTGCCATACTTGCTAAATTTCTTTCTTCGAGTCTCACTTCACCAGTCCAGAAACTATGGGTTATATCCATCTACCAAGCAGATGGAGACAGAGAAATTAAGTCTTGTGTATAGTGTGTGTCAGGTGTTTATAGTCAAGAACAAAACAAAAAAAGGGACCAAAAACAAAATTTTAAATACTTTTGAACCAAGAAGGTACTCAGAACTAATACATGGTAAGAAAATCACCAAACCGGGGACAAACCCCTGTAAGGACTTTCAAAGAGTCTATCATTGCACCATCCACAATCGGTAGAAAGGTGTTTTGATTTTGTTTAAATAAATATATCCTTTAAAGCCTGACAAACTTATTGCACTTCTTCGAAGTGCAAACGAACGAATGGACAAAGGGGACCCCATAGACATTGTATACTTAGACTTCCAAAAAGCCATTGACAAGGTACCCCATGAACACCTACTTCGGAAACTGAAGAACCATGGGCTGGAAGGAGACATACACAGATGGATCAGGAATTGGTTGGCGGGCAGGAAGCAGATGGTAGGAGTGAAGGGCCACTACTCGGACTGGAGGAGGGTCACGAGTGTTCCGCAGGGGATGGTGCTTGGACTGCTGCATTCAATGTATTTATAAATGATCTAGAAACAGGGACGAAGAGCAAAGTAATAAAATTTGCAGATGACACCAAGCTATTTAATGGGGCTAGGACTAAAGAGGACTGCAAAGATTTACAAAGGGATCTGAACAAACTAGGGGAGTGGGCGATGAGATGGCAGATGAAGTTCAATGTAGAGAAATGTAAAGTCTTACACTTAGGAAACAGAAACCTGAGGTACAGCTACACGATGGGAGGGCTGTTATTGAGTGAGAGTACCCAAGAAAGGGACTTGTGGGTAATAGTGGACATGACAATGAAGCCGTCGGCACAATGCGCAGTGGCCGCTAAGAAAGCGAATAGAATGCTGGGAATAATCAAGAAGGATATTACAAGCAGAATGAAAGAAGTTATCCTGCCGTTGTATCAGGCGATGGTGTGCCCCCATCTGGAGTACTGCGTCCAATATTTGTTGCCATACCTAAAGAAGGATATGGCGATACTCGAGAGGTTCAGAAGAGAGCGACACGTTTGATAAAAGGTATGGAAAACCTTTCATATGCTGAAAGATTAGAGAGACTGGGGCTATTTTCGCTGGAAAAGCGGAGACTTAGAGGGGATGTGATAGAGACTTACAAGATCACGAAAGGCATAGAGAAACTTTCGACAACTACAAGAACGAGAGGGCATTCAGAAAAATTAAAAGGGGACAGATTTAGAACCAATGCTAGGAAGTTCTTCTTCACTCAACGGGTGGTGAACACCTGGAATGCGCTTCCAGAGGGCGTGACAGGACAGGGTACGGAGTTTGGAGTCCTGTAATTATGGGTGAAGAGTGAGGAAGGAATTGAACTCGATGTTACAACCAGCATGAGGGGGTTCTCTGAAGAAGCCTACCGGCGAAACGCGTTAGAACCCGCGAGTACCCACTGTATCGAGACTACTTCCAAACCACCCAAAGTTAAGTGCTTAAAAAACGTTCACAGTTTATTATTTAGAAGACAACAGTTTCACTACAGAATTGGACACTTCAAATGGACACATTAAAGGATATATTTATTTAAACAAAATCAAAACATCTTTCTACCGATTGTGGATGGTGCAATGATAGACTCTTTGAAAGTCCTTACAGGGGTTTGTCCCCGGTTTGGTGATTTTCTTACCATGTATTAGTTCTGAGCACCTTCTTGGTTCAAAGGTATTTTAAATTTTGTTTTTGGTCCCTTTTTTGTTTTGTTCTTGTTCTAGGCTCTTTGGGGACATTTTTTGTTTGAGTTTCACCCAGTTGTTATATTGAGGTGTTTATAGTCACCTGTATCTTGCATTGCTTGGTTAGTAAACAAAAAAATGAGGTTCTAATGAATTCTGTTAGAGCAAACAATTTCTATTGTCATGTCTACTTATTTACCTAAAGAAACAATGGAAAACCCAAAAAGAGGAGTACTGACAAGTATCCAAAAAAAATGTAATCTCCCCTGACCCAAAAACACGGGGTGAAGGGAAGAGATATCTCTTCCCTTCACCCCGTGTTTTTGGGTCAGGGGAGACTTAATTTTTTAGGATACTTAATTACCTAAGCAGGAAGAGTTCTTTGGGGAGGGGCGGCAGTTTTAGGACCTGTGGAAGATTCCCAAGATACTATTGCCTCTCGAGATACTTTGCTTGTAACTCTAGCTTCAGAAAAATGCTACTGGTGTCAATTTAAATATAAAAAGAAACCACTTTACAGATAGCCCAATTCAGATTTTTCCAGATGTGTAGGAAACAGTGTTTCATAACAGCATAATAGCAACCATACTGGGTCAGACCAGTGGTCCATCTAGCACAGTATAAGGCTTTTAACAGTGGCCAAACCAGGTCTTAAGTGCCTGGCAGAAACCCAAATAGTATCAACATTCTATGCTACTAATCCCTAAACAAGCAGTGACTTCTTCCATGTTTGTCAATAGCAGACTATGGATTTTTCCTCCAGAACATGTCCAAATCTCTTTTTAAACCCAGCTATGCTAACCACTGCTACCACATCCTCTGGCAATCAGTTCCAAAGCTTAACTATTCATTGAGTGAAGAAATAAATATCGTTCTTGTTTTAAACATGTAAATTCATTGTGTGCCCTCAGTGTTTTGGTCCTTGGAGCAACTTTTTTCTCCACAGATTCCTTGTAGATGCAATGTTTATCTGCAGGGAAAGCAGTATATTTTCTTTACATCTTGATAAATCTGTCTTGGAACATAAGAACGTTAAAATTAGGAGGTTTAAAGTTACTAGACTCAAGATAGTTGGGGGGGGGGGGTAAGTTTCCCTTATAATTGCCTCATTTTATTTTCCAATTGTTTTCAATTTCTTTTCTTGGTGTAGACTTTAGCATTAATTTCTGTTCATCTGATTATTATTTAGAAAAATATTGTTAATGTTTTCTTTCATAGACACCTGCATATGAAAAAAAAAAAAAAAGGTATGAATCTTTGAATAAAAATTGAACTGGCTGCATATAAGAGCTCATTTACAATTCAAATTATTAATGCTGAACCTGTCCCTTTGCTGGTGGGGGAGAGGAAGAGAGGCATAGGTGCCAGCTGACAGCCTATAGGACGTGCCTCTCACCGCGAGAGGTATGTCCTGTAAGCAGTCAGCCGGCGCCTCTCGGCACACTTGGCATCTGCCACAGCACACAATTTGTGATACACTGCTTTAGAGGAAAGACGGGAGAGGGGAGATATGATAGAGACGTTTAAATATCTTTGTGGCATAAATGTGCATGAGGCAAGTCTCACTTGAAAGGAAACTCCAGAAAGAGAGGGCATAAGATGAAGTTAAGAGGTGATAGGCTCAGAAGTAATCTAAGGAAATACTTTTTTTTTTTTTTTTACACAGAAGGGTAGTAAGGTAGAGGTGGTGGAGACAGACTGAATTCAAGAAAGCATGGGACAAGTTCTCTTAGGGAGAGGAGGAGTTACTAGATGCTGTGGATGGGCAGACTGGATGGGCCAATTTACTTTATCTGCCATCATGTTTCCATATTTAGTTATTTGAAGTTGCTAAGAGAATAGAGATACTTAAAACTAAAATAAAGTTCCTTAAATTTGTTAAGTATATTCTATACTATTTTAGATTTGCTTCTCAATGAATGTGACAGACCTAAAATTCATCTATTGTTCAGGAAAATCTTCAATTAAACCTTGTAAATAAAAAATTCTTCCTATCTTAATTGGTTTAAAAGCCTATAAATAAATCACAAAATTTCAAGTGGTTGCAATTGAAGTAGGCTATTCAGGAAGGGTTCCCTGAATGGAAAGTTCTTAATTCTCAGTATAGTTTGGAATTCCTATGCTTTCAGGCGGATTTCTTGGGTCACCAAGCCCCACAATGGTATAAATTATTGTATGGGTATTTGAATAAAAAACAGAAAACTGGTCTTAGGGATATTTGGAGCATTGAGATTGGGCATCAAATTTCTGCCTCTCAATGGCCACGTTTTTGGTCTTGGAGAATAAGAACTACAAGGTCGGCATTTATGAGACAGACCTGGTTCTTTTTGTTGCATAGAGCTTTATGGACCCCAGTTCGTTTACAGAAGTTGGATAGCTCTAGGTCCAATAGATGCTGGCATTGTAGTTTAGAAGCTGGGACTTTAGATCATTTAATTTTTTTCTGTCTCTATGTAAATGCCTTTTGGAAGTTAATTTGGTCCCAAATTAATTCATTGTTAGAAAATCATGTTGCCCTTTCATATGACACTATATTATTTGGTACATCTATGAGATTTAAGAGTCCAATCTCAGCAAATAATAATAAACTTTTATTGATACTGACGGGGTTCGCCATGCAACATATTACTAGAAATTGGAAGGATTATACTAAACTTAATTATACTTTTTGGTGGAATTCAGTCTGTCATATTTATAAAATGGAGAGGATGCTTGCTATACAGCAAGGGAATTATCATAATTTTAAAAAGATTTGGGGGCCATTGATTATATATTCTAATGATCAGACACCTTAAACACCTTGTTATTATATAAGATATAGGTGGGGTGGGATAGGGAAATGTGATATTTGCTAATTGATTTATTGTTAATGGATAGGGGTATATTTCTTTTATACTTTAATGATTATAAGTAAGATTGTCAAAAATTTTTTTGTGATTGATTATTTTACACTTCTTGTAAGATATGAAAATGAATAAAGATTTACAAAAAAAAAAAAAAAAAAAAGCCTATAAATAAAAGGCCAATTCCCATCCACTCCCGAGTCAGAGCGCTTTTACCTACCCTTGCTGCTTCACCTTCTTTAAATAAATACACAAAAAGCCAAATTCAGTGTCTTTCCCCCTCAAGTTTTAGACGATTTCCTTATTCACAAGGGAAGAGTCCCTACAAGCAGTAGCAGGTCCTGTCTCTGCATTACTTCAGGAGCATTATAATTAACCAAATTAATGCTGCATCATTACTTAAATGATGATCAAAAACTACCCAAGCCAAATCACATGGCAAATTTTCAGTCAAATAAGATTCAGACTACTTTAAGAATCCATATTATTGAAACAGACAGCCACCTTTGAAGTCAGAACAAGACTCATAACATACAGTATATTCATTAAAATTCTTGATTCATAATGTCTTACCTCACTTAATAGCGGTACATGAACTGGCTGAATTTCTCCATACAGTCCAGTATGAGTGTTTATACTACCATAGTAAGGGGTGGGAATGAGGTAGCCATCTAAACAGAAACAGTCAAAATTAAAAAAAATAAATAAAAAAATAATTACCCCAAATAAATTCCACACAAAAGCAAGCACCAGTGCTCGTTATGAGGGTGCAAGGTGATAACACTATCTATGTAGTAATAGTGAACGATGGCAGAAATGAACAAATTTGCACAACACATCTTCCAAGTGGCAATCTTATAGTTTTTTTGTGGGGGATTTCCCCGCTCCCCAATGCTTTTGGTAGAGAAGCATATAAAGCAAGTCATTTACTTGTAACAAAATGACCTCTCCACAGATGGCAGGATAAAATCAGCCACATAAGTGAGCATCATCATCTGACAATGCCAATGATGAACCACCACTCTCGGAGCTGAGAATCAGTTAGAAAATTTTTGAATGACATTTTTTATTAAAGAAACACAAGGAACAGAACAAAATATACAGGTTGAAATTTTGCATAACAAAACAAAGAATAACAATCCCTCCCTCCTCCCCAGCACAGAAATCCCAGCTGCCCCAACATGTCAAGAAACTACAATCAAAAGAACACAGTTGGAAACAGGTGCCAAAAGGCAGTGAGAAGTCAAGTGATGCAGCAGAGGGAAGGTCCTGGCGGGGAAGGACGTGAAGCAGCCTGATCAGAGTGCTACAACCTGTTTTGAGGCTTTGGAGGTATGTAAAGCGGTCGGTGAGGTTCCGTTACACAAAGGGATGGGAGGGATAGGTATAGCATGGCAAGTGTCAAGGGTAGATACCGTGTTTCCCCCAAAAGTAAGACATTCCTCGAAAATAAGCCCTAGTGCATTTTTTGGAGCACAAATTATTTTTGGGGAAACATGGTATGTTACAGGCAAATAACAGTCTGGGAATGCAAAATACTGGAATGGATCCTTCTCTTAACAAAAAGCATGGCTATTTAATTAAACACCTCCCTGAGGGTCTGCCTAATTATTTCCCAAAACTCCTGGGTTTTTGGGCAGCTCTATCTTAAGTAGTCTGAAGGCCCACACTAGAGTCTTCCCTCCAACAAGGGAGAGATCCGAGGGTCCCACTTGTTATTTGGCATAGACATCGACAAAACCCCCCAGCTTTATCAGTTTTGGCGGAAACCAAAACTGCCATTGAAATGGTCTGAAAGCTTTCAGCCGAAACCAAAACTGTAGCTGAAAATCACCTGGTCTCAGCTGAAGTCAAAACCTCAAGTTTAGTTGTATGAATGTGAACTAGTGATGGCACTGGAGACTGCAGTCTGTACCTCTTTTATTTATTACATATTAGAACATTGGAAAACATGATGGACTTCAGGAAAGCAGTTAAAACCTTCCTCTTCCAACACTCTAACCATAGCCCTACCACCCGTTAACGTAGACTAAAGAAACAAGCACGCTCTCATCCACACTGCAGCACATAAGCTATGGCGTCAGAAAAATGAAGGACTACAAGTCCTGACATTTTAATCTTTTTCTGTAGTATCCCCTTGCCCCCAAATTGTTACCCTACCATGTTCTGTTACTTTCCCAGCATTTAATCCGGACTCCCTCACCCCAAAATTGTTAACACAATATATGCTCCGTTACTTCTCCAGCTTGTAACCGTACTCCCTCCTGCCTGTTTAATGCTTTGTATGCTTACTTGTAACTCGTTCTGAGCTTTCTGATAGGACGGGATATAAATCCCCCTACTAAACCCACAGTATCAAAACCAGAAAATAACCATTTTGGCTACTTTGCTTGGAGGTAAAATGCAGTCTCCACATATATGGACTGCAATTAGTGAAAAACTAAAAGCCATGGTGCTTTTACAATGGCCGACTTCACGCCAGAGTGATAGCTTATGTCATAACTCCAGAGAGACCAACTCCTAAAGAGATTATGCCAAATTTACAGACTTGAATTCCTGCTAAAATTTTGTACCCAAAGCATTTATTTGGAGAACTATTTACCACATAAACTATTGTGCAAAATAGTAAGTGCATTACAAAAAAAAAAATACTAAGCTGTCCCCCCCATGAATGCCTTACAATCCCTGGTGGTCTAGTGATAGTCGGGACAGCAGTGATGCCCCAATCACTGCAGACATTTTGAGAGCAGAGCTGGAATGGGCAGGAGTAAGTGAGGATTGCTTCTGCCCTAACTACACCCCTAGACCACCAGGGATTGTAAACTAGCTTCAGGGCAGACTTTTGGAATGACTCCTTGCAGCAACTTTAAAATGTTTGGATTGATTTAGTCCTGAAGTACTTTTTTTTTTCAAATTCTTTATTCATTTTTCATCTTACATCAAGTACACAATATTACATCATTTGAAACTTTTACACATTACTTGAAATTCATTCAATTATGATTTTACATACATAAATTTATTCCCTCCCCACATAAGACCAATAAAGGAACTTTCTACCCTCCCCCCTCCCACTACGTATAAATGTACTTTCAGTGGAAAATGAGGTCTATTCATTACAATAATTTGTTGTCCTGAAGTACTTCTACGCTTGAGAAAATTATTCTGCAATCCTGATTGAATGGTATTTTGAATATATGAACATTGTGGAGTTTTTTGAGAGACCAATGACTGTATTGTGCCCCAGTTTGCACGATTTGATGTGCTGAATTATGTGGGGTCTTTTCTTCCGAGAACTCTTTCTCCACTTATGTTAGTGATTGCAGTAGTTTTATCATAGGGAGTATATACTATATAAATTGATTTGACACCTATAGTAATGACATACTCAAGAGGCTGCTGAAACAGAATTCCTGAAAAGATTGAACAGTACACCTTTTAGTTAAATATTGCAGAAAATATTCCTAACATCTATAGCGCAGACTCTTGGCAGCCTTTACAAGTAGTTGGCAAAATTAACAATTACATATTGTTAAGGCAGAAGGAACACTCTATGAAAATGACAAAACAATGAAAAGAAATACACAACCAAACTTATGCATTTCTAACTGAACATTATTTTTACTTACCTCCAGGATCAAATAATACAGTTGAAAGAGAAGCAAAAATGGAACAGCAACCATTCATAACAATAATCTAGAAAGAGACCAAATTGAATCACTTCCGTAATAAAAGACGGCAGTTTGACAGAAGTAGCAGGTACAGAAATCTGCCTCCCAATTTGCCTCGGGTCGGTGGCTTGGGGCGCCGCCTCAGGGTGGAGGGCATGGCATGGGGGGCTTTTTTTTAATGGGACAAGTTGTGTTTAACACAGCACATCTGTGCCATTAAAAAAACAAAACCAGAATCCCTAACAGCAATGTCACTGCGGTTAGGGCTTTGCGCATGTGTCAATCGCTCAATGAGTGATTGAATTGGTTGCGTTTGCGAGCAAATCATTTGCATGCAAACTTGTTTGTGCTTCGATCGCTGTTGGGGAATCGGCCAGCAAATTGGTAATACTGACTGACTTTTGTGCATCTAGGCCAAACTCAGTAAAATCATTAGTAAATCTGATAAACAGAGCTGTGGGTTGTACAATTGTAGAAGAAACATGCCTCCTTTCATCTACCTGTTACACCCAGTACAAGCTGTTGAACCAGTACTGAAGTGAAAACATCACAAAGATCTATAGACAACAGACTAAACAAATTATTTTTACCTGCTCTGGATTCACTGGTGTTGCTGCTTTCCCATAAGATGTAAGGAAGTTTGCAATTGCCTCCCTGAAACTGAATCATCATAGAAATAAGTGGGTATTATAAATCAAATAAAATAACTCCTCCAAAACTCTCATCGATAAAAAATAAATGTATTTTCTTTAATACACAACTGCCATTTAAGTATTGCTATTTAGCTGCCATTGAAACACTATATATAAGAAGAGAATATTAATTTCTATACTGTTAAATATATCAGATGAAAGGAACTGAAGCATGATATCAGCAGGGCACATTTCTTGCAACCTTTTGCTGTCTAGTAACTTGATAAACTGATTAACAAGGTGGTTTAAAGGCATTTCATTTCTGCTAACATTTTTCATGTGTGGTTTTCTATACATATATGTATAATATCTGAAACAGGCAGTACACAAAGTCGGAGCAGTTAGGAGAATCTCTAGGTCCACGGAAAAGTTCCAATTGTTCAATGGCTGGTCCCCGACTTCAACCACCCTCCTTCCCTGCCCTGAATACATGGACAAAAGATCTGCTTAACTAAGAACTGTATTTCAGTCAAATAAATGGACACAGATTTCATTTATGTATATACCATCTTCCCAGTCAAATTGGCTAACTAAGATGCAGATACCCCTCCTGCAAAAAGGTATCGATAGCTGCGAGAATAAGGCACAACTGCTTTTATAGAATAGCTTAGAAAGATGGATGATATATAAGGGCTTTGAAACACTATGGGGCTCATAATCGAAAGAGAAAAAAATATCCAAAAACCGGCCTAAGTCGGCACTTGGACAAACATTTCTCAAACACGTCCAAGCGCCGATAATAAAACCGGGTTTTGGACGTATTTAAAAACGACCTAGGCCTTCATAGTGCTGCTCAACATCCAAAGCTAAATGGGGCATTTCGGGAGGCGTGTCAAGGGTGGGATGTGGGCTGGCTTAGATTTAGTCGTACAGCATATATAACCAAAAGTTTAACAACAGAGCCTAGATGGAACTTGGATGTTGTGACTTAGACAATATAAAACATGGGCTAAGTCACAAAAACCCACCTAAACTCACCAGATAAGCACTGCAAACACATAACACAGACCCCCACACACTACCCCAGTGATCACCAACCCCCCACCCCCATAAAAATTTTATTCACAACTTTAAAATTTCAGCTTCCAGACCATCATCACCTGGCCGCCTAGCATAGGAAAGCCTAGTCGTCCAGCCCAGAGGCAGCTTAAGTCGTCTTGGGGGTGGGTTAGGGACCCATAGAGAGGAGGACCCATGCCCATAAGCCCCTGTAATCACTGCATTGATACTGAAACATGTGCACTGCCCTATACACCCTCAAAACCCTTTTTTACTGGCATATAAGTGGCTCCTGCAGCCATACGGGCTATTGGGGTGGTAGATAAGTGGGTCTAGGGGATTCTTGAGGTGGTTTGGGGGGCTTACCATCACCTATAAGGGAGCTATAGTGAGGAGAAGCCATGGCACCCTTTTTGTGAAGTTCACAGCAGTGCCCTGTAAGGTACCCCACTATTTAGGTGGCATGTCTGGGTGTGTAGTCCATCACTTTGCAGACCCCTCCCACGTCCAACAGGGCTTGTTCTAGGCGTTTTGGACTTGGACAGAATGTTGGACGGAAATGTGGTAAAAAGATAGACGATTTAGTGTCTTGGACGATCAGATCGGCAGGACGTATAATTAGACGATTTTCAAAAGTAAAAAAAAGTTGGACGTATCTTTTGAAAATGTGTCTTAGGCTCTTTTTAACTTTGGACGACTTGTGAGATGGACGTAAACGGACTTAGACGTCCCTTTCGATTATGCCCCTCATAGTGTCTGACTTTGCAAGAGCTACTGCCAGGGCCGCCATCAGGGCAGTACTACCAGTCCTGCATTCAGGGGCCCGGAGCTGACAGGGGGCCCGGGCTCCCCCAGGGTCCTAGGCAGTGTTCTAAGGCAGGGGCGCCAGTAGCTCGCCAAGGCAAAGTGAGTCGATCACCCAGGACTCACTTTGTCTTGGCGATCTAATCTATCGGACGATCAGTCTTCCTCTCCCCGACGTCAATTCTGCAGTCGGAGAGGAAGTTCGGGCCAGCCAATCGCTGCCTGGCTGGGCAGAACTTCCTCTCCGACGGCAGAATTGACGTCGGGGAGAGGAAGACTGATCGGCCTGAAGCAGGGAGAGCATGCGTTGGCGTCGGCTTTGGGGCCTGTTATCCATTGGTGGGTCCTGTTCCCCGATGGCAGCGGCAGTGGCTTGGGGAACGGCAGAGAGAAAGAAAGAAAGGGGGCAGGCAGGGAAACAGAAGGAAAGAAGAGAAACAGAAAAAAAGAAAGAAAGGTCAGGGAGAGAGGAAGAAAAAGTTGGGGGAGGGAATGAGGTGTGGAGGAGAGAAAGCATATAGGCTGATAGAAGGGAAGAAAGATTGGATGCACAGTCAGAAGAAGAAAGTGCAACCAGAAATCACCAGACAAGGTAGGAAAAATGATTTTATTTTAAATTTAGCAAAGTGGAGGCAGTATTACCACAGTTTTCAAAGGAATTTGCCCAAATAACTTAATAGTTAACTGGGTAAATTCCCAGAGATGAAAACTTCCCTTCACTTACTATGCACAGTTCTGAATTTATATCTGCTGTCTATATTTTACAATATGGTCCCCTTTTACTAAACCACAATAGTGGTTTTTAGCGCAGGGAGCCTATGAGCGTCAAGAGCAGCACTGGGCATTCAGCGCAGCTCCCTGCGCTAAAAACTGCTATTGTGGTTTAATAAAAAGGATGGAGGGTATATTTGTCTATTTTTGTATGGTTGTTACTGAGGTGACAATGCATAGAGTCATCTGCCTTGACCTCTTTGAAAAAAACCCAGAATAGGAATGATAATTAACATTTTCTCAGCTTATAGTGTGCTTTGTGTTTTTTAATTTTATTGTTGGTAGATCATTTTGACTTGGTCATTTTAAAGTAGCTCACAAGCTCAAAAAGTTTGGGCACCTCTGAGCTAGAGCGTTGAAACTGTGTATTTCTATTTTATCCCCCCTTTTACAAAACTGTGGAGCGTTTTTTAGCGCCAGCCGTGGTGGTAGCAGCTCTGATGCTCAGAATTCTATGAGCGTCAAGGCTGTTACCACTGTGGCTAAAATCCACACTACAGTTTTGTAAAAGAGTGAGGGGTTAGTTTGTGATGACATATTCCATACTAGGCGAAGGTGTTTTCTGTGTTCTGTGTGTTCGAAGGACATGGTTTTCTGTTAGGATTGACGGTGTAGGATTGATCTGTGCTGGTCTGGCTTGTTTAGTTTTACAATGGGTGTATTGATGTACTGCTCACTGCAATATGTAAGATGCTGCCTTTTCCTAGGTACTCATGTGTGACGTGTGGTTTGTTACTAAAAATCATGTTTTTCATACAGATGGGGGGGGGTGCCAAAAAATGATGGGCCCCGGATGTTACATATGCTACGTACGCCACTGTATGTAAAGATACCAGAAAGCTGGCGTAGCAAAACTTTAAGTAAATTGTTATTCTTCTAAGTTTTGAGTATTTAACCCTCCCACAATCTCACGGGCACTCGTTTCAAGTTTATTGAGATTTTGATTTAAACACAATATCAAATATTTTCAATGCGTATAACAAAAATAAATTTGGGGAAATAAATAAAACCATTTGAACAATAAACATACAAACATATCCATAGATGATTAAAATTACATAAGGAGTACAAGGATAAACTACATTTGTTTAAAAATGCATTCTCCGCGCCTGCTCATAAATTTGTTGACTGGAAGGATCCAACAATGTGGCCAGATGTCATTCAGGACAAAGACAGAGAAAGAATTGTTGAATTTGGATTAATGATGGAAGATGATTTAAAGCAAATGGCACAGTCTATGAGTAAAGATCTTGACGGACGTTCTTTTAATGAATATCTCCTCTATGCCAAATCACCCAATGGACGTGAGAAGATTTTACGGGACTGGCTTAGGTGGAGCATTAGCAGAAAAGTATGTGTGTATTCGGCCCATGGAAGAAGGGGGGGGGCGTCGGGGGGGAAGGGGTGCGTGGGGGGCCCAATAGGATTGCTCAGTAAGGGGCCCAGAAATTTCTGATGGCGGCCCTGGCTACTGCTAATGAGGAAAAGATTTTTAGAATTAAGACCTCAACTAAGAAATATTGGAGCAAAATATGGGTTAATATACCCCGCTATTATGAAGGTAACTCAAGGAAATAAAACACTTAATTTTGATGAGCCAGGAAAATTACAAGAATTTTTAAATCAACGTGTGCAGCCAATGTCTTTATAAAACTCATGCTGGATATATTTGAATTATTTAAGATCTTTTGGAAGTTATTTCAATTCAATTTGATTAGTGATGTTTTGAAATTGGAAAGTTACAAAAATGTGTGTAAATACTTGAAGTTTGATTTTATAAACAATTGGTAATAAACGTTTGAGAGAATTCTGGTGACATTTAAAATGTATGGTCTAACAACTACAACCACGAGATATAGAATGGCTGAGTGTCATGCTCTGTAGATGGACAAATGATCTCCTGCCTTAAATACAGAAGTTTAATACCTACAAGAGATTGTTCTTTAAAATTTTATTCATCTTTCCCTGTTATTAGAGACAGCTTCATTTGGAAGTAAAATCTTACCAAATGCACTAGCAAAATAAAGTGATTATGGATAGGCTCTTTGGCTACTGAAAAGCATTTGAGATCACAGCTGTTCCAGCGTGCCTGGTTTGTTCCGGCTCTAGGTTTGATAGTAAGTCTCTTCTGGGATAGGCTTTACCTCAGCTCAGGCGAAAAAGCACCAGTGACCCTTTCCATATCCCTGACAAACTGTAACAAACGCAGAAGGAGGTGAACGAGGCTTTGCTAACTGGAGGGACGCAGATTGCAAATAGAATAGCAGCAGCAATATGGATATATCTCTGAACCTTGTATTTCTTTTTGAAATCATTAATATAAGCAACCTGGAAAGACACTTTATCCTGAAGTCCACGAAATGCCACCTGAAATTGATTATCCTCGAATATGAGGCTATGGAACTGATGATGCAGTATATTTATAGGCTTCAGAAAACGCCTGCTGCCCAGCCCCTCACTCTATGAATGTACAAAGAATTAAACAGGACCTTAGCACCAGATGCTTGAAAAAGAATGAAATACACAGTTAAGCTAAGGTCCTACTTTATAAAAGACAACTCAAACAGTGAGCAAAAAAGGAAGAAAGTAAAATAATCTGATCCAAAATACAAGTAGTACCTAGCTTTTTCTACCAGCTAGATGAGCTGTGAAATTTGGGCTAAATGTTTATGCTGGACCCACGTGGTGATCTCTAGTTTGGTATTAAAAATATATTGATAAGGTACCAGACAAACCGGAAGAGTCTACTCCTGTATTGACGCTAATAATTGGAATATTAACAAGGAAAATTCTATTACATCTGAAAGAGATCTACAATCAACAAACTTGCCAGATTCTTCTAAAGGGAGAGATCTCTCTTAACATGTTCTTCGGAGTCAGACTTTATACTATAAAAATATGCATTGAAAAGATATTTTGATTCTGGAGATGGAGAAGAAATTGGAGTTAAAAAATAGAACATTACTATGGAAGTTCACATTTAAGAATAATCCGGAGGTCTGCTGGGAGAAACGGTCATAAAGCCGATAAGAACAATTGAGCATGTCTGATTAGGATATTGACAAAAATCTTAATAAACAGTGATGTGCCATACATAGAGAGATAAGGGAATTAACTAAAAATGAAAGAATTATCTTAAATATGGATTAATTGATTATTAAGTAAGGGGATTTTAGTTATTAATAAGACAAATTAAATAATGTATATTGTCCTTATTATATATGCTGATTCTGTTAGATCAATTATATTTAACTGAATTTTTTTTTCTTTATATTGAGACTCTTAAGATACTTCAATGGTTAATTTAATTACCATATGGATAGTATTTATTAGATATTGTTAAATAATATAAATATAACAAAATAATATTAAAATATGAAGATGATAAATAAGTATTTTTTAAAAAACAGAATTTACGTATAAGATAAAATGATAGGAAACTAGTAGGAGTCTAATTTGAATTATTTAATTGAATAGAATTGGGTAAATTAGTTTAATGCTCCAATATACTTTTACTTTTCTACTCTTTGTAAAGATTATAATGGTTGTTAAGAAAATATCAATTTAATGATTAGATAATATGATAAAATTAATAAGATGCGAGATGTATTAAGAGATTTTATGTATAATTGTAGTCTGTTAGGGGTTTTTTGTTACTTGGTCTATGTGCGTTCCCAAGTTTTCACGATTAAAAATTATATGGGAGAGGGGAGGGAGGAGGAGGGAAGGAGGAGTTGGGTTAGAGGGAGATATCTTATGTTCAGAGTTTAAAATTTTGGAAAATGGTATATGTTCATAAAAATAAATTCAAATTTTTCTGTTGGTTCATATATTTTAAGGATAAAATTTATAATGGAGATTAAAATCTTTTCATTAAATGTTAATGGCCTCAACCATCAAATTAAAAGGAAAAAACTGCTCACCTTTTTGAAACAACAAAATGCAGATGTATATTATATACAGGAGACACATCTATCAGCTGTGGAGTCAAAAAAATTAGAAGGGGGTTGGGTGAAACATTGTTATTTTGCCCCTGTGGTGGGGAAAAAAAACAGGGGTAGCTATCCTAATAAATAAAAAATGTACAGCTAATTTTCAGTTGATTGATTCAGATCCCTTGGGAAGGTGGTTACATGTGGATATGAGCATGGGAAATAATACCCTGGCATTGTTTAATGTGTATGTCCCTAATTCGAACCAAATTGAATTTTTCAAAACGTTACAACAATTGATACTCCCACTGGCAGCTTCTAATATAGTAGTAGTGGCTGGAGATTTTAGTGCTGTGATGGATCCATTGATGGATAAAAAAAACCTAGTAAATTTATGAAATCATTAGGTTTAGATAATTTGGTGCAATCTTGTTTTTTGAAAGATATGGCGGATACTTCATTTTAATGATCGGGAATTTTCTTTTTGTTCACATGTTCATAAATCCTTTTCAAGAATAGATTATATTTTTGTCTCAAATCAAATAGTTCAGCAGGTGACACAAGCCTCCATAAATCCAATCATTTTGTCTGATCATGGTAGAGTGTGGATTGAATTTAAAATTGCTGAACAGGGTAATAGTAGATCTGTATGGAGATTCGATAATACATTGATTGCGGATTCAAATTTCCTTGAAGAATTTCAGTTAAAGATAAAGGAATTTTTTCAAATTAATACCTCAGAAGAAATTTCCATGGAAATATTATGGGATGCCTTTAAGGCTACCATGAGAGGTCAAATTATTTCATATTCAGCATATATTAGAAAACAACTTAAAAAACAATTTTCTAATTTGGAAAATGAAATCAAGAATCTGGAGTCTAAATTGAATTAAAAAATGGGATCAAAATACTTTGCAGGCTCTTTTAAAGCAAAAGGTAAATATAATGAGATATCTTCAAAGTTGATAAGGAAAGATTTGTTTTCTCAGCAGACTCTGTATTATGGAAACTCAAATAAGGCGGGAAGATTATTGGCAAATTATCTTAAAGCAAATTATTGCAATTAAGGATGAGAAAGGAGATACACATTCTCAAATTGGAACTATTTTAAATCAATTTTTTAGAATTTTTGAATCTAATTAATGGACCGAAAGTTCATATTCAAATTAAAAATAGTCTAGAAGAGCCTATATCATTAAAAGAATTACAAACAGCGTCGAAATCTCTTAGAGTTGGATCCGCTCCAGGTGATGATGGTTTTACGGTAGAATTCTATAAATAATTTCAAATTACCCTATTACCTCATTTATTAAATTTATATCAGACTCAACTAAGGGTTGCATTACAGGTACTATGGCAGAATCTTTAACTATAGTTTTGCCAAAGCCAAATAGAGATCCCACTTTGGTTTCAAATTACAGGCCTATCTCGTTAATCAATGTAGATTGTAAACTTTTAGCTAAGGCATTAGTTTTACGCTTAGCTACGGCTCTCCCCTTTATTATTGATATGCACCAAACTGGGTTTGTTGCTAAGAGACACTCATCTAATAACACCAAATTGGCTTTTCATATGTTGAATTTAACAAAAGCCATGAAAGATCTGGCTTTTTCTGTGTCCTTGGATGCAGAAAAGGCCTTTGATCGGGTGGAATGGACCTTCATGTATCAATCTATGGAATGGTTTGGCATAGGTTCAAGATTTGTACAAATGATTCAAACATGTATAGCTCCCCTGCTGCTAGATTGTATATCAATAATTTCTCAGAGCATTTTAATCTGCAGAGGGGAGTTAGACAAGGCTGCTCCCTATCTCCTTTGCTTTTTGATATTGTATTAGAACCCTTGTTATTATCTATTCAGCAAGTAAAGGAGATACAGGGTATTCCTTATTCAGATCTGGAATACAAGGTCTCTGCATATGCAGATGATATACTGCTTCATTTAAGAAATCCAGAAACAACCATTCAATGCTTACTTGATTTGATAGAGAAATTTGGAAAATTTTCAGGATATAAGTTAAATTGGAGCAAATCAGAAGTTCTTCCACTTAATGTGTATTGTACAAAAGGCTTATTTGATTCATTTCCTTTGTATGGAAGGAGGATGGATTAAAATATTTAGGAATCTGGATAAAAAATACACTGGAAGACACAATGAAAGAGAATGAAAAATCTTTTATTACAGAAGGTAACAGAAATGTGTGAGCAATGGAATCCTTTACATCTTTCTTGGGGGGGGGGGGGGAAGAGTTCAAACTATCAAAATGATGATATTGCCTGTGGTTTGTTATCAAATGGGTATGATAGCAGTTTTTTTTTTCAGGGGTCCTTTTATAAAAAATTGACACTGGACCGGGAAGACAATTTAGAAACATAGAAAAATGACGGCAGAAAAGGGCCAAAGCCCATCAAGTCTGCCCACTCTAGTGACCCTTCGCCTTGAATTTGTTCACCACCCCCAGCCTTTACATCATTAGAGATCCCACATGAATATCCCATTTATTTTTAAAATCTGCCACGCTGTTGGCCTCAATCACCTGCAGTGGGAGTTCGTTCCAATGATCAACCACCCTCTCGGTGAAGAAATACTTTCTGAAGTCACCATGAAATTTTCCTCCCCTAATTTTCAGCGGATGCCCTCTGGTGGACGAAGGTCCTATAAGACGGAAGATATCATCTTCCACCTCGATACGGCCCGTGATATATTTAAATGTCTCAATCATGTCCCCTCTCTGTCTTCGTTCCTCAAGTGAGTACAGCTGCAATTTATTCAGCCTTACTTCATACGGGAGATCCTTGAGCCCCGAGACCATCCTGGTGGCTATCCGCTTAACTAACTCAATTCTCAGCACATCTTTCCGGTAATGTGGTCTCCAGAATTGAACACAATATTCCAAATGAGGTCTCACCATGGATCTGTACAGTGGCATTATGAATTCTGGCATCCTGCTGATAAAACCTCTACGAATGCAACCCATCATTTGCCTTGCCTTGGAGGAAGCCTTTTCCACTTGATTGGCAGTTTTCATGTCATCACTAATGATTACTCCTAAATCCCGTTCTTCCGTGGTCCTAGCTAAGGTCTCACCATTTAACATGTAAGTCCTGCATAGATTTCTTTTACCCAGGTGCATCACTTTACATTTTTTGCATTGAAGTTGAGCTGCCAAGTCAATGATCATTGTTCCAATAGTAGTAGGTCCTGCGTCATACTGTCAGGCATAGTGCTTTTACCTACTATGTTGCACAGTTTGGAGTTGTCGGCGAACAATGATATTTTTCCTCTGAGCCCTTGGGTCATATTACTTATGAATATGTTGAATAGGACTGGACTCAAGACCGAGCCCTGTGGCAATCCATTGGTCACATCTGAGGTTTTGGATTGGGTACCATTTACCATCACCTTCTGAAGTCTACCGCTCAGCCAATACTTAACCCATGCAGCTAGTGTTTCCCCTAATCCCAGCGATTTCAGCTTGTTCAATAACCTGCGGTGTGGGACGCTATCAAAAGCTTTGCTGAAGTCCAAATACACCACGTCCAGGGATTCCCCGACATCTAGTTGTCTTGTTACCCAGTCAAAGAAGCTAATCAGATTTGATTGGCAGGACCTGACCTTGGTAAATCCATGTTGATGGGGATCACGTAGATCTTCTTCATCCAGGATTGTATCAAGTTTCTGTTTGATCAGTGTTTCCATGAGTTTGCATACTATGGATGTGAGACTCACCGGTCTGTAATTCGCTATCTCTGTCCTGCAGCCCTTTTTGTGGAGTGGAATAACGTTAGCTGTTTTCCAGTCCAAGGGGACTCTTCCTGTGCTTAGGGAGAGATTGAAGAGCACGGATAATGGTTCCGCCAGGACTTCACTCAACTCTCTGAGCACTCTGGAGTGTAGGTTATCTGGTCCCATGGCTTTGTTTACTTCGAGTCTTGAAAGTTCGCAGTAGACGCTACTGGCCGTAAACTTGAAGTCTTGAAACGGGTCTTTCTGGCTTTCCCTTGTCCGTAAATGTGGACCGGATCCCGGCGCCTCACAGGTGAAGACCGAGCAGAAGTATTCATTTAGTAGTTCGGCCTTAGAGGAATCCGATTCTGCATAATTCCCGTCCAATTTCCTGAGTCATTCTATCCCATCTTTGTTTCTTTTCATGTCACTAATATACCTAAAGAAGGATTTATCCCCTTTCTTAATGTTCCGCGCTAGATTCTCCTCTATTCAGAGCTTAGCCTCTCTGACTGCCTTCTTGACAGCTTTAGACCTATCCAGATAGTCTTCTTTTGCCTCCTGCTTTCCTAAATGTTTGTATGCAATAAATGCTTTTTTCTTCTCTTTAACGAGGTCCGAAATTTCAGTACTGAACCACTGGGGTCTTTTGTTTCTCCGACTTTTGCTGACCGTTTTTACATAGCGATTTGTTGCTTCATGCAGGGTGGATTTCAGAGTCGACCACATATTCTCCACGTTGTCAGTTTGTGCTTGGTTTTGCAGCTCCCAATGGACAAAATCTCCCATGCGTTCGAAGTCTGTGCCTCTAAAGTTGAGGACTCTCATCAATGTATTCGATCTAGAGAAACCCCACCTGAGGTTAAGCCATACCATGTTATGGTCGCTGGAGGCCAGCGTATCTCCTACCGATACCTCTGTGACGCTGTCTCCGTTGGTGAATACCAGGTCCAGTATCGCCTGGTTTCTAGTGGGCTCCAGTACCATTTGTTTAAGTCGTGCACCCTTTATGGAGGTTAATATTCTTCTGCTGCCAAAGGTAGTCGCAGAGAGTGTGTTCCAATCTGCATCGGGCATGTTGAAATCCCCTAGCAGAACTGTGTCCCCATGCAAAGTGATGTTCTCTCTATCCTCGATCAGTTCTATATCCTTGTCTTCCTGTTGTCTAGGAGGTCTATATACCACACCAAGGTATAAGCATTTTTCGTTCCCTCTGGCCAGGTTCACCCAGAGGGATTCCCCGGAGTATCTAACATCTGTGATTCTGGTAGTCTTGATATTTTCTTTAATGTATAGTGCTACCCCTCCTCCTAACTTGCCCTCTCTGTCATGACGAAGCAGGTTGTAGCCCGGTATAACCATATCCCACCCGTGCGAGTCTGTGAACCAGGTCTCAGATATTGCCACCACATCTAGGTCTGTGATTTGGGAGCGATTTTGGCTGACCCTTACTCCTATGGCGGTTAAAGAAATATGACCACGCGACACCCCTTTACCGGACGTTGCATTGGTTACCAGTGGAGGTGCGTGTGAAATTCAAACTCGGTTGCTTTTGTTTTAAGGCTCTATTTGATTTATTTCCAAATATATAAAAGAGCTTTTGTCTTTTACAACTAATAGACATAAAAGAAGCTCACATTTGAATTTTGTTCCCCTGCCTGTTAAAGGATGTAAACTTAAAAAACATCATCAGCATCTTCTTTCATACCAAGCAGCAGCATGGGGCAAAGAGTTAGATCAGCTGCTTATGCTTTCTGAAATTTATGGGGAATTTAGAAAACATTTAAAAACATTGAAATATTTAGGTGGTTAATTTGTGAAATTTTATTATGCAATAATCAGATCTTTTAGGGTTTTTTACTCATTGGTTTTAACTTTCTAATTCTCTTCAGTTCTATTGTATTTTAAACAATGTATTTGTAAATGATGTAAACCGCATAGAACTTCACGGCTTTGCAGTATATAAATAAATTGTTATTATTATTATTAAATATATACTGGACAACACACAAGAAATAAAAATTCCAGAGTGCAAACTCACTTTTTTTTTTTTAAATGTTGCCATATATTCAATATCTGCTTATGCTCAACTAAACGTATGTATACTAAGTAAATGGGTTCTACTTTTTCCCCCTGAAGGCAATAAGTTTGCTGCAAATCTTCCAAAATGTTCTTTCATTTGAAGGAACAAATTTCTCAGTTGGTTAATTCAATAACAGGAGATTAAGGCTCCAGGCAGCATCAGTAACACCGATTCTTCCTTTATTTTACTGGGTAAATACTCCCAGGCTAGCTTCCTAGCTACTAAAAAAACATTTTTTTTCCTTACCTCTAAGTTTCGCTTCTAGAATCTTCTCTGAAAATACCAGAGTAATCTTATATAATCCCCTCCTTTTAATAAGCCATGGTAGAGCTTTCTACTGTGGCCCGGAGTGCTACATACTTAGACATTCATAGAATTCCTAGGCATTGGAGCATTTAGCCCCCTGGTCTTGGTAAAAACTTCTACTGCGGCTTAGTAAAAGAAGGCCAATATTAGAAACTATTTCCTGACCTCTTATCAGGCAAAGCTCCTGCTGTAAATCATGAGGAAACAAGTGATTCATGAAAGTTTTCAAAAGATGTACAGTAGCTAAGACTTACGCTGCAACATTTGTTAGCTGTAGAACCAAAATTTAACAAACTAAACATTGAAAATTCCATTTTATGATCATAACATTGCAGGTATTTTTCTCTTACCTTTTAATGCCCACTGTATCAGAATATTGCAACAGATGGGACTCCACATAGTTCATGCCAGGTCTTGTGAGCTGTTCACAACCAAATATCATTGTTGGTAAAAAAGTTATGATTAATTTTCTTCTAGAATTGTTATTACTTCAAGTAAGAGCAAAGATCATCTGTATAAATCTGAACTGGCAAAAACAAACAAAGGGGCCTCTCCACTGGTGTTTTTGATGGATTTAATTGCTGTTTAAATCTTTTATTAATTTTTCAAAGGGGTTATTCCATGTCAAGTGATCAAGGGCTCCCTGCATGACCATCACGGATTTTGATAAAACTTTATGCACAAAGTCCCACATGTATCAAACGAACTTTGGTAAAGTTTTAGTTTCGCCTGTGGAATATTCGTGGAGATATAGCCATTTGTTTGACCCCATACTGCAATGACATACAGTACGACAGTGACATTCTGACAACTTTGAGACACAATATCTCACGAGCTATGTTTCCAAAAAAACTGAAACTTAGCTACCCTGCACAACTTTTGGAGCTCTATTCAGTGCTACCAATAATAATTTTTGTCGTGAATGGCTGAATTACAGTAAACTTGGCCGAAAAAATTAGTGCTCCAAAAAAAGTCAAAGTTTGACATTACTTAGCTCCCACAATAATTGAGTAATAAATGCGAAATTTGGCGCATAATGTCTCAGTACAACGTTGTTTTCAAAAGTACAATTTCAACCTCCAAGCTCTTTCCATTAGTTTACAAATTAAGTGTAAAGTTGCTAATTTGTGTAAAAAGGCCAAAAATAGGGTATTTTCAGCCTGCTTTTACAGAAAAATACCTTTCAGAAACTCTTTCAAATCAGTCTCATTAGAAAGAGCATATTTCAAACCCCCTAGAAAAGTGGGCTTCATTTTTCAACGCAGGTTAACAATGCCCGAAAAAGGGGGACAAAGTTGGGAGATGTCACCATGGCAACGGCCTACGTTTCAACTTACAATTATGTCACTTTTCACACTGTTTTTCCCTGTTTATTTTTACTCAAGCTTTGGGTACAATTATAGTGTTCTTAATTAATGATTATTCCTAACTAGAAATTGAGGTGATAATTTTGTTGCATGCAGATCACAAATTACAATCTCTACTTTCTTGGAAACTAAATCTCTCAATATCTTAATTCACTCTCTCATCATTTCTAAACTGGACTATTGTAACGCGCTTCTTATTAACATAACCCAAAAAGAAAATAGACGTCTCCAAATTATCCAAAATACAGCAGTTAAATTAATATTTAATGCAAAGAAATTTGACCACGTTTCACCTTTACTAATTAAATTACACTGGCTGCCCATAACCCATCGAATTACCTTTAAAATATTATTTTTAGTCTATAAAACATTAAGCACCAATGAACCTCAATTTATCTCAAAAATGATTGTCCCACATAATTCTGCTCGTTCTCTAAGATCTTCTTCATCTAATTTGCTTTCAGTCCCATCACTAAGAATCATAGGTACTAGACGCAATGACATTTTTTCAGTAAAAGCTCCCACACTATGGAATGCCCTCCCAAATTTTATTAAAAATGAAACCGACCTTGTAGTATTTAAGAAAAACTTGAAAACATATTTATTCCAGGACGCTTTTGACCTATAAAACACCGTCCTTCTAGATTTCTGTATTCTTCTTTCTTTTTTCTCTTAACCCATTATTACCTAATTTGTTTTTATCCTTTGATGTCAAACTCTAACAAATAATAAGATTGTAATTTCTCCCCTCCCTTCCCACCCTTTCTTGTTTGTCAATCTTCGTTTGTCCTAAAAATGAATTTAGTATATTAAATGTATGTCTGTCTTTTAAGTGACCTTGTAACCTAAATTGTATTACCACACTCTGATGGTTTTTTAACTGTACATCGCTTAGATATCTTGATAAGCGATTCATCAAATAAAGGTAAACTTGAAACTTGAAACTTTTCTTTTTCAGATCCACATTATTATTAATTCAGTTTAAAATGGATGCCAATGAATCGACTAATAATAATCCTTTTCTGCCAGACTGTGCCATTGGGCAAAAATTGTTGTCAAAGTGTCATGACGGCACATTTTATTCTAAAAAATGTGGGCTCATTTTTTTACATAATTTGTCAACCGATGAAAAATTGCTTATCACTCGGCGCTCTGAAGTTGAACTGATGGATAAAGACCAAATCTGCCTCCACCACAAAGCAAAGTATCTCGACAAATACGAATTAAAGCAAACATCGTGTTGTAATCCATTTGAAAAGAAAAATCACATTGTTCAAAGTGGATTGTTAAAAGTCGATCTTGCCATGTCTAATGATTTTAGAAAAGTGGCAAAAATAAATATCAAGCCAGGTCAGAAACTTTGCAGTAGGTGCAAAGCCCAATACGTTTCAATGAGTGAAGCTACTGCAGCATCTTCATCTTCAGACGATTTTGATATCAGCATCTCCGATGCAGTTGATCAAAGCTTGACTGCTTTAGGAACCTCTCCATTGAAAATTCGAAGGTTAACTAGTAGAGATAAAGCCGGCTATGTGATACGAAAAATTGAACGTGTGCAGAATGTGATAGCCAAGAAGATTACATCTGCTGCTGGAGTTTCAGCTGAAGAAGTTGGGCCGTCTCGTCAGTCTGTAGAATGCAAGTTATGTGAAGATTACACTGACCTCATTGAAGAAATGAAAATGAAAATTGCAATATCCAACAGGTCAATGAAAGTTCAATTATTGACGATGGCCCCAAAAAGTTGGTCAATAAAGGAAACAGCAATGAAGTTTGGCGTTTCAGAGCGCATGGTCAGAACAGCCCAAAAAGTAAAGAAAGAGAAAGGCATTTGTTCTATACCTGATGCAAAAATTGGCAAGTCCCTTCCAAAAGAAATTGCAAATAGAGTTCAACATTTTTACGAAGACGATGAATTCAGCAGAATATGTCCTGGCAAAAAAGATTGCATTTCAGTCCGCCTTAATGGTTTAAAAGTACAAAAGCAAAAGCGGCTGCTGTTGTGTAATTTAAAAGAGCTGTACGTGGCATACTGTAACAAATACGGAACTGAAATTGGTTTTTCCAAATTCTGTGAGCTCAGGCCAAAGTGGTGTGTAACCGTTGGTGCATCAGGTGCACACTTCGTGTGTGTCTGCACGATACATCAAAATGTAAAGCTCATGCTACAAGGCGCCAATGTCAAAGAGAACTACAAAGTTCTTATGGAAAAAACTGTGTGCGACCTAAATGTCAAGGACTGTATGCTACAACGATGTCAAAACTGCCCTGGTGAAGAAGCACTAACAGCATACCTGGAAGAAATATTCAAGGATTTAGATCCAGAAGAATCAATAGAATTTAAGCAATGGGTTCACGCTGACCGTGAAACATTAGAAACAAGCGTACTAACCATGGACAACTTTATTGAAAGACTTGCAAGCAAGATTTAGAAGTTGACAAGCCACCATTTCATTTCAAAACATCAAAGTGAATATTTGAAGATGTTGAAGACAGGCTTAAAAGAAACGGAAATGATCGTTTTGATGGATTTCGCTGAAAATTACTCATTTGTTGTACAGGATGCCGCCCAAGGCTTTCACTGGGAAAATTCACAAGCTACGGTACATCCTTTTGTTGCATATTACCTCAATGAAGTGGGCACATTGCAAGTTGTAAACTGTTGCATTATTTCTGATCATATGCAACATGATACAATATCTGTACATGTGTTTATTCAAAAGTTGATCGAATTTTTGGTAACTCAAACAAACATTACCAAAATATACTACTTCAGTGACGGCTCAGCTGCACAATATAAAAACTACAAGAACTTTGTGAATTTGTGCAATCACAGAAATGATTTCAACATTGAGGCTGAATGGAATTTTTTTGGAACTAGCCACGGAAAATCACCCCTGCGATGGAGTTGGTGGAACAACTAAACGACTGGCTGCCCGGGCTAGCCTCCAACGGATCAACGGATCAAATATTGACGCCAAAGGATCTATTTAACTTTTGTGACCAAAATATACACGGAGTTAAATACATTTATGTTCCAAAAGAAGAAATTGAAGAAAGCAAAAAGTTTCAAGAAGAAAGATGGCATGAAAGCAGCACAGTAGCCGGTACCAGAGAGCACCACCAATTTGTACCAGTCGACTCAAACTCGGTTCGTGTCAGCAAAGTTTCAAATGACACAATAAATTTTGTTGCCAAAATTTCTGATACTGCCATTCCAAATTTGAAAGTGTCCGAAATCTTTCCTGGTTGCTACGTTGCCTGTACTTACGATAATCAATGGTGGATAGGCAACGTTGTTGAAGTCTCAATTGAACAAAATGATGCATTGATAAAATTTATGCATCCTCATGGTCCAGCTCATTCGTTTTATTGGCCAGAAAGGCAAGACGTTTGTTGGGTTCCAGAGCAACACCTCATCTGCATGCTTTGTGCCCCTTCAGTTACATCATCCGGCCGCCAATATCAATTTCCAGAAACTGCATTGAAGAAAGTGGCTCAAAAATTTAACAGAATGTTATAAAGATTGCTGGCAATTAAAATCAAAGTGGACTTCACTTCGGCTTGGGAACCATATAAGATACCCAATTTAGGCTTGGGAACCTAGGATAAGAACATAAGAACATAAGAAATTGCCTCCGCTGAGGCAGACCAGAGGTCCATCTCGCCCAGCGGTCCGCTCCCGCGGCAGCCCATCAGGCCCATTGCCTGAGCAGTGGTCTCAGACTATCCCTTAACCTACCTCTACTCCTATCTGTACCCCTCAATTCCTTTATCCTCCAGGAACCTATCCAAACCTTCTTTGAAGCCTTGTAATGTGCTCCGGCCTATCACAGCCTCCGGAAGCGCATTCCATGTATCCACCACCCTCTGGGTGAAAAAGAACTTTCTGGCATTTGTTCTAAACCTGTCCCCTTTTAATTTCTCCGAGTGCCCCCTTGTACTTGTGGTTCCCCATAATCTGAAAAATCTGTCCCTGTCTACCTTTTCTATACCCTTCAGGATCTTGAAGGTTTCTATCATGTCTCCTCTAAGTCTCCGCTTTTCCAGGGAGAACAGTCCCAGCTTTTTCAGTCTGTCAGTATATGGGAGGTTTTCCATACCCTTTATCAGTTTAGTTGCTCTTCTCTGGACTCCCTCAAGTACCGCCATGTCCTTCTTGGACACCCTAATCATTGGCTTTGGAACCAGAAAGATACCAACAAAAGGCTTTGGAACCTTGACAAAGAAACCAAATGCGAGGCTTGGGAACCTGGATGAAGTGGCCCACCCGTGGCTGGTATTGCACAGCTATCGGGCGTGACCCCTATGGCGATGGGGTTGCCAGTTCAAACTCTTGAACTGGTAGTGACAATGTCACCATGGACCAACGCAATAGAGTAGTAGTAATACTACGTCAATACAAAACTGTAACTTTAAAAATGACAGAACTATGTTGAAATAGAGGTTGTTGCCGTGGCAACGTCTCCCAACTTTGTCCCCCTTTTTCAGCCATTGTTAACCTGCGTTGAAAAATGAAGTCCACTTTTCTAGGGGGTTTGAAATATGCTCTTTCTAATGAGACTGATTTGAAAGAGTTTCTAAAAGGTATTTTTCTGTAAAAGCAGGCTGAAAATACCCTATTTTTGGCCTTTTTGCACAAATTAGCAACTTTACACTTAATTTGTAAACTAATGGAAAGAGCTTGGAGGTTGAAATTGTACTTTTGAAAACAACGTTGTACTGAGACATTATGCGCCAAATTTCGCATTTATTACTCAATTATTGTGGGAGCTAAGTAATGTCAAACTTTGACTTTTTTTGGAGCACTAATTTTTTCGGCCAAGTTTACTGTAATTCAGGCATTCAATCAGTGCTCGGCAAAAATTGTTATTGGTAGCAATGAACAGAGCTCAAAAAGTTGTGCAGGGTAGCTAAGTTTCAGTTTTTTTGGAAACACAGCTCGGGAGATATTGTGTCTCAAAGTTGTCAGAATGTCATTGTCGTACTGTATTTCATTGTGGTATGGGGTCAAACAAATGGCTATATCTCCACAAATATTCCACAGGCGAAACTAAAACTTTACCAAAGTTCGTTTGAGACATGGTGGACTCTGCATATGAAGTTTCATCAAAATCCGTGATGGTCATGCAGGGCACTTTCCAAGAATCTGATCACTTGACATGGAATGACCCAAAGTTAACAAAAATGCAGTACAGTATTTACACAAACAGCATTATTCATATATGCATTTATAATCAATCAAAATCCCCATAGCATGATAACCCCCCCACCCCACCCAACCAATATCTTGCAAGAGAATAAAACCATGACATAAATATCTCTCTCCCACCCTCCCTCCCCCTGGGAGTGTGTGCAATATACCAACAGGATCACAGGGAAACCCCTCCCCCCAACAAAACCAATTACAACGCATCCATAAAAGATATCAAAATTGCTAACATATTATAAAACACACTTCAGGCACTGTCAAGACACTTGGAAGCAGCATAATTTAAAAAAAAATAAAATAAAATAAAACCAGTCTTAAGTCCGTTTTGGGCCTGGGGCACTAGTTGTCCAAAACTGGCAGTGTCTAAAGTCCATTGTCGAAAAATACGTCCAAAATATATATTTTTTTCAAGAATCATCTACTTCTACATCCAGCCATTTGATCGTCCAGACCACTAAGTTGTCTATCTTTATACCACATTCTCGTCCAAAAAATCTTCTATGTCCCAAATGCCTAGAAAAAGACCTTTTGGATGTGGGAGGTAGTAGCAAAGTGATTGACTGGCCACCCAGACATGGCAAAACAGTAAAGGGCACTGTTGTGAAATTCACAAAAAGGGTGCCACAAACATTTCACCACAACTCCCTTATAGGTCATGGTGAGCTCCCCTAAAACACCCCCAAAACCTACTATACCCACCTGTCTACCACCCCAATAGCCCTTATGGCTGCAGGTGCCACCTATATGGTAGTAGAGTAGGGTTTGGTGGGCTCACATTTTTCACCATGAATGCAGTGGTTAGAGTGGCTTATGGGCCTGGGTCCTCCTTTCTATGGTTCACTAGCTCACCCCCCCCCCCCCCAGACTACTTAAGTCACCTCTATGCAGCTCTACTAGGCTTTCCTATGCCAGGTGCATAGGTTCTGGAGGCAGGTATGTACGGGGTTTTTTTTATTCACCATGTACGTTTGTACATTTTTATTCCGATTTTTATGGCAGGGTGTGTGTGTGTTTGAGGGGGTTCAGTGATCACTGGGGGAGTGTATAGGGGTCTGTACTTTGTCCCTACAGTTGTTATTTGGTCACTTTGGATACCTTCTGGGCACTTATCTATTTTTAGATTGCCTAAGTCACAACATATAAGTTCCATCTAGGCAGTCTTATTAAAAACTTTCGATTATCACTGAAGGGCGACTAAGTCTAGGTCGGCCTAAATCCAGTCTACCTCCCACTTTAACCACTCCTTGAAAAATGCCCCTTTTTACTCTGGGCGCACAGTAGCAGTCAAAAGGCCTAAGTTGCTTTTAGATACGTCTAAAACCTGTTTTGATTATCAACACTTGAACGACCTGCCATGTCGTCCAAGTACCTCTTTAAATCTTTGCCAAGTCGTCCAAGTACCTATTTAGGAGGGTTTTAAGACTTATTTCTGTTTCAATTATGAACCTCTTAGTCTGCAAGTGGTAGATTATCAGACATCGTACAACTCTGCCAAGGCATCTATTATTATTAAAAGGCCGCTGTGTCATGAGGGACAAAATCTTATTTTTATTCAGAAAACTATTTGCTTGGTTGACATTTAACATCATACTGCATTTATAGAACTGAAATCTTAGTTGTCAACTCACTTGCTAAAGTATCAGAACTATTCAACTTTTGATCAACATTTTCATCAGAAAGGAAACAATATTTACATGTACAAGAATACTTACCCTTTCTTGCAATAAATCAAAACAAAGTTTGTTTTCACTGGTACCAAAATTCAGAATGCCCTAAAAAACAGATCATTTAATTACAGACCAGTAACAAAGAGCATATAAATCCTCCTGTGCATTCATCTTCAGACTCTGATAAAAGCTATTAAAGTTAAAAAAAAGGCCCCATTTAAAAGTTCTACTAAGGGGTCCTTTTATCAAGCTGCGCTAGCGGGGTTAGCGCGGACATTTCATCACACGTTAACCCCTGCGGCAAGCAAAAAAACTAACGCCTGGTCAATGGAGGCGTTAGCGACTAGTGCGGCAGGCGGTTTAACGCGCGGTATTCTGCGCATTAAACCCCTACTGCGCCTTGATAAAAGGACCCCTAAATGTATATACATGTTTATTTAGGCTATTTAAACTATAGGATTAGTTGCCAGCTATGACAGATTTGGGACTAGAAAATGAATTTTTCAGTATTCTTGCTCGCCAGCTGTTAAAGATGCCACTTCTTGACGCTCACTCTGTACAACTGACACCAGTAAACAAGTCAGCAAGATTTTGCTAAAGGATTAGGGGCCTCCATAGATACCATCCAGCACAGCTCCCCAAACATCGTTTTCTCATAGGCTATCACTCAAAGAACAAAATCAGTTTAACTTATCCCACTATTAACAAAATTACAATGACACAAGCAATTTCAGGTTTCTGTGTACAGTTGTAGCTCAGCAACAAAAAAGTGGCTTGTGTACTACCAAAATCATATTTTCTACTTAATGGCTTTAATAGCTTTTGCAATCACTAAACTCACACAGGAACTGAATTGGTCTGAACAATGTGTTCAATATCTGCATATAAGTTTTTTTGTATAGACAGTACAAGGATAATATAAAGTGTGCCAAGCAGTTAAGGCAAAAATACGTAAACACATTGCATTTGCCACCTAGTATATAAAAAGATATTACTTGTGCTCAAATAGACGTGTAAACTTTTAGCACAATGGGGCGCTGAGACCTTTCATTCTTTCTTTGCTTCCTGCTCCCCCTGTCCAGCAGTACCCCTTCCCTGCTCCCATGTCCAGCAGTAGCCCTTCTCCCTTCCTTTTACTGCCCCCTATCCAGCAGTACCCCTTCCCTGCTCCCCCCTGTCCAGCAGTAGCCCTTCTCCCTTACTTTTACCTTCCCTGACGCCAGGCCAGGTGCGTACAAGCGCTGGGACCACAAGCCTTCTCCCCCTTGCAATCAATACTGATGTCTGAGAGGAAATTCCAGGCCAGACAATCGCTGCATGGCTGGCCCGGAACTTCCTCTCTGATGTCAGAATTGACGGCAGGGGGAGAAGGCTTGTGGGCCCAGCGCTTGTATGCATCTGGCCTGGCGTCAGGGAAAGCAGGGAGAAATCGGTGGAGGGAGAGAGAAATTAAGACAGAAAGAAAGAAAAAGGGGGCAGGGAGAGAGAAAGACAGAAAGAAAGAAAAAGGAGGCAGGGAGAGAGAAAAAAAGAAAGAAAAAGGGGGCAGGGAGAAAGAAAAAGTTGGACTCATGGATGGACAGAGATTCTGGTTAGGGAATGGAATGAGATCTGGAGGACAGGCAGAAATAAATAAATATTGGATTTACAATCAGAAGGAAGTGCAACCAAAGACTTATGAAATCAGACAGCAAAGATAGGAAAAATGATTTTATTTTAAGTTTAGTGATCAAAATGTGTCCGAATTTATATCTGCTGTCTATATTTTGCACTATGGCCCCCCTTTTACTAAAGTGCGCAGGGAGCCTATGAACGTCGGGAGCAGCGCTGGGCATTCAGTGCAGCTCCCTAAAACCTGCTATCGCGGTTTAGTAAAAGGGGAGGGAGTATATTTGTCTATTTTTGTATAGTTGTTACTGAGGTGACATTGCATATTTCAAAGTCATCTGCCTTGACCTCTTTGAAAAAACCCCAGAATATAAATAATTAACATTTTCTTCAGTACAGCATGCTTTGTGTTTTTTGAAATTTCTATTGTTGGTAGATCATTTTGACTTGGTCATTTAAAAAGTAGCTGGCAAGCCAAAAGAGTGTGGGCACCCCTGACCTAGAAGTTAAGTCTTTGTCTCAAGAGCCTGCTTTCAAAACCGAGGTAACCAGATTTGCAGGGGGAGATATTGTAGTCTGTTAAGTTTATTTAATTAATTCGTTTTCTATCTCGTTTTCCCCAAAGAGCTCAGAACGGGTCAGATGGTGGTCTCTGCAGGAGGGATGGGAGAAAATTGTAACCTGAAACCACAATTGTCAAAGCTTCGGGAAGCGGATTTTTAAGGGCGTGTGGTTGAGGTCCCCGAGATCCGTATATTACCCAGTCCCTTATAATCCTACGCAATCACACCCAAGGCCGGCGCTACGGGGTTGCAGAACAGGGAAACGTGTCTTTTTGACTTCCATACCACAAGCAGCCTTTCTTGTTTACGTTCTGACCCTCTACGTATCTTAACATCTGCCCTAGTCCTATCTCACCGTTTTAGGGCTGCGGACACGGTTACAAGGATGCTCTAAACACAGGCATAAAATTACGATAACAAAACAACCTTTCCTGAATTTGTTTCTACAGTTCCCGGAAAATGCAGTACTACGCATAGGCAGCGCAAGAGGCGCCACCCTTCCGAGATACGGGGTAGAACCAGGACACGCAATGACGTCACAGCCCAGCCGCTGGAACCTGTTCCAGCTGGTAAACGAGTACCAGGCAATCTACCGCAAGTACCAGTAGGGATGCGCTCAGCCCGTTTAACATCCACCCCCCCCCTCTTCCTCCTCCTCCTCCATACCTCTCCCTTCATACCTGTGGATTACAGTCCGAATGGAACGGGTCCTGGATATACATATCAAAGCCTTTACTTGCGGCACCGGTTCCGGGGCTGCCAGTAACGCGAGCGCCTCGAGCTGACAGATAGCTCCCATGGCTGCACATTTATCACAAATGCGCTTTTCAACTGAAAACACGATCAACAAACCGGGGGGCAGCAATAGCGGCCGCCTCGCCTGCCTCGCACGTTTTAAAGAACGGTCATTACGTCACAAAGGCTTTTGCTCATCCATTGGTTGAGCTCCCGGCAAAAGCTGACCAACCACTTGATGCCGGCCTACTCAGTCTCCGCCTCCTTTCTTCTCCTAATGGTAGAATGGTTAAATTTTTTTGGAAGGGATTGAGACTTATGTACCACCTTTTTGTAATTTTGCAGCCCCTTTCAAAGTGATTTTTACAGACAGGCACTTCAAGTCCCTGTGGGCTCACAATCTATCTAATGTACCTGGGGCAGTGGAGGATAAATGACTTGCCCCAGGTCACAAGGAGCAATGTGGTGCTGAAGCTGTAGCTCTAACCACTCGCCTCCACCTGTACAAACTTGATTACAGGTACATGCCGGTCGAGAAAGCTTTCTTAGACGCCAGAAAAAGGGAACCTTATAATGTTTGCTCATTCAATTACAATCCCAAACAAACCTTACCATGTCCTAATTGATGATGCGAGTTAGGCAGAATATACTGTGGTAGGGCCACCACTAGTGCTGTCCGATTCAGGAAAAAAATTTGATTCGATTCAGCCTATTGAATTGATTTTTTGGTTCGATTCGATTTTCCTGCCCAAGTGGATGTTTTTTTCAAATATCCTGGTGGGTTTATTTTATAACCTCTTCACCCACTTTGCCCTCTCCTGGCGCTGTGGTGTAAACAAAATAAACAAACAAAAAACACTTTTCCTCTCTCTCTTAAATCCTAGCTCACATTTGTGGTCTAACACCATAAAATAGAAAATAAAATTATTTTTTCTACCTTTTGTTGTCTGATCATTATTCAGATCTTATCGGTCCCAGGCTTCAGTTGTCTTCTGCTAACTTGCTTCTTCCTTCTTTCTCCATGCTAACCATCTATCTTCTGTCTCTGTTCTCCCCTGGCGGTCTGAAATCTTTCCTTTTTTTCATCTCCATCCACAGATCCACCTTTTCTGAATTACCCTTTCATCCTTCATCTCTCTCTCCTTTCCCACCACCCCAGGGTCCACCATTTCTCCCTTTATCTTCCCAACTACCCTCCTATCCAGTATCTCTATCCCCCCTCCACACCATTCCTTATGTCCAACTTCTCTCCCTTTTTGTTCCTTCCCTCCCTAAATCCCATTGTCCACCATCTATCTCCTTCTCCTGTTTTTTAGCTCCTTATTTCTTCTATCCTTTCCCCCATCTCCCCTCTAGTCCATCTACCCCCCTCCACCACGTTCATTTCTCCCATCTCCCCATCTCTCCTCCAGTCCACCAACTCCCCATCTCACCTCTCCCTCCATCTACCTTTTTTATATTTTTTTATGGCACTCCTAAGCCCCCACCCCCACCACACCCTTCCCAAAGAGGTTTGCCGGTGGCGGTAGCGATCCACTCCTGCCACTACTCCTAGAGTCTTCTCTCCACTGCAGCCCACCCTCAGTGAAAACTTCCCATTTCTGCTTGGGCAGCAGAATGGAGAGAAGACGCCCAGAGTAGCAGCAGGATAGTGAATTGAATTCGCTACCACCGCTTTTGCCTGGCCAGGGAGGAGAGGAGAAAGCCTTGCTTGCGGGAAGGAGAGCACCTTGCTGTCCCGATCTGCACCAGAGATCCGTTCGGGCTTCCCCTCTACTATCGGAGTCCTTGCTTCGATGTAACTTCTGGTTACTTCCGCCAGCAGGGAAGTCTAATAAATATCAACCCACCCAAGCTTTACTAAAAATTGTAATACAATTTTTTTTCCCATTCATTTTTCATATACACACAATATACACAGCAAATATAAATCTCAAAAATGACACTTCTCAATCCCTACATTGAAAATAAAATCATTTCCCTACCTTTGTCTGGTGACTATTTTTCTGAACTTTTAACTATGTTTCCTGAGCCTTCTTATCTATTGACTGTTTTTCTCTCTGTCTTGCATCCATCTTTGGAATTAACATTCAGTATTTCCATTTTTCTGCTTTCTTCTCAAAATCTACTTTTCCATGTCTTACCTTCCCATCTCTCTCTCTCCTTCCCTCCTTATTTCCATGGTCTGACATCTCTCTCCTCTCCTTCCCATAATATGGCATCTCTCTTTACTACTACTATTATTATTGCTATAGCGCTACCAGACACCCTTTCCCTTCCATTCCCTGGTCTGGCATCTCTACCTTCCTTTAGTCATCTCTCCTCCCACCCCTCCCAGTGTAACATTTCTCTTTCCCTTCCTCCTTTCTGCCCCCTGCAGTCCATCTCCCTTCCCCCTTTCTGGCCCCCCCTTCCAGGCCAACATTTCTCCCTCCTTTCCACCAGTCCAACATTTTTTTTCTCTCTTCCTCCTGCACGCTTCTCCTCTGGTCCTCCTTGCCTCCCCCAACCAACATTTCTCTCTTCCTCCATGAGTCCAACTTTTCACTCTCTGCCCCTCCCCCTTCCCCAGAGTGTAACATTTCTCCTTCCTGTCTTTCTGTCCTCCCCATCCATCGCGCCCTCTCCATGAGTCCAACACTTTCTGCCTCCTGCACGCTTTCTCTCTGTCCTTGCCTCCTTCCCACCTTCCAACCCAACATGCTCTCTCCCCATGCACCATCTCACCTTCCCCTCCAGTGTGTAGCACCTTTCCCTCCCTTTCTGCCAGGTCCAGCAACACCTCTTCTCCCTTCCTTTTATCTCCTCCCTATCCAGAAGTACCTCTTCCTTCATCCCCCTGTCCAGCAGTAAAACTTCCCCCTTCCCCATGTTCAGCAGTACCCCTTCTCCCTTCCCTGTCGAGCCTAGCAGCAGCTCACTATATACTTTTAACTTTGGCACACAGCTGCCGCTAAGCAGTAGTTTACCCCCGGTTTCATTAGGCAGCCTCGGGCTTTTGATAAGCCGGCACACTTCAATGATGTGATGCAGGCTCACCTAGCAAAGGCCCAGAGGCTGCCTGATGAAACCGGGGGTAAACTACTGCTTAGCGGCAGCTGTGTGCCAAAGTTAAAAGTACACAGAGCTGCTGCTGCTGCTGCTGGTCAGGGGTTGTGGAGTCAAGGAAGGTATTGCCCAGTGAGCCGCGGCACACTTAAAATCTCAAAAGGCACACTAGTGTGCTGTGGCACACAGTTTGCGATACACTGCTCTAATCTAATTTTGTAGCTGCTTTATAGACAAGGCACTGCAGACAGCAGTATTTTGCTCCTTTAAATCTAAAAGGGCATTAAGTAAAACTAAGGGCCTGTTTTACAAATCCACACACCAACAGCCCTGAAGCCCTTTAAATCTCCATGGGCCGCTAGTGCGGCTTTGTAAAACAGGCCCTAAATATCTAAGAGCAAGGGCAGGCAGGAAAGGTAAACAGCAGGTATAATGAAAGCATAAACCAATCCTACTAACTCAAAGAACCATCCACACATACTTGGAGAAATAGTGGGAAATTTTCAAATATCATGTACCTGGTTAAAAGCAGTCTGAAAATTGCTTTGGAGATGTTATTACACACATAGTTTAATATTCAAAAGCATGAAGTCTTTTACTGTTGCTCAAAGTAGTAGATCAAAAATAAATTTTAATTTTAATACCTAAGTACAGTGAACACATGAAAAAATTATTTAAATAAAAGGTAAAAGAAAGCCAATGCTAATGTTCAGTTGCTATTTATCATATATTGCCTCACCAGGGCTGCTCAATTCCAGTCCTCGAGCTCTACTGGCAGGCCAGGTTTTCTGGATATTCGCAATGAATATGCATGAGAGAGATTTGCCTGCACTGCCTTCTTGGTATGCAAATCTCTCATGCATGTTCATTGTGGATATCCTGAAAACCTGGCCTGCCAGTAGATCTCGAGGACTGGAATTGGACAGCCCTGTCTCAGACTGTATGAATAATTTGGTAAAAAGAATTATACATGCTAAATAATGTTAACATATTTAACTCTATACAAAATTCTATACTGTATAACAATATGTTGCCTATAACCCACTTAGAACTCTCGAGATTACACACAATACAGGGGTCTCCACCCAGTCCAGTTTTAAGGATATACACACTGAATACGCAAATTTCTCTCATGCATATTCTTTGTGGATATCTTGAAAACTAGATGGACTTGGTGTGGCCTGAGGACTGGGTTGAGAACTCCTGGACAAATATACTTTTTGAGTAAAAAATAAAAATACTACAAGGAATGTAACTTTTGCTAATGTGTTTTTTTAAAAAATCCCAACAACTTTATTGCACTACAATTAATCCACTTTGCTTTTAGTGAAGCTAAATTTTGAAAATGATCATCTCGCATGTGAGTACACTTGTGAGTCATTAATTCAGCACAGCTAAAAAGGTGTTCGATTACTACACTAGCAGGAAGTGGAATGTCCAGTCTCATTTTAAAATAAAGGTCTTTCAAATGAGGACAGGCTAGGAAACAGTGATGGAAATATGATCCTCTTAGCTCTTGTGTATTTTGTATTGTATGACTACTTAACTTTTATTATATATGTGATTCAATGGTAAACAACCTGTGCAGTATAAAATTTTTAAAATAAAATATTACTGATATCTTGTAATTGGATTTGTAGGTATTGGTCAGAGGAATCTCTGTAAAACATTTGATTTCCTTTTAGCAAAGAATATACTGTTCTCATAATCAGTATCTGCATTAGCAGTAGTGCTTTCTAATTCATCACTTGCATCTTCATTGTTGTAATCACTGTCATAAAATTAGAAGCATTGTCTATTGTTCTAATGAATTTTCATTTGATGGAAAACTTTAAATATCTTTAAGAACTGAGGCAAGAATGTCAAATATATGGGAACTTTTAAACCAAGACAAGGAGACTTCCTCTTTAGAGACTTGTCATTCCACTGTAGCATTTTCCATGGGATTACCAGCCATCGGTTTTGATAGAGACATAGATAGATGTCTGTTCACCAAGAACTGGAACCAGCTTTGGCTCCGCTTCAAAGTGACCCAACTCAGCACTGTTCTGTGTGGATGGAGACCAAAACCAGTTCATCCAACATAGGCTACTCCACTATTCTCATGGCCTATATTCACTGAACAGCAACATTTAAGATCAGATGATCCACTGTTTGTGTGACTAGGTTTACAATAGCAAAATCCTGTTCCAGGTTTTGATGTTTTACTGGGTTTACTGAAGAATCATCATTTGCATTGAACTTTTTACTGCATACATCAGATGTAACTGAGTACTCATACAGTAACTAGTTACATTTACTTACTAAACAAAACAGTCTTGCAGGAGTGTAGATGAAAGCTATTGGATTTGAATGGGGTGGGTGTTCTCCTAGGGCAGGGGTGCCAAATTTGGCTTGCAGGGTAATTAAATTTGGCCCGAGATTTGGCCCGCCGTTCTTTCCCTCCCTCCATCCTGGCTTCCCGGTCTTATCTTCTAAGCAGCCTGCCAAGGATCGCTGGTCGGCTGTTAACGAACCTAGCAGGCTACTCTTCGCTTCTGGTAACCATGGAAGCAGTTGCTTGAGCAATGTCTGAGGAGACCAGCGAGAAAGGAGGTAACTGGAGGGGTCTCATGCACTCTCACACAAGGGACTACCTCTATGGCTGCCGCCATTGATCCCAGGACCTGCATATAGCACCATGCCATGGGAGTTGGCCTCTGAAGCAGATCTAAAATCTGCTTCTGGATCTTCAGTCTGTATGGCTCTGGAAGAAAAATCTAGGGATCTTTTCCAGATAAGCCCCGCCACCCAAAAAAGATTATAAAAAGAGACGCGATCTGTATAAAGTAAAGTGGGGGGGGGGTTCCCCCCCCACGCCCCCTGTTGGAGCCCTGTCGACAGTTTATCCTATTTTTTATAATGTTAAGTTTCATATCCTCTTTTTTATAATCTTTTTTAATATTGTTAAGTTTCATATCCTCTTTTTTATAATCTTTTTTTGGGTGCTCCGATGGGGGGGCGTGTGGGGGGAACCCCCCACTTTACTTTATACACATCGCGCCGCGTTGTGGGGGCATTGTGCTGAGAACTTCACTGGTTAAGGTTGCGTGCGCTGGCAAAAGGTGGCGGGGCTTAACTTTCGGCGCGTGCACTTTTTCCATTAGTGGCGGGGCTTATCTGGAAAAGATCCAAATCTAGTTCAAGGTCATGTCGAACAAAATTCCCAGGTACTCCAGGTGCTAGGTCAGCTCCAGCTGACCCTTCTTGAAGTTGACAATCCATCTCAAGATCTGGAGGAGTTGGACCACTCTCAAAACTGTCAGTTCGCCTTCCTCCTTGGACGGAATTCTGATGAACCAGTCATTCAAATATGGGTGCGTTTGGATCCCAACCTTCCGGAGGTGTGCTGCCACCATTACCACCACCTTGGTAAAGGTGCGAGGTTCTGCTGCTAGGCCAAAGGGGAATGCCAAGAACTGGAAGTGCTTGCTCTAACACATGAAACTGCAAGTACATCCTGTGGCTGGGAAAATGGGAATATGGAGATAAGCCTCTGTCAAATTGAAGGAGGCCAGAAATTCCCCCGGCGTCACTGCCGCTATGACCATTTGAACATTAACCAACTTGAGGTCTAGAATTGACTGACCATCCTCCCAGTCTACATCAGACTGAACTTCCTGGTCCAAGCCTGTGTCTTTGATTGGTTGGGGTGCATGCTAGAACTACTCTGTGCCACTGCCTCTGGTGTGCTGCAAGGATATGCTAAGGACCCTTGGCAGTTCAAATAGGCATTCCACATAAGGCTCACAAAATTTGACAGTTTACTGCAAGCAATTTGTGAGTTCAGATGCAAAACCCTATGGGTTCAGGACCGCTAGACACATTGCTCTAGATAATATGCCATACTTTGTAACATTTTTACTGCTATAAATGTCTATCACCTATGTTTGACTTATTCTTGCTGTACATTGCTTTGATTAATTTTCTTCAAGACATTGGTAAATAAATCTCAATAAATAAACTATTTCAAACTACATTGAATTTGGTACAGGACATTGGGAAAAATCACCATAAGCATGCAAATGCAGCAAGGCATAGACTCTCTAGCTCTTGTTATGCTGTAATGTAAACACTGGAGGTTCAGCTCAATAAGGATGTAAGATTTCCAAACTCCAGATATCATTGGACAAATATTCACAACACTGAATCTGCTGTCAGGTTTCCTCTGAATTCTGCTATATAGCTCATTCATTAAATGGCACTAGCCATGAAAAATCAACTTTCCTCTCCAAAAGCAAGATTTCTAAGCACTCCTTTGCTGTGTGCGTCTGAAACAGATCTACAGCAATATTTTACAGGCAAGTGTTCCTTATATTTTAATATTATACAACATTAGGCCTATTAGTGAGTTGTGGAATTTGTAGTGAGATGTCCTCTTACCACATTCCTGTTAAGATTACCCTCATTTCCTCTGGTTAAGAGTGAGGGCTGGGGTCAGATCCAGAACTCCATCGAATCTTTCTCTTCGGCGCCTTTCTTGCCTGGAGCCAGCCATCTTCAGCCCTCTAAAGGGCTCTGTTACCCTGCACGTGGCTGATCTATCTGTGGCTTCTTCAGCACAGTGAGGGGAAAGGAACCCAGTTGTTCCCCTCACTGCACCGAGCAGAACAGAACAGAATGGATCCACTGGAAACTTTTTGTTCGGCAGGAAGCCTGCCCTTTTCTTGCCCAGAGCCAGTACCAAGCAGATCAATTGGAAACTTTCTTTGGCGTGAAGCCCGACCCTTTCTTCCTAGAGCCAGCCATCTTTTCCAGCTTTAAAGGACTGCTAAGCAAGGGCCCTTGGTGAGTTCCTTTCGTGTGGGCCAAGCAGGACAAGGCCCAAACCATGCCAAAACCCCTCAAGACCCCTAGCCAATCAAATACACCAAGCCCTATCTCAGCTGTCACACTTATACTTCCCATAATGGCTCTCCACATCCCTGTCATCACAGGCTAGGGACGCTATGGAGACCTGATAAACCGCTCTCACATGAGGCAAATGACAGTCAGAACCCCCAACCTCATAAAAATCCCAACAAATACAGAACTACCCAAAACAAACTCCATCGCAGCAGCTCTAGTAAAAGTCAGATCTGTTAACGGCAAAGACTTCATCCTTCTAGATGCCAAAAAAGACAACAGATGGGATCTCCTTCTAGTGACTGAAACATGGCAAAAAGACAACAATGGGGCCACCCTGGGTGCACTATGCCCTCAAGGCTACCAAGCACTGGCATGTTCCTGACCCCCCCAAAAAAGGGGGTAGGGTTGCAGCTATCGCAAAACTCCATCTCACTAGAAGGTCTGGATGGTCTCATTTTCTCTATAGGCCATGACAAAAAAACATATTTGTATTAATCTACAGATCCCCCTCCTCCCCTATGTCTGTATTAGACGAACTAATAACCATTATAAGTGACCTCTCAGTCAACCACAAACAAATTATTATCTTAGGAGACTTTAGCTTTGCTGAATACCCAGACATCACCGGTGCACCAAGGGAATTCACAAAGACACTGTCTGACCTAGGTTTCATCCAACAAGTCAACTCTCCCACCCACTCCTCCGGGAACACTCTAGATCTCATCTTCATCTCTAAAATACCACGAATGACCGAGACCGCAAATTGCTGACCGTGAATTTGTGGGGGAGCACTGTATATTTATACTGGAAATGCTGCAATTTAAACCACCCTATGTCCACTAAGTCTGTATTTGTAAGTCTGCATGTTATGTCTATATTGTAATTGCTATAATCTAAACCCCTTGTCCATGCTGCAAATGCTGAAGAGTCTATGTTTCGCTAACGTTTGTCCTACCCATACTATGAATGTACTTTTGTAACCCGTTTTGGGCTCCTTTGGGAGGACGTGCTAAATAAATGTCTAAATAAATAAAAAATAACTGGTGCTTTCTATGAGATCTCATGTCCTCTTCAGTCCCTTCATTATGTGTCCTTTGGTTTTACTGGCCCTTGTCCCTTTAGTGTGGTTACTTTTCTAAGTGCTAACCCCCAACAGCCAAGTCCTTTTAATTGTACAATCAAACAAAAGTTAAAGATTAGGTGGACCTAATGTTAGTTGTCAACCCTAAAGATACTATCCATTCCTGGATTTACATAATTACATACATGGAGATATAGTCCTAGTTTTCTTAGGAATATTAGCACTAGGACTCTTGGGACTAAAAGATCTCAATATGTGAATTTCGGAAAAATGGCAGGAGAAGGGAGATATGGATATATTTGTCTCTAGCATAACAAATGCACAGGAGGCAGGTCTCTTTCAACTGAAAACAAATTCTAGAATGAGAGGTGAAAGGGGACAGACTCAGAAGTAAGGAATTTATTTTTACAGAAAGGATGATAGATGCATGGAGATGACAGAGATGGTGGAAATCAAGACTATCTGAATTCAAGAAAGAATGGGACATGCACAGAGGATCTCTTAGGGAGAGGAAGGGATAGTAGAAATTATGGAAGAGTAGACTGGATACACCATATGGTCTTTATCTGCTGTCATTTTCTATGTATGAAACAAACAGGACTGGATCGGCATCATCAGGAAGTTACTGGGGAAGTTAGCAATCGTATTATGTAAGGTTGCTCTTCCTTGTGCTACATAGCTAGAAAATACTTCTGTAAAAAGATCATTTAATAATTAATCCCAACATTTCACAAAATACCCCCAGCACAAAACTCTGAAGTGTACAAGCATTGTACCCAGACTGATGTTATCAAAATCAAAAGCATGTACCTTATTTATTTAAAATACTTGTAACCCATACTACCAAACAATTTCACAATAAAATCTTAAAACAGAACAAAAAATTGAGTAATCCACTAACTCGTTCTCATACTCAAGTTTACACTGGAACAGTTAAGAGACGTTTTCTAAATATAAAACAATTGCACAAGTTTGAATGCAATTTACATTGCTCAGTATAAATAAAATATCTGCTTCTTTTCTCCTGATTGTTCCTCATTTCCCTTTTTTTTTTTTTTTTTTTAACAGCTCTCTTTTGCCTCTTCCCATTACATAAGAGAAATCAATGGAGAAAACCTGGGGTTTGGTGGGAGGGAAACAGGTTAATAAAACCCAAACTAAAAAGAAGGGACATGTAGCTCATCTCCCATACATACTTGTATGTTTATGTTGCTGTTTTCAGATTTATCAAGGTCATCACTCCCCTTCCCTTCCTTTGTTTAATCCTTTCAGTTTGTTCACGGTCAAAGAAGATTCGTATTCCAGTATGGTCAGACACAAGTTTCAGCCAAAAATGGATCTTTCCATAGTTCATGATTCAGAACTTACCTTTGATGTTGTTCAGAGAGATTTGAGGGTTCCATCTAGAGTCCACAAACCTTCACTGCATAAAAATCTATTATAGGACAGTATATTGTAGTGTTTCAGAATCCATATTGGATTGGACAAATCTGGAGTTTTCAGTATGAGCAACAAAGGCTGGTACAAGGTCTGAGATCTCACAACAAACAAATGGCTTAAAAGATGCAATAGGGGATGCCGAGATGGAATAGCATTTTGAACAAGTTACAGAACTTAAAACAAACTGCATTCATACACTTCTTAGTGAATCAAAGCATGTTTGGTGCATTTACAGTATATGTAAAAAAACAAACAAACCCTGAAATGACCAATTATATGAATTCATTTTGTAAAAATAATTCTCAGATTTACAGCTTCCACTGAAACATTACACAGTCCAGTATTCTTAAGGACTACTATATACTTTCAATATTGCATCCAAGCCACTTTATTTCAGTACTAGACATGAAATCCATAGCTGCTGTCCATGATTATCCTTGAACTGTAATTTCTGAGAAATAAGCAGTTTCTAGAATTTATGTTTGTCTTCCTTAGTATGAGACAAATATCCTTCATTATGCAGTCTTCTTTCATTCACTTATTTATACTCTCCCAAAAGTTCTCTGCAGTAAGCATCGGATCATAGATTTTCAGGCAAGGCTGTAATCCAATGGACATTTAACTTGCTAGTTTAAGAATTATTTTTTCTCAGCAAAAGCAAGACACTTTTTTTTAGAAATAATACTGTCCAATAAACTCAAACTATGATAGCTCTTGGGAAACAAAATGGTGAATCACAAAATAATTAGTATTAATATTAGAAATTTAATTAATATACACCACACATACTTTACACAAAATAAATTGATACAAAGCTTAAATAATTTATGCTACTCAAAAAACATTTCCAAAATTCTTCAACCAATTTGTACATGAAATCAATTTATGTAAAAATAAAAGAAGACTAGAATTTTTCTTTTAAAAATCTGACAGTCTATAATTCACATCAGCAGCAACCCAGTACATAAGGGGGGTGGAATACAAAAACAAGACATTATGCTAAAGTGACTTTCTGCCCTGCTCTTACAGTGCCTCTGCTCTGACCTTTCGTCTTGCCAGGATTCTGGAAATTATCATAGCTGGAAACAAAGAAAAGAATGTGTTACTGGGGCTATGATTGCTGGAGGTCCTGCTCAGAAAAAGCTTTCCAGCTAGAAGATAGACTGGAAAGGCAACATGGTTACCGACAGCCCTAGGTTTTATCTTTTGCTTTAAACACATAGCAACAATCCAACAGTTGTTTTTTGTTTTGCTTTTTTACTATAAACTTAATATTCTGTCAATCTGACATTTTTTAATAGAAAATATGGCTATAGTTAACAATGTATTTGTTGCAGGTCTGTTGGGTCAGATTAATTAATCTGTGGAGTGAAGTGGGCTCTTCTCTGCTGAACTGGGAGAGAAATAACTATAGTTGCAAACCACTGATACTTAACTTATGGACAAGTTAATTTTGGCCTCTTTATTATTATGGGCAATTGGCAATTCTAGTTAACTTTTTTTTAATAGAGCTGCAGTTTGACTAAAAAATTTAATCACAATTAACCACACAATCAAAAGTATTTTTCTGTTTTAATTATTGATTTTTTTGTTTATTTTCCACTGAAGCTCTCTGTAACTCTGGGCAAACCACTTAACCCTCCACTTCCCCAGGTACAAAGTATACACAGAAAAGTAGTATATTAAATCACATCTCCCTTTCCCATCATAAAGGAATGATAATCTTCCTTCTTCTGACCCCCAGATACAACATCTCTCCCTTTATCTTTCTTCCCTCCTTCTCTTCTTTCCCCTGGTCAATTATCGTATTTTTCGCTCCATAAGACGCACCGGACAATAAGACGCACCCTAGATGTAGAGTAGGAAAACCAGAAAAAAAAAAATTCTGAGCCAAACTGTGTACTAATATACACCAGGCTCTGCACCCAGCCCCGCTCACTCCCTGCTAGGCTCTGCACCCTTTCTCCCCTTCCCTGCCAGGCTGTTCCTTTCATTTTTCATATACACACAGCAGATATAAATTATCAAAACTGACACATTTTGATCACTAAATTGAAAATAAAATCATTTTCCTACCTTTGTTGTCTGGTGATTTCATGAGTCTCCTTCCTTCCTTTCTTCACTCAGGCTCAACAATTGTCCCTTTCTATTTCCTCCCTCCCATGTCCTGAGTTTGTGCCTCCTACCCCTCACTGCCTTCCAAACCTTTGTCCTTCCTGCCGCGTAAGACACTGCTTTCCTCCCTCCCTGCCATGTTGAAGCCTGCCTACCCTTCGCCGATTCCTCTTCCTCTGTCCCGGGTCCGCCGCCGCTGCGCCGCCACTCAAAGAAGGGAAGGGCCAGCGTGCGATTGCATGTCGCCATCCCACAAGCTTTCTCCCGACATCGGGAGAAGGCTTGTGGGCCAGCGATGTGCAATCGCTGAATGCTGGCCCTTCCCTTCTTTGAGTGGCGGTGCGGCGGAGGCGTCCTGGACCAGAGGAGGAGGAATCGGCGGAGGGTAGGCAGGCTTCATCAGCGCAGCAGGGAGGGAGGAAGGCAGTGTCCGACGCAGCACGCTGGCCCTTACCTTCCCTTCCTGGAGTTGCAGCGCAGTGGCGGCCAGCATGGAGCAGCAGCAGCGGCAGGCAGGCGGGCGGCAGTCAGCCCGCGTACCCCCGAGTGGGACATTTTGAAAAGGTACAACGGGGTGGGTGGGGGTGTTTAAAAAAAAAGAAGTTACCTTCGCTTTATAAGACGCACCAAAATTTCCACATTTCCAATTTTGGGTGGGGGAAAAAATTGCTTCTTATGAAGTGAAAAATACGGTATCTCTTTCTTCCTCCTCCCACTGTCCAGCACCTCTCCCTCTACCCACATAAGCAAAACACAAACTTGGTGGTAAGTAGCACCAAGCTTTCTCATGGCTGCTGGAGCTCACCGCCTCAGCCATATTTTCAAACAGTGGCCCCTCTAGTTCTGCTTACAGGTCTGCAGTTTGCTCCCCTTCCCCCACCCAATATTCACCATCTGTCCCTTCCCTCTGATCTACCTTAAAAGGTGGCCTTCTGCTGGTCCCCAGGATTAGCACGGTTGCACATATGCTGCTTCCTGACTACTATGAAGCTCTCCCTCTGTCTCATCCTGCCTCCTCTGACATCACTTCCTGTTTAATATTTACATGTCATCTCCTGGACAGGTTTTTCAAAGCTTAGGGGTGCAATACAGGATTTATGCAGATGATATTCTTTTTCCCTCCCTATCAACGGCCGCTGGAATGATGTTGAGATGCGCCTGAACCAATATATGATGAAAGTATGTGAGTGGATGGTCTTTATTTAAATGTTATGAAAACTGAAGTGATGATTGTGGGGAAGGAGAATGAGGTTGATTTGATTGAGGCTTTGAATGTTATGGGTAAGCAGATACAGTTAAAAGAAGAGATTACTGCTAGGTGTCTGTCTTGGTATGTTTTTGACTATGGGAAAACAAGTTCTGAATGTGATTCAGAAGGGCTACGCTTTGTTTCGTGTACTGTATAGGTTAAAACCCTTCTTGACAACATGACTTCAAAACGGTTGCCCAATCATTACTCTTGAACAAGTTAGATTACTGCAATTTGCTATTTCTGGGTTTGACAAAAACCAAGTTGAAGCATTGCAAGTATTGATGAATTCAGCAGCTAGGTTGATTAGCGGGGTTTCGAGGACAGCACATATAACTCCTATACTTAAGAGACTTCACTGGCTGCCAATGGAAAAACATACAGTGGAACCTTGGTTTACGAGCATAATTCGTTCCAGAAGCATGCTCATAAACCAAATTGCTCGTATATCAAAGCAAGTTTCCCCATAGGAAGTAAGGGAAACTGATTGGTTCCACCTCCTCCCCCCCCCCACGAGGCTACCGGCGCTGCTCCATTCTCCCTCCCCCCCCCTTGAGGAATCCGACGCTGTTCCAAACCTCTCCCCGCGATCCAGCTTCCCCCCCGTTCGCGTTGCCCCCTTCCACCGTGATCCTACTTTCCCCCCTCCCGAGCAGTCAATGACACCTTTTACCCGACTTGGCACCAGTGCTGGTGCCCGAAGATCCTCCCTCTTCTGGCGCGGCTGGGCAGTGCGTCGGAGATCCTCCTTCTTCTGGTCTGGGCTGGGCTGGACTGACTTTGAGCATTTGCGCATGCTCAAAGCCTTCTGGTCTCGCTCTCTTCGAGATTGAGAGCGAGACCAGAAGGCTTTGAGCATGCGCAAATGCTCAAAGCCAGTCCAGCCCAGCCCAGCCCAGAATAAGGAGGATCTCCGATGCACCACCCAGCCCAGGCCGCGCCAGAAGAGGGAGGATCTTCGGGCACCGGCACTGGTGCCAAGTCGGGTAAAGGGTGTCATTGACTGCTCGGGGGAGGGGGAAGTAGGATCGCGGTGGAGGGGGGCAACGCGAGCGGAGGGGGGGCGCTCGTACAGCGAGGCAAGCTCGGTTTACGAGACACCAAGTTTGCGAATGTTTTGCTCGTCTTGCAAAACACTCGCAAACTGGTGCACTCGTAAACCGAGGTACCACTGTATTCATTTTAAGATTTTATCTTTAGTACATCAGTCTGTGTTCTGTGCCTAACTGGTTTCAGGATCTTTGGGAGGTCTATAGACCATCGTGAGCTTTGAGATCAGATGGTAGTATGCGATTGATATCTCAATCGGCTGTGAACATAAGGTACGTGGCCATACAACTAAAAATGTTCTCATGCATGGGTGTTTCTTTATGGAATAAACTATGGGGTCAACTCAGACTATCCGGATCGTCTTAGCTTTAAGAGATTGCTTAAAACAAAGCTTTTTGTCGATGCATATGTGTGAACTGCTCCCTAGGATTTTGTTCAACATTTAACTATAATGATAGCGAGTCCTTAGGTTGCACTTTTTAAGTTGTTTTGATTTACTGTATAATGTTATGCATGCACTATTTTTATGTATGTTATCCTGGAAATCACTGAGACTCCAGGCAGTATATAAATTTTTTAAATAAATAAACAAACTGTACCATTCCCTGAGTTTTTGCAGCCCAAATGCATGACCTTGCGTTTCTTAGCATTAAATTTTAGCTGCCAAATTTCAGACCATTCTTCAAGCTTCCACAGGTCTTTCTTCATGTTATTCACACTATCCTGGATGACTACTCTATTGCAGATTTTGGTATCATCCGCAAAGAGGCAAATCTTACCCGACAGCCCTTCAGCAATATCGTTTATAAAAATGTTAAAAAGAACAATCCCAAGAACAGAACCTTAAGGCACACCACTGGTAACATCCCTTTCCTCAGAGCGATCTCCATTGATCACTACCCTCTGTCACCTTCTATTCAGTCTTTAAGAATTGCCAACTAGGGTGAATAAGCACAAACAACTCCACATTCACATGGAGAAGACAATGGAAGAGTCCAAAATCGGACCAGTAAACACTGTTGGATACTGATTAGAACAAGACTTTTCAGAACACCCCACAATTTGCCAGTTAAACCAGGTGAACCAAATGCTGTTGCTCTTTAAACTCCCCCAACAAGCTAACACAATCAAAAAACCTGCAGAAAATAAACCATACTCTTCGCAAAAAACACCAAACAAAATTACAGGGTGGGGGGTCTGTGCCGGTCTGGAGGGACTAAAAAGAAAATTAGCAGGTAAGGCCTTAACTTCTTCTTCTTTAGCATCTCTCCAGACCGGCACAGAAACGGATGGGATATACTAAAGCAGTACCCATCATGGGTGGGACTCCTGAAGGGCCACCACAAGAACATGCTCACCGAATACTGCGTCCCGCAATGCCTGAATGTCCACCCGGTAGTGTCGAACAAAGGAATGGAGAGAAGGCCAAACCGCAGCTTTACAGATATCCACCGGAGGTACAAGCGAAGATTCAGCCCACGAAGCGGAAATGAGCTTTGAGAAATTCCGGAAAAGGCTTCTTTTGGAGAAAGTATGCCGAAATGATAGCCTCCTTGATCCAGCGTGCAATGGTAACCTTGGAAGCACCGTCCTCCTTACGACAACCTGCTAAGAGGACAAAAAGATGGACCAACTTACGAAACTCTTGGGTCCACTGAATATAAGAGCGAAGGACCCTACAGGTATCCAACTTACGAAACTGCCTCTGCTCCAACGAGCTCTTTCAACCACCCAAGACTGGGAGGACTATGGAATGATTAACATGAAATGGCGAGACCACCTTCGGGAGAAAGGAGGGAACAAGCCGCAGCAAGACCCGCTCCATAGAGAACTCCAGGAAGGAAGGCCTACCCGAAAAGGCCTGCAGTTCCAAAACTCATCTCACGGAAGTAATGGCCACCAAGAAAACTGTCTTAAGTGTACAGGCGCTGAGAGGCTCAAACAGAGGACAAACGAGCACGGAGAGAACCAGATTGGTATGCCAGGCAGGAACTGACAACTGAACTGGTGGCTGGAGCAACTTCACAGCTCTCAAGAACCAAATTACATCCAGAGAAGAGGCCAAATGCTTACCACGCAAAAGACCGTGAAAGGAAGATAAAGCGGCAATCTGCATCTGAAGGCAAAATCAGGCAAGACCTCACTCCAGGCCATCCTGAAGAAACTCCAAGATGTGAAGAAAAGCAGCTCCAAGGGGAACTACGCCATGCGTGGAACACCAAAAAGTCGCCAAATGTGAGCCCTTCCAAGAACCAAGTCGTAAGACAAAAGGGACCCGGATCGAACATTAGAATGGGAGCCTGAATCAGAAGATCAGACGAGAGGGGCAACAGGAGAGGATCTGGCACTAGCAGATGATCCTGATCCACATACCATGTGCTCCTGGGCCAGTCTGGAGCCTCAAGAATCATGTGGCCTGTGTGCTGGGCAATCTGAAGAAGAGCTACCCACAAGAGGCCAAGGAGGAAAGACGTACAGCAGGCTGCTGTCAGTCAAGCCTGCACCAGCGCATCCAGCCCTTTGGCCTGGTAATCCCTGCGGTGACTGAAAAACCTTGGTGCTTTGTCATTGACACTCATAGACATAAGATCCATGATCGGCCAACCCCAGGACTGAAAATCAACTCGAAGGCTTTCAGCCCAAGACACCATTTGACAGGATCCAGCGCAAAATGACTGAGAAAATCCACCTGGACATTGTCCACACTGGCAATGTGGGAAGCTGAGATGTCCTGAAGATGAGCCTCCATGAGCAGAGAGGTCTCCAGCGCCACCAGACGACTCTTGGTGCCCCCCTGACTGACATAGGTCACCGCTGTGGCATTGTCTGAGAGAACTCTAACTGATTTGCCCTCCAGCAAGGACTGGAATTCCACCAACGCTAGCTGAATGGCTTTGGTCTCCAGAACATTGATTGACCAGGATGCCTCCACTGGTGTCCTGCTGCCCTGAGCCAAGAGACATTGAGCTCCTCAACTGAGGAGGCTGGTGTCCATAAAAAGCACCATCTACTGGGGCTGATCGAGACTCACTCCCTGAACCAGGTTGGAAATCTGGAGCCACCAGCTTAGGTTGCACCAAACTAAGCCCCTGAGCAGGATTGGAGAGTCCAGATCATGAATCTGTGGCAACCACTGCCGAAGAAGCACATACTAAAGAGGATGCATGTGAGCCTGAGCTCACTGGACCACCTCCAAGGAGGCCACCATGGACCCCAAGACCTGCAGAAAGTCCTGCGCCAGAGGACATTGGCAATCCATCAAAGAGTGAACCTGCATCTGCAATTTGCACACCCTGGCCTCCGGAAGGAAAACTCTCCCCAAACTGGTGTCGAAAAGCATGCCAAGATACTCCAAGTGCTGAGACGGAGTCAACCGACTCTTGGCCAAGTTGACCACCCAAGCCCAAGGACTGGAGAAACTCCACAACTTGAGCCATGATCTGGGAACTCTCCTGCAACGATTTCGCTTAAATCAACCAATCGTCCAGATAGGGGTGCACCAGAATGCCCTCCTTGCACAAGGCAGCTGTCACCACAACCATAATCTTGGTAAAAGTGCGCAGCGCCTTAGCTATTCCAAATGGAAGCGCACAAAACTGATAATGCTCTCCCAAAATCGCAAAATGTAGGAAGCGTTTATGAGAGGCATAAATGGGAACATGCAGATAGACTTCTGTCAGGTCGAGAGAAGTCAAAATTTCCCCAGGCTGAAAGGCCAGAATTACCGATTTCAGGGTTTCCATGCGAAAAGACAGAACTTGAAGAGCTCTGTTGACACCTTTGAAATCCAAAATGGGCCAAAAAGACCCCTCTTTCTTTGGCACCATGAAGTGCGAATCTCCTGAGGAGGCACTGGGACTACCTCTTTGAGGTCCAGCAACCTGAGCAGTGTCTGCCGAAAAGCCCTTCTCTTCCAAGTTAACTGATAAGGAGAGGAGAGGAAACGATCTGGCAAAGGATGTGAAAACTCCAGAGCTTAACTGTCCCGACTCACCTCCAGGACCCACTGATCCATTATGATCTCAGCCCATCCCTGGTAAAACTCCCGCAACCGGGCTACGACTGGAACCCTGGGAAGGACCCACAATGAATTATTGGGCTGGATAGGCGACAGAGGAGACACTGGAGGAGTTATGACCCCCACACCCCGGCGGGCCTCCCAAAAGTACTGCATGCATTGGAAGAAACGTCCTCTAGAAGGAAAAGAGGTTGCACCCCGGCCAGGTGGTACCTTCAAAACTCATTCAAATGTCCCTGAGCAGAACCATAAGACCATAAGAACATAAGAAGCGCCATCTCCGGAACAGACCCTAGGCCCATCAAGTCCGGCGATCTGCACACGCGGAGGCCTCGCCAGGTGTACCCTGGCATAGTTTTGGTCCCCATATCGCTCCAAGCTTCTCGTAAAGAGAAATGCATCTAGCCTACCCCTACCCATGTCACTTCATGCCACTCATAAGGAGATGTACATCTAACTTACACTTAAATCCTAGAATGGTGGATTCCGCAATTACCTCTTCTGGGAGAGCATTCCCGGTGTCCACCACTCGTTGTGTGAAGCAGAACTTCCTGATATTTGTCTTGAACTTGTCCCCCCTTAGCTTCAGCCCATGTCCTCTTGTCCGTGCCACATTGGACATTGTAAATAACGTTTTTTCCTGCTCTATTTTGTCGATTCCTTTCAGTATTTTGAATGTCTCGATCATATCCCCTTGTAGTCTCCTTTTCTCAAGGGAGAACAACCCCAGTCTCTTAAGTCTTTCCTCGTAATCCAGGTTCTCCATACCTTTCACCAGCTTTGTTGCTCGTCTCTGCACCCTCTCTAGCAGTATGATATCCTTCTTTAGGTATGGAGACCAATGCTGGACGCAGTATTCCAAGTGTGGTCTGACCATCGCTCTATAAAGCGGCATTATGACTTTCGCCGATCTACTCGTGATTCCCTTCTTTATCATGCCTAGCATTCTATTCGCGTTCTTCGCTGCCGCTGCACATTGCACCGACGGCTTCAGTGTCCTATCGATTAATACTCCCAGGTCCTTTTCCTGTTCAGATTTTCCCAGAGTTGCACCTGACATACTATACTTGTGTTCCTTATTTTTTCTGCCTAAGTGCATCACTTTGCATTTTTCTACATTAAACTTCATCTGCCATTTATCTGCCCAATTCTCCAATCGGCTCAAGTCAATCTGGAGTTCTTCACTGTCCTTCTGCGATTTGATGGCCCGGCATAGCTTTGTGTCATCTGCAAACTTGATGATCTCACTGGATGTTCCATCCTCTAGGTCATTGATGAAGATATTAAATAAGATGGGCCCAAGTACCGAGCCCTGGGGCACACCACTAGTCACATTTTCCCAGTCCGAGAACTTCCCATTTATGCCCACTCTCTGCCTTCTGTTCTCCAGCCATTTGCCTATCCATCTTAGTATATCTCCTTCTATTCCATGGCCCTGCAGTTTCCTGAGGAGTCTTACATGTGGAACTTTGTCGAACGCTTTCTGAAAATCCAAGTATATAATATCCACCGGTTCTCCATTATCAATTTGTCTGTTCACTGTCTCAAAAAATTGAAGTAGGTTCGTCAAGCATGACTTCCCTTTCCTGAATCCATGTTGGCTGGCTTTCATCAGGTCGTGTGTGTCTAGGTGCCGGGTTATGCTATCCTTGATCAGCGCCTCAACCATCTTCCCAGGGACCGACGTGAGACTCACAGGTCTATAGTTGCCCGGTACTCCTCTTGATCCTTTTTTGAATATCGGCGTGACGTTCGCTATCTTCCAGTCGTCTGGTATCTGCCCTGTTTTGATTGACAGATTGGCAAGTTTTTGGAATAGTTCTCCGATTTCCACTTTTAGCTCTTTCAAGACTCTCGGATGAATTCCATCCGGTCCAGGGGATTTGTCGCTTTTGAGTTTGTCGATCTGGCGGTATATCTGGTCCAAGTCCACGTCTACTGTGGTAAGGCTGTCCTCTGTTACTCCTTTGAACACTTTCACTGCTTCTGGAATTGTTGCAGTGTCTTCCTTTGTAAAGACAGACGCAAAGAATGAATTTAGTCTGTCTGCGATTTGTTTGTCTTCCTTGATGTACCCTTTCCTTCCCTGGTCATCCAGCGGTCCCACAGCCTCATTTGCGGGTTTTCTCCCTTTCACGTACTTGAAGAAGGGCTTGAAGTTTTTGGCCTCCTGCGCTATTTTCTCCTCATAGTCCTTTTTGGCATCCCTCACTGCCCTGTGACACTTCTTCTGATCACCCTTGTGTTTGTTCCAAGTTTCGATTGTTTTCGTGCGCTTCCATGCTTTGAAGGAGTCCTTCTTTTCTTTTATGGCTTCCTTCACCTCTTTAGTAAGCCACGCCGGCTCTCTTTTGCCTTTGGTTTTCTTTGCTTTGGATATCCTCGGAATCCTCCATCTTGTGAAGCCTAGCGAGGTCGGTCCTCTGGCAACCGAGGCACCTTAGATTCATTCAAGGTCTGAACCAGTTTATCCAACTCCTCTCCAAAGAGAAAGGAGCCCCGAAAGGGAAACTTACTGAGCTTAGTCTTAGATGTCGCATCCACCGACCAACCCTGAAGCCACAGGGTACAGCGGGCCGCTACACCCAGAGCCATGGACTTGACTGAGGCATGCAAAAGATCATAAATGGCATCAGAAAAATAGAAGCTTCCAGCTCAATTGTAGCTACTTCCTGATCCACTAAGGACCAGTCAGCTGACTCAGTCATGAACTTTCTCAGACCACCGGAAATAAGCCTAGGCTACCAGACCACCACAAATCGCCATCTAGACAGCCAGGGTAGTCACATCAAAACTGCATTTAGGAAGAGCGTCCATCTTACGGTCCTGATGGATGGGGAAAGAGCGGGATACTGACCGGATCCCTCTAAGAAGAGGGTCCACCATACGAGGGGGATCCTTAGCTTCCTTTTCAAAGTGTAAACAGAAGACACTTGAATTATGAGCTCCTGCAACTCTTCCCAGTGAAAAATGCACACAACAGATGCGTCCTCGCCAATCGGTGCCTCTGAAAAATCTCCATCCAAAACATACGAACCCCTTAACAAATCTGAAAAATCCTCCCCGAGATCCAAGTCCTCATCCAAAGAAAACGGATCAGCCAAAAAGAATCCTTGTCCCAAGATACCTGTGGCCGCTTGGATGATGGCTGAGGGGGCTGGAAAGAGGCAACCATAGCAGAAGACTATGGAAGACAACCATAGCAGGGCAGCAGTGGAAGGGGAACCCTCCCAGATGCCCCTGACCCAGGACCTTCAGCTCCCTGTAAATAAACCTTGTACATGCCAACAAAAAAATCAGGGCTAAACAACCCCAGGGGCAAGCCAAAAATCATTGTAGGAGCCAAAAACACATTTAAGACCTGTTCTTATTGTTCTAAGACAGGTGGAAGGTTGCCTGAGGCTGTGGGCAAAATGGACACGCTTCCCGCCAAAACTGAGGGAAGCGCCATTGCTAAACTGTTACCTGAAAGCAAACATGACACTGAAGCCAAACTCGACCACGCTACTACAGAAACACCGCTAGAAGCCCCAGCCGCAGTGACAGGGGCATCCCTAGCCACTTTGGCAGTTCGCAATCCCACATCTGCTAGACTGCCAGCCGCCGAGGAAGCCCCAGGCATGGGCGGCAGGTGAGGCTCGGACGTCACTAGCACCTCCCGCTGACGAGTGGTACACGCACAAAGGGGAGCCTGACATGCCAACACCCACCAGCCATATCCACCGCTTGGCGCCCACTTAAAACACACTTGTGTTGCTTATTTGAAGTGCTCATACTGAATGCACCAAAAACCCATGTACAACACCACCATACAAAAATGGCAGCCTCAGGACCACTTTATGCTCTGTTTATTTCTTGGGGTTTTTTGGGTTTTTTTTTTAACTTCTCACAGCTCACCAACTGTCAAGTTAGAGCAGACCCCACATGGCATTCTAAATTGTAGTCAGTGCCGGTATAAGTGGCAAAGTGTACAGTTGAGGCTCCTCTAAACACAGAAATCCTGGGAGGTGGGGGAAATGGGGGGGGAGGGGAAGGACTCAACCCTTTCAAATGTGGCACCCCCGAGGTCGTAGGACCCCCAAGAGGGTTCCTCAAGCTCTATCCAGACAGCAAAAGGGACCAGAAAAATTCCCTAACCAGATCCAACAGACCCAAAACAAACCTCAGCAAAGACTGCACAATCTTACCACTCCACATGCTGGAGACTGAGAGAAGACTGAGTGTAAGAAGGACTGCACAGCCCACTTGTACTGTAGCCAAAAGTTAGTGTGTCAGTCTCCACCTGCTGGCAAAGGAGCATAAACCATCCGTTTCTGTGTTGGCCTAAAGAGACGCTAAAGAACAACTCTTTGCCAATCTCTACAAAGAGGCATGTCAACCAACCAAATAACCTCAATGGCTGATGGCCCCGCACACTATAAAAGCTAAAATGTAACAGCCTTACTACGATAGCATCAGTTCACTCAAGTGCATGTTTTAGCTGACTATTAAAGAATTCAGGTGGTTGCTTTCTATTTCACATTTCTTTTATTATTTATTAATTTCATACTCCTAACATTCCCTCTCTTCCCTCAAGAGTTTTAGTGGGGAATAGTGTGGGGATTAGGAGATATGGAACACATGTATAAAACACATCACTTACAATATTCCAGTTTTCTGTCTCACACTTTAGAAACTTCAAACAATTTGTTATTGAAAAAATACAAATGAAAAAAAAAAAATTATATATATACACACACATATACACACACACACACACATATATATATATATATATATATATATATATATATATATATATATACACACACACACACATATATACACACATAAACACATACATATACACATACATATATACACACATACTTGGTATACTTACAGCTCTATAAAACTCTTCCAGTCTTTTTGACTGATTGACGGTCTTGTGTTGCCAAGTGCAATTAATAGATGGGACTGGCAAACGAACACATTATTTTTGGCTGGCCCAGCTTGACCATGGGACACATCCTCCTTCAAAAAATAACAAGGAAACTAGGTAAATGAGAAAATACAGATCAGACTCAGCAGGAAGAAAACAGTTAGTTAACCTTAAGGAGAGCAAAAACATGTTGTTTCTACTACTACTAATCATTTCCATAGCGCTGTACATTTTAAAACATTCAAGAGACAGTCCCTGCTCAGTAGAGTTTACAATCTAAACAATGGGAAGATTAGGTTCTTACCTCGATAATATTCTTTTTGGTAACAGGGCATACGAGTCCTGATGAGTGGGATGTATCAAAGCAATCCCTTGAATCTAAGGCAGGACAGTTGAGCCTTCCATTAATACTGAGGACCCCAAAAGCGATGTCCTTTTGTGCTGTCACATCCATTCAATAAAACTTTATAAAGGTATGAAGTGTGGACCATGAAGCTGCTCTACAAATCTCCTCGGGTGGGATCACCCAGGCCTCTGCCCATGAAGAAGCTACACTTCTCGTGGAATGTGCTTTCAAAGATATTGGTGGCTGTTTACCACAGCCAATATATGCTGACAAAAATCGCCATGTGAATCCGTCTGGAAACAGATGCCTTAGAAGCTGACTTGTCCACTCTGGCCATACTAGTTAGGCCAAAAAAATGATTGGAGATTCAAAAGTCATTAGTCACTTTGAGATAACAGAACTCTTCACACATCCATTAACTTCAACACTTTGTCCTGTTTCTTCAAACCCATGGACTGGAACGCAGGCAGTCGGACCTTTTGATTGACATGAAAAACCAAAACTACTTTCTGCACAAATAAAGGAACCATGCACAGAAAGACCCCAGATTCTTGAGGAACGGCTCTCTGCATGAAAGTGTCCGCCACTCCAAGACTCAACTTGCTGATAAGACACCAGAAAACTGTCTTAACCATACAATACAGCAAAGGTTCATAAGGAGTGTACTGACACCCTGCAAAACAACTTTCCACTCTCGACCCGCTAGTGCATACCTGCACCACATTCTCCATATGCCCTATGCTGTGCATCTATAATCTCTCTTTCTTCTCCAAATTTCAACACTGGTTACAGAAGGATCAAGATGGTACTAAGAGGTTTTTATGAAGTTGACTCCAACCCAGATTCTGCAATAGTTGGACCACTTTTGCCACTGCTTTTCCCCCTATTTGGCAAAGCTTTAGGGCAACAATCTGCCAAACTGGCCATAAGATTGTACAATTCCTTATCAAATAGCATTCATTCCTTAAAAGAGAGCCTGGCTTCATGTTGCTTTAGAAGCTGAATCTCCCGCCCATTGTCTGATTAAAACATTCTACAAACAGAGACAGCAAAAGCAGAAACTGCTCATAACTCTGATTATACCATATAGAGCAGGGGTGCCCAACCTTAGTCTTCTCCAGGCTGGGTTTTCAGGATTTACTAAATGAGTATGCATGAGATTTATTTGTGTACAATGGAAGCAGTGCATGCAAATAGATCTCATGCAAATTCATTGGGAAAATCCTGAAAACCCAAATGAATCACAGCATTGAGCAACCCCGATACAGAGCATTTGCTACATAGTCAACCCCCGCCATTACCAGCTGGGGGTAAATGGTGTCATCTGTTGTATCTGGTATGTCAAATGTGTACCATGAATGAGGTTGCTACTGCTGCCTTAATTCCCAAGGCCAAGGTTTCATATTGCCTTTGGAGGGCAACATCTACCCTTTGATACTGTATATAATTTAAAATGACACCTTCTTCACTAGGCAGGAAAGTATGCTTGGTAATCTGCGCTACCAATGAATCCCCTTGGCTAAACAGCTGATGAAATTTGGGAGCCATGTGATACAGCTTTGACATCATCCTAATAACCCTTAAGGAGCTCTCTGGGGACTCCCAATGCTCCGTGACTAGCATTGCAATGTCAAGATACAAGGGGAAAATGTAGTCCAAGTCTAAACAGAGCAGTGTAGCCAAGTCTATGGGACTTCCATATTTAATTCCTGCAATGAAACCATAATAATCTCCAGCTAGGCTGTCTGCTTTAAAAAGCGGCATACAATTGGGCCCTCCCCTTGATCAAGAGACAGTTTCTTGACTAATGGCTTCTGCCCGAGGCCCCAAATCTCTTAAGGGGCAGTAAAGGCATGGACTCTGACCACAGTCTTTCTCTGAGTGGTCTTCTGGTTCCTGATTGGAAACCTTCTCGGTGGGGGGGGGGGGGGAGTATAGTTTGAGGACAGACCTCCTTGAGTAGCTACAGGCATGCCTTCAGAGAGTGCAGTAGGACTCTAACAATCTACTTAAGCTTTCCACATGAGACTCACAAAAGCAGGGGTAAAGCCCTGAGTAGGAAGCCCAGAGGACCCCTTCAGGGACTCACCTTGTCAACTCTTGGGCTCTGCAGCCATCTACACATCTGCATTTCACAAAATCACTCTCCAAAGATTCCAGAAGAGATTTTCTCCCTGAAAACTGAGCCCCTTGCAATTTCCCAACCCTAGAGGTACAAGAGAAAACTAAGCCCAAGGCCCCTCCTCACGTGTTCTGTGGTACATAGAAACATAATGGTAGATAAAGACCAAATTGCCCATTCAGTCTGCCCATCCACAGTAACCATTATCTCTTCCTCTAAGAGATCCTACATGTCTATCCCATGCCCCTCAGCTGACCATCCAATGCAAATCTGGCATGATATAAAGGTAGAAGAGTCTGAGGAGTCCATTATAATTGATTTTAAGCAAAATTGAGACAGATAAATGCTTTTAAATATCGGGAAATTCAGGATGGCCACTATGGCAGCATTTTGGTGTCAAAATATGGCCTGGGGAAGCTGCAGCAAAGTCTAAAAAATTTGGGGAAAGGGTTTTTGGAGTTAGGAGATCTTATAGCTAGCCTGAGAAACCACCAAAACTGCAATCCTGAGACCTCCCCGATTTTCCCATAGGCTATAATAGCCTGTACTCACTGTGCTGTGCTGTGCTGTGAGAGATGCTATTGCCTGAATCAGCTCACACTGCAGTTGGATAGTAGAGAAGACCACTGTCTCAAACAAGCATATCCCAAGTTCAAGATGCTGCAATCTTCAGACTGCCAGTCGGTCAGACCCCCATGGATCTGGACACAGCGGGGGGGGGGGGGGGGGAGGGTAGGAAAACGCAGCCAGCACATGTCAAAGTTCTTCTGGACCATTGTGGGGTCAAACAGTCTGCATTCAAGCACATGATAAATCAAAAGCGAGCCTTGCTCCCAGGAGAACCGTCCCTGAGCTCTTTAAGTGCTAGTGCAGGCTGTCTGGACAGTTTCTTTCAAAGGGTTGCTCTGTTAGCTGAAGACTGCTACTCAGGTCTGCATCTAGGGTCCTCTTGAGCACTGAAAGCATCAGAATTTGGATAAAACCCCCAAATGTAACAAAACTTCTCAAAGCAGAACAGAAATACACCTTCCAGCTCACTGAGTTGAGGAAGGAGGTAGAGCTAAAGAAAAAGTATATGATTCCTTCTGCATAGCTCACTGTTAGGGGAAGTTAGCCCATCCGCCAGGACTCGTATGCTCTGTGTACTAGAAATATATTTGTTTCAACCAGATGGCCCAATAAATCTGTGTATAAGACCATACCACCTCAATCATTCTTGCAGGTTCTACATTAATACATTCCTTTGGCATCTCACAATATAGTAAAGAAAAAACTGTTACCGTGAAATGTACTGAACCTTTATATCTGTGTCTCAGGAGCATATGATCAGTTATTTTCAAAGCACAAAACAAAACTAGTTTTCCTTGCTGTCCCCCCTTTTTTTTTTTGTAAATTCTTTTGTGCATAACAAGATTTTTTGTTCATCTTTTTACACAGCTGGAGAATGATAGCAAGCTTTAACTTAAGGGGCATGAATTCTAGCTGAAGGTTCACCTTGAATCACAGCTCTACTGCACTTAGAATGCAATGAAGAGGGATGTACAAGACACTCGTTTTCTTAATAGTATATAGGTGATCTCCATGTCAAAGAATTCACTACTACCATAGAGCGACTAGTCTGGCTCTCTCTCAACATGAGTGTAAATAGTTGGTATGACACATTTAATTAAATGTTTATTAGAAATGAGTATGAGGATATATCATCAACAATATCATGCATTCAGGTACCACATAACAATGGAAAAGGAGTGCCACAGGTTTCATTATTTTTCCATCTTTTGAGGATATATCATACCAGTTAATGCCCTGGTGGGAAGAGTGTCATTGGACCCTAATCCAACAGGGCAGTAAAAGGGAAATATTGTTCTTGGATATCACCATTACTACTGTACATCTCACATCAGCTTAAAATCAGGGGCGTAGCCATAGGCCAGTCATGGCCCACCCAGTTTGGGCACAGGCCTGCCCAACCAGCAACAGAGGATATTGACTTCACAGGCTGTCGGCAGCAGTTCTTACACACTGCCACTGGCTGACCCAGAAGCCTTCCCTCTGACACATTAACATTTTGCATCAAAGGGAAGGCTTCTGGGTCAGTCACTGGCAGCGTGTAAGAACCGCTGCTGGCGACCTGAAGAGAAATGCTGTAAGAAGCAATGATGCATAGGTTGGGGGTTCAGGGTCTGCCCAAAATTGGCTGTCTGGCTATCCCTCTACTTAAAAGGATTGTATTTACCTCAGAACAGCCACAAACGTAGCTATCAGTAATTTCCTTGCATACCATTGAATGTCTAAATGTACTATATACACACAAAAAAACACTATAAACCAAAAACACAGTAGAAATCATTTTGAAAATTGTTATACCCCATTCTTGTAGTTGGCTTTGATGACACTGATTTCAGTCCTGAGTTGTTCTATTTGCTCCTGATTAAGCGCCTGGTATCCTTCTTGCGAAGATGTTATGAATGCTAAAGGCTGTGAGGAAACGAGATCTCTTATAATCAACCCAGAAAAATCGTGTGTTATAGAGTTTGGTCCAGAAAGGCACTGAGAATTCTGTAAAGACAGAAAGCATATCTATATTATTCAAAGAGACACTCATGTATTGCAGCAAATGAAGCATTGATTTCATAAAAAGCAAAGTTGTTCACCTGTAGCAGGTATTCTCCAAGGACAGCAGGACATTCTCTCATATGGGTCATGTCATCCAATGGAATCTGGTGTGGAGAACTTCCTAGTCATTGATGAAGTCATGTTTGGAAGTCTGCACTACACAAGCCCACAGGATCAGACAGTCTAATATAAAAGCTATTACAACACAAAACCTAGGGGTAGTGGGTATGTGAGAATGTGTGTCATCTTGTCCTTGGAGAATATTCAAGTTTTATTTAAAATTTGATTAATCGCTTAATCTTACTTCTAAGTGATGTACAAAAAATAAAAGGTTTAAAAACATTCAGGGAGATACAATATACGAAACATGGACTTAACATACTAATACTTACATTGCCAATGGGGAAGAGAGGTAAGAAATACAATATAAAATAGGAAAGAAATGACTATGGGAAAAACATAAAGGTAGGGATTTGATTTAATTTGTGTAATTATTGGATTGTTATTCACTTACCCCCTTTTCTACGAAACTGCGCTAGCAGTTTCTAGCATGGGTAGCCGCGCTGAATGGCCCCCACTGCTCCCAACGCTCATAGGAACTCTATGAGCCTCAGGAGCAGCGCGGGCCATTCAGTGCGGCTCCCCATAAGAACATAAGCAATGCCTCTGCTGGGTCAGACCCGAGGTCCATCGTGCCCAGCAGTCTGCTCACGTGGCGGCCCAACAGGTCCAGGACCTGTGCAGTAATCCTCTATCTATACCCCTCTATCTCCTTTTCCAGCAGCAAATTGTCCAATCCTTTCTTGAACCCCAGTACCATGCTCTGCTCTATTATTCTCTCTGGAAGTGCATTCCAGGTGTCCACCACACGTTGGGTAAAGAACTTCCTAGCATTTGTTTTGAATCTGTCCCCTTTCAACTTTTATGAATGCCCTCTTGTTCTTTTATTTTTCAAAAGTTTGAATAATCTGTCCCTCTCCACTCTCTCTATGCCCTTCATGATCTTGTAAGTCTCTATCATATCCTCTCTAAGTCTCCTCTTCTCCAGGGAAGAGAGTCCCAATTTCTCCAATCTCTCAGTGTATGAAAGATTTTCCATACCTTTTATCAGACGTGTCGCTCTCATCTGAACCCTCTCGAGTAACGCCATATCCTTCTTAAGGTACGGCGACACAATATTGGACGCAGTACTCCAGATGCGGACGCACCATCGCCCGATACAATGGCAGGATAACTTCTTTCGTTCTGGTAGTAATACCCTTCTTGATTATACCTAGCATTCTTTTCGCTCTCTTAGCGGCCGCTACGCACTGTGCCGTCGGCTTCATTGTCATGTCCACCATTACCCCTAAGTCCCTTTCTTGGGTACTCTCCTTCAATAACATCCCTCCCATCGTATAGCTGTACCTCGGGGGGTTTCTGCGTCCCACATGTAGTACTTTACATTTCTCAACGTTGAACTTCATCTGCCATCTTGTCGCTCATTCCCCTAGTTTGTTCAAATCCCTTTGCAATTCTTCGCAGTCCTCTTTAGTCCGAGCTCCACTAAATAGTTTGGTGTCGTTCGCGAATTTTGTTATCTCGCACTTCGTCCCTGTTTCTAGATCATTTATAAATATATTAAATAGCAGCGGTCTGAGCACTGAGCTCTGTGGAACACCACTCGTGACCCTCCTCCAGTCCAAGTTGTGGTCCTTCACTCCTACCCTCCGTTTCCTACCTGCCTAGCGCAGTTTCGTAGAAGAGGGGGTTAGTAATGCCAGATAAGCGATTATCAAAATTTTATTAAACTTGAAATGAGAAAAAAAAGAAAAGGGTTATGAAATAGTTAAGATCGGAAAGGAGCTTATCCTAGCTTAAAGAGTCAGAGATTGAAGGCATCCCTAAAAAGAAAACATTTAAAATTGCTCTTGAACCTGTCAAGAAGACACTCCTCTCTTAAATAAGAGGGAAGAGAGTTCCATCTTTGAGGTGAAAAAATAAATTGTCATCTTGTATTAATGACTTTGAGAGGGGACTATTAAAAAAATGTTGATCATTTGATCTGAGCGATCGAATGGGGGCGTAGGGTATCAGAAGTCTGTCAATGAAAGATGGGGCCTTGGCGAGAAGCATTTTAAAAGTTAATAAACAGATTTTATACGTTATCCAGTAGGATACTGGAAGCCAATGTAACTGTTTTCTCCAAGGACAAGCAGTGCACACTATACTCACATATGGTAATCCTTTGCTACCAGATTGAAATAAAAAAGGAGAATAAATAAGGTCCAAGTCCCCTGCTGTCTTGGGCAGAAGCAAGAGCTCTAGGCTGATTGGGGAGAGCAGGATGCAGGAGGGTCCCTATGCCTTTGAGAGTAGTTGGGTCTCTTCTCTCTTGCACCTGAATATCTGTTGGAATAAGGTCACAACAGGAATGGACCAGAAGAGTGATTTCATATCAGCCTGTTTTTTTGATGAGGCTGGAAATGTTCTCCACCTTATGACCAAAAAGATTAACCTGGCAAGGGATACCCACCAACTTCTCCTGAACTGCTAGTTCTAGGTTTGATAAATCCTTTAAACGTGGTCACAATTCTTCATAATTGGCTCATTATAACACGTTAATTAACTGCATCAGCCAGAGATCCACCTTTCAAATAAGCCCAACGTTTTAGTTTCAAATGACCTTCAGAAGCAGCACTCAACCATAAAACTTTAAGATTGAGTATATGGATCCAAGATGGTGTTGAGGACAGACTCTTGACGTGGAGTTCTCCACCAGCGTTGGTCTTTTTGACCTTCTTTCCTTACCTGGGATTTTCTTTTTGGCTGACTATCTGCTGCTAGAGTTGCATATTTTCCTTGGCGGGTTGCTCGCAGCCACACTAGAATGGGGAAGAGGAAGGGAGCTTCCCGGCCAAATCCTCCTATGACCGGGACCTCCATCAGGTTTCTCTTAGCCTGATCCAAGGGCAGGCTCCTCTCCAACCTGGAAGAGTGAGCCCTGTGGAGAGAGAGACAATTCAGTTCACCAAAGAAGAGGTGCAACTGTTGAGCCCTGGAGGAGCAGTGGGAGGAGAGTTATCGGTGGAGAAGGTCACTGCTGGAGCCCAGACAACAGCACTCAATAACAGAGGCTGATGAGAACTCATCTTCTGTAATAACAAATATTTTGGAGAACTGGTCAAGCCTGCAGTGGTAAATATGGATGAACTGTGGAGAGCTATTATAATCATGTACTTCAGTCTCAAAAAGGCAGTATCTATGGTAATATTGTCTTATTCTTTGTGACTGTGCAGCGCTGCGTGCATCTGGTAGTGCTATAGAAAAAATTAATAGTAGTAGTAGTTCTGACTGTGCCTCTATTAGCTCCCAGGTAGATGTCCATGGGGTACTGTTAAAAGAACAAAGTGAGAATATAAAGAGATATGAAGAACAGATTAGTCAAATACAAACTTTAGAAGTGGAGATTGTTAAAGAAAGATCTTTTATTCAGAAAAGGCTGGAGTATATGGAAAATAAGGAGAGAAGAAATAACTTGAGGCTGTTAAATTTTCCTAAATCTCCAATAATATCAGCAGTGGAAATGGTTCGGAGATATCTGAAGAGAGACTTTGTCAATACTAACAAAAAGTTTACCACCAATAGTTGGGGCCCAATATATTTCCTTGGGGAAGAAACAAGATAGTTCAACCCCTACTGAAAGTAGTGGGGATGGAAAAAGGTGGAACAAATTCGACAAATTTTTGGAAAACTCACTAGAAGTAATAACGGAAAGATCTACTCTCATAGTTACATTTACCTTGGAGTTTGATAGAGATCTAATTTTTTGAACTTACTTTAGACATATGAATGACATATTTTTCAGTTCGACAATTCGTGTGTTTCCAGATATATCTCAAATGACACAGAAGAGAAGAAAGTATTTTTGGTCTATAGATCCAGGGTTCAAGCTTTGAGTGCATCTTTTGTTTTGAAATTTCCTGTGGAGTGCTTCACTAGAGGGGAAAAGTTTTCTGTTTTTTGAACCGAAACAATTGTTGGAATTCATTGTGGCTAAGGAAGGAGGGGTGGGGGTGGGAGTGATGATTGGTCCAATAATGTCGTCTGCAGTGTAACGAACTGGCTGTTGGGGAGTCTTCTTTTTGTCTTCCTAAGCTGTCCTTAAGATTTATATATATTTCTTCATTTGTTATGTTCTGTTCTTGGATCACCTCAATTTGTGGACTAAATAATTATGATTTCTTATGATGCTTTGTGCTATATAGTGGAACTCTTTATTTCTAATCTGTATTCAAGTAATATTTACTTGTTCGTATTTTGAAATTTGAATAAATAAAAAGTAAAAAAAAAAAAGACTGAGTATATACCACTAAGCTTCTTCACTAGTTGAACTATTTGTAGATTCTTCACAATTTATAATCATAATCTCAAATTTAACAAATTGAGTGAGGCATGATCTTCTATAACAAAAACAAAAATGTTATACAATGAGGAAAACCTTTCAAATGTCATTTTCAACCAAAGGATTCAAAAATATGTTTTAATTTTATAATATTACTCACTTGCAAAGTAATTCTCACTTAGTCATTATCACTATTTTCTTCAAAATCTCAGGAGCTCTGTAACATGGCTACTTGGTGATCGAGCTGCCGTTCAAGTCATCTGATCATCGATGTCACTACAGATGTGGCACTCACTAAATTGTCGCTTTGTGTTAAAAATATCCAGTCTAATGATTTAATACTTTCAAGAGTCTGAAGCTCAAAAATTCATCGTTAATTAAGAAACGTTTCCATATCTCTGCCTCCAAAATACACCATCTAAGAACTACCAATGTGTCCAGTTTGCTCCCAATGAAATACCAGCTAGGGACCCCCAAAGTAAATTGCTTAACATATTTGGATGGTACTCTTAGAAAGGCTGGTCAAGAAACCATAAGTTCAGCTTACCAGTACTTATCAAGGCAGACAATTGGTGAATCAGCAACTCCAGGAATAGAGCGTAGATTTATAAGAAACAAGATTAGCAAAGGTAAGAACCTAATATTTCATTCTTGTACAATCCTGCTCTATTCCTGGAGAAGTGGGACATAACAAAGTATTCCTTTAGAGTCAGGGTGGGACTGATGAATCTGCTGCCAAAACAGAGGAACCAAAAGCAGCATCATGCTTGACTGCCACATCGATCCTGTAAAATTTGGTAAACACAAGCAGAAAAGACTAGCTCCTACTGTCTCGCTTGTAGAAAAGCAACTGGATTCCTGAGGGCAGTCCTGAGATAAGAGGGATGGGTCTAAAAGGTTATATAAATGAGGTTTCCTACAAGCAGTCTCATGACATGGGATGCATAACCCACTTGTCCAGGAATAGAGCAGGATTGTACAATAAATTGCAATTAGTATTCTATGAATTTAGCTATATAAAAAATTCTTGTAGATGTTCTTCTGTGTCCAGTGGCGTAGTAAGAGGGAGGGGGGGGGTGCGGTCTGCCACAGGTGTGGTCTTCCTAAGAACGGGGCAGCACCCCTCCTCCTCTCTGTCTGTGTCGTCCCACCCCACCCCCCTGCTGTCCCTTGCTTTCCCAAGTACCTTTTTGGTGCTCTCTCTGATGTCACTTCCAGGACCTGCGCCTAGGAAGTGACCTCAAAGTGGATATGGGTAAAGAGAAAGGGGTGGGGGCTCGTGGTGCCACCATCCCGTGCGCCCCTCACCCTTACTATGCCACTGTCTGTGTCTATCCAAATAAAAAATATGTTATCCCAAAATCTTTTTTGAAATGCAGATTATAATGTTCTGATAGCTATATATATATATATATATATATATATATATATATATATATGTTTCTTCAAATTCAGCCATAAATGAAAAGGTATCTCTATAGTGCAATGAAGAACATATGAGTCCAAAATTTAACAGTAGAGAATTAATATTAACAGTTTTTAGTGGGACTCAAACTGATGATACATCATTAACATGTGTCATAAAATATTGTGCTCTTGGGAATTTTGCTGTGAAATACATCTGAAACAACTGGGATATTGTTCATTTGCATTCAGTGTTTGCTAATAAAGATTTAAGGATTATGTTCAGCAGAGGTAAAAATTTAAAAGAGGTCTTCAGTCAACAATCACAAACTGGAAGTGGAAAAGTTTGTGTTTCAAAGATCAATGGTCACTATTATTATGGGATGTGTAATATATGTGATGTTACCAATGTCAATGTCAGTTTGGTCTACTGGTGCCAAATCTCTGGAAGAGAGGAGGTGGAAATTGACCCTTCTGGTGAAGATGCTTCTTGGGTACCAGCATTGCCAATGCCATGGTGACATGCCTCGAAGGGGACTGATGTTGATACTTCTTGGCCTCCGCCCAACCTTGGTATCCCTCAGGACTGACAAGGATGGGGTGTGGAAATTATCGATCCCAACAGGTAACTTTGATGCTCAATAAGGCAGATGTAGACCTCCTTGATGCCCATGCATCCTCAGTGTCCAATGCAGCTCCAGGGGCTATTGGGATCATACCATACCATACCATACATTTTCTTCTATATCGTAAGTTTTGACAAGGATTCAATGTGGTTGTTGACAGACTGGACTTTTTGGCATCAAAAATATTTCTGAACTGTTCCTCATAACTCCTAATGGTTCTTTGAGATCTTCCAACAGAATTTAGAAAAAGAAACATTATGATTAAGCCCAGACATGACAGGTACTAATTGTGTGTCAGTAAGCGACATGGTCCTGGCACAACCGGAACACTTATCAAAATTCTTGGAAGATTTTTGAGACATATTGGGGAAGACAGAAAGCGAAATCAAATGGCCCAACTATGAAGAAAGTAGGAAAAAAAAGGTCTACCCCGATCAGAGTGCTCAGGTCTAAGGGGGCTGATGCGCCACAAAAAAATAAAGAAAACCTGAAAGTGGCAAAAACGCTATGAAAACAGAGAAAAATAAGAGGAAAAAATGGTTCCACACAGCACTTACACACACAAAGAATTAAAGCCAAAGAATGAAGGCCACAAACTGAGTCAGACGTGAGCTACAAAAAAATGACAGGAGAGCACATACTCACTACTTTGCAGATGAAGAGAGATAGTCTGGTTCTGCATTACGGCAGCAGTGGAGTGCGGGAATGTGCATGCATGTGCGATGTGATCTTCCAAAGGCTTCTAAAACAGTGGCTGGAAGTGCTCCATCAGATGATATCACCCATTTGTGAGTATTTTGTGTTCTGCTTGTCCTCAGAGAAATACATTATATGCATGCAGGAAAGTGCATTTGAATACAAGACCAGTAATATTTTATATTGCTTGTAATCCTTCAATAGCAAGTATTTAGGGCTGGTGTGCCATAACTCAACATAATAAAAGCTAGTGTTACCTGGTGAAACTTTTACCATCATCCCCCAGGTGCACTAGACGTCTCTCCAGTCAGCATGGCTCTTCCCTTCCACTGGATGGCATATACAAAAGCAAACATGATTGATGAATGAATGAGAAAGGAAAATATATTTTTAATCCTGATTTTACAATAAAGTTTTCTTTATCATCCATCAATCGTGGTCTGCTTCTACGTATTCCATCCTTTTGGGACTCGTAGACTGCTTGCCCATCTGTTTCCTGGGATATTTCTTTCACTGTATAGGGTCTTCATCTAGCCTATAGATTTGCAGGCAAGAGCACATGCACACCAATAGCTCCTACAAATATTACCTTCCAGGAGCTTTATTTTATATAAGATGAAGGTAGCGTTTGTTAAAGCCACTGGTGTGAACATGTGCTTGCTTGCACCAGCTTATACCCAAACAAATTCCCCAGCAGGCTAAGGTACTCTCCCTGAGCCTGCAAAGTCTCATTGACTGGATGCGTACTGCATCATCACTGCAGTGTAGTGGGCTTTATATGCTGGTCTTCTTTGTGATAACACAAATCTTTTAGTCTTCTTCCAGTTTCTCATACTTCTCCTGCTTTACTTTTGAACCAACCAATGAATAACTTCTGCATTCTTTGAATAACTTCTGCATTCTTGCTGCCTGTATACCTCAAGAGCACAATAAGGGCTCTAGTTATACTTAACAGATAAGAATAATCTATATATTCATGAGACTTACTTATAAATGGAAATGAAGTTCAGCAGGTTACAGTGCACATTCAGATAGAAGAGATACAATAGACAAGTTTTAATAGCAAGAAAACTGCAATAGCTGCAAGTTTCTTGTGTAGTTACATTGACATCTTTACAACAGTAGCAGACTGATTAAAGGGCTACATTTACTCAAATGTGCTAAAATGTCAGCACTGCCTAATGCTGATAATGTAGGATTAGGTTCTTTCCTCGATAATCTTCTTTTCATTAGAAAAGCACATGACTCCTGAACCTGTGAGTAATGCATCTTCACTTGCAAAGGATGAAGAAGGTATCATCTTACATTTTCAACTCTGCCTCCCTGCATCACCGGGCACTGCCCTTTCTCCTCAGTTCGTACCAAAGCAGAGATAACCCCTGAAAGAGAGAGAGAAAAAAAAAACAACAACCCAAGGAGAGGCATGGGGAAACTCCCCGATCATATACTTTTTATCTGCTCTGCAAGAAAACAGAATTCATTAACAAATGCAACAAAGCCACTGCTGTGACATTGTCTGAGAAGACTCTGACTGCTTTCCCTTCCAGGGTCTTTTGAAAGGCCCATAACGCCATCGAATGGCTCTCAGCTCCAATCTGTTGATGGACCATGTTTCTCTGTGAAGGTTCCCAGTGGCCTTGGGAAGGATGACCCTCACTTTTCCCTCCCTTCAAGTCTAGAAAGTATTGCTCCCTCTTCCCCTCTCCTATTCCCTTCCTTTCAGGTCCAGCATCTCTTTCTCCCTCCTCCTTATCCACACCACCCAGGGCTATCCTTTAAACTTAATTTTGTGGCCAGCAACAGCAGTGCTAAAAACAGCCTGCCTCTGACCCATTTTGGAACACTTCCTTTGCTGTGCCTCCCTACCCACTGGAAACATTAAGTTATATCAGAGAAAAGTCAATGGATGGCCAGAAGCAGAAAGTCTTAGTACTGCTGCTGCTGGCCACAAAGTTAAGTTTAAAGGAGTTACCAGGAATGGTTCTCTTCATGACAGGGGGAGGGGGAAGAAAAGGGAGATGCTGGACCTATGTGGGGGGAGGGGGGAAGAAAAGGGAGATGTTGGACCCTTGGGGGAAAGAGGAAGAGGGACAGAGATTGCAACAAGGAATTTAAGAAAAGTTGCGTGGTCATGCAGTTGTGCAGCTTAGCAGGAACAGTGCTCAGCAGGCCTGAGGGGGTGGGGGGAATAGTAAAGTTATATTTACAAAAATACTGAGCAAATACTTATGAAAGTTACCAGTTCTGATGGTGTTCCATTTCCTAGTTCGGATTCATAGGAGCTTCCAAAATAAAGGCGCCATATATTGGAGCGAGGATCTTCAGGGACTGGCTCTGAAGATTCCGTGGATAACAAAGAAGGTTCTATACTGCCTTCTGCATCCCCTGTTGAATCATCAGATCCACTGCTGTGATTTAGGAAAATCATGGACGACAGACTGATGTCACTGTCAGAACTAGAACCTGTCTCCTGAATCAAAATAAAAAAAATTTAAAGAAAAATAATCTGTTAATGATTAAATATATAAATAAATAAAAATATATTACACATACATAAATAGTACATAAATCCAATGCAAAACCAAGGACATTATTTTAGAAACTTCCATGTGTAAATAGTAGCCTTTACACACATGTAAATACAGATTTATTTATCAGTTTGTTTTTATTGAAAAATTTTTCTAAACCATCCAAAACATACAAGTACGTCATAAAACAGTTGTAATATGACTCTTTGAAACAATGCAACCAACTCAGCAGCAGAAAGTACTAGAAACTCCCCCTCCCACCCCCGAGGTTCTGAAAATGACACTAATAGCCTGTAGGTGTCCCTATACAGAAAGCCCCCCTTTGTTCACACCAGGCAATATAGGATTTCCACCGTAGCAGAAACCATCCCAGTCTATGGTGCTTCATAGCTGTCAACTTGACAAAGATATAGTCCATTTTTTTCACTACTTGTGCCTGAAATGGAGTCGACTCCTGACGCCATACTGCAGCCAGTACCAAGCGAGCTGCTATAACAAGAGTCGCAATGATGGCAGAGAAATTAGAAAGCCACTATTTACATGTGGATAAACACACCATGTAGAGATTTCAAGAGGGTGTGATCTAGGTGGGACTAAAATCTACATGCATATTCCCCATTTTAAAAATGGAATACATGTGTATAGGGAAAAAGTCCCACATCAGGACTTATACCAGCTCAAAGGCATGTTTCTTTTTTAAAAAGTGGGGGGTTTTTTTTTTTTGGAAAGGGATTTAAGGGAATCATTCTCCTTACTCCCACATAATTCATGTCTATCTCCAAAATGAAACATCACTACATAATTGGTAACATTTATACATGTAGGTTTATGAAATGAAATACAGTATAACATTGGTTTGCGAGCATAATTCGTTCCAGAAGCATGCTTGTAATCCAAAGCACTCGTATATCAAAGTGAATTTCCCCATAGGAATAATGGAAACTCAGATGATTTGTTCCACAACCCAAAAACTTTAATACAAAATACTATACGCACTTATTGCAAGACCTCGCTCATTTAGAACAGTCACTACACTTCTGCAGTGTCAGAGAGAGAACCATCAGCTCAGCTGTGATGATGTGACGCGTATATACTGTATTTACTCGTATTGCCAGACTTTGCTTGTTTAGAACAGTCATTAAACTCTTGCAGTGTCAGAGAGAGAAGAACCATCAGCTCAGTTGTGATGTGTGTATACCAGGGGTGTCCAATGTCGGTCCTCGAGGGCCGCAATCCAGTCAGGTTTTCAGGATTTCCCCAATGAATATGCATTGAAAGCAGTGCATGCACATAGATCTCATGTACTTGTATGTACTTGTATTGCAAGACATTGCTTGTATATCAAGTTAAAATTTAATAAAATGTTTTGCTTGTCTTGCAAAACACTTGCAAACCAAGTTACTTGCAATCCAAGGTTTTACTGTAGTTCAATTTAGAAGTGGCACCACTTGCATATGAAATCATCCCTATATGTTGGTGCCAATACTTCCATGTGGAAGCTGCTATATCCAAGCCATTCATTTTTTCCCAGCATATAAAATGGCTGAACCTGCGGCACATGCCAGCATCTACTTATGTATTCTTGCAGGTATTTTAGAAAAGACTTCGCATCAACATATCCTTTTGTAAAATACTAGCAGAATTGAGCACATCCTGACCTGGTCACCTTAATTCTGGATCTCCACATTCCATTTAAAATGGGGTGCAAAATATCATCAATATGTACTGGTTTACATTTAATAAATAAATTGCAGCAATTAAAATATGTAACATAGCTTTTACAACAAACCCAAGTCATACCTTTAATGTGAACCCTCTGCAGTATTTTCTTTACAAAAAAAGAAAATATCAAAGGGGATCTTTATTAAAGTGCAGTAAAGTTTGCTGTTACTGCTTTGTAATTGCCAAAATTAACATGTGGTAACTTGTCAGGAGCATTCACAGAATCTGCCCATGCAAGCAACACAGACAAAACACATTTAGCTTGCATTAATGCAGATAATACAGATGGACTTATCACCTACCGAGGGCTCTGCATAATCAATTAATATATATTACCATACTGCATATTGTGAGGCGCAGCCCTCACTCTTTCCATTTCTTCTTTCTCATCTTCTTTTCCTTCTCTACATCTGTATGCCACTGATCTTTATTATGGGCTTTTTTCCCCACTTCTCTTCTCTGAATTTATGTCCATATCAGCTTTTCCCAACTTCCATTCATTCCCTCTCCAGGACTCTCATTGTTCTGTCTCCTTTTCCTCCCTTCCAATCTTTTACCCATTTTCTTGTCCTCTATTTCCATCCTCTGTATGTACCCTCTTGGCCTTCACCTACCCTCCACTATCTCTCAACCCCTCACTAGTCCAGCGTCATTCCTCTCTCTCCTTCCTTTCCTTGTCTTCAGGATGCTATCTCTCTTACCCTTTACCCCATCTTCTATTGCCCCTATTTCCCTATCTTTTAACCCCATTTCCACCCTCCTCAACCCCTGCAAAGACCCATCTCCTTCCTCTCATCCCTTTCCTCAGTACCCTCATTCCTTTTCAATACGTTTTATTCTCTCTTTAGTCTTCCAGGTTATGTCTCAACCTTTCCCCATACTTTATCCCCTTTCTCTTATCCCCATAAGAACATAAGAATAGCTTTACTGGGTCAGACCAATGGTCCATCAAGCCCAGTAGCCCGTTCTCACTGTGGTAAATCCAGGTCACTAGTACCTAGCCAAAACCCAAGGTGTAACAATATTCCATGCTACCGATACATACCCTCACTCATTCTCCCAAAATATTAACACATCCCATCATACTTATCAATTGTCAGGTCTTCCCTAGTCCCTCAAAATTCTATCTCCATCTCTCCAATCAATAACTCCTTTCTCCATCCCTGCCCCCAGCATTCTCCTATTCAATCACTAAGTCCCATCTATCTTCTGGTCTGTTGCTCCATCTGAGTCCCATCTATCTTCTGCTCTTTCCAGGGTTTCAGTCCATTTACTATTACTTCTATTATTTCTAGAGTGCCACCAGACATTTGCAGAGCTGTACATAGTCATGAGGGAGACAGTCCCTGCTCGAATGAGCTCACAATCTAATCAATCAAGAAACATGATGCAAAGGTAGAGGTTACAGTTAGTTGGGGATGGTTAAACTGTTGGCTAGGGCAATGAGCAGAGGGAGAAAGTTATGCTTGAAGGCAATCTCAAAAAGATGGGCTTTCAGTCTATTTTTGAACAAGGGAAGGGGCATGACGCATGGACTCAGGTAGAGTATTCCAGGCATATAGGCAGCGAGCTGAAAGGAACAAAGTCTGGAATTGGCAGTGGAGGAGAAGTGTTCAGATAAAAATAACTTATTTGAAGAACAGAGTTCTTGGGGAGGCGTATAAGGAGAGACAAGAGAGGACTGTTAAGAGGTAGACCTGGGAATCAGCATATAGGTGATACTGGATGCCATGGGAGAAATTTCCAGATCTACTTCTTGACAACTGAGATTTCACCAAAAATCCAAGGAAGAATGTCCAGCCACCACCTGAAACTAAACATGTTCAAGACTGAGCTGCTCCTCTTTCTTCCTAAGCCCTCCTTCCCCTCTTTATCCATTCTCCATCTCTGTAAATAATACTGTATCATTCCCGTCTCCTCTGCTCATAATCTCGGAGTCATTTTCAACTCCCACCTCTCATTTTGTATGTACATTCAACAGACTGCTAAAGCCGGTCACTTCTATCTCTACAACATCACCAAAATTCGCCCCTTCCTCTCTCAGCTCACTACCTAGACCCTTGTCCACACCCTCTTAACCTCACGCTTAGACTACTGAAATGTACTTCTAACAGGTCTCCTGCTGAGCCTCTCCCCTTGCAATCTGTACAATTCTGTAAAACTCATCTTCTGACAACCTTACACTCATGTTACCCCCTCCTCAAATCACTTTACTGGCTCCCTATCTGCCTTCACATACAGTTCAAACTCCTATTACTAACGTAGAAGTGTGCTCATTCTGCAGCCTCTCAGTATTTCTTCTCTCTCCTTATATGCCTCCCCAAGAACTCTGTTGGCAGATAGCAGGGATAACAACATGTGAGATGGAGTCAAGTAGAGGGGTGGGAATGGGGTCAGAGGGGCATGTAGTGGGCTTGGCTGAGAACAGAAGTTGTGCAGTTTCTTCCTCATTGATTTCAGAGAAGAAAGAAAAGTCAGCAGGAGTTGAAGGATGGTCAAGATGGTGGGATTGAGCGAGAGGAGGTGGGTCTGGAGAGGGAGGATTTACGGGTTCCTCCTGGGTTGTTTGGGCGAAGGAAGAAGGGATGATGGACCTGGAAGGTCAGAAGAGTGGATGGGAGATAGGTGAGAAGGATGTGAATTTACAGCTAATTCAAGGGCTATTTATGAGCCTTGTTGTGAAGTATTCAGCCATAATCTGGGGAGAGAGGGAAGGAGGAGTCCAAGGAGGGGGTGCTTTGAGGAAGGAGTGGCAAAGAGACTACGGGGTTTGGAAGAAAGATAGTTAACTGGGTGTCGTAGTCCTACTTAGCCAGTGTAAGAGCAGAATAGTAGGTGGTCAGCAAAAGTTTAAGTCATCAAGTGTGAGATTTAAGCCAAAGGCATTTGGTGGAGTGGGTACAAGAACATTAAGTAATGGATACTGGGAGTGAGCCAAGGCTGAGGTTTGGTGCCCCTGGGAAACAGGAGGAACAAGGGTATCCAGGGCAGAGGAGAGAATAGTGGATGAAAGGAGACGTGAAACAGTGGTGGAGAGCATGGAAGGATTGAGGGTTTGAGGATTTTGAAACCTGTTGGTGATGAATGGGCATGACTGAAGGGGAGGGTAAGTGTGAGGGTTATCAGATAATGCTCAGAGATGAGGAGCAGTGAAGTGGAGAAGTTGGAGAGAAAGCTGTTAGAGAAGACAAGATCGAGGCAGTGGCCATGCCTGTGAGTAGGGATGGTGAAGCATAACTGGAGGTCAAATTAGGAGGTTAAAGCAAGAAACATAGAAGCATAAGTGTCAGAGGGATCATCAGTATGAATGTTAAAATACCCAAGAAGGAGGGAGGGAGAAGATGAATCAAGGAAGATGGAAAGCCAGGAATCAAACTCAGTGAGCAAAGTGGAAGGATTCAGGAAGACAATAAATGACCGCTACCTGAATAGGTAGAGAAGTGAATAGGCAGACAGTGTGATTTAGGTGAGAGAAGAGGTTGAAATCTGCAAGAAGGTGAGAGAAGAAGCCCAACACCACCCCCTTGACCAGCAGGGCACGGTGTATGGGAGGACTGGTAGCCTCCGTGGGAAAGGGCAGCAGCTGAAAGTGGAATCCTCGGGGTGAATCCATGTCTCAAGTAGAGCAAGTAGAGGGACTGGGAGATAAAGAGGTTGTGACTACAGGTCACTTTGTTGGAGGCAGAATGAGAAAGGGAGAGAGGAGGACAGAATGAGAGGAACAGGAATAAGGCTGGAGCAGTTATACATGTAGGGAGGCAGATGGCGTGGAGGACCTGGATTGGGACCGATATCACCTACAGTGAGTTGGAGGAGTAGAAGAGCACATGTTTTTGGTTTTATATCCCGTTTTCTCCAAAGAGCTCAGAACGGGTTACAGTTTTACATTCAAAGTGATATAATGTACCATAACACAAGTTACAGCTTATCTGCAAAGGTTATGGCTTTACAAAATTACAAGATTACAAATTTACATAAGTATAATCGTCAAACAGCGCACTGGGTTGTCCTGCATAGGGTATAACTTTAGAGTCGAGTGGAAGATACAGTTGAGGTAAGTAGAAAAGGAGACTGTCTAATAATACAGTTTACAATTTAACAAGCCTGGCATGTGAAAAATATGCTTTGGAAGACTTGTTTCCCGGTGTGTGGGCATCGATTGTACATAAATGATCAACATCTTCTAGTATCAGATACCTCAGTCATGATCTGTTGAGTAATCCGCAGAGATAAGTTTGGGGAGATAGGGTAGGTTTGAGTATGAGGGATGAGGCTAGGTAAAGAGATAAGATCTCATAGTTTTCCTGAAGTTTAGAAGTCTCTCAAGGGATCTGATGTGTGGTGGTAGGTTGTTCCAAAGGTTTGGCAGGAAATAGGAGTAAGATTGTTTTTGAGCTGTTTGGTGCTGGAGGGCGAGTCCTGGGGGTGGGGTGGGTATATAGGTGTATCTCACTCAGGGAGTGTAGCGCTCTCCTTGGAGTGTAGAGAGGAAGTTTGTGTGAGAAGTATCTGGGTACCATGTTGTGGAAAGATTAGTATGCTAGTACTAGGCCTTTGAAGATGCAACGTTTAGTTATGGGCAACCAGTTGGCTTGTGAGATCTCTCCCTATGTCCATCATTATTCTCTCTGTGTCCCTATCTGTCCTAACATCTCTCCTGTATCCCTGTCCCTATCTTGCCCCCATATTCAGCACCTGCCCTCTTGTCTCCCTTAAACCTCTGTCTCTGACTCTCCCCATGTCCAGCTTCTCTCTTTCTCCTGCATAAACCCTCCCAAGACCAGTATCTCTCACGCTCTCACTCTCCTGCCCCCTCCCCACAGTCCAGCATTTTTGACCTTCTCTCCATCTTTGGGCCCAGAGTCTCTCCAACTCTTCCTCCCTCCCTCCCATCCTTCTACTCACCTTCTCCATCCCAGAATACTCTTTCTCTTCCTCCAGTATTTCTCTCCCTCTCTTTCCCACTTTCCCATTTGATCTCTCTCCTCTCCATTCCAGCCCCTACTCCATTTCTCTTCCTCCATACAACCCATGTGGTCAGGCATCTCCATTTCCCTCCACCCCCTCCTTGTCCAGTATCACTAATACCTTCCTTTGCCCCCCCCACTCCCCTTTCAGTCCTCCAACCTTTTAGTAGATTGCCAGCCATGTCAGGAACTTTGGGGGAAAGGCAGAAGAGCAGATAGGATAGAGAGGTTTAAATACCTACATGATGTAAATACACATGAGGTGAGTCTCTTTCATTTGAAAGGAAGCTCTGAAATGAGAGGGCATAGAATGAAGTTAAGAGATGATAGGCTCAGGAATAATCTAATGAAATACTTTTTTACAGAAAGGGTGGTAGATGCATGGAACAATCTCCCGAAAGAGGTGGTGGAGACAGAGACTGTGTCTGAATTCAAGAAAGCGTGGGATAGGCATGTGGGATCTCTTACAGAGAGGAAAAGATAATGGTTAGTGCAGATGGGCAGTCTAGATGGGCCATTTGGCCTTTATCTGCCATCATATTTCTATGAGTTTTCTGCAAGCAACTTGCAAGTTGAGATACAGAACCCTATCATTTTAGGATCACCAGACACATTGCACTAGAAAGGTAGTTTTGGTTTAGCAATTTGAAAATGTCAAGTTTTGCAAATCTGAATGTGATGTATCTCCGATATCTTTGTATTTTGCACTAGAGAATGACATGGAGACAAATTTTTCCCCATCCCCGTGGGAACTCATTTTCCAGCAAGTTCTGTCCTCATCTGCACAAGTCTCAAACACTAAAATCATAAGTGTTTGAGGCTTGTGCAGTTAAGGCACAGCTTACGAGAATGGGGCTGGGGCTGGGGCAGGGGCAGTGAAAAAACTTGCTGGGACAGGATGGGGAAATTGAGTTCCTGCAGGGACAGGTCAAATTTGTCCCAGTGTCATTCTCTATTTTACACACTGCAGAAGGAAAATGATTTCTGTTTCTATTTCTCTAATTGAACTGTGCAGGTAACATCCATTTTCTTGAGGGTTTCCAGTTCGGTCTGCAAATCTCTATTTCTACTACTATTATGTGGATATTTATTCTCTAATTTGGTCAAGCTTTAGAATATTTAGGTTCTGTATATGTGCCCAAGGTGAGATATTTTATGAACATGTAGTTTCTGTGTAGGGATTTACAGCAGTCCAGCTCTTTCACTTTTCCCAGCAAGACGTGTATTCTAAGGACTGCTGCAATAGTTGCAATATTGTCTCTGCTGCTGGTTGCAGTGGACATGACTATTGTGAGGCAATTCCATCAGTAGTCACACCATTCCTAGCCCCCAACAATGAAAACTCTGTTTAAAAATTTAAGTATGATTTAGGAGAAAATCAAAAGCAAATGGTTGAAAACCTATTTTTAAATATCACCTAAATCATATTAAAATAATCCATAATTAGGATACAGGTCAATATTTCTGGGTGCATCATCTGCAGCATTAACTCTTACCCTCAAACATTTGGTAAACAGATACTGTCTTTCAAAGACATCGATATGCTCTGTCATGTCATTTTTTTATGATATTCCACCCTTGGTTGTAGAGATAAAAACACAAAGTAGGAAGCAACAATATATTATTTTCTAACAGGTGGAAAGTGCTGCTTTCATCACCAAAAGTCCAGAGCACCACATGCCTGGGATAAGAACAAAATCTTCTTATAACACTGCCTTAACCACTGTCAGGGAAGATTCTTATTAAAACTGAAGTATCAAACACTGTTTTTTAATTTTATAACTGACACAAACACAACCATGTATAAACATACTTGTGGTAAATTTGATAGCAGGTTGACATGTACCGCCTCTAACTGGGCATTGTAAAGCAAAGCTTTCAGATCAGCTCCAGTAAAATGCTCCGTCACTGCTGCCAAATACTGAAGGTCCACATCCTCTGTCAGATGCAAGGAATGACTCAATGCTTTTAGGATTTCAAGCCGAGCGGCCTACAGGGAAGGACAACAGCAGTTTACACAAACTCAAAAGTTGAATTTTTGTTTTTTAAACAATTATTTTCTATTGTTAAAGCCATAGACACGGCAAATGTAGTGACAGTAACAGGTAAAGGCCCTTGCTGCAATTTCAATGACCTACTCCATGCTGCAAACTCTGAACCAATACTATCATTGCTGGCTGTTTGAGGTCGTACACATTAGTTGAAAATACAAACTGTAGATTTATGAAAATGGCTTAGAATACAGAGCCTAGGAATAAACCACTGTCCTTCCTAATTTTATAAAGTTGGGCACCCAACCATATGCTTAGTGTGCAAAATTGTGAAAGCAATTCATATTATAACGGCAGTTGTGTGCAAAACTTAATTCAATAATTGGCCTTAACTGATGCTAATTGGCACCAATTAGTTACACACAATTGCCCTTACTCAGTATTCTATAAGTTGTACACTCAAATTCCAGAATGTGCAACATGGGGCTCCTTTTACTAAGCTGCGCTAGCAGTTTTAGCACGCACTTAGCATGCACTTAGCACACGCTACAATGCCGCGTGCTAGATGCTAACGCCTCCATAGAGCTGGCGTTAGTTTTTCCGCATAGCGCAGGAGTTAGCGCACGCTAAAAACGCTACCACAGCTTAGTAAAAGGAGCCCATAAAAGGGAGGCATGGATATGGGAGAGACCATGGGTAAGTTGGGAGTGCCAATAAAACATAGTGAAGGCGACCTCTGAGTTCTAGAATATTTTATTCTTTAATAACAAAGGCTCGACATGTCCGTGTTTCAGCTTGAACAGCCTGCATCAGGAGTCTCAGTATTCGTTAGAAAATTTTGAATCGGCCCTCTGTAAACTTGTGGTTGATGAACTCAACGTGACGTTACATTCACGAATAGCATGAGTGAATCAAAACCAAATGAAGCGCCTCTGGTTGCTGCCACTCTGAAAAATCCATTCTAGAACCCCGAGGTCGCTTTCACTGCGTTTTGTTGATTCTCCTGCATGAGAAGGAACTCTCTCCTGTGTTAGTTACCTAAGTTGGGGGTGCGCCACTTATGCAAGCTCACACCTAATGTTAGGCACTCAGATGCAGAATTATGCTCATATATAAGTTGTACTTAGTGCACCTCATCCTGGATGCCTAAATTTTGGCACCATTTCTTGAAATTTACCCCTTTATCTACAGTTCATCTTCGTCTTACAAAGATTATGTTAAGAGTCATAAATGAATCAGTAAGCTAAGTGTGAAAATTATTGAGCTCAGTAAATCACAAGGTACTATTTCTGCAGATTTCTGCAATATGTAGTTTAGTTTTTTTTCTCACATTCAGTATACTGCCCTTTGACAAGCAGACTTCAAAGCAGGTTACAATTTTAACAATAAAAATAAACAAGTAAAAGCAGCAGAAAGAGATGGAGAGAAAAAGCAGGCGATTCAATATGCTCCATTTAAAACTCTATTTTCTAATATCTTTGGATTTGATGTCCCTTTCTTTATAAAATGTAGATAATGTTTTCAAATAAAGATGTTTCATAATTTCATTTATATTCTTTTACTCCATTTTTAGCCTATGACATGGAATGTTCATATGTCAGAACGGAAATCTTTATTGTCTATATTACTGAACTATTTCTGTTTTGTGTTATGTTAAACGAAAATTCAAATTTAAAAAAAAAACAACAAAAAATCTTATGATTACATACAAGAGAGAAAGTAATCTCAGTTCTACCCCAAACAACAGGAACTTGGTCATTATAAGTTTGTGGAGCCGATATGAATACTAAGATTTTTAAACATCTGAGAACAGGGAAGAAGCTCCTTCTGAATACTTCTCCAATTGCAAAACTGAGGGCATTATTTATGCTACCGTTTGCCCTTGTAAATTTATATACATCAGTAAGACAAAAGACATTTGAATATTCGCATCATGGAACACAAGAGTGCCATCAAGAGCCAAGCGAAAGGAAAGCCACTTGTGGAGAATACTTTTGAGGCTGGGCATCATTTTGAGGATTATACATTTTGTGCAATAGCTGTTCTAAGAAAAACATGGAGAGGATGAGATATGGAAACTCTTATTTAGAAATGAGCAGAGGTTCATCTTTAAGTTTGGTACATTAACTCTTGGGAGGACAGTAGTGTTTCAGTCTGGATGACAACCATCCATAAATTTTTCAACGTTATTTCTTTATCTGAAATTTGAGACACAGGAACTAAATCTTTAGGATATCACTTCCTTAGGCAACAACATAAGAACATAACAATATCCCTACTGGGTCAGATCATTGTCCATCTAGCCCAGTAGCCCGTCTTCACAGTACCAATCTAGGTTACTAGTACCTGGCAAAAACCCAAAGAGTAGCAACATTCCATACTATTGATCCAGGGCACCAACTTCGATACAGGAGTAGCTATCCCTTCTATAGAGTTTTGCCAATTCTGTATCTCTGGAATAATCATTGGCTGAGGCTGAGGGGAAGGAGTTCTAAGAGGGAGAGATAGTGATATTCCATTTGAGAAAGAGCTATCTGGAAGCTGTTTCTTAAGAGAAGCAACCACTAATTGTTTGTCCATAGACCTACCACTTTGGGTGTTGATGTAACAGTCTCAGTTTTTGGTTTCCTCTTGCGTCCTCCCATACCACAAAATTAGTCTTAACAGCGTAGAGAATAAAAATTACCTTCTGACCCTTGCTCCACTCAGTATTGCTAAAAAGAACACCCCCTCAGATAAACCTTTTACTCCTCTCGGCTCCTCTTGAAACCTTGTGGCTCCAAAGGGGCCTGGCATGCCCCTTTGGTCAAGCCCTGTGACCACGCCGTAGCAGCAGCTTGATTTTTTCAGGAGATGAGAGAGGTGGTACCCAAATTACATCAGACTTCGACAATCACAGGTGGCAGCCAATGGAACTTTCAAGCAGTGGCGTGACAAGGGGGGGGGGACGGTCTGCCCCGAGTGCACGCACCAAGGGGTTGCACAGCTGGCCACCCTCCAGTGTTCTCCCTAGGCCGGCAAACTGCATCTCACGAGCCACATGCGGCTCTTTAGCCACTTGAGTGCCATCGCCACCATCGGGAATAGGCCAGCGCCGAGTTCGCCCTGCTTCTCTTCCCCGCGGGGCCGACCAACTCTCGCTGCCCGACGTCAATTCTGACATCGGAGAGGAAGTTCCAGGCCAGCCAATCGCTGCATAACTCGGGAGACCCGTTTCAGAACCACGAGTTTACACCCAGTAATGTCTACGGCGAGCTATCAAAACTCAAGATGAACAAAGCCATGGGACCGGACAATCTGCACCCCAGGGTGCTCAGAGAACTGTGTGACGTCCTAGCGGAGCCATTAGCCATACTCTTCAATCTCTCCCTGAGTACGGGAAAAGTCCCTTTGGACTGGAAAACAGCTAACGTCGTTCCTCTACACAAAAAGGGTTGCAGGGCAGAGGCTGCGAATTACAGACCGGTGAGTCTCACTTCAATGGTGAGTAAGCTCATGGAAACGCTAATCAAACGCAAATTAGACACTATCCTGAATGAGGAGAATCTACGCAATCCCCACCAACACGGTTTCACCAAGGGTAGGTCATGCCAATCCAATCTTATCATCTTCTTCGACTGGGTAACTAGAAAGCTAGACCAGGGAGAGTCCCTGGACGTTGTGTACTTGGACTTCAGTAAAGCTTTTGACAGCGTCCCCCACCATAGATTATTGAACAAAATGAAATCAATGGGACTAGGTGTAACACTAACTGCATGGGTCAACGACTGGCTAAGTGGTAGACTTCAGAGGGTGTTGGTTAATGGTACCCTCTCTAAAACATCGAAGGTGACCAGTGGAGTGCCGCAGGGCTCGGTCCTGGGTCCAATCTTTTTCAACATATTCATAGGAGACCTGACGCAGGGGCTTCAAGGTAAAATAGCATTATTCGCCGACGATGCCAAATTATGTAACACTGTAAGTAAAAATGATTTGTCAGACAGCATGAAGCAAGACCTGCTTTTACTGGAACATTGGTCCACGACCTGGCAGCTGGGCTTCAACGCAAAAAAATGCAAGATCATGCACCTTGGCAACAATAATCCGTGCAGAACATACACACTGAATGGCGAGACCTTGGCTAGGACTACAGCAGAGAGGGATTTAGGGGTGATCATTAGTGGAGACATGAAAACAGCCATTCAAGTGGAAAAGGCTTCATCCAAGGCTAGACAAATGCTGGGTTGTATCCGTAGAAGCTTTGTTAGCCGGAGGCCGGAGGTCATAATGCCATTGTACAGAACCATGGTGAGACCTCATCTGGAGTACTGTGTGCAATTCTGGAGGCCACACTACCATAAAGATGTCGGTTCAGCGCATGGCCACCAGGATGATCTTGGGGCTCAAAGATTTCTCATACGAAGACAGGCTGCATAAATTGCGGCTATACTCTCTCGAAGAGCGCAGGGAGAGGGGAGACATGATTGAGACATTTAAGTACATCACTGGTCGCATAGAGGTGGAAGACGACATTTTCTTTCTCAAAGGTCCCTCGGCCACAAGAGGACATCCGCTGAAAATCAGGGGTGGGAAATTTCACGGGGATACCAGGAAGGACTTCTTCACAGAAAGAGTGGTAGACCATTGGAACGAACTCCCGGAGCAGGTGATCGTGGCCAGCAGCATACAAAATTTTAAGAAAAAATGGGATGCCCATGTCGGATCTCTACGAGGGTAGTGTAGAGATGATGCCACCTGTGCGTGACCCCTTGGAGGGTAGTTTGAGGAGGGATAATAGAGTGGGCAGACTTGATGGGCTATGGCCCCTTTCTACCGTCATCTTTCTATGTTTCTATGATAATTAACATTTTCTCTGCGTACAGTGTGCTTTGTGTTTTTAAAATTTTATTGTTGGTAGATCATTTGACTTGGGCACGATGGTAAAAGGGAGGGAGGGAAGCTGCTGAAAGACATCTAGTAATCCTTGTAGGCTTGACTGTGCAGGGAATTATTTTTGTAAAATCATGTTTTGTTATGTGACTAGCATTATTTAGACTTTAATTTCTATGAATGAATAGAATGAATATTATATAAAATTACTTGCTTGTTTTTATGTGCGTGCGCTGAAGGAAAGTGGAGAGAGAGTGGGGAGAAGACACTGATTTATAAATTGACAATTGTACAGAATATTGTTTCTTTTTATACTTTAATATAATAAGTTCAATATAAAACAATTCAAGGCTTGTGTGGATGGAATCAGGTGGTTTGCGGGGATGGGGACCGAGCTGACTGGGAGGGGACGGAGACATATTTTTCCCCCTGTCATTCTCTATGCTCTGCCACGAATCGATTTTGACTATGTGCGGATGGGTGGGGTGTCAGTCGGGTTGACATAGCCATCGTAGCGCAAGCGGGCACGGAGTATGGCTCTCAAAAAAAATCTTAATCGTTGTACTGCTGATTTTGGCTCTTTTGACTACCACTGCCCTAGGGCCTTTTAGCTGGGCGCTGCACCCGGCTAATTTAGATGATCGCCCAGCTGCCATCTATTGCGAATCCTGCAGCTGCTCAACATTTTTTTAAAAAACAATCCCCACCTCTCACTGGCTTGGCGATTTCCCACCTTAGCCTGTAGTGAACTCATGCTTCGGGGCTTTAAGGTGTGCGTGCCAGCTTCCCTCCGAAACCGGAAGTTATTTTCCAGGGGGGGGGAGGGGGGAGGTCAGCACGCACACGTTTGAGCCCCGGAACATGAGTTCGCTAGGGCTAAGGTCAGCGACGGAGGGAAGCTAAGGGAGACAGGTCAGCAACGGAGGGAAGTTAAAACTTGTCTTGCTGCACTTCCTTGCTTCGGGCCTTCCTGGCTGCCAGGTCCTGCCTACTTTCTGTTTCTGCGAAGACAGGACCCGGCAACGAGGAAGGCCCAAAGCAAGGAAGAGCAGCAAGAGGTCAGCGATGGAGGGAAGCTTGTGACACCGCCGATGGGAAGAGAAATGCTGCTGCTGCTGCACCCAAGGGGGGAGAGAGAGGGGAGAAGGAACACCAGGGAAGGGAGAGGAAATAGATGCCAAGGCCATGGAAGTAAAGGAAAGGAAAGGAACTACCAGACCATGGAGGGGGGGAGAGATGTCAGGGAGGGAGGGGGAGGAGGCAGATGTCAGACCAGGTGGAAGAAAGGAGAGAAAGGAAGAATAGATGCTAGATAATGGAATGGGAGGGGGAGACGGAAGGAGAGGAGAGAGATGCCAGGGCATGGGGGGAAGGAAGGGAAACTAAAGGAGACAAAATGCCAGACCAGAGGGAAAGAAAGGAGAGGAGGTGCCAGAGGGAGAGATAGGAGGGAGATGCCAGGGCATGGGGGGAGAGAAGGGAAGGAGATAGAAATGCCAGACCATGGGGTGGAGTGGGAAGGAAGGAAAGGAGGAGAAGAAAGAGATGCCAGAGCATAGGGGAGGGGGTGAAGCCAAAATTAATCATGTACAAAGGAGAGAAAGGGCACAGGATATACAGTTTATTGAAGGGACATAGAAAGAGGGAAGATGCCATATGGGTCAGAGAGAGGGTGGACAGTGGATGCAAGGGGCAGAGAGAAGGTGAACAGTAGATGGAAGGGGTAGAGAGAGAGAGAGGGCACAAGCTGGGTGGAAGGGGCAAAGAGAGGGCAGATGTTGCATGGAAGGGAGAGAGGACAAACGCTGTATAAAAAGAAGAGAGCAAAGAGAAGATGATTAAAGCAGAAACGACAAAATGTAGAAAGATTTTTTTGTTGCTTTACTTAGAATCAAGTAGTATTGTAACTGTATTGATAAAATTTTATAAATAGGAAATGGAAATAAGGCAATTTTTTGGACTAAACCCTTTTCCTCAGGTCAGGACAGAATACCATAACAATACTGTTCTGAAGAAAGATTTGGCCTCTGAAAGCTAATTGAAAAATGGATTAGTCCAATAAAATGGTATTTTCTTATTTCTCATTATTTGTTTTATTTTTATTTGTTAATTTGTAAAGTGGTGATTGTTATGTATCAGTTTTTTCAAATTTACATCTACTGTCTTTATATTTTGCACAGTATTAGAGGACATGTGTTACTGTTTTTGTGGTGTTGTATTGTATGCAGAGTCTGGTTTCTTGGCGGTTCAGTTTAACTTTTGTCTACATATTTCTATTTTAAGTTTGTGATTATTCCATATTGGGCGAGGGTGTATCTCTGTTCTGTGTGTATGAAAAGAACATAGTTTTCAGTTGGCATTGACTGCAGGATCAATTGACTGTGCGGGATCTGGCTTGTTTAGTTTTACAATGTATGTGTTGGTGTTCTAGTGCTCACTGCAGTGTTCAAGATGCTGCCTTTTCCTAGGTACACTCTTGTTGTGCGATATGTGGATTGTTACTTAAAATCATATTTTTCATATAGATGGGGGGATGTCAAAAAATGATGGGCCCCAGGTGTCGCATATGCTAGGTACGCCACTGCTTTCAAGCACTATTCCTGCTTTTCTGATAAGCCCAATCACTGCTTTCTCTGACGATGAAACTGCAGCAGCAGCCCGATTTAATGGAGAGATGAGCGAAGCAGCGCCCAAATGATGTCAGACGCTGATAATCACATGTGGCAGCCAATGGAGTCTTCAAGCTATTCCCGCTCCTCTGGTAAGCCCAATCACTGTTTTCTCTCAGCCCCTAAAATAAAACTTGACAGATGTGGTGAGTGAAATATGATGCAAATAATTGTAGATAGTGTCAATGATACCAATTTGACAGTCTGTAGAGCATAAGCGAATAGTTGATTGTGTCAAAGGCAGCGGTGAGGTCAAGAGAGAGGAGAAGTAATGGCTTGTGGTGGTCTGGATGGTAAAGAACAAAGGTAATGAGACCAACAACTGAAAATTCAGTTGAATAATGTCATCTAAATCCCATTTGATTTGGTTGAAGAATATTACCGTGTTTCCCCGATGGTAAGACACTGTCTTATTTTTTTTGGAAGGCCAAAATATGCTCTAGGGCTTATTTTCGGGGGGATGCCTTATTTACCCTTTCATGTCCCCTCTGTATCTCTATCCTTATTCAGTAGGTCCTGCTTACCCTTTCTCTTCTTTGTGTCACTATCTCCATTTTCAGCTTTCCCCCCTTTTCCTTTGTTACTGCACCCTGTAGCTAGAATCTTTCCACCCTCCCTCCACTCCGGCCCAGCCCAGTATGAAATATTTCCTTTTGTTTCCCTCCCCTCTCTCTTTCTCTCTCTCTTCTGCTCCCTCACCCACGAGTCCTGCATCTGGCCCTCTCCCTTCTACCTGCACCTGGCAACACCCCCCTGCTCCGCGGCTCTCTTCAGCAACTCGTCAGCAGCAGTGATCAAGACAAGCTGCCGACATCGAGGCCTTCCCTCTACGAGTCCCGCCTTTGTGGAAAAAGGAAGTTGAAACAAGCGGGACTCGCAGAGGGTAGGCCCCGACGTCAGAAGCTTGTGTCGATCGCTGCTGCTGAGTTGCCGAAGAGAGCCGCGGAGCAGGGGATGTGGCCGGAAGCAGGTAGAAGGGAGAGGGAGATAGGAAGGCTGTAGATCTCCGGAGCATGACACCGACCCCGGCCAGGATGATTTCTTTTTCAGGCGTGCATCTTACAAGTCCGGCGTCGCGGCGGGAAATAGCCATGCTGAGCAGTGAGCTCAGCACTACACAGATGAAAGCCTTGCTTGCTGATTGGTCCGGCGGCATGGCCGCCGGACCAATCAGCAAGCAAGGTTTTCATCTGTGTACGTGCTGAGCTCACTGCTCAGCATGGCTATTTCCCGCCGCGACGCCGGACTTGTAAGTTGCATGCCTGCGTGACACACTACCGGAGCCACGGCAAAGGTGGAAAAGAGCCGCATGCAGCTCTGGAGCCGCGGGTTGCCGACCCCCGCAGTAGACGGAGGGACCACACGGAGTCACCCACCGTACCACCCGATTCGGGTAAGCGCAGGTATCGGTGGGTGGCTTATTTGCGGGGGGGGGGTGCCTTATTTTACAATTTTTTCTAAAAAGGGGGGGCTGTCTTATTTGATGGCCCTGCCTTATCATCGGGGAAACACGGTAGTTTTATCAAGAAAATCAGAAACATGGGAGACCATCTGTTTTGGCGATTTTAGCCATAACCTTGCAATCTAAATACTCAGGATATTCCAAATGTTTATGAATTTAATGTTGCACCACCTGCTGTGGTTTTCTAAATACTCCAGTTTATTAAGGACAATGATTCCACATTCTTATAATCCCGCCTCCGAGTATCAAGAGTAGCAACGGCTTCCACCTGCTCATTCATATGTGTCTCAACTTCCTTGAGCCTATGGCCTAAATCAGCAATTTCTCCCCGTAATCTGTAGCTAGGGCAGTAAGTTTTGTATGTACTGCTTTTATTTCCTGTAGTAAATCTCGAAGTTTCAGTCCCCTGCCCCCGTGCTGGTTAGGTTGATATGCACAAGCTTTTAAATTCCAGTGATGTAGTTAGTGGTGCTTTCAACTTAGAAAAATTACTCTGAATGCTCAGCCAACTTAGCTTAAAAGGCGGCAACAGCAGATGAAAATCCCTTAGATTGATCTTCTTGAAAAAAAAAAAAAAAAAAATTGCTGACGTCACTTCCTCCTCAAGGCATTCTTGACAAATTTTGAGCATTTAACCACCTAGAGATCATACTGACTATGACTCTTGACAACCATAGGAGATGAATTGCATAAGGGCCTACTTTGAGCTCACATCCACTGTACCAAATCCAGGATTGCTACCAGCACCTATATATAATTTCAGCCCCAGGGAGTTTCAGTTTTAAAGGGCACAAATCTGAGCCTGATGTTTTTGGATATTTTCTTTCAGCACACTTTGCCTAAGCTCCCAAATATTCTATGCACCGAGAAGGCTCCAACTTGTAATTAAGCTTGACCTATGATTTTAACCAGTTTATTTCCTAATGTATTCCTTTACCTCATCTGGAGGTGAGCAATATAGGCATTTATCCAGTCGACCAGGCCTCAACAGAGCAGGGTCAATTAAATCAGGGCGACTGGTAGCTGCTAATACATAAACTCCTGCAAAAAACAAGGAAACAAATGATATGTACTTGCTGAATTCTTGGTAGTAATATGATGATGAAATTCACTAAAGCAAATTACCCTGTAAGCCTTCTACACCATCCAGTTGAGTCAGCAGTTGATTAACTACTCTGTCTGTCACACCAGTATTATCATGACCTCGGCGAGGAGCAATTGAGTCAAATTCATCAAAAAACAGAATGCAGGGCTTAGCTGCTTGTGCTCTGGAATAGAAGACAATTCAATCAATGCAAGGCACAATCTGCTTACCTTTTTTTCTCAAGTAAAATCAAATCAATTCATAATCATTAATATTTTTGGTTAGCAAACTACAATATTTGACAATTCATTATGTTCAGCTATTAAGTATAATTTTAAAAACACTGTTCTTTATGATATAACTCTGCACATAACAGCTACCATATTCTTGTCTTTGGGTTCATACTAAGTAACAAATTTCTTAGTTACTGCATATACTCGAAAATAAACTAAGGTCTTGGTTTATATTTGAGTCTTCCCCCCTCTGCAGCTGCCAACCCCTCCTGAACTGGCAGACTTCAGCATGTGCCCATACCCCTACACCGACTGGACGGCAGCTAGCATTACCTCCCTCCCACCTTCCAAGCAAGAGAACAACCCCCCCAGGCCTACTATGATTTCCTGGTGGTCTAAGAGCGCTTTGGGGCAGGAGTGATTCCCAATTGCTCCTGCCCATTCTTTCTCTGTAGTAAAAAATGGCCACCAAGACTTCTATGTGAGACTACCACTGGAAACATCGGCGGCCATTTAGACAAGAATCACATAAAGGCCTTAGGCTCCTTCCAGGTGCCCCTAAGGCCCCTAGGGAGAGGGGGTCTTAGGTGCCTGGGCCAATCAGGGCCTTAGCCCCTCCCAGAGCATCCCAGGATGCACCAGTAAGGGGAAAGCCTGCCATTTTGAAGAGGTGGGCCTACCGGCAGGAGGGAGTAAGCATCCCTCCTGCTGGTCTTCTAAAAAAGATATTGAGGGGGCGCAGTCCACTAGACCATCAGAGTTTTGTCTTAGGGGCTTGTGTAGCAGAAGGTTGTCAGGGAGGAGCTTGCTGTCAGAGGTGGAACCTAAGGCAGGAGAAAGTGGGCATCCCTCCTGTCGATCTTTCAAACAAATAAACAACCCCCCTCCCCCCGATATTGGGGCTCTAAGAGTCTTTCTTTTTTTTTTTTTTAATAGGTGCAGATCTTATGTGTGTGTGTTGTGCACACACAACAGCTGCATCCATTAAAAAAGCAGCTCTTTCTCTCCCTGCTTGCCAGTTAAGGCAGGCAGGAGCTGTGCTAGCGATTGCTCTTCTGAGCAAGCGCCCGGCACAGTTCCTCCCCCACTATATTGGTGATTCTCCGCACAAATTTGTATGCTACCCTGAATGTAATTATACCAGAAGATAAAGACCTCTGATAATTGCCCCAGTGCTAACAAGATCTGTCTCTTAGGGCTAGATTCACTAACCTGTCTTCCGGGGGCGATCCGTGGCCGATCCCAGAAGTCTGACGAATTCACAAATTGAAAAAATTCAAATGAGGGCAATCAGAGGAATGTCCTCTTTTGCCGACATGGATCGCTAGTATGCAATCCCACACATGCGCAGACCATCAGTAGATGGTTTGCACATGCGTCTAATACCCCAATGATCCGTGACTTTTTTTAAAAAAAATTTTAAACTTTTTTTTTAGCCCAGCGAGCCCATGGTTTTAACCTGTTTTAAATCCGCGGATTAAAAACCACAGACTCGCAGTGTGGGGGAAGGGCAGGAGAGATTTGGGACAGAACAGGGTGGTGATTCGGGGCAGAACAAGCAGGAGAGATCCGGGGAAGAGTATCACAGCGGCAGACAGGAGAGATTCGGGGCAGCAGAGAGCAGGGCTTCAATGGAGCTGGAGAGTCAGAAAGATGTTTTTGACTGGTCCCCAGCAGTCACTTCTTGAGTCGCTTCTTGAGTTGATCGGTCAACCCAGTCAGTTTCAAAAATTTGTTTGGTGAATCACGTCCCTGTCTACTTTGCATGCGTTTTCCCCTCATTTGCATGCACGGATTGGAAGCGGATCGCAGGAGAGGTTAGTGAATTAGGCCGGAGGGAAATCTGGTCGCAAAGGGGTCGTAAACTGATCAGTACACAATCGGTTTGCTTAGTGAATTTAGCCTTAAGCTCCTTTCTTAGGCCATATGCTCAAAACTCACTGTGTGTTTAATGACTGATGCTAAACCAGTTTAGCATCAAAAGTACTGTATTTCAGCTATCTGTGCCCAAAATGGCTAATTGTTTTCTTTTCTGTGGGGAGTGGTTAAAGCTACAACCTCAGCACTCTGAGGTTGTGGGTTCAAATGCACGCTGCTCCTTGTGCCCTAGGCAAATCACTTAATTCCCCCCATTGCCCCAGGTACATTAGACAGATTGTGAGCCCACCAGGAGAGTGAGGGAAAAATGCTTGAGTAACTGAATAAATTCATGTAAACCATTCTGAGGTCCCCTAGGAGAATGGTATAGAAAACTGAATGAATTTATTTTTTTTTTTAATTCTTTATTCATTTTCAGACTTACAATACAATAAGTGTGACAATATGTCCAAACAAATTAATAATAAATACATCACTTAATAATCATCAATGATACAAATAATATGCCCTTATCACCCATCCTTCCCCCCATTCCCATCCTATAGTCAAATATCATGTACAGTATGTAATCATAAAATTACCCCCTCCCCCCTTACCATTGAACTTGTAAATTTAAGGGAAACAAAGTCATCTATTCAGTACAAAACTTTGTCAATGGCTCCCACACAACTTGAAATTTTCTGAAACATCCCCGCTGTATTGCAATAACTCTCTCCATTTTATATACCCGACATAATGAATTCCACCAAAACTTATAATTTAATCGACTCCAGTTTTTCCAATTATACGTTATTTGTTGAATGGCAACACCAGTCATTAAGAGCAATAATTTGTTATTATTTGCAGAAATCTGACTTTTTGCTCTCATTGCCATACCAAATAGCACAGTATCATATGATAATGCCACTGGGTTGTCCAATAAACAGTTAATTTGGTCCCAAATTGATTTCCAAAAATTCATAATAAATGGACAATAGAATAGTAAATGATCTAAAGTCCCTGCTTCAAGATGACAGTGCCAACATTTATTAGACATAGAGCTATCAGGAGCCCATAATGCTCTATGTTACAGAAAAAAACAAGTTTGTCTCATAGATGCCGACACTGTACATCTCATCCTCCAAGACCAAATTCGTGGCCATTGAGATGCATTAATTTGATGCTTAATCTCAATGCTCCAAATGTCTTTCAGACCCGTTTTTGGTTTCTTTTTAATAAGTCCATTAAGTAATTTATACCACTGGGCAGCATGGTGACCCAAGAAGTCCACCTGAAAGCATAAGAATTCCATACTATATTGATTATGAAGGTTTTTCCAGTCAGGGAACCTCGCCTGAATGGCATGCTTCAGTTGCAACCATCTAAAACTTTCTGATTTATTAAGGCCATATTTATGTTGCAACTGTGAAAATTCAAGCATTTTACCATTAGAAATAACATCTTCTAATAAGCGTATTCCCGCTATCATCCAATGCTTCTAGGCAAGCCTTTCTCCGCCTATTTGAACCTTGGAGTTCAGCCAAATAGATTGATTTGTAGATTTATGAATTAGAATAGTTGTTAAATTGCTTACATATCGCAATGTTTTCCATGTATCAGCTAATATTCTATTATCTTTACTATAACAAGGCAATTTGATAATGAGCACATGGCAAAGGCGTAACGGAGACATGAGTTGCCATTCTAACCATAACCAATCTGGGAGTTTTTCCATGAGCTCTGGGAGGACCCAATACATACCTTGGTGCAAAATATAGGCTTGATGGTACCTATAAAAATTAGGAAAATTTACCCTTCCCTCTGAAATTGGCCTTTGTAAAGATACCAAAGCCACTCTAGGAGCTTTACCCAGCCAAATAAATTTTATAAGAATACTATTTAATTTTTTATAAAAGGACCCTTGAAAATAAACCGGCAACATGTCCATCTGATAACAAACCACAGGCAAAATCATCATCTTGATAGTTTGTACTCTCCCTCACCACGAAAGATGTAAAGGATTCCATTGCTCACACATTTCTGTTACCTTCTTTAATAAATATTTTTCATTTATTTTCATTGTTTCTTCCAACGTATTTTTAATCCAAATGCCTAAATACTTTATTCCATCCTCTTTCCAAAGAAAGGTAAATGAATCAAACAGACCCTTTGCACAATGAACATTAAGAGGAAGAATTTCCGATTTACTCCAGTTTATCTTGTATCCTGAAAATTTTCCAAATTTCTCAATCAGTTTAAGTAAGCAAGGAATAGTTGTCTCAGGATTTCTCAAATAGAGCAAAATATCATCTGCATAAGCAGAGACCTTATATTCTCGATCTTTATGGGGAATACCCTGAATCTCCTCTGTCTGTTGAATAGCTAATAATAAGGGTTCCAATACAATGTCAAAAAGCAGAGGAGATAAAGGACAGCCTTGTCTAACCCCCTCTGCAACTTAAAACCTTCTGAAAAATTATTATTAATGAATTACTGAATGAATTTAATTGAATTATACACAGTGATACCACAGAATGAAGCACTGAAGGTTCTCACCGATTGCTCTCTTAGGATTCCGCGGTTGGCATTATGATTGTAGTAGGTTTACGGGTCTTGCTGCGTCTGGGTAGAAAGAACAGATGTTTCAGCCACAGGTCTGCAAACCCTAAGAAAGCCACAGCATAATGGCTGAAACGTCGGGTCTTTCTACACAGTTACAGCGAGACCCGGAAACCTGCTACAGTTCTCACTGATTGATTAGATGATGATGCTCCTGGTAGGAGGATTCCTACATCCTTCATTATTAAACTAGCAGACCTAGCAATGAAAAGTAATTTTTTTAGGTTCGGTGATTTTTTTCCAGCAGTCGTTAGCAATGGTAGCCACTGAGGTTCCATCGATAGCCAATTTATTTATGGTGGCTTTTGAGAAGCAATGGATACTTAATAACCCCTCTGTATTTCGTATTATGTGGGTCAGATATATTGATAACATTTTTTGTCTATGGACTGGCACCGGTACATAACTATACTAGTTTTGTCACTGGCTTAATGGACATCATTTGAAGATTCAATTCACCTTAACTATGGATCCTTTGGAAATATCTTTTTTAGATATTAAAATTATGAAACGCGGTAATTCATTTTACACCACCGAATTCAAGAAAAGCACAGTCAAGAATACATTCCTTGAGTTCAGTAGCTGCCATCCTTAAGCACTAGTAAGATACCGTATATACTTGAATATAAACTGACCCACATATAAACTGAGGTAACCTTTTTTTCCCTAAAAAAAAGGAGGAAAAAGGTTCATTAATATAAACCAGGGAGTTAATATTCAAGTGCAGTACCCTGCTAGGCTCTGCACCCAGCCCACCCTCCCTGACTCATTCCCCTGTCAGATTCTGCACCCATCTCCTCTCCCTCCCTGCAAGGCTCTGCACCATGTTTCCCATCCCTCTCTGCTTTGCCAGTCTCTGTACTAGGCCCCCTCCCTCCCTGCCTAAGAACTTTTACCTCACTCCCACCTCTCCAGTGTACCTTTTAAATGCCTGGTGGTCCAGCAGTGGGCTGGGACAGGAGGGATCCCTCCCGCCTTCTGTCCCGGCCGACTCTTGAAAACTTTTTACCTCCTTCCTGCCTTTCCGGTGTACCTTTTGAATCCCTGGTGATCCAGCAGTTATCTTCTTTTGCTTCTGCCCCAAGAAAAACTGCTAGCTTTTTAAAAATCAGCGTTACACTGGCCTCTAATCTTCAGGCACTAAGGCCATTTTAGAAAGAGGTTGCAGATCAGCAATTTCATGTTTGATTTCTTTCAGTACTCTGGGATGTATACCATCCGGTCCAGGTGATTTATCACGCTAACTTATCAATTTGGTTCAGTACATCTTCCAGGTTCATCAAGATTTCTTTCAGTCCTTCCACATTGTCACCGTTGAAAACCATTTTCAGTATAGGTAGATTCTCTTACATCTTCCAAAAAGACCGAAACAAAGAATTCATTCAGTTTCTCCACTATGGCCTTGTTCTCCCTCAGTACCCCTGTTGCTCCTTGATGATCTAGCAGTCCCACAGATTCCATCACAGGCTTTCTGCTTTTGATGTAGTTGAAAAAGCTGTTATTGTGAGTTTTTGCCTCTGTGACAAGTTTCTGTTCATGCTCTCTTTTAGCCTTCTTTATCAATGCTATGCCTAAAATTTATGCCTAAACTAAACGTGATGCCAAGAGAGAAACCCACATGCATCTCATTAACACTGTGAAGTCACCAAGGTATGTTGGATAAGCAAGGCTCTCATGTATGTTAATTTTTAAATCATGCACTAATATATTAACAATATATTTCATCTTTTAGCACCAGAAATGAGCAAGTCATTTGCTATTTACGGATTGCAGATCTGTACTCACCTATTAAAGACATCTCGCACAGCTTGTTCACTAGCTCCAATATATTTATTAAGCAGCTCTGGGCCCTGTTAAAAAGTAATGAAGTTTTGGGTTAGTTACAGGTTCAGTAAAGTCCAAGTGGCAGTCCTATCATATAGCAGTTTCAGTAGGATCCTGCAGTCCAGCTGGTAACATAGCAAGAAATGTCTGAGCAGCCACAATCTCATCGAAGTGGATGGTGTGGCCATCATTGATCATTTGCAGCTTTGTAGGATACAATAAAGCAAATTTAATCCATTTTTGTACCAAAGTAGAACGAATAGGGGCAAATGTTCTATGGCCTGCCTACACCTACACAGAGTAGTCTCAAAAGCAGAGAACAGTGTGATTCTCACAGGACAAAATTTTTCCTTCACAGATAATCTGTAATATTAATTGCTTATGAACAAAATTTAAGATCTTAAAGATGACTGCACGTGGCTTAACTTGCTCTGGTTTCTTGGCACCTAGGCCCCCATTCACTAAAGTCAGTGATCGTTGCTAAACCCGTTTTCACAGGTTTAGCGACGATCACTGCAACTGACCTAGTTCACAAAATGGCCCACTGTGTGTTTTTCCCCTTGATTGCCCATTTTCCAATCCGGCAATGCAAATTTGTAAAACCCCATGCATAATAGCCAAGCAATTGATTCACTAACAGTTGCTTGGCTATTTTGCATTGGGTTTTACGATCCTAAAACCCAACTGCGGTAGACAGGTCTGCCTATTTTTGTTTTTTCCTATGGCACAGATTATTTTGCATGTATTACATACGCAAATATCTGCACCCCCCCCCAAAAATGAAAAAAATCCCCCTGCCACTCGCAACAACCCCCCAACAATCGCGCCCCCCCGACACATGGCGACCCACAAATGGAAAGAGGAATGCCCAGTCCCTCCTGCCATGCTTCCCCGAAAAAAACCAGCAGGAGGGATGTCCAAACCAAATGGCCAATCAGGTACTTCATTAGGCTCCTTCCTAAGGAAGTCCCTGATTGGCTCAGATGCCTCAGGCCCCTCCCAATGGAGGAGCATGAGGCGTCTGAGCCAATCAGGGCCTTAGGCCACTCCCCATGCATCACATGATGCACCGGGGAGGGGCCTAAGGCCCAGTGGCATAGCAGGCTGGACGGAGGAGCAGGAGGTGTTTGCAGTTCCTCCTACTCCCAACGCAAGGTATAGACACCGGGGAGGGGGCATTGTGGTGCAACCACTATTTTGGACAAATATCTATCATAGGCAAAAATCTTCTTCCTTCTTCTTGCATACAAATAACTTTATGGAAAATTATATGTAGAACAATAGTCCATTGCTGTAAGCAAACAACATATGTCAAAAAATCAAAAGGCAGACACTTAGCTTAATATATATACAGTACATAAAGTGGAAACAAATGTGTTGGGGTTTGGCTCTATTCAAGGGATGGGAGGCCAAAAGAACACAGGCCTTCTATCTTAACACTGCTGTTTATCAACGAGTATTTTTGTGAGAGCAATGGTAAGAAAAAAACTTAGAAACAGCTCAAGGAAAACAGAAACTGTAGAGCAAGCCTGGTCTCTATTCAAGGGCACAGTGCAAGAAGCACAACATATGTACATCCCCAGATTTAGAAAAGGGTGCAAAAAAAAAACAAACCAAACAAAAGACCCCGCATGGATAAACAATGAGGTGAAGAAAGCGATAGGAGACAAGAAAAAATAATTCCGGAAATGGAAAAAGGACCAAACTGGGGAAAACTGGAATGAACACAGGAAACGCCAAAGAGAATGTCATCAAGTGGTTAGGAGAGCGAAAAGAGAATATGAAGAGAGACTGGCCAGGGAGGCAAAAAACTTCAAATCATTCTTCAGATATATTATGGGGAAGAAACCGGCGAGGGAGGAAGTAGGACCATTGGATGATGGAGACAAAAAGGGAGTGATAAAGGCGCAAAAAGAGGTAGCTGACAGGTTAAACAAATTCTTCTCGTCAGTCTTCACAAGCGAGGACACATCCAGTGTACCAGAACCCGAAGTGATCTTCCATGGTGATCAAGAAGAAAAACTGTCAGCAATAGAGGTGAGCCATGAGGATGTCCTCCAACAGATAGATAGATTGAAAAGCGACAAATCACCAGGCCCGGACGGAATCCACCCTAGGGTACTAAAAGAACTAAGAAATGAGATAGCGGGAATACTCCAACGAGTTTGCAACCTATCCTTGAAAACTGGAGAGATTCCGGAGGACTGGAAGATAGCAAATGTTACACCTATCTTTAAAAAGGGGTCAAGAGGAGACCCGGGAAACTATAGGCCGGTAAGTTTGACATCGGTTCCAGGAAAGATGGTAGAAGCACTGATAAAGGACAGCATCTGTGAGCACATCGAAAAAAATGGGCTGATGAAAGCGAGCCAACATGGCTTCTGCAAGGGAAGATCGTGCCAAACAAACTTACTGCACTTCTTTGAGGGGGTAAACAGCCAGTTGGACAAAGGGGAACCTGTAGACATCATTTACCTTGACTTCCAAAAGGCCTTTGACAAGGTACCCCATGAGCGGCTACTTAGGAAGCTGTGGAACCACGGGGTGGAAGGGGACGTACACAGATGGGTCAAACACTGGTTGGCAGGCAGGAGACAGAGGGATGGAGTGAAGGGTCACTACTCGGGCTGGAGGAAAGTCACGAGCGGAGTTCGAAAGGGGTCTGTACTTGGACCGCTGCTGTTCAATGACCTGGAAATGGGGATGAAATGTGAAGTTATAAAATTTGCGGATGACACTAAACTCTGTAGAAGGGTTAGAACTACGGAAGAGTGTGAGGACCTACAAAGGGACCTAAACAAACTGGAGGAGTGGGCGAATAAATGGCAGATGAAATTCAATGTAGGGAAATGCAAGGTCATGCATATAGGGAGAAAGAACCCGATGTTCAGCTACCAAATGGGGGGATTAGTATTAGAGGGAAATAACCTTGAAAAAGATTTGGGTGTACTGGTGGATACAACAATGAAGTCAACGGCGCAATGCGCAGCAGCCGCAAAGAAGGCAAACAGAATGTTGGGTATTATTAAAAATGGTATTACGACCAGAACAAAAGAAGTCATCCTGCCGTTGTATCAGGCAATGGTGCGCCCGCACCTGGAGTACTGTGTTCAGTATTGGTCACCGTACCTTAAGAAGGATATGGCAATACTTGAGAGGGTCCAGAGGAGAGCGACACGAATGATTAAGGGCATGGAAAACCTTTCATACACTGAAAGATTGGAGAGGCTGGAGCTCTTCTCCCTGGAAAAGCAGAGACTCAGAGGAGACATGATAGAGACCTACAAGATCATGAAGGGCATAGAGAAAGTAGAGAGAGATAGATTCTTCAAATTTTCAAAACATATAAGAACAAGAGGGAATTCGGAAAAATTGGAAGGGGATAGATTCAAAACAAATGCTAGGAAGTTTTTCTTTACTCAGCGGGTGGTGGACACCTGGAATGCGCTTCCATAGGATGTAATAGGGCAGAGTACGGTACTGGGGTTTAAGAAAGGATTGGACAATTTCCTGTTGGAAAAGGGGATAGAGGGGTATAGATAGAGGATTACTGCACAGGTCCTGGACCTGTTGGGCCTCCGCGTGAGCGGACTGCTGGGCACGATAGACCTCAGGTCTGACCCAGCAGAGGCATTGCTTATGTTCTTATGTTTATTGCCTTGTATATGGTTATCTACCAGTATGTGGAGAAAGAGTGGGAAATTTTCAAATGTCATGTACCTGGTTAAAAGCAATCTGAAAATTGCTTTGGAGGTATTATTACACATATACCATGTTTCCCTGAAAATAAGACCTTCCCCAAAAATAAGCCCTAGCATGATTTTCAGGGTAGTTATCAGCAGCCGCTCTTCCCCCGCCGCGCAGCCAAACTGCTGAACCCCCGCTGACCCTCCATCCTTCTCCCCCCATCTGAACTCTGCCGACCGTGACCATAAATACCTTCCTGCAGAGTAGAGTCAGGCCAGCAGCACTCTAAACAGGTTGCTTCGGGGCCTTCTCACTGGGGAATTCCCTCTGCCGCATCACTGATGATGTTATCAGTAACACGGCACACAGAAGACCCCGGCGAGAAGGCCACGAAGCAGCCTGTTTAGAGTGCTGCTGGCCCAACGCTGCTCTGCAGGAAGCTATTTATGGTCGTGGTCAGTGAGGGGTTCGGTGGTTCGGCTGCATGGCGGGTGCTCAAGGGTTCTGCTGCACAAGGGATGGGAGGGAAGGATGGAGTTGGGTAAGGGTTCTGCTGCATGAGGGAAGGAGGAAGGGAAGGAAGGATGGAAGCTGAGCAAGGGTTCTGCTGCACAAGGGATGGGAGGAAGGGAAACAGGGCAAGGGTTCTGCTGCACAGGGGGATGGGAGGGATGAAGGGATACAAAGATGCTGCAGAGGGAAGGCACAAGGGGATGGGCGAGAGGGGAGAAAAAATGTACATGTGGGGGAGAGAAAGGAAAGAGGAAGAATTGGGGTGAAGGAGAGGAAGGGAGAGATGATGATGTATATGAAAAAAATAAGCTCTACCTGAAAATAAGACCTTTTTTGGGCCCCAAATGAATATAAGACACTGTCTTATTTTCGGGGAAACATGGTACTATACTCATTGAGTTGTTCAATAAAAAATTTCAACTAAAGCAAATCAAAAAATATTTTTTTTACTTTTTTACTCAATGCATACTTAGGCTCTGGAACTCATTGCCATATGCTGTGGTTAAAACAGTTAGTGAGCTGGGTTTGAAAAAACATTTGGACAAATCCTAGAATAAAAAGTCCATAAACTTAAGTAGAGCTAGGGAAAGCTATTGCTTACCCCTGGGGATAAGTAACACAGAAAATATTTACTTTCTGGGATGCTGCCAGGAACTTGTGATCTGGATCAGCCACAGTTGGAATGAGGACACTGGGTTTGATGGACCTTTCATGAGGCCTAATATAGCAATTCTTACATTCTTAAGGCACAGCTGGTATAAAACTTATGTGACAGCATGCTGTATATATCTTCCCCAGTAACATTTAAAAAAGGACTTCCATTTCAACACAGTAGTATTTAAACATGGAAACTTTTTAAGAAGGCATAGATTCAGTTTTGGCTGGAAAGAATTCAGCCACACAGTTTATGATCACTGAATATTTAAACTGATTAGGATGAAATGCTTATGAAGATTCATGAATAACTTTTTTTTAAAATTTAGTATCATCACACAGAGTACTTTCCACTGAATTAAAAATGTAGACAATTGCATTTTGTTTTCAACAGATTGAGTACAAAACATCCCGTGGAGCTGCAGTATTAGCTTTTTCTTCCACAATCTTCCCATGGAGTTCCATGCACATCTCTAGACTTGAAAGGGAGCATCATTGTCTTGTGTCAGTTACTTCTTATCTTGAGCACCCTGTCAATAGTGTCAAACAGTGTGCTGATACTATACCTCCTGCTTACAGAGTCCTAAGCCCAGTGTCCTAAGCCAAGTCATTTCCATTCAGTGTCTTTTGGTTTTAAAAGTTTCCCATTCCAATATGTTCTACTTAAAATATTCTTAAACCTCTCGTTTAAGGATTTGTGATTATTTTTCTGGGGGAAAAAGACCTCAAGGGCTTGCAGCTGCCCGATTTTAGAACTTGTCTTAACAGGTTAGCCCCTTGCAAGCTATCATTAGTCAAACAAACCCCTTCACTAATGATAGCTCGCAAGGGGCTGACCTGTTAAGACAAGTTCTAAAATCAGGCAGCTGCGAGCCCTTGAGGTCTTTTCCCCCAGAAAAATAATCACAAATCTTAAATGAGAGGTTTAAGAAGTACGGTTGATGTTTAGGAAGACATTTCCACTCATAATCATCATTATTTTTGTGGGTTATTAGTCTATGACAGTTTTTTTTAGGAAGATTGTCTACTTAAAATATTACTACCAATCTTATGCAAAATCTGACCACTATTAGTCATGCAGACTTACATTAACAGATGCACAAAGGACCTGCTCATTAAGGCTTTGTATGTCTGTAGGTAAAAAGATTAATTGGACTTAGCTTACCTTAATGCTGATAAAATTCATTCCACTTTCCCGAGCAATTACACTTGCCAAAAGAGTTTTCCCAGTCCCAGGAGCTCCATATAGCAAAATGCCTGATCGTTGGCGTATAGGTAAATTTGCAAATAATTCTGGATACTTTGGGGGGGGGGGGGAAGAGTACATACATTTAGATAAAGAGGGAAAAGTTGTATTATCTGATTTATCAATTCAACCAAAGATTATCTTATCAATATGGTTGATTCCTGTTAATATGGCCTCCTGACCACTCCTTTCTTAGAATAATACTTATATTCCGCAACTACCAACAGTTAATTCTGTGTAGATTACAAAAAGATATCGCTGATTTGACATTAGGATAAGTTTTTAAATCTTACAAACTACATCAACTGTACTTAAGGGTAAGATGTGATGAATGATAGCATAAGCAAAAAATTGACCCTTATGATTCCACAGAAAATGCAGATCCAGAAAAAAAAAACCCAAAAAAACTCTGTGGAGATGGTGATGTTCAAGATGCAGGCTTTATTTGAAAGTACAGTTTAATAATCCACATAAAATATATCTAGGACCCAAAACGTTGGGAGCTATGGACCCAACACTAAAAATGAAACTGAGTCGTGGCTCTGCACAGTAGAGGATTCCTCAAGAACGGGAACCCCTCCAAACAAACAAACAAAAAAAGTGGAATCCTCCACTGCACAGAGCTACACTCAGTTTCGTTTTTAGTTATTAATCCACCAGCTTTTATATCTGGACCTTTAGGGACCTCTGAGGAAGACAGCATTGTTGAAACACGGACTGTGTTGGGTCCATAGCTCACAACGTTTTGGGTCCTAGATATATTTTATGTGGATTATTAAATTGTACTTTCAAATAAAACCTGCATCATGAACATCACCATCTCTACAGAGTTTTTTGTTTTTGTTGAATGTACTGATAGCAGCACATATGGACAGAAAGCAATTATTTCAGTTTCAAATTATAGTGCTGGTTCACTCTCTGATTAGAGTATATTAATACCTTTTTATATAATTCAGATTTTATGTTTTGGGCCCAGTAGTTCTTCTGGGATCCTTGTGTTGTAAAGCCTTAACTTGTAGCTCCCCTAGTTCTGAATGGAGCCTCTTGGTTGACAGTGCTGTGAACAAATGAATATTAAGTGCCAGCCTACTCAGAGGTGTCAATGTATACCTGACGAAGAAACAGTTCTCCTCTTGATTTTGTACTGTGTGTGTGGGGGGGGGGGGGGGGGGGGCGGTCAGAGATGAGGGCCCCAGCTCAGTTTTCAATCAGAATGCTGGGAAGAGAATTCCAATGTGTAGTGTTTGTTCTTTTTCAATTGACCAGGAGAGCTTAAGAGCCTAGAGCAGGGGTAGGGAACTCCGGTCCTCGAGAGCCATACCAGTCGGGTTTTCAGGATTTCCCCAATGACTATGCATGAGATCTATTTGCATGCACTGCTTTCAATGCATATTCATTGGGGAAATCCTGAAAACCCGACTAGAATACGGCTCTCGAGGACCGGAGTTCCCTACCCCTGGCCTAGTTTGTGCTGTGCACTCGGCAGTTAAGATTAGATACCCAATGATGAGAGCTCTAAACCCAGATTGCCAAGTTTTAAATGCTTAGATTTAGTATGATTTTCAAATGAAAACTTAGCCAGCTAATTAAATCAGACAAACCTTTTAGGAAAATCTATTTAAACAGTTATTTTATATTGCTTTTACTATACTACATTGTTCTTGACTGGATTTTGTTTAAACATTCTAGGTAAAGATATTACAGTAATACAATGCTTATATTGCCCAATTCCCACACTTGCCAGTAACACATACAATAAAATACCAAGTCTTGCAGATATACAGCTGATGCCTTAGGCCAGGGGTAGGCAATTCCAGTCCTTGAGAGCCGGAGCCAGGTCAGGTTTTCAGAATATCCACAATGAATATGTATGAGATGGATTTGCATGCACTGCCTCCTTGAGATGCAAATCTATCTCATGCATATTTATTGTGGATATCCTGAAAACCTGACCTGGTTCCGGCTCTCGAGGACTGGAATTGCCTACCCCTGCCTTAGGCTTTTTAAAGGAGGTTATTACTTAGATTTATGGTACCATTTCAGAAGGCTACACCAGTGCATCTCAAACTGTGTGCAGAGGCACACTTGTGTGCCTCCTGAGATTCCAAGTGTGCCACGGCACACTGAGGAGGAAGAGAGATGCCTGCCAGCTGACTTCCCTTTGCGGTACAGCGCCAGTGCTGCCCGATTTGCCGAAGGCCTGCATGTTTCCCCCTTCTCTCTAGCATCCTCTGGCTTCCCCCCTGGCCGCTTGGTCTCACCTTTAAAGCTAATTACAACAACCTGCAGAGGATCGCCGGTAGATAAAATGATTTTATTTTCAATATAGTGATTGAATATAGGGTCAGTTTTGAGAATTTATATCTGCTGTGTATATGAAAAATGAATGGAAAAAATTGTATTACAATTAGCAAAGGTGATGGGATCTGGGGCAGAGCTTTGGTGGGTCTAGGGAGGTCTGTGGTTGGGATAATCAGTTGATATTTGTTAGACAGGGGGTATTTAGCTCGAAGTAGTTGAAAAACACTGCTGTAGGCAATCAGCTGGCGCCAGTGCCTCTCCTTCTCTCCAGCCCTCTTCCCTGCTTGCACCTCCTACTGGCGTCTCAGGGCCCATCTGAAGGGCCTCTGCATATGCACGGACGTTGACGTGATGATGTCATCACAGTGATATCTGCGCACTTCTGGGTGCCTCAAGCCATGGCCACTACCTTTAGTGTGCCCCGGCTCGAGAAAGTTTGAGACACACTGGGCTACACCATTTATGTAATTACATTCCTAGGGAGGAATACTTTGGTACACATCTAAGATCTAGCCACGCAAGTTGATTACAAGACATGACCATCTCTGGATCTGAATATTACTATAGATCACAGAGAACATATATGGAATAATATGTATTGAAAAAAATATTTTAATCTAAAAGATTAATAGTGCATAAAGTGGATCTGGTTGTTCAAAGAAGAGGGGATACCTTTGCTGGCAGCTGGATTGTATCCAGAAGTATCTGCTGAACATCATGCAAGCCACCAACCTTTTCCCAGCCTAAGTCTTTTGGTTTATGAAGGATAATATTTCTCATAGATGTAGGAGTAAAGCCTTGCAATGCTTTTTGGAAATCCGCGGTTGATAACACCAGTTCTGTAAAGTTGAAAAGTAAGCTAGGTTTCATTCATTCTTTTTTTTTTTTTTTTATTTTTATTTATAAAATTTTCATTCTTACAATAATGAATATCATAATATTTAGTTTATAATAATTATAGTTGTATGTACAATATCATATCATATATATTGAATCCCTTTCCCCTGTTATTTGTTTTTTCATTTTTCCTCATATTAATTTCTATATTTCCCTCCCTAACCCTATATTATTATTATCAATGTGTTAAGATATCTGATCTTTAGAATATTTTGTCAATGGATCCCATATTTTCTTAAAATTTTTTATATTTCCTTGTTTATTTTCTTTAAAATCTTCTAACTTGGTTTATCTACACTTCTGTGATGAGTACAAAAATATACATAATAAAATAAACAGCGTAATACTGCAACATGCTGGACAATATCAGCTCTCTATGTAACACCATATCAGGAACCTGAGATAAAATTAAGAAAATTTTAGGGCACATTACAATCATTATACTTTTCTGGTTTTAATAAGCAAATACATAACTTCCTAGCTAAACACCTAAAAGGTATGATAAATAGGGAATTCAATTCAGATTAAACATTATCATCACTTAATCGATAAAACAAAAAAATTAATTAAATTAATAAGATAGATGATCATCAAAACCTAACAGAAGCATAAAGTTTCAATAAAAACATGTAAAAGGTAACACTCTCAAAAGCCTATTTAACCCTTTAATTGGCAGATAGTGAAATGGCTGCTTTACGTAACTTGATATTGAACGAGAGCAACAGTGCCAAGTAACAGGCATTTGGAGATGCAGATCTCCCATAAGAGCCACAGAAGATACATGTTGCTTCTGAGCAACAATGCCAAATAAAGGGTTAAAAAAGTTACTCATTATGGAATTCTGTACAAATTCTGCATTGTGCAGAAGTCCTTGCTCTTTTCCCACTCCCATTGCTTGGCAAGAAGGGGAGGTAAACAGCTGCAAATTGAGTCATGTCATCCTACTCCGCTGTCCAGAGCCAAGCTGTTCATCTGAACCAGTGGTCTCAAACTCGCAGCCCGGGGGCCACATGCGGCCCGCCAAGTACTATTTTGAGGCCCTCGGTATGTTTATCATAATCACAAAAATAAAATAAAACAGTTTCTTTATCATATGTCTCTTTAGCTATAAATTACAATATTATTATTAAGACTTAGCCAAAAGGAAAGATTTATAAACTATAAAGAGTTTTACCTAATGCAAAATTGTCATTTTTTTAATACGGTAACATAACTTTATTCTTCTATACCGCCACAATCATACGATTTCTAGGCAGTTTACACTGAAGAGAACTGGACAATCAGCGAAAAACATTATTTTTCTGAGGCCCTCCAAGTACCTACAAATCCAAAATGTGGCTCTGCAAAGGGTTTGAGTTTGAGACCACTGATCTGAACTGTGTGTGGCTGTATTGAGGCCCACATAGTTTAAAAAGACCAATTAGAGCTAGAAGAGCAGAAGATGTTATTTTGATGTGTAGCCATTCACCACTACCACCTCTTACCAAGTAATTGTGGGCAGGGAGGAAAAACAAAGCAAGCTAGATATGTGGCAGACAGAGGAGAAATAAGGCAAGATGTGAGTATGTGGCTAGGAGAGGGGCATTGAAACCTTGCGAGCGCATATAGGACTGGGCATCTAGCTGGAAATTAGATGGAGAGCAGAGGGTAGTAAGGATGTGGCCCTCTGGCTCAAATAAACAACAGTGTGGCAAACCTTTCTAGGATGGACAGTATAAAAATATTTGGTTGATATTTGCAAACATAAAAAGCAAAAGAAACAGTCACTTACTTTCGTATTGTTCTTGGGTTTACTAGCTAGAGATATAAAAAAAATTATAGAGAAGGAAACACCCATATTAAAGAGCATGTAAGAAAGTTCTATATCACTTACAAAAAAGTGGATATATGAGGGATACAAAACCAGATAAACAAATATTGTAATAAATGCTGAGAAATTTGTAAGAATAAATATATGGTTTTTGCTGAGTTACAGAGGGAACACAGGAAAAGAATTAAAATATATTAGGAATCCATTTTGGTATTACAACTAAAAGATTCTTTTCCCTGCCCTGCTGTTTAGGATAGAGTAGACCAGACTTCCGCCTTTTAGTTTTTTCTTTGTTCAGTGTTTAACTGGTATGCCCAGAGATTAGCTGGTAGACTTGGGTTGCCCTTTGACCTTGTTGCTAAAGAAATGTACCTTTTGACTTTGGGCTGCTTGAGCCACATTCCAGTGTGAGGCCTCTTTTGAGGACAGGGTTACATATACAGTAATCAGATACATAGATAGATATTAGTAAGCTGTTGAAATATAAGTCAATACTTAAATACTTAAGGGCTTTCTTTTGACTAAAACATATATACAGTGCTCCCCTGTGAATTCATGGTTCGCGAATCATGGACTCACTAATTTGCGGTATGCTCCAACCGCCTCTTCCTGTACTAAAGTCAGGCTACACCAATCAGGAGCTGCGTGTCTAAGCAGTTCCCGATTGGTATAGACTGACTTTAGTAACAGGAAGAGGTGGTCGGAGCATACTACAAATGATTTTCTGCACCCACCGGCATCCCAGCTGCCCTCTCCTGCCTCTTGACAGGCACAAAACCGTATTTGTGGTTTTTTGGAATTCACAGGTGTTTCTGGAACGGAACCACTGCAAATTTCAGGGGAGTACTGTACCTCAAATTGTAGTAGGTGACTTACATAGAACTTAGAGGAATGTATATCATGATTTTTTTCAGAACTATTCAACCCCTCCCCTTCTCAACACTGAAGACAGGGAATTTCAGACTGCTAAAGATAAGTGGTTCTGAATTTTAAAGTGCTGTGATCAAAAGAGGGACAGTTTCCGTCTTTTCACCTGAATATTTGAGTAAGTAATATTTTAGGAAAATATACATTAGAGCTGGTTTTCTGTTCTTTCCTTTTCTCTACTTTCTCTTTAATTTCAGTATTCTGAATTGTAAATTTAGGAATGTCTTTGTTAGTGATAGCTACACCTTCTTACTATGCATGGAATATATGAAAAAATGCATTATATGGAAAGAAAAATGTTTTAACCAATTATATGAAGGTAGTAAAAAATGATGCCACAATTATTTTAGGTATATAGGTAAAAGAATTGGTACAGCAGACGGGATCTCTCTCCAGAAAGATGAAGTTACACTTCTGCTGAGACGTCTCCATTGCATAAATAAACTGTTGTGAGCCTTTTGATACAAGATCATTCTGTCATTAAATGACTTCTAATAAACACATTTGGTTGAAAATAACCATATTTGTGCAATTATTGACTCAGGAGCTCAGTTTAAACAGGATAAAAAGAGATCCTGTTTAGTGGGCAGGAAAGGTTGAAGGGTAGAAAGATAGCACAAGCTGGGGAGGATGGAGTTTGAGGAGGGAAAGGGCAGGGGGATGTCAGGCCTTATGATGGGGGATTTCTGCAGAAAAAAAAGTTACAAAAACTTTGATGAAATATCAGAGCTTTGTCTTTGGTTTTCTGTGATGCAATCCCAGCAATACTGACTCATGAAAATCAAACAACATCTGGGGAACTATCAGTTTTCTTTTCAAGAGAACCTCTAGAAGCAGACACATCCTAAATTAAGCTAAAATACAAAACAGCTTAACTAAACCAAGCATGGCTTAACAGGAAAAAAGTTTTCCAACTGAAAAGAGTGCTTATCTGAAATGCTGAACAGTACTAGAAGATAGGAGTTTCTTTTGTACAGATATATTGTGTTTCTTAATATGCTAAAATACATACCTTCTTTCACATACGCTCTTCTCTTTGAAACATAAGCATGAATAGCACGATCCACTAGCATTGTGAAATCTCCTGCCACGTACCCTTCTGTTTCCTTTGCAACAAACTGAAGATCAAGCTCCTCCAACCTTTTTATATCAATACCAAGTTTATTTTGTATCACAGAACACAAAATTTCACCTCTTTGCTCCTAATTCAAACACAAAGGAAGAGATTTTGCATATTACATCAGAGAAATAAAAATACTGAAATGTAGTCTGAAAATTATATTTAAGCTCTTTAAATCCTCCTGGATATCCAGCCCTTGTGTATATCAAAGTGTTCTCAGCCTTAGTGATGGTACAAAGGATTTAAAACAGATAAAAATAAAATCAATATAAAATCAAGCCAAGCCCAATTAATTAATCTTTTTACCTACAGACATACAATATAATAAAATTATTTAAAGAACATTAGTTCTGAAGGAAACAACTAAATTTTCAGTATCCCCAAACAATTTGCAGTACAAATGCACCCTTAGATTTTGTTGGAATATTTTATATTTCATACTAAAGCATTCCACTCAGCTGTCACCCTATACTGTACAAATCTTTCAAAGTTAGATTTCAGAAAAGGCATATACAGTATGAAGACATTTTATAAAATTGGGTCAAACTTCGATCTTACAACAACAACAACAACAACAAAAAAGAGAGAGACAAGTGACAGGGAAAGGGGGGCACAAGAAAGCAGAGACAAGTAAGCAGGCAGTATGGCTAATATGAGAACTAGCAAAAGGGACAGGTGACGACCATCATGAGGGGTAGGGAGAATGAGACAATGGAGCATGGGATGACAGGTGGCTAAAGAATAAGGTGGTGGCAGACAGGCCAGCCAAGGTGATAGCCTTCCACCTTGGGCAGAGAGAGGTAGGGAGATTGGAGTGGCAGGCTTGATGGGGTGACGAGGAAGGGAGAGAATCTGGTGACAGGAACAGGCATAAGGGGTACAGATATGATGGTGACAGCCAGGCAGGCCTGTTAGGATCAGGGGTAGGGAGAATGTGGTGATGGTGACAAGGAAGCAAGTGGTCCAGTGTGATGAGTAGGGAGGTTGTGTTCTGTATGTATGAAAAAGATTGTTTTCTTTTAGCATTGACTGTGCAGGATCGATCTGTATGAATCTGGCTTCAGTTTAACAATGGGTATATTGATGTTCTAATGCTCACTACAGTGTTTATGATGCTCCCTTTTCCTAGGTGCACCCTTGCTGTGTGACTCATGGGTTATTATTAAAAATATTTTTTATAGAGAGAAGGGGGTATTAAAAAAGGAGGGGGGTGTTAAAAATATGATTGTATTTTATTGTTGGTTTAAATAAACTAAGACTTTAAAAAAAAAAAAAAATCAAAACTTTCTGAAGTAATTGCTGCTTTTTATAGGGACAGGTAACTTTTATGATGGGACGGGTGGGGACAAAAGAGATTCCTTGCAGGAACGGAGGGGATTTTGGCGGGGATGGGTGGGATTTCTGTCCCCATGCAACTCTCTATTGCCCAGTCAGGGAAGCTTCAGAGTACCTGACAGAAGAACAAAATCAAGATGATGACCACTGATGAACATGTGATGATGGCAGTAAACACAAATTGAAAGCTTTAACCAAAGTAACAAAAGCTATTTTTCTAGAATCTATAGCAAATGCTAAATGAATAGCTAGATCACTCAATTTTCAAAACCTAATGAAAAGTTAATACATGTTGAGTAAATAAGAGACAAAGGGCTCTTTTTACTAAAGTGCATTAACAATCAACACGCGCTAAATGCTAATAAGCCCATTGGAATAAAATGGGATCTACCTTCTTCTCTCTGTAAGTCACCTTGAGCCTGCATAGGTATGTGCGAAGCACAAGTAGAAGATTAGACTAGATTTAAAAATCGATCCACTTGTACCCCTTCTACTCCACTCAGGATTTTATAGACTTCAATTATATCTCCCTTCAGCCTTCTCTTTTCCAAGCTGAAGAGTCCTAACCTTTTTAGTCTTTCCTCATACAAGAGGAGTTCCATCCCCTGTAACATCTTGGTCAATCTTCTTTGAACCTTTTCTAGTGCCACTATATCTTTTTTGAAATAAGGAGATCAGAATTCAACGCAGTACTCCAGGTGAGGTCGTACCATGGAGTGATACAGGGGCATTATAACATTCTTAGTTATGTTAACCATTCGCATCCTGTTTGCTTTTTTGGCTGCCGCCACACATTGGGTGGAAGGTTTCATCATATTGTCTACAATGACACCCAGATTCTTTTCTTGGGTGCTAACCTCCAAGTAGGACCCTAGCATCCGGTAACTGTGATTTGGATTATTCTTCCCAATGCGCATCACTTTGCATTTGTTTACATTAAATTTCATCTGCCACTGTTTTGAATAGGTTGAGCCTGTGATTTATTTCTTGAGTAGTGGCGCTGGCTGGCTGGTAAGGGGCGCTATAATGCTGTAATGGATTGGATAGTATACAAGACGTGTTTGTGGAGTATGTTTGTAGACTTTTCTACAAATGACACCTGCTTTTCATATGGTTCTGGGTAAATCTAGTTAGAAGTACATGTGAAAGTTAAGGCCACGCCCAACAGAAACTTATGAAAAGTTGGTGCATAAATACAAAAATAAAAATCTGAATATGGATTGCAGCCAAGGCCGTAAAAACACTACAGATTAATATTAAGGAAAATCATAATAATATTCTATTTATGCATTTTGCTGGATTAAGCCAGATCATAGAGGAAACTAGGTAGAGGTATAGAGGTATTAATGACTCCATTTTGTATTAATCTGATTCCATTTTGTTTTCTGTTTGTTGTTCTTTGTGTAAAACATACTGAAGTTTTCCTGCTTAGAAAAGGCCTGGGATTCTAGTGTTCTTTGTGTGGACGGCTATGCCCAGGGGGACTAGGAGAAACCTCATGGCCTGAGTGAAAACAGACGTGCCTTGCATTCCATTGCTGGGTAAATAAGAAAGCCTAAAGTTTAAAAATATGCTCTAAAGAAGTATTGAATAGGACTGAAATATGACATGTGGCTATATGGGATCCCATATTTGTGTGTGATTGGATGGATGAGAATTGTATGAGTATTTAAATATGGAAATGTTTTGAAAATTTTATTTTTATCCTGAAGAAATCTTGAGAACATCTGCAGTTTAACCTATCTGACCTTTCAGCTAGCCTACCATAGAAACACTCTTCAGTCTATAGCTGTGAAGGGAGAGGTCTTTTGGCCCACTTAGGAATGTGCAAACACAGAAAGGCTGGTTGATTTAAACTTTTTGAGAACTACAAAGTGTTCATTGGGTATGTTTTTTTTTTTTTTGTAAATTCTTTATTCATTTTCAAAACTTTCATTAAGTGCAACTGAAATACAATCACTTTACACTTTAACTTCACTTACTGACCCATCAATGAATAGATTACATCAAATATCCCCCTCCCCTAAATCTATCATTAGAACTTTAGCATAAGATAACATTAAGTATCTCCCCCATGGATGTTTATGAATAAAAGGGAAAAGAAAAATTAAAATTTAATCTGTACAATATTTTGCTAATGGCTCCCAAACATCATTAAACTTCTTAAAGTGCCCCTGCTGTATGGCAATTACTCGTTCCATTTTAAAAATATGGCATAATGAATTCCACCAAAAACTATAGCTTAATTGATCACAGTTTTTCAAATTTTTCATAATGTGCTGAATGGCAACACCTGTCACTATGAGTAAAAGTTTATTATTATTGGAGGAAATTTGGCTCTTAGCCCTCTTTAATGTACCAAATAACACCGTATCATAATATAATGCCACCAGATTTTTAAGTAAATTATTTACTTGACCCCAAATAGATTTCCAAAAGCTAAGTATCAGAGGACAATAAAACAACAAATGATCTAATGCTCCAGCTTCAAAATGGCAATGCCAGCATTTATTAGATTTAGATCTTGTTTCTGTAAGCAAACTGGGGTTCAAAACGTTCTGTGCAACAAAAAAAACCAAGTTTGTCTCATAGATGCTGACCTTGTACATTTCATCCTCCAAGCCCAAATTTGTGGCCACTGAGATGCAGAAATCTGATACTTAATCTCAATACTCCAAATATCCCAAAGACTAGTTTTTGGTTTCTTATTCAAAAGTCCCAATATTAATTTATACCACTGGGCGGCCTGGTGTCCCAGAAAGTCCACCTGAAAACTTAAGACCAGCAGGCTTAAGATCTTTCCATTCAGTGAACCCCTCCTGAATGGCCTGCTTCAACTGTAACCATCTATAATTTTGTGATTTATGAAGACCAAATTTATGTTGCAATTGTGCAAAGTCAAGCAGTTTACCACCTGAAATAACATCATCCAAAGTGCATATACCTGCCTTCATCCAATATTTCCAGATGACCTTAAATCCACCAATTTGAATCTTGGAGTTCAACCATAGGGACTGACAGAATGATTTATTAATTGGGTATGCTATAATGTGTTGCGCATTCAGAAATTGATGAAAACAAAGATGTGATTTGTAAAACTTGTCTTTGAGCCTGGCAACTATGTTAAAAGGAATTTCTTTATTCAAACCTAAAGACAGCCTCTATTGGCTGATTGGTTGACAAGTGTGATGTCATACTAAGCATTGTAAAAGTATATAAGTGAACCTTGTGGCAGGGGTTCTTCGAGATCATATTTGCCAGAAGAGATGTACTTTGACATGCCTGACTTTATATGATGTCCTGCACAAATTACCTAATGAAAGATGCTTATTACATTACATTACAGATTTCTATTCCGCCATTACCTTTCGGTTCAAAGCGGATTACAAAAAGAGTTATGGAAGAAGGGTTACAACGTTAGATCAGAGAAGGTTTCCAAGAGAGGGAAAAGCAGGATCTGGGGTTAGGGAGGGGATGGTAAGAGGGGGGTTAAGCTTTATCATGGTATTAAGCTTTATTAAGGGATTTCTTGAAGAGTATAGTTTTTATTTCCTTTCTGAACATCTTGTAGTCTGGGGTTGTTGTCTATCTTCGCTGCCTGAGTGGCCAGTAGTCCGTTGTATAGTTTTTTCCATTTTACTTCTTTGATTGGGGGGTAAGTGAATGGGGTGTGTGTTTTTCTATGCCTGGTAGAGGTGGTTTGGATGAGGCGGTCGTTTAGGTAGGTTGGGCTGTCTCCATTTATAGTTTTAAATAGTATACAGTAGAATTTAAATTGTATTCTTTCCTGGATTAGAAGCCAATGAGAATTGATGAATGCCTCAGTAATGTGATCATGTTTTTTCAATGAATTGACGAGTCTCAGAGCTGTATTCTGAATTGTCTGTAGTTGTTTAATCATTATTGCAGGGCAGGGGAGGTAGAGGATGTTGCAATAGTCTAGGATACTTAGGATTAGAGATTGTACTAGGAGCTGAAATTGTGTTTTTTCGAAGAATTTTCGGACTTGTCTAAGGTTTCTTATAACTGCAAAAGATTTCTGTATTGTTTTGTTAATTTGTGGTTGCATGGTGCAGCCTCTGTCAATAGTCATACCTAGAAGTTTTAGGGTGATTTGCAAAGGGTAGTTGATAGAGTTGATTTCTAAGTTGGTTATGGTTGGGATTTTATTTTCTAGGAGGGTGAATTGTCAAAGCTAATAAAAAATAACCGATTGAAAAAGATGTGTGCAATTGTCATTATTCCCGGGCAACTAAGGGCAGGATTTGGTAAGTTACCCTGCTCATTTCTGCTGATTAGTAACAAATAGTTTTGTTTTTTGACTTGTGCCACTTATTCCCAGTTATGAGTTCATTTAAGAACCAAAGTGGGTGAAGAGTAGTGGGGTACTGATGGTGTTAGGTAAATGATGGAAAAAGTTAGTTAGGGATATTGTAATTGGTTTGGAGGAAGAGAACTACACTTCTCCCTCTGTATTCGCGATGGATGCGGGCGGAACATAGTCGCGAATATGGAAAAACCAGGAATAACTTTTTATGTTATTCGCATTTTTTTTGTAAACAGCCACTATTATTACTATCAAAATTCGCAATTTGGGGGGGGAATAACAATATTTATTGCACAATACAGTTGTGTACGTACAGTACAGTAATAATCTCAGGGTTTAGGGCAGGCAAGCAGCGATTCCCAGTGATCCACAGTGATTTTAAGCCTTATAGCAGGCAAGCAGCAATTCCCAGATAATTTTTGGGCTTATGGCAGGTAAGCAGCGATTCCCACAGCTTTTTGGGCTTATTGCAAGCAAGCAGCAATTCTCAGTGATTTTCAGGTTACAGTAATAGCGATTTTCTCCAGGCATGCTGGGATGCAGCATTTCTCTCTATGGATGCTGGGAAGCAGCGTTTTTCTCTGCACACTGGAAAGCAGTGATTTTCAGGGTGAAAAATTTGAACCAGCGATTTTGTGGGAGAAAGCATGTAAGCAGCGATTTTCAGAGTGAATGTTGGTAAGCGCTAAATTTTTTTATCGGTATAGTAAAAAAAAAAAAAAAGGAACTTTATTCATGATGTAATTTTTGGGGGGCGGAGTCAGAATGCGAAAAATTATGAATAGGCGAAACCGCGAGTGCCGAAACCGTGAATACGGAGGGGGAAGTGTATAAGAAACAAGGCCTTCTTTCTCAACCTACAGTTATATATTACAGATTGCAGTCCACTGCACTAACCACTACGCTGACCCGATTGCTGTTTTGTTCAGAATGGCCACAATACCTGCAGCTGACAGAGTCTGGTTTTCCTTCATGGTTTTCCTTTCAGGGAAGAAGGAGGGTACAGCAACCACTGTGGAATTAAGGAGGGGGTCACGCCTTAACCCCTCCAGTGGTCACATCCTCAATCAGAACCCCTTTTTGTAACTTGGACATGACTGAAAAAGGTCGATAAAAAATGTCCTATAGACAGACATTTCTTCCCATTTGAAAATCACTGTTGAACATCCTAATGTTGGGCCCTCCCCAGTCCCAGCCAAAAATTGCCTCAAACACTCCCCCTTGCTATTTGGACAAACTGTAGTGCAAAACGTCCAAATTCTGATTTTCCAAAATTAGGATTTAGATGTTTTTAGCATTTAGATTTAAGCCATTTTGAAGCATCCATCTGCTTTGAAACAAGCACCATAGTGTTTTGAAAATTTTAAAACTTAAAAATTTTTTTTTGTAATAGCAAGGTCCCTTCCCTTTCTGTTTGCTGCCAATTTATTGACTGTTTACATAAAGGAATATAGAAAACTATTTACCTGTGTTGGCGATGGGATATGTTTGTAGCACTGGAACAGGTGGGTCCCCTGAGTGGAAACAAGTGAAGGATGCAGGGAATGTTCAGACTGGCTAGTGGCAATCACTGCAATTAGACTGCCTTGGAAAATCACATCCTTCATCTTGTCTTTCAAAGCTAAAGAGTAAAAGACACACCTTTAGCCTTACAAATGAGAAGTACAGTTCAACAAGAAATAAATTCTACATATCTAACCACCACAAGATAATGCAGTTCCATTCAAGGATAACAGTATTTGAAATACAAATATTTGGGTTATAAAATTTATCCTTCTGAATAATCTAGCTCAGTGTTCTTTAACCTTTTTACACCAATGGACCGGCGGAAATAAAAAATTATTTTATGGACCGGCAAACTACTAAGACTAAAATAACCCCCCCCCCCCCCCGTCTTCGCAGCTCGGCCCCAGTCCCATCCCCATGAACTCAGTCCCCATCTCCATCCCGTGTACAGAGAGTGGGAAAAGAAAGAGAGATTCATAGTGCATCTCTCCAACTCCCTCTATTGCCATATCCAATATTTTTCCCTCTCTCATCCCCCAGATCATGTGCAGCATTTTTCACTACTGCCCACTAGCCCCATGCACAACTTTTCTCCTCTCACACCTCTCCAGCACCATGCCACATCTCTCCCTCTGTCACTCTGTTGACCCGGTTCTGGTTCAGCCATGTGCAGCATGCAAGAGCCACTGTGCGCTGTCCCAGCAAACAAGTGCAGCTGGCGCTGAAGATAAGGAGCAGCCAAGCTAGAAGGAAGACAGTATACAACGGTCGAGGTAATTACCTGGAAGGGACCGCTTGCAGGGGATACAAATTCTTCAAAGACTAGCAGGAAATTTTTGCGGCCTGGTACCAGTCCACGGACCACCGGTTGAAGAACACTGATCTAGCCAATGCAACTACTTTGAGTCATGAAACATGCAGCACCGATACTGAAGCTTTATGTTTAGAGAACTTATCTGTGTACCCTGGAAATCTTTAACACCCAATGTTATATGCTACACTAGAATCCAGGGAAATTATTTTTTTCAAATAAATCTGGTTTATTATTTATTTAAAACATTTATAGTCCGCTTTAAACCAAAGAGGTTCACAATAAACATACAACAGTAAAAATAGGTGTTCTGTCTTAGTCTCGGTGTACTGGTGGGTCCTTTGTGCTCATGAGGTTTGACATTACTCTGGGACATGACTTTTTGCCTAATATTCACTTTGGTGGGTGGGTGGCATTTATTGTTTATCTTCATACTGGATGTGGACATTGAGTTTGTATGCAGACTATATAGCTGAGTATTTTGTACTCTGTTGTATAGGAGATTGTCCTATTGATGTTTCCTTTTCTTTGTGGTTTGCTTTGCTCTTTCAATAAAAATAAGTTTTTTAAGTTAAAAAACACAACACACAGTAAAAATACATAACAATAGCAATAGTGATTAAGAAACAAAACTGTGGAAAGCGAATGAAAAGAACATTTTCATTAAGGCTTTGCAAGACATAGAGGTATCAAAAATACATCAGCCGAAATAAATCTAATCTCTTCATACCAAGATAAAAGCTTGGGCAAAAAAATGGATCTTCAATAATCTTCTAGCCTGTAATAAGTTCCCACAGAATATCAAAATGCCAAAAAAACCAATCCATAGATCAGGTCCAGCAGTAGAGAAGCACAAATTTCAAGTACTTATATATTTTACTGTATACCTTTTGCTGGTATCAAGCAACAAACAGTTCTCAGATCTCTCATTGGTTTGTACACTGTCAAAGATTTAACCAAATAATGTGGCAGAGTATTATAAATACCCTTCTGGACAAGTGTCAAAATTTTAAATTGTATCTGAAAATGTATCGGTAACCAATGTAATTTTTTTCAAAATTGGAGAAATGTGCTCATATAGGGGCACATCCATCAAGACCCGAGCTGCTGAGTTCTGAACAGATCATAAAAGGACCTACCACAGCTGGTGCAAGGGTGATACATGCCCTAGGGCCTAGGCAAATCTTAAAAGCCTTACACCCCTTCAACAGAACAAGTCACGATCATCACACAAACATTCTATAAAAATGCAGGCCAAAATTACTAGTGCTACTAATCATTTCTATAGCACTACTAGACATATGCAGATACAGTGGTACCTCGGTTTACGAGTGCACCAGTTTGCGAGTGTTTTGCAAGACGAGCAAAACATTTGCAAACTTGGTGCCTCGTAAACCGAGCTTGCCTCACTGTACGAGCGCCCTCCCCCCGCGATCCGGCATCCCCCCCCCCCGCTCGCATTGCCCCCCTCCACCGTGATCCTACTTCCCCCCCCCGAGCAGTCAATGACACCCTTTACCCGACTTGACACCAGTGCAGGTGCCCGAAGATCCTCCCTCTTCTGGCGCAGCCTGGGCTGGGCGGTGCGTCGGAGATCCTCCTTCTTCTGGTCTGGGCTGGCTTTGAGCATTTGCGCATGCTCAAAGCCTTCTGGTCTCGCTCTCTCCGAGATTGAGAGCGAGACCAGAAGGCTTTGAGCATGCGCAAATGCTCAAAGCAAGTACAGCCCAGCCCAGACCAGAAGAAGGAGGATCTCCGACGCACCGGCACTGGTGCCAAGTCGGGTAAAGGGCGTCATTGACTGCTCGGGGGGGGGGGGGGGGGGGAAGTAGGATCGCAGTGGAGGGGGGCAACGCGAGCCGGGGGGGATGCAACAGCGTTGGATTCCTCAAGGGGGGGAGGGAGAATGGAGCAGCGCCGGTAGCCTCGGGGGGGGGGGGGAGGAGGTGGAACCAATCAAAGCAGTTTCCTTTACTTCCTATGGGGAAACTTGCTTTGATATACGAGCAATTTGGTTTACGAGCATGCTTCTGGAACGAATTATGCTCGTAAACCAAGGTTCCACTGTACTTCCTTTATCCCTAGTGGGCTCAAAGTTTATTTTTGTACCTTGGGCAATGGAGGGTTAAATGATTTGCTTTAATATATCATATAGTGTAGTTAGTAATAGAAAGAGGAGGTAAACTAGGACTTTGGATTTCCCGCTTTGAGTCATTACAAATTTATTAAACAGAGGCATTAGTGCCACTACCCTTCTGTGTCAATTCCACTTGCTTCCAGTAGGAGAAAGTGCAAAATTCAGGTAATCATACTTGGGCCTATTCCCCACAGTATTCAGAAAGTTAAAGCATCTAGCAGGCATGTTGGAATGGTATGTCCCAGTACAGGAATTATACTTCAGCCAGGGGAATCTCTTGAGGTATGAGTTGCACCTAATTTAATATATAGCATAAGCATATGTGGTTGCAGTTCCAATCTGGTGGAATAGTCTATTGTTAGAAATTTATATAGAAACATGATGGCAGATAAAAGACCAAATGGCCCATCTAGTCTGCCCATCCGCAGTAACCATTATCTCTTTCTCTCTCCTAGAGAACCCACATGCCTATCCCAGGCCCTTTTGAATTCAGACACAGACGCTGTCTCCACCACCTCTTCTGGGAGACTGTTCCATGGATCTACCACCCTTTCTGTAAAAAAGTATTTCCTTAGATTACTCTGGAGCCTATCACCTCTTAACTTCATCCTATGCCCTCTCATTGCAGAGTTTCCTTTCAAATTAAAGAGACTCAACTCATGCGCATTTACATTATATAGGTATTTAAATGTCTATCATATTTTCCCTCTCCCGCCTTTCTTCCAAAATATACAGATTGAGATCTGCTTGAACTGAACTGCTTGTGGTATTGCGGTATACAAAAATAAAGTTATTATTATTATCATTAAGTCTGTCCCTATATGCCTTATGATGAAGACCACATACCATTTTAGTAGCAATGATTTAACCTTATAAAACAAGGGTGAAAATCTGGCTGTCCCCCCCTTGGTAAACTAATTGGCTGGGTGGTTTCTGTGGGGAAGGAGCTGAAGTAGAGAATGACACAGGGACATGTCCCCGCAGTGTGTGGAACAGTGGTTAGAGCCACAACCTCAACACCCTGAGGCTGTGGGTTCAAATTCCATGCTACTCCTTGTGACCCTGAGCAAGTCACTTAATCCCCCCCATTGCCCCAGGTACATTAGATATATTGAGAGCCTGCCAGGACAGGTAAGGAATAATGCTTGAGTACCTGAATGTAGAATAAACCACATGCTATAAGTGGTATATAAATACTTAAAATAAATAAATAAATAAAATAAACTTAATTTCCCCGTCCTGTCCTTGCGATTTTTGTTGCTGTCCCTGTCCAATTCTTGTAAGCTCTGCCTTAACCACACGAGCCTCAAACACATATGATTTTAAAGTATTTGAGGACTGTGCAGATGAGGACAGAGCTTGCAGGAATGGGACAGGGACAGAAAAAGAACTCTCCGGGACGGGAAGGGACAATAAGTTCCCGTGGAGATGGGGAAAAATTTATCCCCGTGTCATTCTCTAAGTTGAACCAAGATGGATCGTTAAGGTAAGTTGGGCTCCTAGTATTACCACTTTGGTTTGCAGTTTCTGCTATGAATAATAGAGTATATTTCGGTAGTAAATGGAAGGCATTATATGGGTCATTGGCAACAGTAATCTGGTCTGTTGTCATTCATTATTTTTTTTTCCACTTTTTTTGTGCTTGGGTTGGTGTGTTTAATGATTGTTTTCACTGATATAAACTAATCTGAATGGAATATTCACAACAGCAATACAAAGAAATTGTTAAATACAGTACTGTAATTCTGATTTAGCAGACAAATATCAGCTAACTTGAAATGCTCTCTGTATTGGCGAATACACTATGAAAAAATTATTAAATAGTTATTTTCTGTTCAGTTCAGATCTTTCAGTAACACAAAAAAGGTCTCATTTTCTCATGGACATGAGAACGTAAACACCACTACATTTTAGCCTTTTACAACCATAGGAAAAGAAAGCACTGAACCTTGTTAAGTTGAGGCACCATGAGCTTCAATGAAAGCATATTTAGTTACCTGTAAAAAGGAGAATCTCCATAGATAGCAGAGGAATGCATTCGCACACACAAATGGGTGATGTCATCCTGATGGCTCCCAGTGGCAGTGCTCTCCAATTGCCCAAGGAAGGCTTTGCAGAGGCTCCCTTGAGCATACATCGGAATTCCCACGCTGTCTCTATGCTCAAGGGAGCCTCCTCTCTCAGTGCATATGCTACTGCCAAAGTGTAAGGAAGGCAGGTGGGAAAGAGTGTCTGCATTCCCTTACTGTCTACAGAGAACCACCATTATAGGTAGGCAACTCTACTTTCGCTACTGACAGTCTGGGGAATGCAGCCACATGAATGGATGAGTCCATCGCTTAGGGTTGCTCAGACCAGATGTGGAAAGCTGATTGATTTATTTACACAGTTATATCCTGCATATCCGAAATCTATGCGGGTATCATCACACTCATAAAATAAAACCAATATAATTACTCAATAACACAACACAAACACAATACATGTGCCTTTCAACTTATTATCAACAATCCACAACGCCACTGGAGGGGCCTGCTGAAAAGACTGCAGACCTGGAAACAGAGGCAATAGACCAGGCTTTCACAAAGAACCAAGAGATATCCACAAAGCACACAACATGGAGCCAGTTCCTGGACACAGGAGTTTAAGAGTTCAAATGCTTTATTTAAAATAAAAACTACACCAATGATCACTGGAATCTAGACCCAACACGGGCCGTGTTTTGGCAATTTTAGCCTTTCTCAGGGGTCCTCAGCAGGCTCTTACGGAAGATGACAACCATCAGTGAGGTCTTCATATCTTGGTTATCCCTTTGTACTGTCAAATCAAAAGTACTTTGTAGAGTAATAAAATTTCACAGAAATTTCAAAGAAAACAGGCCGTTGTTAAATCTTCAAATTTCCCTTCTAAGTCTATCCCACCACAACTGAATAACGGCTGCAGATTCTTTGTTTTAAAATTCTCTGTCTAGTTTACAAGGTTTATTATATGGGCACTCCACTTTTATCTGTCCTCCCTATCCCCTATACTTCAATATGTTCATTAAAGTACTTTGATTACCATCATCTTGGTCTTCCAAACCCTAAATAGGTACACAATCTACTAGACATCTGTCTTTTTTGCCCTTAGTACCTAGAGTCTGGAATAATCTTCCATCTCTCCTTCTGAACTTCAAGGTCTTTTTAAAAAATATATATATTTTTTTTACTTTGGCTTGACAATCAATCAGTTAGTGGGTTCAGTTGTGTAGTTTAGTGCTGGTTCTCTTTTCTTTGTGTGTATTTATAACTTCAGTTCTATCAATTTAATGGCATTTCTTCCATTTATATTTTATTTTTGAATTGTACACTACTTTGAGCTGTATACCATCTAAGCCGGTATAGAAAGCATTCAATAAACAAACTCCTGGTAATAAGGAATGGCAGAAAGGGATATAACAGATTCTGATTCCATGGGAACGCAAGGCATTGTGTGCTAGCCTGTTGTGAGCCAGATATAGGGAGAAGTTGCTGCATTTTTCTTTGTATGGTGTTGTGAATAGATCTATGTCTGGCAATCTCCATTTGTAAAAAAGTTGTCATACCATCAAATGTTAAGTGATCATGCGTGAGGGTTGGTTGATTCTGTGATGGAGGGCAGATTTTGTTCTCCAGGAAAATACGTGGCTAGAGTGTTGTCCTGAAAGAAAGTAACGTTGTTGTTGCAAGACATAGCGACTCGAATGTTGGTTCAACCAGACAACCAGAATATCCTCATATGATGTGGAAAGACTGCTCCTGGGACATCTAAATTCCACAGATTTGCATGCATGGGCTCCCATCTTACCAGCAAGGCATAAGTCATGAGAGTGATGATGCAAGGCAGCATGTAAAATGGGCAGCCACTGGAAAGAGCTGCATTATCCTGTCATAAAACCAGTCATTTCCTAACTTCTTATGACAGGGGTATTTTGGTGAATATGTGTTGATCCCAATGCAGCTCAAGATGTCACTGAAGTTGACAGACTCTGCATGTAGTCAACAGAATTATATGAACTGTGAAAGCCATGTGGCCTAGGACCTGCATATCTTGAGCAGTTGAGATTATTTCCTGTTGTCTGGAAGACAGAACTTAAAACTGCACATTGGGAGCTATATTTCTGGAGGGGACACATTTTCTTAGCTGACTTTGTATGTTCCCATTCAGAAGATGGTGCCTCTAAGAGAAATCAGCACTTCTACCATGAAGGCTTGTCACTTTGAAGCCAACAGACTACTTATTTTGATTGAGTGCCCCTTGGTTTGCTATAATGTGGACTACTACAGGAGCAGGTGGAAACTGGGGGGGGGGGCATTATGCAAGATAACAGGCTTGGTTTTTCCTGAGCTGCCTAGAACTGTGGCTTTGGCGGGAGCATGGCAGGATCAGGATCAGGATGAAAACATGACTGCCTGTACATGAGCTGAAGCACTTGTTTCCTGTATGCGCCAGGAGCTGATGTGATATTAGCATCTGGTTTGTTGGCAAGCATAGAAACTGCCAATTAAGTTGTTGCTCCCATGTGTTCCAATTTCAGGTCCTTTGAAAGGAAAGAGTGCCATGGGGTCTTGTGCTTGGGAACTTGTGGATACCTGGCTTGGTCCTGGTGGAGTTCTGTTGTCAGCCATCACTTTCTTTCCATTTTTTTCTCTCTCTTTTTAATTTTTCTGGAAGTTCCAATGTCTTTATATATAATGGAGGAGGATTTTAGTTCAATTGATTTGGTTGTTGGTCAGCATTTGATGAATGTGAGGAAGAGCAAAACACGCTGCCATTCGTCAAAGTGGTAGAATTAAACAGAGAAGAAAGAAGAGAAACTAGTTAAGGGGAGGTTCTTCAAAGGATTCCCTGGCTATGGGAGAACACTGCCACCAGGTATCATCATGATGACATAACCAATCCCCCTGACTATAGATCGAGAAAGCTCATAATGCTTTCTATAGAAACACTGTCTACTCACTTATGTAAATCTTAGGTTTAGAACTGTTGTCTTTCCTACCATAGATTTTAATGAGTATCATTTCAGTTATCAACAGCAGCTGTAAACACATGCTCTGCTTATATGTATGCACTTAACTGGTACTCCATTTATGTGCAGAGTTAGGTTCTTCAAATACCTAGTCTACCTGGTATTCCTTTATTGGCATGCTGCTACTACTGCTGTCCTATTAATTAATAAATGGTGCTACGCCATCTTGACTACATCTATGATTGTTTAGTCTGATTATTGTTTTTACAAAATTGCTACTGCCTTGTTAATAAATCAACAATGCTACACTGGCTATATAAGTACTAATTTGTATGGTAAAAGCCACAGTTCAGAAATGGTAATGCTGATTATGTGAAAGTTCAACTTTGGTCCTGAGGTCATGTACTTAACGGGAGTCCACTGTATGCCATAATGCCTTTAGACTAACACTTCAGAGGATGCCTATGAAAAATCAGCTTATCAGAACAGTTAGTTTCACAAACTAGGATTCTTTCTAAATAACAAAAAAATCTGACCTTCAAACGGTAATAAAATAAATCTAAAAACATCACAAGACCTCTTCCATTGAATTTTTTTCCTTATAATCAAAGGGATTTCAAACCAAAGAGAAAAATGCTTTATGAAATAGTGTATCTGGGATAAGCGTGTCTTACCTTGTGCTACACGTCTATTCTGAAGAGCTTCAGGAGTTTGCTCTTGCTCTGGTGAAGGAGGAACTCCTGCAATATGATCCATGTCATCTAACAGGATGACTGATGGTTGTCTCCACACTGCCTCTGCTATGGTCTCCTCCAATTTATGTTGAATAGTTTTAAATCTTTTACCTGAAACATGAGCAGTGTGGATAAAAATTGATGATTTGTTGTTTTTTTTAAATCATATATTTTTTTATTTCAATCAGATTTTGTTGATTTAAATTGGATTTTTTTAAAAATAAAATGCTTTTTTGAGGAAAAAAATCTATCTAGTTTTCTATTTAAGATACATTATAGTCCAACAATTATTCATCATGAAATAAGGATTAGTTTTTAATTATGCAGCATGAGGCTGCATATTCATGCAATGTTTACATTTTTTGGTAAATGAATTACATTAATCCATTCATAATGTCATAGATAATTTTTCTTTCTAGAAGACATTGTCACAGATGTTTGGTTTTGCATTTCTCAAAACTGTGAATGTGTGTCTGCAGAGATAACATGCTCCTTCTTCACAGCAAAAATGTTATAAAATATACAGAGTTCAGAAAAAGACCTTAACCCCATTGTTCCTTTGCAAATTGATGTACACTTCTCCCTCCGTATTCACGGTTTCTGTACTCGCGGTTTTGCTTATTCACGATTTTTTGGATGCTGACTCCGCTCCCCAAAATTACATCATGAGTAAAGTTCCTTTTCTTTTACTGTACCGATAAAAAAGTTTAGCGCTTACCAACATTCACTCTGAAAATCGCTGCTTAAAATCTTTCATCCTCAAAATCGCTGCTTCCCAGCAACTCCAACACAGGCAGACACCCAGGTGTATAGCGGGTGCAAGTGGTGGGGCCCTGCCATCCCCTTGCCCCCACTTCCTGATCATCCAACATCCTTTCAGACTTGGGGTTGGGGGGGTAGTTATGTTTTTTGCTGTGCTAACAACCCTTGCCTTTACGCTTCCCAGCACTGTAAGTGATTCAGCGTGACAAAGAGGAAAATACACATTTCTCGTCTTCTCGTGCAGCCGCCAAACTGCGGAGAGCATGCTTTGGCACGCAGCACTACAGGGGGGTGGGCAAGAGAGCTAGAAACTTAGCGAGAGCTGTTCTCTCCAGCTTTCAGCATTCACAACCTTTAGGTTTGGGAACTGTTGTCTTTGGTTCTTTTTTTTCGTTGTTTAATATAGAAACAGAGTATGACGGCAGAAAAGGGCCGATAGCCCAAGTCTGCCCACTCGAATAACCCACCCCCCTAAGCACTTCCTCAAAGTGAACCCACATGTTTATCCCATTTATTCTTAAAATCTAGCACGTTGCTGGCCTCTACTATCTGGAGTGGAAGATTATTCCATTGATCAACCACCCTTTCGGTGAAGAAATACTTCCTAATGTCCCCATGAAATCTCCCACCCCCTGATTTTTAGTGGATGCCCTCTTGTCGCTGTAGGTCCTGTAAGGAAAAAGATGTCTTCTTCCATCTCCATACGGCCAGTAACATATTTGAACGTCTCTATCATGTCTCCCCTCTCTCTGCGTTCCTCGAGAGAGTATAGCTGCAACCTACCTAGCCGTTCTTCATATGGGAGATCCTTGAGTCCCAAGACCATCCTAGTGGCCAATCTCTGAACCGACTCTATTCTCAGCACATCCTTTCGATAATGTGGCCTCCAAAATTGAACACAGTATTCCAGATGTGGTCTCAACATTGACCTGTAAAGTAGAGTTGCGTGGGGACAAAAATCCCACCCGTCCCCATCCATCCCCGCCAAAGTCCCACCCGTCCCCACCCGTCCCTGCGAGGAATCCCACCTGTCCCCGCGAGGAATCCCTCCGTCCCCACCCGTCCCCGCGAGGAATCCCCTCCGTCCCCACAAACTACAGAAATAGTTATTTCATTTAATTATGCTACTGAATTAAAGGCTCTGGTAGAAACCCATTTACAAATAAGCAAAAAGACTTTATTAATTTGGAAATATTAATTGGGAAGAATACATACTTTGTAAACGGGTTTCTACCAGAGCCTCTAATGTTTATAAATTTTTATCAACACAACTAATATACTACTTTATCCTAAAGAAAAAAAAAAAGAAATAGAATTTTTTTCCTACCTTTGTTGCCTGGTTTCTGCTTTCCTCATGTTCTCATTCAATTCATTCCATCCACTGTCTCTCTTCTCTCTGCATCTTCCATTTGCTCTGTTACTGTGCATCTCCCTTTCTCCCCCCTTCCAAATTGGTCTGGCACCCATCTTCTTCCCTCTGCTCCCCCCATAGTCTGGCATCTCGGTCTTCTTCCCTGCCAGCGTCTTCTCCCCACTCTCTCTTCCCCATTTCCTTTCAGCGTCCTTCTCCCCCCCTCCATCTTCCCCCTGTCCTGTCAGCATCCTTCTCCCCCCTGTCTTCCCCATGTGTATTGAAGTATTGAAGCTGCTGTAAGAAAGTAATTTAGATTCACGGCTACAGGGCAGGGAGGTTTGTCGGACCGGGCCTGTTGTCGGTCGGTCGGGGGAAGCGCCACAAAGGTAAGGAGACCTGGATGGCTGTGTTGCACCCGGGGCGGACCGTCCTCCCCGCCCCCCCCCCCCCTTGGTACACCACTGCTTTTTCCCTACCTGCCCTGCCGCAGCAGACAACCGACCGGAAGTCTTCCCGATGTCAGCGCTGACATCGGAAGGAGGGAGGGCTTTGTTTAAGCCCTCCCTCCGACGTCAGTGCTGACATCGGGAAGACTTCCGTTCGGCTGTGTGCTGCGGCAGGGCAGGTAGGGAGAAGACGAGCCTCGCGGCTGAGTACATCCAGCCCCGCAGGAACCCCGCGACCCTCGGAGGCATCCCCACAGGATTCCTGTGACCCTAGGGGGCATCCCCATGGGATCCCCGTGACCCGAAAGGGGAACCCCTGGGATTCCCGTCGTTCCCGTTTCCATGCAGCTCTCTATTGTAAAGCGGCATCACCACTTTGGGCTTACGGCTGATGAAACTTCTCCGGATGCAACTCAGCATCTGTCTAGCCTTGGATGAAGCTTTCTCCACTTGATTGGCAGCCTTCATATCTTCACTAATGATTACTCCCAGGTCCCGTTCTGTAACAGTTCTAGTTAAGGTCTCACCGTTCAGAGTGTAGGTTCTGCAAGGGTTTCCGCTACCAAGGTGCATAACTTTACACTTCTTGGTATTAAAGCTCAGCAGCCAAATAGTAGACCATTTCTCCAGTAAAAGTAGGTCCTGTGTCATACTGTCGGGTACGGTACCTCAGCCTACCACATTACATAATTTAGCATCATCGGCAAATAATGCAATTTTACCCTAAAGTCCCTGAGGTAGATCCCGTACGAAGATATTAAATAGGATTGGACCCAGGACCGAGCCCTGCGGTACTCCACTGAACACGTCCGATGTTTCGGAAGGAGTGCTGTTTACCACCACCCTTTGAAGTCTGCCACTGAGCCAGTCTTTAACCCATGCAGTTAATGTTTTTCCAAGTCCCAGCGAGCTCATCTTGTTCAATAATCTATGGTGTGGGACACTATCAAAAGCCTTACTGAAGTCCAGATACACTACATCCAGGGACTTTCCCTTATCCAGTTTTTTTGTTACCCAGTAAAAGAAGCTGATTAGATTGGATTGGCAGGACCTTCCCTTTGTAAATCCATGCTGATAGGGATCCATCAGCCTCTCATCGTCCAGAACCATATCTAATTTGTGTTTAATCAACGTTTCCATAAGTTTACACACTATTGATGTAAGACTTACCGGCCTGTAATTTGCAGTCTCTGACCTGCATCCCTTTTAGTGAAGCGGAATGACGTTAGCTGTTTTCCAGTCTAATGGAATTTTTCCCGTGCTTAGGGAAAGATTGAAGAGCGCGGCTAACGGCTCTCCCAGGACATCTCTCAATTCCCTATGCACTCTGGGGTACAATTTATCTGGTTCCATGGCTTTGTTCACTTTTAGCCTTGATAATTCTTGGTAGATGCTGCTGGTAGTAAATTTAAAATTCCTGAATGGGTCTTCTGAGCTCTCCCTTGTTTGCAGCTGTGGACCGGATCCCGGCGCCTCACAGGTAAAGACTGAGCAAAAGTATTTGTTTAGCAGTTTGGCTTTATCGGAGTCCAATTCTGCATAGGTACCGTCGGGTTTCCTTAGGCGCACTATCCTGTCTGTATTCCTCTTTCTATCATTAACATACCTGAAAAAGGATTTATCCCCTTTTTTTAATATTCATAGCCAACTTTTTTTCCATCCGGAGTTTGGTTTAATGGGGTATATAAATTTGGATTTAAACTCTTGCTCCCCCTTTCTTTTTCGATCCAAGTAATTCTGTACTGTATTGGGGAGTGGGTGCATCATCATTCTCCTCAGCCTTGCAAGCTTTTCTCCCCCTTCCACCACCACAAATAGTAATAATAGTGCCTTTTTTCAAAAAATTGCGAACAGTTGAAAAGTTATTTGTGGTTTCAATAGTAAAAACGATGGCGTTTACACAAAACCGCAAACAACATATAAAAAGTTATTTGCGGTTTTTCTGTATTCGTGGCTATGTTCCGCCCGCATCCACCGCAAATACGGAGGGTGAAGTGTACACAGAATCAACCCCTTACCTCTTAAGTGCTAAGTTTACAATATGTATCTGCACAGGGAGCTAAGAATAAGGAGGGAGGGGCAAGCAGTAAAAATGAAAGTGAAACCTTTGGAGTGAATATGTCTGTGGAGACTAGTGCTGCCCGATTCAGGGGAAAAAAATTTCGATTCGATTCAGCCAACTGAATCAATTTTTCGATTTGATTTTCCTGCCCAATTGGGTGTTTTTTTCAAACATCCTGGTGGGTTTATTTTATAGCCTCTTCACTCCCTTTGCCTTCTCCTAACCACACTGGCGCTGTGGTGTAAACAAAATAAAGAAACAAACAAGACTTTTCCTCTCTCTGTTAAATCCTAGCTCACGTTTGTGGTCTAACAAAAGCTCTGGCAGGATACACGTTTCAAATCTGACATATTGTAATCACAAAACAGAAAATAAAATTATTTTTTCTACCTTTTGTTGTCTGGTCATTGTTCAAATCTTGTTGGTCCCAGGCTCTGGTTGTCTTCTGATAGCTTGCTTGCCAGGATCTCCTTCTTTCTCCATGCTAACCATCCATCTATTATCTCTTTCCTCCCCTTCCGTTTCCCTTCGCTCCCCTGGAGGTCTGGCATCTTTCCTTTTTTTTCATCTCCATCTACAGATCCACCTTTTCTCAACTACCCTTTCATCCAGCATCTCTCCCTTTCTGTAACTTTCATCCCTAAATCCCATTGTCCACCATCTCGCTCCCTCTCCTCTGTTTTTAAGACCCCTTATTTCTTTCCCCCCCCCCAAAAGTCCGGCATATGCACGTCTCTTTGAACCCCCCCCCTTCTCTCCCTCCCTCCGTGTACTTCTACACCAGGGCCCCCTCTCCTGAATGTCTGCACCCTCCTGAAGGCCTGCGTATTCAATTTACCTAATTTCAGCAGCCTGCCCTGCAGAAGATCGCTGGCTCTAGCAATCTTTGCAAGCTGTCATACGTCGTCCGAGTTGTTTTCTCTCTGCCGCGGTCCCGCCCCTCCTCTGATGTCAGAGAAGGGGCGGGATCGCGGCAGAGAGAAGACAACTCGGATGATGTATGGCAACTTGCAAAGATCGCTAGAGTCAGCGATCTTCTGCAGGGCAGGCTGCTGAAATTAGGTAAATTGATGCAGGGAAGCCGGATATCAGCGGGGAAGCCACTTCCCCGACTGACCCTCCCCACTCGCCCTCTAAAGCAGGAGTGGCAGGCCAGCAAGAGGCAGCGCTGCCGCTCCTGTTTTAGGTGCGAGGGTCAGTCAACGAATCGGGAGGCCGATTTTTTGTCATGGTAAATCAATTCAAATCGTGAATCGGGTAGCCCGATTCTCAGCTTCCCCAGCCCAATTCTAATTTTCCCCAGCCCCCCTGCCCAATTCTCAGCTTCCCCAGCCCTCCTGCTGATTCCCAGCTTCCATCCCCAGCCCCCAAGCCGATTCCCAGCTTCCATCCCCAGCCCCCAAGACTCACTAGCCCTCCTGCTGATTCCCAGCTTCCATCCCCAGCCCCCAAGACTCACTAGCCCCCCTGCCGAGTCTCAGTCCTCAGCCCCCCCCCCCGCTGATTCTCAGCCCTCCTGCTGGTTACCCTTTGCTTCCGAGGTCTGCTCGCTCCCCCCTCGACGCTCCCACGTCCTTTTGTTTCTTCTGATGTAACTTCCGGTTTCGCAAAACCAGAAGTTACATTAGATGGGAATGAATCCAGCGGCCGGTGGTGAAAAAGCACAGTTACTTACCGTAACAGGTGTTATCCAGGGACAGCAGGCAGATATTCTTGACTGATGGGTGACGGCACCGACGGAGCCCCGGTACGGACAATTTTAGAGTGATTGCACTCTAAGAACTTGGAAAGTTCTAGTAGGCCGCACCGCGCACGCGCGAGTGCCTTCCCGCCCGACAGAGGCGCGCGGTCCCCAGTTAGGATAAGCCAGCTAAGAAGCCAACCCGGGGAGGTGGGTGGGACACAAGAATATCTGCCTGCTGTCCCTGGATAACACCTGTTACGGTAAGTAACTGTGCTTTATCCCAGGACAAGCAGGCAGCATATTCTTGACTGATGGGTGACCTCCAAGCTAACAAAAAGAGGGATGGTGGGAAGGTTGGCCATTAGGAAAACTAATTTTGCAAAACAGATTGGCCGAAGTGTCCATCCCGTCTGGAGAAAGCATCCAGACAATAATGAGATGTAAAAGTATGAACTGAGGACCAAGTAGCAGCCTTGCAGATTTCCTCAATAGGCGTGGAGCGGAGGAAAGCCACAGATGCTGCCATAGCTCGAACTCTATGGGCCGTGGCAGAACCTTCCAGTGTCAGTCCGGTCTGAGCATAACAGAAAGAAATGCATGCTGCCAGCCAATTAGACCACGTACGTTTAGAAACAGGACGTCCCAATTTATTCGGATCAAAGGACAGAAAGAGTTGGGGAGCTGATCTGTGGGGCTTAGTACGCTCTAAATAGTAAGCCAGAGCCCGCTTACAGTCCAAAGTATGCAGAGCTTGTTCTCCAGAATGAGAGTGAGGTTTCGGAAAAAAGACAGGCAGAACAATGGATTGGTTGAGATGGAATTCCGAGACAACCTTAGGGAGAAACTTTGGATGTGTACGCAGAACCACCTTGTCATGATGAAAGACTGTAAAAGGTGGATCAGCAACTAGTGCATGTAGCTCACTGACCCTCCTGGCAGAGGTAAGAGCAATAAGGAAAAGTACCTTCCAAGTGAGAAACTTGAAAGGAGCGGTAGCCAAAGGTTCAAAAGGAGGCTTCATTAAGGCGGAAAGAACCACATTGAGATCCCAGATTACCGGAGGGGCTTTGAGAGGTGGTTTCACATTGAAAAGACCCCGCATGAATCTGGACACCAAGGGATGAGCCGAGAGAAGTTTTCCATGAACTGGCTCATGAAAAGCAGCAATAGCACCGAGGTGGACTCTGATGGAAGTAGACTTGAGGCCAGAGTCAGACAAAGAAAGAAGATAATCCAATAAGGTCTCCACTGCAAGGGAAGTGGGATCATGATGATGAAGAAGACACCAGGAAGAAAACCGTGTCCACTTCTGATGGTAACATTGCAGAGTGGCCGGTTTCCTGGAGGCATCCAGAATGGAACGAACGGGCTGAGACAAAAGAGTATCATGAGAAGTCAGCCCGAGAGAAACCAAGCTGTCAGGTGCAGAGACAGAAGGTTGGGATGCAAAAGGGTCTCCTGATGTTGAGTAAGCAGAGAAGGAAACAGTGGAAGAAGGAAAGGCTCCCTGGAACTGAGTTGAAGTAGAAGGGAGAACCAATGTTGCCTGGGCCACCGTGGAGCAATCAGAATCATGGTGGCTCGTTCCCTCTTGAGCTTGAACAAGGTTCGTAACATGAGAGGCAGAGGAGGGAAAGCGTACAGGAACAGATTGGACCAATCGAGGAGAAATGCATCCGCTGCCAGACGGTGAGGGGAGTAGAGTCTGGAGCAGAATAGGGGCAGCTGGTGATTGTGAGGAGCTGCAAAGAGGTCTATCTGAGGAGTACCCCACTGAGCGAAGATGGACTGAAGAGTTAAAGGATCGAATGTCCACTCGTGAGGCTGGAGAATTCTGCTGAGCTTGTCTGCTAAGGAATTCTGTTCTCCCTGAATGTAGATAGCTTTCAGGAATAGTTGGTGATCTGTGGCCCAAGCCCAAATCTTCTGGGCTTCCTGGCACAAGAGGCGAGAGCCTGTCCCACCCTGCTTGTTGATGTAGTACATCGCAACTTGATTGTCTGTGCACAGCAGGAGGACCCGAGGAAAGAGAAGATGTTGGAAGGCCTTGAGGGCATAAAACATCGCTCTGAGTTCCAGGAAATTGATGTGATGTTTCATTTCCTGGGCTGTCCAAAGTCCTTGAGTTTGGAATTCGTTCAAATGAGCTCCCCAGGCATAAGGGGAGACGTCGGTGGTGATGACAAGTTGATGAGGAGGTAGATGAAACAGAAGACCTCTGGAAAGATTTGAGGATATCAACCACCATTGTAGAGACTGACGAAGAGATGATGTCACAGATATGTGTCGTGAGCAAGGATCCGTCGCTTGGGACCACTGGGTAGCTAGGGTCCATTGAGGAGTGCGCAGGTGAAGACGTGCGAGGGGTGTGACATGAACTGTGGAGGCCATGTGACCCAAGAGTATCATCATTTGCTTGGCAGAGATGGAACGTTGTGGAAGAACCTGCTGACAGAGATTGAAGAGTTTGAAGACGGTTGGACGGCAGGAATGATCTCATGAGGACTGTGTCCAGCACCGCTCCAATGAATTGAAGACTCTGAGTGGGGATGAGATGAGATTTGGGTAGATTGATCTCGAACCCCAGAAGCTGTAGAAACAGGATGGTTTGGTTGGTGGCCAGGAGCACTGTTTGAGATGAATTGGCCTTGATTAACCAATCGTCCAGATAAGGAAAGACTTGAAGGTGGTGAGAGCGTAGAAAGGCAGCCACCACAATCAGATATTTGGTGAACACTCTTGGAGAGGAGGCAAGACCGAAGGGCAGCACCTTGTATTGGTAATGACAATGATTGATCATGAAGCGGGGGTACTGTCTGGAGGCCAGATTGACCGGAATGTGAGTGTATGCCTCTTTGAGATCGAGGGAGCATAGCCAGTCGCTTTGATGGAGAAGAGGATAAAGAGTTGCCAGAGAAAGCATCTTGAATTTCTCCTTGACCAAGCATTTGTTGAGATCGCGAAGATCTAGGATGGGTCTGAGATCCCCTGTTTTTTTGGGGACCAGAAAATAACAGGAGTAGAATCCCTGCCCCTTCTGATCTAGAGGAACTTCCTCTATGGCGTTCAGGAGGAGGAGGGATTGAACTTCCTGAAGAAGGAGAGAAGACTGAGAGGTGTTCAAAGCAGACTCTCTTGGCAGACTTTGTGCAGGACGTGTCTGAAAGTTGAGAGAGTAGCCGTGGCGGATGATGTTGAGGACCCACTGATCCGATGTGATGTTCTCCCAACGGCTGGTGTAACAAGAAAGACGTCCTCCTATGGGTCGAGGGAGATTGGCAGATAGTGGAATACTGGCTATGCTTTGGAGAACCACGTCAAAAGGGTTGGGTAGACTTTTGTGGTGGAGGAGGCTTCACCTGTTGCTGCTGGGCTGGCCTAGGTGGTTGTCGCTGTTGCTGACATTGACGTCTAGGCTGTTGAGTAGCCGGTGGCAAGGGACGGGCAGCATAGCGGCGCTGGTAGGCAGATTGTTGGCGAAAAGGCCGAGCAGGTGGAGTCTTTTTCTTAGTCTTCAGGAGAGTATCCCACCGAGTCTCATGGGCAGACAGCTGTTGTGTAGTGGAATCCATGGACTCTCCGAAGAGCTCATCACCCAAGCAGGGAGCATTTGCTAGGCGGTCCTGATGATTTACATCGAGCTCTGAGACTCTGAGCCATGCCAACCGACGCATGGCAACAGACATAGCCGTGGCCCTAGAAGTCAATTCAAATGTGTCATAAATTGACCGAACTAGGAACTTGCGTAACTGGAGAAGAGAAGAAGAGCAGGCATGAAATGCAGATTTCTTGCGGTCAGGGAGGTACTTTTCAAAAGCAGCCATGTTTTGAATGAGGTGCTTTAAATAAAATGAAAAATGAAAAGCGTAGTTCCCTGACCTATTGGCTAACATGGCATTCTGATATAAACGTTTGCCAAATTTGTCCATGGCTTTTCCTTCTCTGCCAGGAGGGACTGAGGCATACACACTAGCTCCCGCTGATTTCTTAAGTGTGGATTCCACCAAAAGAGACTCATGCGGGAGCTGAGGTTTGTCAAAACCAGGGATAGGGATAACCTTGTATAAGGAGTCCAATTTACGAGGAGCTCCCGGTACAGTCAGGGGAGTCTCTAAATTTTTATAAAAAGTCTCTCTTAAGATGTCATGGAGAGGAAGTTTGAGAAATTCCCTTGGAGGCTGGTCAAAGTCCAGAGCATCAAGGAATGCCTTGGATTTCTTCGACTCAGCCTCCAAGGGAATAGAAAGAGATTCACACATCTCTTTTAAGAAAGAGGTAAAAGATGTGGAATCCTGCTTAGAAGAGGGATCAGCAACAAGATGATCCTCTTCATCAGAGGAACACTCACCCTCAGACAGAAAGGGCTCTTCAGAGTCACCCCACAAATCAGGGTCCCGAATCTGAGAGCCACGGTCTCGAGACTCCGGGGTGGAGGGTTCCAGGTGTCGGGTTTTGCGCACCGACTTACCCAACCTCATAGACACGGTACCAGGAGATGTGACATGCTGCGTCGGTACCGAAGTCTGCACCGCCTGGTGTTGAGCTCTCGGTTCCGGTGCTAAGATTGGCATCGAAGTCGAGGAAGCAGTGTGAACCGGTACCAACAAAGTGGATGCCGATAAAGGAGGGCGCTCCACTGTCGGTACCGGTGGCTCAGACCGGACCGGGACTGGAAGGCTCGGTGTCAAAAGTGCGGGAAGGAGTTGTTGCAACTGCTCCTTAAGTTGCACTTGCTGGACAGCAGCAATCCGCTCGTCCAGCAAAGGCACCGGTACCGCCTTTTTCTTCTGCGGTACCTGTGGTGCCGCTCTACGCTCCGAGGATGAGGAACCCGATGTCGAGGGGCTCACCTCAATAGGAGCGGAGCACTTCCGTGGGCGCCTCGAGGTCGGCAGGATTGGACTCGCTGCTACTGAGACCGGAGGACGCTCCAACGGAGATGGCTTCTTAGCCGGCTTACCTGAGTGTTGCGACGCCGGCGCGGTGTTGCGCGGCATCGACGAAGTGGGTGCCGACTGAGGTGGTGCCGATGCCGGTGTCAATGTCGCAGGGTCAGACATATCGGCACCGAAAAGCAAACTTTGTTGGATTTGTCGGTTTTTTAATGTACGTTTTTTCAAAGTGGCACAGCGGGTGCAGGTAGAAGCCTGATGCTCTGGACCCAAGCACTGTAAGCACCAATTGTGCGGGTCCGTAAGAGAGATAGGCCGTGCACACCGCTGGCACTTTTTAAAACCTGGCTGGGGGGGCATGAAAGGAAAAATGGCTTCTGCCAAATCGAAGGCCGAGGCTTCGATGGCGGCAGTAGGCCCCGCTGGGGCAAAACAGACGAAATGAAGAAAAAAAAAAAAAAACTGTTGTTTTTTTTTTTTAAAGAAAATAATAAAAGAAAAAAAGGAAATATAATTTCCAAAAAGATTTCGCGAGCGGGAAGGCGACAGAAAAAAATCTTTTCAACAGCTGTTGAAAAGTGCGACTTCTTAGCTCCGCGGAAACTAAGAAACTGGGGACCGCGTGCCTCTGTCGGGCGGGAAGGCGCGTGCGCGGTGCGGCCTACTAGAACTTTCCAAGTTCTTAGAGTGCAATCACTCTAAAATTGTCCGTACCGGGGCTCCGTCGGTGCTGTCACCCATCAGTCAAGAATATGCTGCCTGCTTGTCCTGGGATAATAAGAATTAACTTGAATCGGGGCTGAATCGGCAAGTCTGGTTTTTTACCAAAACGAACCAATTCGAATCGGTGAACCGATTTGAATCGTGAATCGGGCAGCACTAGTGGAGACCAGCGGGATAGTAGGGTGTCCTGAAGAGGGCGTATTTGAGCTTTGATCCAAGGAACCACCTCTATGGCTGCCAAGTCATAGGAGCTGGCATCACTGGGAGGCCTGGAATTTGGCATGTGAGCTTCAGTTTGCATGGCTTGGGAAGAAAAATATAGCCCTTCACTATGTTGTAATGGACTCCCTAGTATGCCAGGGACTGAGTTGACTCCAGGTGGCTTTTCCCCAAAATTGATAATCTAACATTGGACTTGGATGGAGCACCAATCATCCAATTGTCCAGGTACTTGGAGATGCACTGCTACCACTACCATCCCTTTGGTGAAGGTGCAAGGAACCGTCACCAGACCAAAGGAGAGAGCTGAAAACGGGAAATATTTCCCCAGCACATAGAATCTGAAGAACATCCTGTGATCCAGAAATATGGGAATGTGCAAGTAGGCCTCTGTCAAATCCAAAGAGACTAGAAATTCCCCCGGTGCCACTGCTGCAATGACCAAATAGTCTCCATGTGGAATCGGGCCGGCACTTTCAGTGCTATGTAGACCGACTTCTGATCTAGGATTGGTCTCCAGTCATCCGAGTCTTTCTTGGGCACATTAAAGTATATAGAGCAAGGATACCCACACTTTTTTGACTTGCGAGCTACTTTTAAAATGACCAAGTCAAAATGATCTACCAACAATAAAATTAAAAAAAAAAAACAACACACTGTACGCAGAGAAAATGTTAATTATCATTTGTATTCAGATTTTTTTTCCAGAGGTCAAGGCAGATGACTTTAAAACATGCAATGTCACCTCAGTAACTATACAAAAATAGACAAATATACCCTCTCCCCTTTTACTAAACCGCAATAGCAGTTTTTAGCGCAGGTTAGCGCAGGGAGCTGCGCTGAATGCCCCTCGCAGCTCCCAACGCTCATAGGCTCCCTGCGCTAAAAACCACTATCACGGTTTAGTAAAAGGGGGCCATAGTGTAAAATATAGACAGCAGATATAAATTCTCAAAAACGGACACATTTTGATCACTAAATTTAAAATAAAATCATTTTTACTACCTTTTTGTCTGGTGATTTCATGAGTCTCTGGTTGCACTTCCTTCTTATGTAAAGCCAATATTTCTTTCTTTCTCCCTTTCTTTTTCTCTCCCCCTGCACCCATCTTTCTGCTTTTCTTTCTCTCTCCCCCTGCCTGCCTGTCTTTTTCTCCTTCCCTGCCCCCCCCAAGCCATCGCGCCGATTTCTCCACTTCCCCGATTCTTTCCCTACTCACCCCCCTAAGCCACCATGCCGATTTCTCCCTGCTGCATCCCCGAGCCAGGACTGGTGCGTACAAGCGCCGGGCCCACAAGATTTCACCTCCGACGTCAATTCTAATGTCGGGGAGAAAGTTCCAGGCCAGCCAGCAGTGATTGGCTGGCCCAGAACTTCCTCTCCGATGTCAGAATTGATGTCAGAGGTGAAGTCTTGCGAGTCCGGTGCTTGTATGTGCCAGGCCTGACTCAGGGAAGCAGCAGGGAGAAAAAGATCGCAAAGGCAACACAATTGACTCGCGTTGCTTTTGCTATCTACTAGTCGATCGCGATCGACCATTTGGGCACCCCTGATATAGAGTTTCTGCCCAAGTCTGATTCTTCAGGTGGTACAGACTCTATAGGTTCACTACTACTTGGACCTTGACCACTTTCTCTGGTCATCCAGTCTGAGAATCCACAAACAAGTCCACCAGAGGAAGAAAAAATTTGAGCTTGTAACCCTCTCAGATGATAGCCAGCACCCAATGATCCTGCAAAATCTGTGCCTAAGCATCCCAATAAGCCAATAACCATCCCCCCTATCATCAGGGTGAGGGCTACTAAACTGACATCACTGGGTCTTCTTGAGGCTGCTGTGGTGTGAGAACTGGAGATTTGGGGTTGTTTGCTGCTGCCAGAACTCTCTCGAGAGCCTTGATATGATCTCTGAGCAGAAGATCCACCAGAGTACTGACAAAATCACTGAGAGCCTCAAAAGGTACCACGACCAGACCTCTGAGGGGCATGTGGTCTGGTATCTGATAAGGATTTAGGGCAATAATCTGTCACACTGGTCATAAGATTATCCAACCCCTTACCAAAGAGCAATTGGCCTTGAAAGGAAGCCTGCTCAAAGTGGCTTTGGAAGATGAATCTCCCACCCATTGCCTGATCTAAAGCATTCTGTAGGTGGAAAAAGAATAAGCCAAAACTTTCCTCATGATCCTGTATACGTCATACAGCACATCGACCATATAATACAGCGCCGTCAACCACCCATCTCCCAGACCCCTCCACACCTTACCTTAAAGTCCTGGTATTCTAGCAGTGAAGTGGGGCAGGAACAATCTTCTTATGCTGCTATCCCATGAAAACTGCAATCGAACTCACAAGATAGCTGCAGGAACTTGCAGCAACCATTTTTGATCATGACTTTCAAGGGACATGGGGCGTAAGAAGATCACTCTTGTCCTGCTTTACTGCTAGGATGCTGTGCTGCTATTTCCACCTACGGGTCGGAGAGCTGGTCGCAAGTCCGGGCGGTCATTAACTGGTAAGTCGGTAAGTGAGAAGTAGTTGCAATCAAATCTCCTGGCTAGCTAAATAGCTCTGAATATCAGAATGTTCTGTCTTGTGGCAACATACACCTGGAACAGCTTTTAAGTTGGTGCTTCTTGCTCCCTCTAAGGTCATATTCAAGGCTCACTTAAAATTCCACTATGAAAGGCTGCTGCTTGCAACTGCTCTGGACCACTATCAGAACCCTGTGACCACCATACCCCTGCCTGGTGATTGCAGTAACCATCTTTATTCCAGTCTGTTACTTCAGTTACAACATCTGGCAATTCAAATATCCAAATCAAATACAGCAGTGGTATGCAGCTCCAACTCTTGCTTCTATTATCAGTTCACAACTTTATGACCTGCTACTTTCAAGAATTTCATTGGACCTCTGACCTTTTAGTATATCAGTAAGCCATAAACCCAGGAACCAACATGTTCAATTCCAAACTCTCGAGATTTATTTCCATATTCCAGGGCTGAAGTTACTATTCAAGAATTTCATTGGACCTCTGACCTTTTAGTATATCAGTAGGCCATAAACCCAGGAACCAACATGTTCAATTCCAAACTCTCGAGATTTATTTCCATACTCCAGGGCTGAAGTTACTATTCATCCTTTACTAACAGTCAAAATACTTGTTATCTATTTATTTATATTTATACGTGTTCTTACCTCTTAAGGATTTACAGTCAATTTCTTCCACATGGGCTTCTAGCCTGTCAAATGCTTCTTTGCAAATAGCCCTTGCCAAAGTTGATTTCCCACTGCCCTAGAAAAATAGAATTTTGTGATTAGCAGTTGTTCAAATACTAATTCTGTACCCCCCTCCTAAAATCAGATTAGCACACTGATGGACAAAGGAAACTAACATTTATAGTATGATATAATCAAAGCAAAACATACTTCTATTTAATAGCAGTTATATGTATGTCACCTTTCAATTAATATCAAATTGGCTTACAACACTTTGTGACAATCATAAAATCAAGAATATGGGGGTGGTGTGATGCTCATTGCCTCAGGAAGGAGTTTTGGGCCAGTGATTCTTAAACCTATCCTGGGGTGTAATGGGATGATTCATTGTGGGACATTTCATCACAGCTGTGCTGAAATGGCCACAATGAATCGTTCCATTCTGGCAGCAGATTACAAACATTGGACAGCAGTTGCAGGCTCAGCCTGTTTTGATCATGGCACTAGCATGTGTTGATTTCATGCCTATGACCCTTGTTCTCTGGCTCCTGCTGCTATTGAGTCTCCCACCATCTTCCAGCTCCTGAGACAATGGCTTAGGAGGGTTTCCTCTAGTCTTGGACTTGTAGTTTGTGATGTGCAGCTTAGGAGGGTTTGCTCTGGTCCCGGCCTTGTGAAATCCCAAGAGTTGTGGCAAGCAGGAGAGGGTGTAGGGAAGAATTTTTTTTTTTTGGGGGGGGAGGGGACATCACCCCCCCACCAAAAATCTGCTGCGGCCAGATCGTGAATTTTGGGAGGGGGGGTTGGTCCATTGCCCCTGGATGATTCATTGTGGCTGTTCATTTCATGGGATGATTCAGTGCTGAAATGGCCATGCTAAATAGTCCTAGACTATCCTGGGGGACCCAAGTTTCCAAGTTTTATTAAAATTTGTTTAAACGCCTATCAGAAATTCTATGCGTTTTACAATAATTTAAAAAAAGGGAGACAAACTATGACTCATTAGACAAGACATAATATTGACGTACAATAAAACGAAAGGTAAGTAGTGAGAACTACAATATTTAAAAGTAAAGCAGAGAGAGAGGAAAAAAACAAGAGGAAGGGGGGAAGAGGCCAATTTAATGTTGGAACCAAAAAAAAGCATTAAAGAAAGAGGTCATTATTCAAAGGCATCTTTGAAAAGGATGCATTTTAATTCTCCTTTGAATTTGTCCAGGTTTTGCTCTGCCCTAAGATTAATTGGCAGTAAATTCCAGATCATGGGGGCTGTAACAGAAAAAGTAATAGCCTGATGAATGCTGATAATCTTTAATGAGGGCACGTGAAATAGGTGTTGGGTAGTGGATCTTAGGGCTCTAGGTGGATAGTGTGGGATAAGTAGTCTATTGATAAAAGCGGGTTCGTTGGTCTTTTGGGTTTTGAATGTTAGAACAGCAATTTTATAAGTTATTCTATGAAGACTTAGAAGCCAATGAGCTTTTTTTAAGAGGGGGGGGTGTGTGACATGATCGTATTTTTTAGAATGTTATGCTTTTAATGGTAGTATTTTGAATTACTCTTCTCCCTCCGAATCCACGGTTATTCGCAATTTTTTTTTTTGGGGGGGGGGGACGATTTTAATTTTTTGCCTATTTTTATGCCTTACCTGGTGGTCTAGCGGGTTTTTGGGGTAGGAACGATCTTCCTATGAAATGACTGCCATAAGCACCCGTAGTCCAGGTAAGGTCCGGGATGCCAGGGGGAAGGCAGGAGGGAGGTGGGGGTGGGTTCAGAGCTGGCCGAGAAGTTATTCACGGTTTTTCAAACTTCACGGTCTGGCTCTGCACCTAACCCCCGTGGATACGGAGGGAGAAGTGTAGTTGAAGGCATCTAATACCTTTATGGCATATACCTTTGTATAGTGAGTTGCAGTAGTCAATTTTAGAAATGATGAGAGAGTGGATCAAAATATTTAGAGATTGAGGGTCCAGATTGCTAGCCAAACACCTTATCATTCAAAGTTTATAGAAACAATTTTTGACTACTGCACTGATTTGAGGGTGATAAGTTAACTTATTATCGATGACAACAACACCCAAGATTATGACTGTATTGGCTGATTCAACTGGAGTGTTGTCGATGGATAAAGGTGCTAGAAGTTGAATACTATCTTTCCATGGAAAAAGAAGATAATTTGTTTTAGAAATACCGAGAGAGAACATGTTTTCACTTAGCAATAGTCTGATACTATCTAATTTTGAGTTGGTGATGTTGATGTCAGTAGTGTTGGTGGGATCGATAGGGTGAATGATCTGTATATCATTGGCATTTGCGAAGGCAGTAAAGCCGATTGATTGGCAAAGAGTCAATAAAGGAGCCAGGTAGATATTAAAAAGTAAAGGAGAAAGTATAGAACCTTGGGGAATGCCAAAGTTATTTTGAAAAGTAGTAAACGTGGAGTTATTGATAGTCACTGTAGAAATGCGGTCTGTAAAATAAGAGATGAACCATTCATGAATTTGGTTAGAGATAACAACTGAGGCAAGCTTTTTAAGTAAAAGTTGATGATCTATTGCGTCAAAAAGCCGCTGAAAGGTCCAGGCAGTCAGGTTTTCAAGACATCCCTAATGAATGTGAATGAGGCAGATTTGCACATAATAGAGGTTATCTGGGGACAGCAGGAAGATATTCTCACATGTTGGGTGATGTCATCCACGGAACCCAGTATAGACAGAGCCATGTGCCTAAGGCTCCGCCCACAGGAGGGGCCTAAGGCTACTGGGCCGATTCCGGTTGATCCAGGTGCCTCAGGCCCCACCTGTGGGTGGGGTTTGAACCACCTAGGCCAATCAGGCCCTAAGGCCAGCCATTTGAGGGATGGCTGGCCTGCCGGATGGACAGGCTTGGGACCTGTTTGTCTGGCCGATGTTTCTCAGGTACGGGAGGTGTTGTGGGTGGGGTCAGCAGGGGGGAGTGTCTCGCGAGTCGGCGGATGGGGGAAGATTTTCGGCGGGCTGATCAGGGGTTCGGGGGGCATTTGGGGAGGGGTGGTTGCGTCGGGGCAGGAGGGCCTGGGATCTCTCCTGCCCGGATCTTAGTGGGAGTGGGGGGTGGGAGGGGTCGCCTGGCCAGGAGGGCTTGGGGTTCCTCCTGGCCCGATCGTCATCGGCGGGGGGATCACGGCTCGGGCAAGAGGGCTTGGGCTCCTTCTTGCCCCGATGTTGTCGGGGAGGGTCACGGCTGACGGGGCAAGAGGGCTTGGGTTCCCTCTTGCCCCGATGTTGTCGGCGGGAGAGGGTGGATTCTGTAACTGGTGTTGATTTTAACAGACACCGGTTACAGGATCCAGTTTTTAGGCGAAGGACTGGCTCCTCCTATGCCTAAAAGCTCTTGTTTTGGGCATTTGGAGTTAGGCTTTTTTTAGGTTTATTATACATTGTTAGTGTAGACGTAGTGGTGGTCTGTTTTTTTTTATAATGGACATTTTCCCCGCTTCTACTTTCAAAGTTTAAGGCCTTAGGTCAAAAGGTGACTTAGACTTTTTTTTTTAAATTATGCCCCTCCACGTACCTATAGGATCCATTCCACAAAATAGGCATTGAGACAAATAGCAAACATTAAAGGTGTTGGCCTACATTAACTGTTAGTAAGTGATCCCCTAGGTACGGAGCTTATGACATCAGATACCTTTATTCCTGTGAGCAGAAGCGCTCCACTGCGGAGTCCCACAACTGTAGTGGCTAGTTGCCGAGATACAGCACTTCCCAAGAGACTATAGGTGATGTGCTCAAATGATGATTTTCCCAATTTAGCAACTCCTCTGCAAAGAAAGAAAATCAAACATTACATGGAGCTACATTTTAATTTGTTCCTCTCTTCGTTAAAATATAGAAAATCTTTAAATTTCAGGGCTTACCCCAAGCAGCTTAGGTCATAAAATGGCAAATTCTGGTCAATATCATCTGCTGAATTTTGGTGGTCTACTTCTGCTTTTATGGGTTGCATGATAACCTATATTGGTCAAAAAAAAAGAATAAACTTTAAACTAAAATCTTTATTCTGTTTTATTTCAATATTCATTCCGATTTTCTGATGTAAGATACAGCAATTTTTCAACTCTACAACATGGCCTTGATGTTACAAAGTACTATTTGACAGAAATGCCATCAATGTGATTCATCAGAATATTTTAAATATGAACTGAAAACACTGGTGCAATGTCACAAAACTTTGTAATCAAGATAACTTTACCTATTACAAATATATTAACCTCTTTCAAACCATTGAATGCTGCTACTTAGTCACAGATGACCTGATTCTCTGTAAAAGTGATACTAAGGCGGAAATTCATCAAGCAGCATTAGAGCTTTAAGTCATGTTATTTGGCCCTTAACGTGTCTTAAATAGCCCTAATGCCACCTAACTAAAATTACCATGGTGATATCTAAGTTGCTCTAGGTTAAGTACTAATGAGAATCTTGATTACTATGGCGTGTAGGAGTAGCCTACTAGTTAGTGCAGTGGCTTGAGAACCTGGGAACTGCAGCTACTTGTGACTTTGGGCAAACCTTCCACTGTCCCAGGTACAAAATAAGTACCTGTATATAATACATAAACCGCTTTGACAAACCACAGAAAGGCAGTATATTGAGTCCCATCTTTTTTCCAATATGACTTTTTGCTGGGGTTATTTCACCACCCAAGAGCATCAGGCCACAAAGCCTCGACCTGAATGTTCATGGGCTGACAGAACATCCCCTCCCTCAAAGATTCCAGGCTCCTCATTTCCCCTCCCAGGCATAGCCCACTAGAGGTTACATTTGAAAGCACTGGTGGTTTGAGGGGGGGAGTGTGAGGCTTTTGGCAGGATTAAGACCTAGTTGCTTCTGTCCAGTCTGGCGCCTTCAGTAAAATGGTGTGATTTACTGATGCTGGAACAACATTGCTTGCATGGTGGCTCACAAGCTGCATTATTCTTTTAAAATGGAATTCAGCAAACTGTATTACCAAAATCTCATAGTTGCTGAAACCAGTGATGAACTGAGGTGCAGTAAAAAGCAATCTTTTACCACACCTTGATGAATTTCCCTTCCAAGTATTTATTAGAATGAGTAATGAGACATTCTACCACCAAATTTTCATCGGTTTAATCTCATGAACTTGGATACTATCAGATGTGAGACAGCAAGAACCTCAAAGGAGAGGTCAGCATTAACAGCAAATTTGAGAGACTGAGCTCATACTCCGCATATCCTAGCTTGGGAGTGAGATTCATTCCTGTTATGCTATGTGTAAAACAAACAAAGTCCAGTGTCCAAAGGCACCAGAATAGTGGAGTATATTTATTTATTTATTTAATTTTATATACCGTTCTCCCAGGGGAGTTCAGAACGGTTTACATTAATTTATTCAGGTACTCAAGCATTTTCCCTTTCTGTCCCGGTGGGCTCACAATCTATCTAATGTACCTGGGGCAAAGGGGGGATTAAGTTACTTGCCCAGGGTCACAAGGAAGGTGCGGTTTGAACCCACAACTTCAGGGTGCTGAGGCTGTAGCTTTAACCACTGCACCACACTCTCTCCCAGCAGGTCCCAAATAAAAATCATAAAAACAAATACATAAATAATAATAAAAGTATTTAATAAAAACAATGCAAACAATAATAAAAATATACAAATCCACAGTAAAAAAGGCACTGGCTCTAAAACATAAAACGAAGAGTCTCAAATACTGTGTAAAACTAATCCACTTGGAGAAATTTCCCACGGGATGTCAAAATATTACCAATTAAGAATATCCTATTACATTTTAGGGGTAATTCTACAAAGGGAACCACATCCAATGTATGCATGTATACATTTTGGGGCTGATTCTGTATAGGACGCCGGTCACCTAAGAAGCGGCCAAGAAGTGCACACCGGCGTTCTACACAGATTTGTGTGTCTGTCTTAAAAAACAGACACCTTACCCCTTCGGTAAGGGGGCCAATTGGAGCTTGGGTCAATCTGAGTCTTAAGCCATATCCACTGTATCCTAGGATGCACCAGGAAGGAGGCCTAAGGCCCTGATTGGCTCAGATGCCTAAGGCTGCAGTTAAAGACCTGAACGGTCTATCCAGTCTACCCATTAGTTATACCCTTTAAAAATACATGATTAAATTGTTTCTTCTTTGATATTTCTGGGTCATGACTGTAAAGTCCACCTGGTATTGTCCACATATGGGACACAGACCGTGTAAGTCTGTCCAGTATTGCTTTTTTGAATTCCATTACAGTTTTCCTCTCACCCCTCAGGAGGGCATTCCAGGCATCAACCACCCTCTCCATGAAAAAAAATTTCCTAACATTGCTCCCGAGTCTTCCCCACTGCAACCTCAAATTATGCCCTCTAGTTTTAGGACACCGGTCACCTAAGAAGCGGCCGAGAAGTGCACACCGGCGTTCTACACAGATTTGTGTGTCTGTCTTAAAAAACAGACACCTTACCCCTTCGGTAAGGGGGCCAATTGGAGCCTTGGGTCAATCTGAGTCTTAAGCCATATCCATTGTATCCTAGGATGCACCAGGAAGGAGGCCTAAGGCCTTGATTGGCTCAGATGCCTAAGGCTGCAGTTAAAGACCTGAACGGTCCATCCAGTCTGCCCATTAGTTATACCCTTTAAAAATACATGATTAAATTGTTTCTTCTTTGATATTTCTGGGTCATGACTGTAAAGTCCACCTGGTATTGTCCACATATGGGACACAGACCGTGCAAGTCTGTCCAATATTGCTTTTTTGAATTCCATTACAGTTTTCCTCTCCACCCCTCAGGAGGGCATTCCAGGCATCAACCACCCTCTCCATGAAAAAGAATTTCCTAACATTGCTCCCGAGTCTTCCCCACTGCAACCTCAAATTATGCCCTCTAGTTTTACTACGTTTCATAGTTTATTAAAATTTGATTGAACGTTAATGATAAAACTCGAAGCATTGTACATTAAAAATAATATAAATATAAATGGGGAATGAACAAGAAGTAATAAACATAACCCAAACAAACCAGACAAACTTGACTTGGAAAGGGAAGTGGAACATGAGGAAAAGAGGGATAACTACAATTTGTAGAGAAAAGGAACATAAAGGGTTAAAAGAGAAGAGGAGACTGCGAGGGGATCTGATCGAGACTTTCAAAATACTGAAAGGAATCGACAAAATAGAGCGGGGGAAACAGTTATTTACAATGTCCAATGTAACACGTACTAGAGGGCACGGACTGAAGCTGAGGGGGGACAAGTTCAGGACAAATAACAGGAAGTTCTGTTTCACGCAGCGAGTGGTGGACACCTGGAATGCTCTCCCAGAAGAGGTAATTGCGGAATCCACTGTTCTAGGATTTAAGGGTAAACTAGATTCGCATCTCCTTATGAGAAGCGTAGAGTGATATGGGGACCTAAACTATGCCAGTTTCACCTGATGGGGCCTCCGCTTGTGCGGATCGCTGGACTTGATGGACCTAGGGTCTGATTCAGAGATGGCAATTCTTATATGTTCTTATAAGATATGAAAGAGTAGGGATTGGTGCTGGGGTGAAATTTTTAAAAAAGATAGAAAGAAAGGATGAATCGATCGTAGGCATCTTTAAAAAGAAAGCATTTTAGACTACTCTTGAATTTATCCAGATTTGTTCTGCTCTGATATATAATGGGAAGGAATTCCAGATTGAAGGAGCAATGACAGAAAAGATGGAAGCACAGCGGGTGCCAATAATTTTAAGTGGAAAAGATTTGGTTCTACATTAATACCTTTCAAGTATTTCAACGTATGTATCATATCTCCCCCTGTCCCTCTTCTCCTCCAGAGTATACATATTTAGGTCTTCCAGTCTCTTCTCATACTTCTTTTTGTTCAAACCCCTTACTATTTTCGTTGTCTTCCTCTAGACCGCTTCAAGGTTTTTTTATATCCTTCACCAGATACAGCCTCCAAAACTGAATACAATACTCCAAGTGTGGGCTCATCAATGACCTATATAGGAGCATCAACACCTCCCTTCTTCTGCTGATTATTCCTCTTTCTATACAGTCTAGCATCCTTCTGGCTAAAGCCACCGCCTTATCACTCTGTTTAGCTGCTTTTAGATCCTCAGACACAATCACCCTAAGGTCCCTCTCTCCGTCAGTGCTTATCAGCCTCTCACCTCCCAGCACATACAGTTTCCTCAGATTTAGAAACATAGAAACATGATGGCAGATAAAGACCAAATGGCCCATCTAGTCTGCCCATCCGCAGTAACCCATCTAAGTCTGCCAATCCACAATAACCATTATCTCTACCCATAAATGCATCACTCTGCACTTCTTCACATTGAATTTTAGTTGTCAGATGTTGGACCATTCTTCTAATTTTTGCAGATCCTTTTTCCTGTTTTCCACTCCCTCCGGGGTGTCTACTCTGTTATAAATCTTGGTATCATCTGCAAAAAAGGCTAACCTTACCTTCTAACCCTTCAGCAATATCGCTTGCAAACATATTGAACAGAATCAGTCCCAGCACCGATCCCCGAGGTACTTCACTACTCACCTTTCCTTCCTCCGAATGGATTCCATTAACCACCACCCTCTGGTGTCTGTCTGCCAACTAGCTTCTAATCCAGTTCACTACTTTGGGTCCTAACTTCAGCCCATGGAGTTTGTTTAATAGCCTCATATGAGGAACCGTGTCAAATGTTTTGCTGAAATCTAAGTAAATTACATCTAGCACATGTCCTTGATCCAATTCTCTGGTCACCCAGTCAAAGAATTCAATCAGATTCGTTTGGCATAATTTATTTTTAGTAAACCCATGTTGCCGCGGGTCTTGTAATCCATTAGATTTTAAGAATTTCACTATCCTTTCCTTCAGCAACATTTCCATTATTTTTCTAATAACTGAAGTGAGGCTTACTGGCCTGTAGTTTCCCACTTTATCTTTGCAACCACTTTTGTGAAGAGAGACCACGTCTGCTCTTCTCCAGTTCTGTGGAACCTCTAGACAAAGCCCAGAAAACTGGACTCTGAGGAAGATAATATTTTGTAGATAAACATAAAACACAATACAGATACGTGTATACAGATTATATTTAGTTGATTTGACCAACCTCCTTAGCTGCAATACTAAACCTAGTATTATATGTGAATATACGTAGGATGATTGATTTGGTATAAACATATGCATATAAGTAGAATGATCAATGTGTCAATAAGGTAAGTAGGATGATTGATTATGACATAATTATGACAGTATTAATAGCTCTGTATTGTAACACCTCTACAGAAGCCCCTATAACTCTGTATAGAGCCCATGTACTGTAACACCTCGCAGAAGCTCTTTGTAACTATATTTTAACACCTCTACTGAAGCTCATGTATTGTAACACATTTACAGAAGCTCATGCAGACCACTCTGAATTGACTGTCTAGTCATTAGTAGTGGTATAGAAGCTCTCAATAAACAATAAATAGCTCCAAAGAAAACAAAAGACTAGCATGGTCCTGTGTGACAGCATCAGTCAACAGATGGTACACACTCACAGTCAGCTGAGCTACCTCAAAAAAGTTCTGTAATTCAGTACTAGAGGAAAAGTTCAATATGCAGGACTGTGTCAGATGAAATCGCCCATGTGTGAAGTAATTAAATCTACTTGACTGCAGCAGCTAAAGGACAGGAGGTGCTTACTATATATGAAGCTGTTATTATTGTACTTGTTAAATCAATGTTAGTATAGAGCTTTGCTTAGAAACTTAAACAGTTGATAGTTTATAAACAAAAGCTTGGAAATTGGAAGATACTGCTATTTTGTTCTTCTATTCTTTTACTTCTACCACTACTAATCATTTCTTTATCACCTCATTTTTCTGCTTTAGTGATGGGTTACAGATCACTAACAGCAGATCAGGAATTTCATGTTTGAGTTTTCTTTACCCTGGGATGTATACCACCCGATCAAGGTGATTTATCACTCTAACTTGACAATTTGGTTTAGTATGTTTTCCAGGTTCACAAAGATTTGTTTCAGTTCCTCCGAATCATCACCCTTGAAAACCATTTCCGATTCAGGTAGATCTCTTACATCTTCATCTGTAAAGACTGAAGCAAAAATTTGTTCAGTCTCTCTGCTATGGCCTTAACCTCCCTGAGAGACAAAAATATCTAGTGTGTTTATGTAAAACAAAGTTCCTATTATATCTGTGTGTGCTTATGTATGTGTATATCTATTTATATTAATGCTGTTGATTAATCACTACTAACAGTAGAGAATGACACGGGGACAAATTTGTCCCTACGGGAACTCATTTTCCCATCCTCTCCCAGAGAGTTTTCCTGTCCCTGCCCTGTTCCTGCAAGTTCCGTACTCATTTGCATAAGCTTCAAACACTTTAAAACCATAAGGGTTCGAGGCTTATGTGGTTAAGCAGAACTTACAGGAATGGGGCAGGGACAGCGACAAACAGGTTCTACAGCAACCTGTCTGTCGGGCACCATCCCAAGAATAATGGGAGGGCAAGAGAAGTGTGTCAATATCAGCATCTCTGTTATGTCTGATAAACAAATACAAATTCATAATCTACAGTTCAATAGCCAAACAAGTTCATGGTATACAATACCTGATATTACTTGATATTTACTTTTATACTGGTCTTCTGGAGAAAGCTGGGACTCAGCATAAAAATATTCGCTGAACTGTTCTCTTCAAAGGTAGGATGTATTACAGTAAGAACAAACTCCTTCACTCCTAGAAAAAAAAAAGAAAAGCTAATATTGATACCTGATCGTGTTCGCGCGCATGTGTGTGTATATATTTATTTATATATTTATAAGGGAGGGAAATTGAGATCAGAGGGTCCTGAAACTATGGGCCTGTTTTACAAAGCCACGTGGCAACAGCCCTGAAGCCCTTTAAATCTCAATGGGCTTCGGGGCCATTATCTCGCTGCAGCCGCTAGCGCAGCTTTGTAAAACAGGCCCTATTGTCTCCTCTCCCAAGACTGGATATCATGACTCCTATTCCCCATCCTCTCTCTCCCCACACTTAATCTGCATTAATTCTCCATCTGGACCCCATGAATCCTCATAGCTCTCTTCCAAGGTAAGCCATACTGAAATGATCTTACCTTTATGACTTTTTAGGCATGGCAGCAAGTAATTAACTCACAGGTACTTTTTCCAGGCTTCTATCCAAAGAGGAGACATGCGAGCACTTGTGGGTGCAGTGAGCCACCATTATCCTTGGGAAGACATAGGAGCCATGGTGCAGAGTTTTTGTTGTTGTTGACATGGTCACCTAGCCCTCTCCTGCTCCAGAATCACTGCAACTCTAGTTGGTGTTAAGTGCTAGCGACTCGTGTTCGAGTCCTAGTAACTTGATAATGATATCAAGTTTTCAAGGCAGAATACAGAAGTAGATTGCCAGGCCTTTTTAAAAAAATGTTTTTTTAGTATAAACTGTTTATTCAAGGTAATCATCTTAAAGCATACAGAACAGATACAAGTTATTCAAATTTCAGGAGTACAACTAAATCAATCACGGCCGATGGCCATACAAAAGATAAAAGAATCCGGATCTTCACTCTTATGGCCCAGATCAAGCGATCAGAACAATATCCCTACAGTGTTCCCCCCCTCACACCCCTTATTTCTGCTCCTCCTTCTCCCCTCAGTAACTAGGCTTTGGTAACAAGGGAAGCGCTGGCTTCTGCAATGTTAAATATTTGGCTCCTCAACGTGGGAGAAAGAGTGGATAAGTAGGAAGACCACACTGAAAGGAAGATTTTACTCCAGCTCCTGGAGAAAATGTGCAGATTCCCATAACATCAATGTATGGAATTTATTCCTCCAGTACCATCCAGGGAGGGGGAAGTTTGCAGCCAACATTTAAGAATACACTTCTTCTCCAGGATATAAAATAGAACTTTGGCAAGACTAATATTTATGTTCCCATTCCTTCTTATAAATCCAATTACAAGCATAAGAAGTGATAATGTCACAAGTTCATTGCCCTTTTTTTCTCCATACAGATCAGCGTTTTAAAATTCAGATTTGACCCTGCCACATGCAGACTGGTTAAAGTGGCACTGCACATTGGAATAAAATTACAGCAATAGATGGATGAGAGCACAAAAGATTACAAAGGTCCCCCCCCCTCTGCCTTTTTTGTACTTCATGAAATCAGTAAAACCTCAAAAATAATCTTTAAATTTACTCATTTATACACCACCTTTCTAAACTCATGGAAATGGTCAAAGTACAATATACATATAGAACACATCAACTTATTCAATCAATGTGTTCATTTTTTTAGGGACCATCAGAGGTGAGATATTCACTTAAGCAATAAAGTTGCTGCTTACTTACAATTCATCAGTCCTGGCTTCTTAATTAACAAAACTCCTATTGTTGCATATTGCATCCATAAATAAGGGTACAACAATAACCAAAATCTTCATTCTATCAAATGAATGGCTATATTCTGAATCACTTAGCAGTTCCTCTGTTAAAAGCATCTATTGGAACCAACTTGTGGTAACACAGTCATAAAGGTGGCCAGGGTTCCAAACATATACCTAGCTCTTGCTCCTCAGGCTGGCTGGAAATGCCATATTTACAGTTTTCCAATTAAGAAGGGGGTATTCCGTCACTGCTGAACAGTGATATCTACTGGCTGGCTAAAGTGCACTTTTACCAGATTTCAAAAATGAGTCAAGATTTATGCCTGTCAGCTATAGGTCTGTCCTTGGGCTAGTTTATAAAGTCAGTAAGAAAATGTGCAGAAAGTCCACATCAGAGGAGAAACCTTTCAGGAAAAATAAAAATAAAAGAAAATGCCCCAGCTTTGAGTACTGTTTCCCAACCTTGTCCTTGAAGCACACCTAACCGATCTGGATTTCAGAATATCCAAAATGAATACTTTTGATACCATACCTTATAAAACTAAAATTCACACCCTTGTACAAGTTTCATATTCCATTGGTTAAAAATACAGTTCAAAGTCTATTATGAGGAATGTGTTTTCCTGATCTATAGAACATGCTGTACACTTTCAACATGAAAGAGCACTTATAAAAAACATTCAAAAAGCATTTATGATAAGAAATTTAAGTCTTGATTGCACCAGTCTTCACATCCCTTGACATAATACTTGGTAGAAACTCCTGCAGAAACAATGGCCATGAGAAATTTAAATCAAAGTCTATCAACTTTACACAGTGGAAGACATGGGTTTGGCTCATTATTCATGGCTCAAGCTCTTTCAGATTGGTTGTGGATCATGTGTGGAATTTCGATTGGATTCAGGCCGAACCACTTGACATTCACTTTTTTCTTGCTGAGTATTGTTGTCTTAGGTTTGTGCTTAGAATCGTAGTCCCTACTATAAGGTAAAATCTTTTCCCCAGTCCTAGATCTAAGACAGACAACTATTCCTTCAGGATTTGCCTACACCTAGCAAGATTCATCTCTCTCAATTTTCAAAAGCCTCCCTGTCCCACTGCTGCAACCACCAAGCTTTATGTTAGGGATGGTGTTAGCAGACTAATGTGTTCTGTTAGTTTTTTATAACAAAACAAAACAAAATCCACAGTCAAACAAAACAAAACAAGTTTCCAGTATAAATACACACTGGTGAAACCCCTCTTAAACATATAGCTACAACCTTACCCCGCAGACTCGATGTGTTGCTAACACTTCAGAGCCCTGAAGAAATGATCAGCAGATACTGAAACTGCTGGCCACTGTCAGCTCATTGACTCAGAAGAGAAAATAGCAGTGGTTTATTGACTCAGTAGAGAAGATAACAGTCAACGCAGCTAAAAGATAAGTACTGCTTTGTTTTTTCAAGCAAACCTTAGGAGGTTTTTTTCGCCTATGATAGAATGCTGAAAGGGAGCTAATTAATTATTTAAGCTCTCCTTTCTAGTTACAAAGCTAGTTAGCTTTGCAACATCTGAGGCGTTTCCCCACTGTGCTATACTGGCTTGAAGTTAGCTTGTAGCTATATATTTAAGAGGGATGAAGGTATTGAGCATGTTTCACCAGTGGAAACTTTGTTTTATTTTATGTTAGTTTTATACATATTGCTTAGGACCGAGACCAAATATTCCACTCTGGTTTCATCAGACAACAAAATCATCTTGTGTATACATGTAGGCATGCTTCTTGCCACCTTTCCGCACAAATTATATTGTGAAGTAACCTTGAAACTGCCAAACAGTCAAGATTTGCCCCAGTCTCAACCATAATCTCTGCAGTTCTTTTAAAGTAATCTCAATTAAAATGATGGCCTGATTGAGGCAGAACCTTAGTAATGCCAAACTGTTTCTGCTTTATAATGACAAATATGACAGTGCCCCAAGAACACTCAAACATTTACAATTTCTCATATGGCCTCTTTTACAAAGCCACACAGCAACAGCCCCGAAGCCCTTTAAATCTCTATGGGCTTCAGGGCCACTAGCACGGCTTTGTAAAAGAGGCCGATAATCTCCCTCAGCCTATACATAAGTAACTTTATCCTCGAGATCTTTTGGCATATCTGTATACATAGAACTTAGAAATATGATGGCAGATAAAGGCCAAATGGCCCATCCAGTTTGTCTCTCCACAGCATTCACTATCTTCTCTTCTCCCTAAGAGATCCTCATGTGCCTGTCCCACACAGTCTTTGTTTTCACCACCTCTACCGGGAGCCTAATCTACACATCTACTACCCTTTCTGTAAAAAAGTATTTTCTTAGATTATTCCTATCACCTTTTACCTTCATCCTATACTCTCATTTTGAAGCCTCATGTGCATTTATGCCACACAGGTATTTAAATGTCTCCATCATATCTCACCTCTCCCACCTTTCCTCCAAAGTATACATATTGAGATCTTTAAGTCTGTCTGACTAGGCCTTATGATGAAGACCACTGACCATTTTAGTAGCCTTCCTCTGGACTGACATCCTATCTGTATCTTTTTGAAGGTATATGTTTTAAATTTTTGTTCATATTCACTTTATACAACAGAAATCGGTTATTTCTTTATCCAGGAATTTTCAAATGAGCTGAACTACTGTGATAAGAGATATGTGGATTCTATTTAACCTTAGTACAACACAGAGTATTGGTATACATCTACTGGATTCTCTATTCATCTCACCTTTTTGCTTTACCTTGGTTATTGCTCTATGTTCAACTCTCCAGCCCAACAACTTGATTCTTGCTCCTCAACTGGTTTACTGGTTCGTGCTCTGACAAGTTTTGAATCATTTAAAAGAAAAATCAAAACTGTGCTATTTATGCATGTATCTGGCATTTCTTCTTCAGAAGTTTTGACTTTATGTTTTTAATGTCAGATTTATTTTATAATTGATATTTTATTACTTTTTTCATATTTTTAATGATTTGTTCTATAATATTCTTTTTTTTTTCTTTTTGTATGTACACCCTGTTAACTCACCTAGAACTTTAGATAGTGCAGGCTAGAAATACTGTAAATAAAAAAATAAATAATACCTCAACATGTATACTCTAGAGGAGAGAAGGGACATGGGTGATATGATAGACATTTAAATATTTGAAAGGTATTAATATAGGACCAAATCTTTTCCAGAGAAGGGAAATTGGTAAAACTAGAGGACATACTGTACATTGAAGTTGAGCAGTAGTAGACTTAAGAGTAATATTCATGTTTTAGACGATTACTTGTATTCCCCTCATTTTAATTGAATATCGCTTAGAATTTTATGTAAAGCGATTAATCAAATTTTAATAAACTTGAAACTTAAACTTGAAATTCTTTTTCACAGAGAGGGTGGTGGATGCCTGGAATGCCCTCCCGAGGGAGATGGTAGAGAGGAAAACTGTGATGGAATTAAAAAAAGCATGGAATGAATACAGACGTTCGCTATTTAGAATATGAATGGGCTAACTTTCACCATAAAGGAGATGGTTTGGATAGGCTGAAGTGAGCGTCAATGGCAACTCCAGTAGTTGGAAACCAAGGTCAGTACCCAGTAGACCTCTAAGGCAGTGTTCTTCAACCTTTTTACACCTATGGACTGGCAGAAATAAAATAATTATTTTGTGGACCAGCTAAGAACACTGGGCTAAGTCATGGGCCAGACCCTGCCCATCTCTACCCAATCTCTACCCTAGACCCTGCCCCCATAGTCCTAATTGTAACACTATTTTTTCCATTCATTTTAATCTTATTAACAATGCATCGATCACACCGCGGACCGGCAGTTAAAGAACACAGTTTTGAGCCTGATGCACATGCCAGCCCTGTGGACCAGCACCGGTCCATGGACTGGTTGTTGAAGAACACTGCTCTAAGGTCTATGGCCCAGAAATAAGAAAAACACGCCATTTTAATCATGAAATTGTGATTACAGGGCAGACTGGATGGACCATTCATGTATTTATCTGTTATCATTTACTATGCTACTGCTTCAGTGTTCCTATTCCATGCCGTTCCTGGTCTTCTTGGTCATCCAAGATTCCACCAATACAGTTTTCCTGGGCTTGGCCATATGAAATCAGTGTAAGCTGCCACTGCAAGACTGAGTAGTTTGGCAGGATGTGCATGTTTGATTCTGCCCCTAACTGGTGACATCATTACTTTCTACCTGAACAACCCCAAAGAGGCACCACTATTTAAAAGCTGCAACTTTGTTGTGTGTTGTTTCTATGTGCCTGAATGCTGCTCTTTTATTCAGAGCAGGGGGTTCTTAATCTGGAGTCCATGGATGGGTTTCAGGGTGCCCATGAGGGTCAGATAAAAATTAACATTTATATTCACTATAAAACCCGGTACTGTTGATTTTTCTCACAGATAGCAAGAGAGTGGATATTGCAGTACCGTAGTAATGATAGTAGAAAATACTAGTAGTAGATCTGTTTTATTTTGCACAAGAGGATTGTATTTCATAATTATAAATGAGTGGCCATTATGTTTTGCATAATTTTTTAAAAAATATTGTTTACTTTAAAGTTTAATAATACTTTGTGTATATCATATATGTATGAGACAATAAAATCTTGATAAATAAAGCTTTCATCAGATTCTTAAAGGGATCCATTTCTCAAAAAAGGTTAAGAATCACTGATTTAGAGGCTTGCCTAAGAATCAGCGTCAGCTGCTGCTGCAGGTGTAACTCTGGTCTCACTCATACTCTTCTGGGGCACCAGCTAGCTCTTCAGGTCTGGTATCCGCAACCAGGATCTACAAAACAAGTTCAGGGGTTTATTTTGAGCTAGGCACAGGCCAGAGTCGAACTTACTCCGGTAGACCTAAGGATACCGTCCCCTGGGGTCCAATCACTTCATACAGTCTTTCACATGTAAATCAAGCTGAGACTGATGAAATATTAATAGACGTACTTTACTTGAAAAATCTGAATTGTAATTCCAAACTTTTAAACTATTTACAAGGAGTGTATTTTAAATCCAGTTTCAGTTCACAAATCCTTTATAGCAGTCTCCATATTATTTGCAAGGAGGTTTGTGGTAATCCCCATCCAATCAATCACTCTGATAGCAACTGACATGCGCAAGGCCAATTTGGGGAAGCTCCTCAGCTGTTGGGGCTTTTTTCTTTTTTTAATGGCACAGATGTTGTGCATGTGTTACACACGAACAAAATCTGACCCATTAAAAAAGCCTCCCCCAGGCCAATGATGGCTCTCCCCAGCACCAGGAGACCCCCCCCCCCCACAGCAGCAAAAATTGTCAGGAGGGATGTCCATTCCCTCCTGCCATGGCGACCCCCCCATGTGAGACAAAATTGTCAGGAGGGATGCCCATTCTTCCCTGCCAATGGAAGCCCCCCCATGCAAATGAAAAATGGCAAGAGGAATGCCCACTCCCTCCTACCACCAGATGCTCCCCCGAACCTCCCCCCCTCCAGTACCATTGTAAGAAGTTGAGAGCAGGAGAGATGCTCGGTCCCTCCTGCTCCAAGGCCCGCTATTACAAAATGGTGGGCCTTCCCCATCATGTAATGCATAGAGAGGGGCCTAAGGCCATGATTGGCTCAGATGTCTAAGGCTCCAGCTGGGACACAGAGGGAGGAGCCTATCGGGCTTTAGATACAGAGGGAGGGGCCTAAGGCTTGATTGGCTCAGAAGCCTAAGGCCTCTCCCCTTGTGTCTGAACCTATCAGGCCTTAGGCTCTTCCCCGTGCTTCAATACCTTAGATCCCTTTTAGCATCTCCAGATTTTCCGACCATTTTGCAAACTATTTTAGTTTCCCCTGTTTTAATTATGCAAATGCCATATTGGTAAGGTTACTGGGGTCAATCATTAAGCTTTACACATAGCTCATTACCCGCTCATTATTTATTATAAAATTTTGTTTTAAGTTTTTTAATTCTATTAAGGGATAAGATGACCCTACTGTTTTAGTATGGACACTGTACTTTTCTGTCAGATCCTCTCATGCTTGTCTTTGTGATTTTTTGATTTCCCCAATGTAAGGATCATTTTAAAAATGAAATCATGTGACAAGAATATTTTCAGTGATTGCATCTACTTGTATCTTATGGAACAGCATGTCTGATAAGGGATTTTTGTTTATGCTGCCTTTCATAAAAGATAATGGCATTTTCATTTGAAAATGTTTTTAATGGTTCCTAAATAGGATGATATTTGTAAATGAATACTATGTGTACACCACTTTGGAATAAGGCAGTCTGTACATTTTTAATAAATGCAGTTTATGTTTTCCTAATTCATGTGTGTACCATGTACAATATCTTTATTCAATTTTATTTTTTTAACCTACTCAGAACATTGCTGACAGGCAGGATTTAAATATAATACTGTATATTTTTTTAAACCCACAAAAAATCCATAATGTCTTAAAGCAACATTTTTTGGAACCAGAGCAAATCTGGGTTTGCTATAGCAAAGGGTGTGGAAGACTTATGCAATCAAGACTTTTTGGTTTCTTACTTTTAACTCTTTTTTTTTTTTTAGTATTTCTATAAAATTGTTCTTTCCAGTTTAAAGTATACAGTATGCTGTATCGATTGAGGAACATTCTTATGTTAATTCTGCCAGCAGAATACAACTTTGTACAAACTTTTACAATGAACAGTAGATCTATATTCAACAAAGACCCAATCTATGCATATTTACTGTGACAATCCTGAAAATCTACCTGGCTAGGTATGCCTCTACAAGAGGGCTAAGAAACTCTGACCTAGAATAGAGAAAGAACAAGGAGAACTCTGATACTTCTTAGTACCCAGTTATTTAAGTGGATACTATACCCAATTTGAAGGACAACCTAAAAAACACTAATTAATGGTTTTCAAACCTTTCCTCAGTTGTTTCGACAAATGACTAGGAACTGCTTATTTATAAGCTCCTTTCATTCTCATCCTGCAAATGAAATGTTGCAACAATTAGGAGAGACACATAATTCTCCAGAGAGCCCATCAGACTCAGAGAAACAAATCCTACTATGCACGGGTTCTCATGAACAGCCCTCAGAGCACCCTACACCAAATATATTTAACACTTGAGCTGCATAATGGCAACAGAATATTAATTTATAAATATTTTTTTGCACATATTTTAAAATCTATAGAGCTTTTAACCTAATAAAAATGAATTATTGAAACTCCATGCACATATAAAGCACAAAATTACCTTCTTTAAGGGGCAGCTGAATACTGTCTGTAGATGCCACAACCCAAGGGAAAGCCACAGAACTCCCTAACTGTACCCAGGTACTGAAGGAAGATTTTATTTCTTCTTCATTTGTATTTTTATCCTGAACAGGAAAAAGAAACACAAACTACCTGAATACCACAGATAAAAAAAAATGCAGTAGACTGTTTATATCCTTCCATTTGTCATTAAGCTGTCCAACTCACCCCTCACTAGTGTAATTTGAAACATGTGCCTTAAACATGATTGCCTAAAACCTCTATACAAGGCCAGTGCAAGGAAGTTGAGAGACTATATCTATGACTGATCCCTCTCCTTCCTTGCTAACAAAAGCTCCTAAATATGAGGAAACAATTGGAAGCCCAGCCAGTTGGCTGCTAGAGGTTTTTATTGGGCTCAAAATACAACTTATCACCTATATTATATACTAGCATTCAACAGCTGAGCTCCTTATAAGATCAGTGGAAAATTAAAGATGATGTTGCCCAAAGTTACAAGTTAATTACAGAAGGAAGAGATTGAGGAAAGAAGGGTAATATAGAGAGGGCCGAGAAAGGTGAAAGATATTATAAGACTTATTCAAGAACTTCCTCATTCTCAAAATGGCATAGCGAGGCTCAAGGGTGAAGGGGACAAATATGCACACACCGATAAGGATTAAGGCTGAACTGCTTAATTATTTCTGTCCTGTGTTCATGGTTGAAAATAGATGTGTAGTAGATCCAGAAAGATTCTCAGAAGACCGTGTTTGTGAGGAGCTAGCTAAATTAAAAATATACAAAGTCATGGGGTCTGACGGGATGCATCCCAGGATACTCAAGGAACTCAAAGAAGTTCTGGTGGTTTCGTCGTCTCACCTTTTCAATGCTTCCTTAGAGTCTGGTGTGGTCCCGGAGGACTGAAGAAGGTAGATGTGGTCCTTCTGCACAAGAGCAGAAGTAAGGAGGAGGTTAAGAATTAATCTGAGCTCAGTAGTGAGTAAACTAATGGAAACGCTTCTGAAGCGGAGGATAATGAGATTTCTAGAATCAAACAGATTGAGGACCCGAGGAAGAATGGTTTTACAAGAGAAAGGTCTTGTTAGACGAATCCGATTGATTTCTTTGACTGGGTGACCAAACAGTTGGATATGGGAGGGGTACTAGATGTAGTGTATTTGGATTTTAGCAAAGCTTTCAACATGGTGCCACATAGGAGATTGATAAATAAAATGAATGCATGTGATCCTAAAGTGACAAACTGTATTAAAAGCTGGTTAAGAGAAAGGAGACAAAGGGTAGTGCTAAATGGAGTTTGCTCGGAGGAAAAGGTTGTTGTTAGTGGAGTGACATAGGGATCTGTCTTTGGGCCGGTTCTATTTAATATCTTCGTGCGAGTGATATTGCGGAAGGACTGTCCGGCAAAGTTTGTCTTTTTGTGGACAATATTGCTCTGGCCTACATAGCTGAAAACAGTGTACAATCTATTGACCTCATCTGCCTAAAATGTATGTCCCTGCCTTACCACATTGTAAGCTGAATAGATAAGAGTTTGAGCCATGATGTACCCTGCCCTTCTGTACATGTAACATTTAGAGCTGTAAGATTTAGATAAGCAGAGAAATGAGCTAGTTTCCTATAGGACTATAAGTTGTATCCCTGAACCTATCATAAGTGCTGGCTTAGGACCAATAATAATTGTAGAAAAGTTATAGAAGTAACAAATGAAAATTGTAGTTTTTGCATATATTAGTTTGCGAAAAGGGCATAAAAGTCCGTGTATTTCCTGATTCTAACACTCTAGTAGGCAGACTGTTAACTGCACTAGAGTCCGGTATGCTGTAATAAACCTCTTGTACTTTCTTCACACCTCTGACTTTGTGTGTCCAAGTGACCTTTCAGTCAAAGCCAGGAAGATGCTTGGGTGCATAAGAAGAATGGCCATTAGGAAAAGGGAGGTGATAATGCCTTTGTATACATCTCTGGTGAGGCCCCATTTGGAATACTGTGTGCAATTTTGGAGACATCTTCAAAAAGATATAAATAGGATGGAGTTGGTACAGAGGGCTGCTACAAAACTGGTTAGTGGCCTTTGTCATAAATCGTATGGGGACAGACTTAAAGAACTTAATGTATACACTGGAAGAAAGACAGGAAAGAGGGGATATGATAGACATTTAAATATCTCTGTGGTGTTAATATACAGGAGTTGAGTCTTTTTCAAGTGAAGGAAAACTCCGGAAGGAGATGGCATAGAATGAAGTTAAGAGGCGATAGGCTCAGGAGTAATGTAAGAAAAGGAGAAATTAGGTTCTTACCTGCTAATTTACTTTCTTTTAGCTTCTCCAGACCAGTAGAGGTTAATCTTTACGAATGGGTATATATCCAATCATGACCAGCAGGTGGAGACTGAAAACAAAACTGTGGGACAGTATATAATATACTCCCTAGAGAATGACACGGTGAAAAAATTGGTCCCCGTCACCGCCCCGTCCCCGTCTCACCATCCCCGTCACCGCCCCGTCCCCGTCTCACCATCCCCGTCACCGCCCCGTCCCCGTCTCACCATCCTCTTCACCGCCCCGTCACCGCCACTGCCACCCCATTCACCGCCCCGTCACCGCCACTGCAATCCCATTCACTTTTCTTTATTTACGTATAAAGGAAACATTCTTTAAAACTTTAAAACTTAGTTAAATATTAGTTAATAACTATACAAAAACAAAACACGCAGAGAAAAAATTAATTAATATAAATTCTCAAAACTGACACATTTTGATCACTAAATTTAAAATAGTTATTTTTCATACAGTTTTTCAATCACTAATCTTCCACCACCCCTGGGGCTAGCAATGCAAAAACAAACACGACATGTACTTTAAATGCTTACAATGTTAGCCTATATGGTAAGTAGACGCGGCCGCTGTACGGACCTCACGGACCTGACGGACCTCGCGGATCTAAACCCGTACGGCCTTAAAAAGCTGAGGTCCGTGTTGGTCCGTGTCCGTGCCGCTTGTAGTTTCTGTCGCTGACAGACCTTGATGAGATTTTTGCACTGACGGATCCGTCTCAGCATAGGGAGGGAAAAGTGTTAGGATCCGTCAGCGCTAAAAATCTCTTCGAGGTTTGTCAGAGCCAGAGACTCGTGCTGGAGTTTGGAGACTTCTTTTCCATAACACACGTCCAAAACCTATGTCCCCGCTCTCTTGGCTTCTGCTTTGCTACTCCAGCACGAGTCTCTGGCTCTGACAGACCTCGAAGAGATTTTTAGCGCTGACGGATCCTAACACTTTTCCCTCCCTATGCTGAGACTGATCCGTCAGCGCTAAAATCTCATCAAGGTCTGTCAGCGACAGACAGTACAAGCTGCACGGACACGGACCGACACAGACGGACCTCAGCTTTTTAAGGCCGTACGGGTTTAGATCCGCGAGGTCCGTCAGGTCCGTGAGGTCCGCGTTTTACCCCTTCCCCGCTGTACCTAATCGCGGCAAAGATCTCCCTGCCGTGATTAGCATAGTGACCGCGGCTACGGCTGCAAGTCTCCCCTCCCCCCAGCGATCACGGCAGGAGGGCACCCAACCCCTCCTGTAGACCCCCCCAACGGCCCTCCCGACAATCGCAGCAGAAGGGTACCCAACCCCTCCTGCCGGTCCTCCCAATGGCCTCCCCTAAGATCGCCGGCAGGAGGGTACCCAACCCCTCCTGCTGGACCCCCCCCCCAACGAACCCTCCCACCCCGGAACCCCCTTAGTCTTACTTTCCAAGTTGGACCGGACGGCTCCTCACACGTATGGCCAGCAGGCTTGCCTCCGTCCAAATGAGGCGGGCCCGCCCCTACCCTGCCCAACCCACAGGATCCTAGGGCCTGATTGGTCTAGGCACCTAAAGCCACTCCCGCTATAGGAGGGGCCTTAGGTGCTTGGGCCAATCAGGCCCTAGGATCCTGTGGGTTAGGCAGGGGGGGGGAGGGGCGGGCCCGCCTCATTTGGACGGAGGCAGGCCTGCTGGCCAGACGAGCGAGGAGCTGTCCGGTCCAACTTGGAAAGTAAGACTAAGGGGGTTCCGGGGTGGGAGGGTTCGTTGGGGGGGGGGGTCCAGCAGGAGGGGTTGGGTACCCTCCTGCCGGCGATCTTAGGGGAGGCCATTGGGAGGACCGGCAGGAGGGGTTGGGTACCCTTCTGCTGCGATTGGCAGGAAGGGTTGATCTGACAAATGAGGAGCACGGTGAAACACAGGTAAATAGCGGTTCCTAGAAGGGGGTACATTGGCCCGCGGGGACAAACCTGTTCACCGTTTCCGCGGTCGGTGAATGGCCTTGTCCCCGTCACCGCAGCGACTGCTAGTTTTCTTCCCCGTTTTCGGCGGTGACCCGCGGCTTAAATGCGGTGGCCGCGGGTAAACCGCCACCGTGTCATTCTCTAATACTCCCTTCTCTATTTACATCAGTCTGCCGAATAGCCAAGCAGAAGAACTGGAAACAGAAATAAACAATACTCCGAACAGGAGTAGCAACTAATATACCCAAATGCTGTTGGAAAATGCAGAGGAGAAATACCAGAAGGAAAATGTCCCCACAGCTCGCCAGCTAAGCCAGCCGAGCCACAGCCGCTGTTCTTTAATTCTCCCCGGCCCTAGAAAAATACTAGAACCCGCAGCAAAAAACAAAAACTGCCCGCGAAACAGCCCCAACAACAACAGACAGGGTGGGGACCTCTACTGGTCTGGAGAAGCTAAAAGAAAGTAAATTAGCAGGTAAGAACCTAATTTCTCCTTCTTTAGCACTCTCCAGACCAGTAGAGGTTAATCTTTATGAATGGGACGTACCAAAGCAGTCCCTCACACGGGCGGGACCCCCGAAGGGCTGACACCAGAACACACACACCGAACACCGCGTCCTGACGCGCCAGAACATCTACCTGAAAGAGTCTGACAAAGGAATACAAGGAAGACCAAACCGCAGCCTTACAAATGTCCACTGGAGGCACGAGCGACGACTCAGCCCAAGAAGCCGCCTGACCCCGAGTAGAATGAGCTTTGAGAAACTCCGGAACGGGCTGCTGCCCCAGAAGAGAAGCGGAAGCAATAGTCTCCTTGATCTAGCATGCAATAGTAGCCTTAGAAGCGCCAGCCCCCCTAAGAGGACCAGTCAGAAGGACAAAGAGATGATTTTATTTCCTGATCTCCTGGGTCCACTGCACATAAGAGCGAAGGACCCGACCAACATCCAACTTGCGCAGCTGTCTTTGCTCAGAAGAGCCCTCCCAACTACCCAAGACCGGGAGGATCACAGATTGATTGACATGAAAAGGAAAAACTACTTTCGGCAGAAAAAGAAGGAACAGGCCTCAAGACAACCTGCTCCCTAGAAAACTCCAAGAAGGGAGCCCTACAAGAGAAAACCTGTAGCTCAGAAACATGCCTAGCGGAAGAAATGTCCACCAAAAAGACCGTCTTCAGAGTAAGGTCCTTCAAAGAGCAGCCGCCCAACGGTTCGAAGGGCGGGTGCATCAGAATAGAGAGAACCAGACTGAGATTCCAAGAGGGAACAGAGGGCCGCACGGGAGGCCTGAGCACCTTGGCCGCCCGCAAAAAGCGAATCACATCTGGAATGGCTGTCAAACGTTGTCCTGTCACAAACCCCCGAAAGGCTGACAAGGCAACAAGCTGAACCCAGAGAGAAGCCGAAGCCAGGCCTCTATCCAGGCCATCTTGCAAGAACTCTAGGATGTTAGGCACAGAAATGCGAAGAGAGACCACTCCCCGCGCCAGGCACCACCCCTCAAAGAAGTGCCAAATCCACACAGAAGCCTGAGAGGTAGAAAGCCTCCAGGACCCCAAGAGTGTAGAAATCACCCTATCTGAATACCCCTTCTTACCAAGGCGACCCCTATCAAAAGCCAAGCCGTAAGACAGAAGGGAGACGGGTCGAACATGGGAATGGGACCCTGCATCAGAAGGTCGTCCAAGGGAGGCAGAGGAAGAGGATCCGCCACCAGAGTGTCACCAGATCTGCGTATCACAGATGTCGAGGCCAATCTGGAGCCACCAGAACCACCAGACCCGGATGGCGAACAATGCGGAGAAGAACTCTGCCCACTAATGGCCACGGAGGGAACATGCACAACAGCCCCTCTGTTGGCCATGGTTGAACCAGAGCATCCAGACCCTCAGCCAGTCCATCCCTGCGACGACTGAAGAAGCGGAACACCTCGGCATTGCCACTTGTGGCCATCAGGTCCATCAGGGACTGACCCCAAGCCTGCTCTATCAACTGAAAAGCCACGTGGCTGAGACACCACTCTCTGGGATCTAAGATGTGACTGAGGAAGTTCGCCTGAATATTCTCCACCCCAGCCATGTGAGAGGCAGAGAGGTCCAGAAGGCGTGACTCCGCCCCAAAGCATGAGCCGAGCCGCCTCCTCCACCACCTGAGCGCTCTTGGTGCCTCAATGATTGACATAAGCCACCGCTGTGGCATTGTCAGACAGGACTCTGACCGACTTGCCCATCAAGAGGGAGTGGAAGGCTAACAGCGCCAGAGGGACGGCTCTGGTCTCCAACACGTTGATCGACCAGGACGCCTCCTCCATGGACCAGGTGCCCTGAGCTGAGTGACCTAGACACTGAGCCCCCCCAACCGAGGAGACTGGCATCCGTGAGAAGCACCGTCCACTGCGATAGATCCAGACTCATCCTCTGGACCAGATGAGAGGTCTGGAGCCACCAATGAAGACTGCAGCGCGCCAAGCCTCACAGAGGGACAGGGACCTCCAAACTGTGCTCTGGGGTGACCATCTACGGAGCAGAGCATACTGAAGAGACACATGTGGGCCCACGCCCACCTCACAACATCCAGGAACGCTGCCATCGACCCCAAGACTTGGAGGAAATACTGTGCCCGAGGACACCGGGACGCCAAAACAAGGCGAATCTGAGATTGCAATTTGCTTACCCGGGCCTCTGGAAGGAAGACCTTCCCCAAGGAGGTGTCAAACAGAACCCCGAGGTACTCCAGATGCTGAGCGGGGACCAACCGACTCTTGGAAAGGTTGACCACCCAGCCCAGTGACCGGAGAAACTCAACCACCCGAGCCGTAACTCGGGCGCTCTCCTGCAACGACTTCGCCCGAATCAACCAGTCATCCCAGTAGGGTTGCACCAGAATGCCCTCTGACTGCAATGCCGCCGTGACGACCACCATCAACTTGGTGAACGTCCGGGGAGTCGTGGCCAGGCCCAAGGGAAGCACACAGAACTGAAAGTGCAGACCCAACATCGCAAAGCAAAGAAAGAGCTGAGGAGAGGTCCGAATGGAAACAGGCAAGTAGGCCTCCGCCAGAGCGAGAGAAGTCAGGAACTCCCCCGGCTGAACCGCCAGAAGGACAGACTGCAGTGTGTCATGCGAATAAAAGGGAATTCTGAGAGTCCTGTTGACCTTGGTTTAAACCAAGGATGGGCCGAAAGGTCCCCTCCCTTTAGGGCCCCACAAAGGAAATGGCGTACCAGCCGATACCACACTCCTGAGGGGACACTGGACAACTGCTTTGAGATCTAGCAAGCGCTGAAGGGTCTGGCGAAAGGCTAGCGTCTCCCATGCCACCTGACATGGAGAGCCTAGATATGATCCGGCAGAGAGCGGGCAAAATTCAAGTACATAACCGTCCCGCACTACCACCAGGACCCACTGATCGTACGTGATCTCGGCCCACTTGGGAAACAAGTTACGAAGCCGGGCACCCACGGGAACCAAAGGGGGTGCCGGCAAAGAGCCATCGCGCAGGACAGGCAGCAGGGGAACCGGGGGGGGGGGGGGGGGAACTCCCAGCCCCCCGACGGGCCCCCTGAAAGGACTGCATGCGCTAAGCCAACCGACCCCGGGGAAAAACCGAAGCCTGGAAAGAAGCAGTCCCATGCCCCAGGTGAAACTTGCGAAATTCCCGCAGACGCCCCCCGGCAATGTCAACCCGAGACGCCGGGCGGGCACGGTCCTCAGACAGACGGGGCACATCAGAGTCTGTCAGAGTCTGAACCACCGGATCTAAGTCCTCTCCAAACAAAAACAACCCCCGAAAGGGAAATTTTGGGAAGTTCAGTTCTGGACGCGGCAACCGCCGACCAAGCGCGAAGCCACAAGGTACAGCGTGCGGCCACCAAAAGTCCCAGACTTAGCCGTACCAAGTCACAAAGAACAACCGAGAGGAACGAGGCAGTCATCTCAATCTTCACCACCTCCTGATCCACCAAGGACCAGTCATCAGACTCACGATCCAGGACACGCTCAGACCACCGAAACACGGTGCGAGCCACCAGCCCCACACAAATAGCCGCCTGGACCCCCAAGGCAGAGACATCAAAATTATACTTAAGAAGTGTCTCTAACGTACGCTCCTCAGAGACCCTAAGAGCAGAACCGTCCATAACAGGCACAGTATGCCGCTTAGTAAGTGCCGAGACCACCGCGTCCCCCATTGGCGAAATTAAGGTAGCCCTATCCCTCTCCGGGATGGGATACCCATGAGCCAAGGCGCACACCAAACGAAACGGCGCCCGTAGGCCACTGCGCCAGCACAAAATCCCGAAAATCCTGACGCACAGGAAAAGAGCGGGAAACAGGACAGACCTCCTGAAGCAGAGGGGCCCCCATACGCGGGGTCTCCGTTGGCGCAACTTCAAAAATGCAGCACCAAGGAGACCTGCTACATCAGGTCTAAAAACTCATCCCTCTGAATAAAAAGCGCACCACGGACGCATCTGCTCTGGAAGACGGGAAACCCGCCGCCCCGCTGCCAGCGGGCGTCCCCTCTAGAGGATCCTGGAAGCCCGCCAAAGCGGCCAGGTCCTCAATCATGCCAACACGCTCCTCCGACCACCAATTTGCAATCCAAGCCCCCCCGCGGGCGCTTAGATGAGGAAGGAGGAAGAGGGGACGCCAAACGAAAAGAGGGAGGCAAAGCCATAGGGGGCGCGGAGGGAAACCACCCCCGAAACCCCCCAGGTGCACGTGGGACCCCCAATTATCTGCACAAAGAAAGAAATTAAATTGGGGGCAAAAAAACCCCTGGGGGTCCCCAGGGACTCCCTGCCCCAGCAGGGGTCCTTGCTGAAACCTGCCCCTGTGTTTGCAATACAGGGGGAAGGTCACCTGAGGTTTCAGACAAAATGGAGGGGCCAGACAGAGAAAATGGCGAAGTTCCCGCCAAAAATGCTCCCTCCATGGCCTGTAGCGGCTGAGAAGCCTGAACAGTCCCAGCCGCTAAAACAGGCAAGTCGGCATCAGCTGTCAAAAAATCAGCTGAGAGGGAATCCTTCGGGGAATCCCTCCGTGGGCGGTTGGGGAAGACCGGGCTTCCCCACTGCTCCCAGCTGACTCGCGAGGCACCATCGGTGGGGAGCTCTGGGCGCCTGCAGCCGCTGCCGACAGAGCTCCACCACCTCACCGGCCCAAACTACCGAGATCAGTCCGGCCGCGAGTGCCTCGCGGCTGGACCGAATTGTGTCCCACTCCCCCGGAGAAGGGCACAATTGCTCCATACGCGACCTAGCTAGAAACAAAGTGCCAGTTAGATGAAAAAATACTGTAAAAAACAGTAAACTGACAGGGAAGCAACCCTGCAGACCGGCACTATCTCAGGATTTTTTTTTTTTTTTACAGAACAGACTCCACAGGCTCTCGAAGCAATATGCCTTGCTTGATTTAGGGGGCAAGGCTTACTGCTGAGGCTCCTCTAAAAAAATGTGGGGAGGTGGAGGAAGTGGGGGGAGGGACCCCGCTCGAGACCCGCCGGGTTTGACACCCACGAGGTCGGACGGACCCCCAAACAGGGCCCGCCCAAGCTCCGTCCGGCCAAAAACAGGGATTAGAAACCCCCTAAACAAATTCCAACAGCCCTACCAAGGGAGATGGGCACAGATCACTCAACACCTGCTGGAGACTGAAAGAAGACTGATGTAAATAGAGAAGGGAGTATATTATATACTGTCCCACAGTTTTGTTTTCAGTCTCCACCTGCTGGTCATGATTGGATATATACCCATTCGTAAAGATTAACCTCTACTGGTCTGGAGAGTGCTAAAGAATATGTTTTTACAGAAAGGGTGGTAGATGCGTGGAATAGTCTCCAGGTGGAGGAGGTGGAAATGAAGACTGTATTGATCTCTTAGGTAGAAGAGGAGATAATGGATGGTGTGGATGGACCGACTGGATGGACCATTTGGCCTTTATCTGCCATCATGTTTCTATGTTGGAACAACTCTATAAAAAATAAGGAATGTCTGGTAACAAATGAACAAATCAAAGTCCCTGTCAAGTCTATATTTCAAAATTTTAGGATCATTTTAAATTGTGAATGTCTCAAATTCTTGGATAGCTCTAAAGTTTCCTTTTAGCATCCTGATAAAAATCATACTGATGCAGTGATATGACCTACAAATTTGTTTCTCCCCTAGGAATGTTACAATGCAAATGGCACAAAGAACAGCAAAGGTGTCTGAAAGGGGATAGATTCCGTACGAACATAAGGAAGTTCTTCTTCACCCAAAGAGTGGTAGAAAACTGGAACACTCTTCCGGAGTCTGTCATAGGGGAAAACACCCTCCAGGGATTCAAGACAAAGTTAGACAAGTTCCTGCTGTACCAGAACATACGCAGGTAGGACTAGTCTCAGTTAGGGCGCTGGTTTTTGACCAGAGGGCTGCCGCGTGAGTGGACTGCTGAGCACGATGGATCACCCAGCAGTGGCAATTCTTATGTTCTTATGACTTTATTCCTAACATTTTAGTTATTTGATAACATTCAGATATCGACTTCCTGCTGAGTAACCTGTTCCAGTATACTTGAATATAAATCAAGGTAACATTTTTTCCCCCAAAAAGGAGGCAACCAGGTTGACTTGAATATAAACTTGAGGTTAGAAATTTGAGTCATTGTGGTGAGCTACTCTACAAAGCTTAGATATCCTTGTCATGTTTTTACATGCTTATTTACTACTCTCCTGCTTTCCCCTCTCCCACTGACTAATACAGCTGCTATCCTTCCCCCTCCCGATTATTGATTCTGTCTTTCCCTTTCCTTCCTCCATGACTGATGCTACTGCTGTCCTTCTCTACCCCCACCCAATGATTGATGCTACAGCTGTCTTTTCCTTCTCCCCATGACTTAACTGGAATGACTGGATAGGCCAATTGGTTATTATCTGCCATAACTTCATGACTAGGCAATACAAGTTTGTTCTTTATGAAGCTATTCTGGAGGAGATATTCAAGGAAAATTGTGCATTTAACCCTCATAGGTGGTATGGAGGACAAAGCCTCCCATATACTGACGTACTTGTAGAAGACAATGAATTGGTATAGTTACAACTTCTTTAGACACAGAATACAATTGAAAAATAGATCTAAATTTTTTCTTGCTTCCCGATGCATGGGTATAGTAATAGAGGATTTTAGAGATCATCTGCACAAATTTGCATATGAAAATTCCACTGGTCAACAGGCATTTTGCTACTGGAATTCTGTCACCTGTACCTTAATAAGGACTACATGCTGACTCTAAATCTGAAAACAGTTTTCGTCTATCAAATGCTGTTTTTAATTATGCGTCAGTTTGTTTACACTTCTCCCTCCCCATTCGCAGTTTCTCCATTTGCGGTTTCATATAATCGCGATTTTTTTCTGGGGAGGGGAAAAATAAAAAAAGCAGTCTTAATTTTAAAATAACCCATATTTTTTTCCTCCCTGCCGCCTTCCCGGCCTTACCTGGTGGTCTAGAGGGCTTTCGGGGCAGGAGCGATTTTCCTACGCTCCTTCCCCGTGCAGATCACCATGAGGAAATGGCTGCTGTGAGTTCCCGTAGTCTCTTGAGACTACGTCGGGAACTCCCTACAGTCATTTCCTCATGGCGATCTGCATGGGGCAGGAGCGTAGGAAGATCGCTCCTGCCCCGAAAGCCCTCTAGACCACCAGGTAAGGCCGGGAAGGCGGCAGGGAGGTGGGGGTGGGTCAGAGCCGGATAATCGCGGTTTTTCGCCATTCGCAGTCTGGCTCTGCCTGTATCCCCCGTGATTCAAAAGCAACAAACCACACTGTTTCAATTAACAATATAATTCAACAATAAACAGAACCCAACTGACATTGTTGCCTTGTTTCTCAAGTAAGCATACACTAAGACTTTGTACCTTTTCTTAGATTGTGACACAAATATATACAAGTTTGGTAACCTTCACGGTTGCAGGTAGCTTATATATTTATTTAGGTACAGTAGGTATATTTCCATTTCTGGAGGGCTCACAATTTAAAGGAAAAACTGAATTAAAGTGGGATTTGAACCAGGGTCCGTTGGTTTCAAGTCCACCGCTTTAACCACTAGGCTACTACTCACACTTGTTTCCTACTTTTGTCAGAATGCCTTAATCCCCAAGATGGTCAGCTGCCTAATCAGAGCATCTTTTTTCACCCTGGACATAATTGAAACAGGTCTAACAAACTTAGGATGTTCTAAATCTAAGACTTGGATATTTCTTCCTGTTCGATTACCCTTGTTGGACGTCCTTTTCTGGACCCTCCCTAGTCTTGCCCAAAACATGTTCCCTATCCATCCCCAATACGCTCCTTTACTATTTGTATGAACTGCTGTGTTGGATATTTTTTCCTTTCTTTCCAAAATTGCTAGTTGGACATTTTTGGCAGATAGATGTCTCAAAATGTCCAAAAAAATGTCTATGTGCTTTGAAAATGAGCAACTTAGTTTTGCAAGTATGATTTAAAATATACTAAAAACACTGATTTTACCATATTGTTTATTTTTCTGAATTTCTGTTGATGTAACCAACAAAAATTAAATAGACCCCAATTGTTTTAGTAAGAAATTCACTCTCATTTGGTATGCTTATTAAATTTGCTGGCTAATGTCTTATTCTTTTACTAAATCTTAGCATACGGTAAATTCTAGGAAACCCCTAGGTATATAAGTAATGGGCTTCTTAGCACTTAGTGTATGGTAATGTCTGTCAGCACATGCTAAGCTTTAGTAAAGGGGCCCCAAAAGCAAATAAGCTCTCACTAACCAGACTAACAATTAAAAAACTTACCAAAATCAGTTTGGGTTGTAGCTTAAGTGAGGTGGGAATTTTAGGGGCCAAACAAGATGATTTTACTAGGACAGCTGCAGAAGGCTCTATATTCAGCCTCTTCCTCAGGCATCTGGGAATCTGAAATGATTAACATGATTTGTTGTTTATTATATGTGATACATTGGAAATAATAAATATCGAAGCAGTTTACAAATTTATGCATTCAAATAATTTTTAAAAATAGTAACAGCAAAATAAAATAGTAAGTATACAAGTATATCAATTGTTTTATCTAATTTAGTTAACATATGTAGCATATTGAAAATGAAAAAAATTCTTAAAAAATATACTGATCTACAGTTATTCATAACACAAAGAAATATGCTTCAAAAGTAATACATTTTAACAAATACTTCTATTCTGTGTTCATGGAATTAAATCATAGAGATTGTCTGGCAAAGTTACACACGAAAATGTAGAGTAGATTCCGTGCCATTCACGGAGGAAAGTGTTTATGAACAACTTGAAAAATTGAAGGTGGACAAAGCAATGGGTCTGGACGGGATCTATTCCAGGAAATTGAGGGAGCTCAGAGAGGTTCTGAGGGGTCCTATTAAAGATTTGTTCGACACATCTCTGGAAACAGGAGTGGTTCCTGGGGATTGGATAAGAGCAGATGTGGCCCCTATTCACAAAAGTGGTCGCAGAGATGAAGCCTCACTTTGGTTTTTGGAAAAATAATGGAAGCATTGCTAAAAGAAAGGATAGTGAAATTCCTAGAATATAATGGGTTACAGCAGGGGTGCCCAATACGTCGATCGCGATCGACCGGTAGCTCAGGAAGGCAACGTGAGTCGATCGCGGAGCCTAACCCGGGCTCCGTGATAGACTAGTGTTGTCGTCCTGATCTACCGGGCCGATCAGCCTTCCTCGGTGTTCTCCCTAGGGCCTTTTAGCTGCTGCCGCCGCTGTTGAACATTAAAAAAAAAAAACCGGCTTGGAGATTTCAGCCCGTAGCGAACTTATGCTCCGGCTCTAAAGTGTGCGTGCCGGCTTCTCTTCTCTTCCCTCCGAAACCGGAAGTTATGTCGGGGGGGGGGGGGCGGGGGAGAAGGGAAGCCGGCATGCACATGTTGAGAGCCCTGAAGCAAGCGTTCGCTACGGGCTAAGGCGGGAGACATGTTAGTGAAGCATTTCCTCTTCTTGCTGCCGGGTCCTGCCTACTTTCTGTTTCCGCAAAGGCAGGACCCGGCAGCATTTCTCCCAACAGCTCGGTCGCGATGCTGGTCGACCGAAGCAGGGAGAGGTTGGGGCGGTGTCGGTTTTCGGGCCTGTTATTGGTGGCGGTTTGGGTCCTGGTCCCCGGTGGCAGTTTGGGTCCTGGTCCCCGGTGGCAGTTTGGGTCCTGGTCCCTGGTGGCAGTTTGGGTCCTGGTCCCCGATGGCAGTTTGGGTCCTGGTCCCCGATGGCAGTGGCAGTGGCTTGGGGGAGGGCAGGGAGAAAGAAAGTAAAAGGGCAGGCAGGGAGACAGAAGCAAAGAAGAGAAACAGAAAAAAAAAGAAAGGGAGGCAGAGAGAAAGAAAGGGCAGGGAGAGAAGAAGAAAAAGTTGGGGGAGGGAATGAGGTCTGGAGGAGAGGAAGCATACAGGCTGAAAGAAGGGAAGAAAGATTGGATGCACAGTCATAAGAAGAAAGTGCAACCAAAGACTCATGAAATCACCAGTCAACAAGGTAGGAAAAATGATTTGATTTTAAATTTAGTGATCAAAATGTGTCTGAATTTATATCTGCTGTCTATATCTGCTGTCTATATTTTACTAAACCGCAATAGCGGTTTTTAGCACAGGGAGCCTATGAGCATTGAGAGCAGCGCTGGGCATTCAGCGCAGCTCCCTGCGGTAAAAACTGCTATCGTGGTTTAGTAAAAAGGGAGGGGGTATATTTGACTATTTTTGTATGGTTGTTACTGAGGTGATAATGCATAGAGTCATCTGCTTTGACCTCTTTGAAAAACCCTGGAATAGGAATGATAATTAACATTTTCTATGTGTACAGTGTGCGTTGTGTTTTTTTAAAATTTTATTGTTGGTAGATCATTTTGACTTGGTCATTTTAAAAGTAGCTCGCAGGCCCAAAAAGTGTGGGCACCCCTGGGTTACAGGATCCAAGGCAACATGGTTAAAGGTAAATCATGCCAAATAAAGTTGATTGAATTTTTTGATTGGGTGACTAAAGAATTGGATCGACATATGTTAGATGTAATTTACTTGGATTTCAGCAAAGCCTTTGACACGATTCCTCAAAGGAGGCTCTTGAAAAAAACTTGAAGGGCTGATGTTAGGACCCAAAAGTGGTGAACTGGATTAGAAACTGGTTGACGGACAGATGCCAGAGGGTGGTGGTTAATGGAATTTGCTCAGAGGAGAGAAAGGCGAATAGTGGAGTCCCTCAAGGTTTGGTGCTGGGGCCAATCATGTTCAATATGTTTGTGAGCGAAGGGTTAGAAGGAAAGGTTTGCCTTTTTGTGGATGATACCAAGATTTGTAACAGAGTAGACACCAAGGAGGGAGTGGAAAACATGAAAAAGGATCTGCAAAAGTTAGAATGGTCTAATATCTGGCAACTAAAATTCAATGCAAAGAAGTGCAGAGTAATGTAATGCATTTGGGGATTAAAAATCAGAAGAAGCCATACGTGCTGGGAGGTGAGAGGCCGATATGCACAGATGAGGAGAGGGACCTTGGGGTGATAGTATCCAAAGATCTAAAGGCAAGGAAACAATATGACAAGGTGGTGGCTGTTGCCAGTAGGATGCTAGAGGCTCTATAGAGAGAGGTGTAACCAGTAAAAGAAAGAAGGTGTTGATGCCCCTGTACAGGTCATTGGTGATGCCCCACTTGAAGTACTGTGTCAATTTTGGAGACCATATCTGGCAAAGGACATAAGAAGACTTAAAGTGGTCCAGAGAAAAGTGACGAAAATGATAGGAGATTTGCACCAAAAGATGTATGAGGAAAGACTGAAAGCCATGAATATATATACCCTAGAAGAAAGAGGGACAGGGAAGATATGATTCAGACGTTCAAATACTTGAAAGGTATTAACATAGAACAAAAATATATTCTAGAGAAAGGAAAATAGTAAAACCATAGGGCATAATTTGAGGTTGAGGGATGTTAGACTCAAAAGTAATGTTAGGAAATTCTTCTTTACGGAAAGGGCGATTGATGCCTGGAATGCGCACCTGAGGGAAGTGGTGGACAGGAAAACGGTGAGAGTTTTCAAAAAGCGTGGGATGAACACAGAGGATCTCTAATTAGAAAATAATGGTACTGTATATATTGAAGAACTAAAGCCAGTACTGGGTAGACTTGCATGATCTGTGTCCTGTATATGACTGGGGAGAACTTCGACAGCTGGTATGGTTTAGAGCAGGGGTGTCAAACTCAATCACATTAAGGGGCCAAAACCTAAAACACAGGCTAAGTCAAGGGCCAGACCCCATCCCCATAATAGTATCAATTGTAATACCATTTTTTCCCATTCATTTTTCATATATACACACAATATAATCTTATTAACACCACATAATGATTAACCACAAAATTAAACTACATAAAGTACATCGTATGCTTCTCAACATTCATTCCTACCAGAACACAGATAACTCCTATGCAAATATGGGACCACAAACTAAAAGTACTAATACATACAAACAAAAAAACTAAGATTCAAGATTCTGCATTAAGTACAACTCTGGAGAAATAGAAACAAATGCATTTCTTTCTCAACAGTGCAAAATATAAACAGCAGATGTAAATTCTCAAAACAGACACAATTCAATCACCTTTAAATTACTGCTTTTGGTGTTTAAAGCTTTAAACTTTAATGAACCCCAATTTATTAACAGATGGCTTATCCCTTATAGTATAACACGATCACTTCGTTCAACTTCATTTAATCTTCTTTCCGTGCCTTCAATTAAAATGATAGGAACTAGAAGACACGACATGTTCTCAGTTATGACCCCGCATTCATGGAATCTTTTACCACAATACATTAGAGAACTAAAAGATCTAACACTGTTTAAAAAAACGTTAAAAACCTTTCTTTTTAAAGATGCGTATGGATCTTAGGACACTAAAAAAATCGATTATTTTTCAACTGCAACCTGGAGTTTTCTTTTTTTTTAAAACAGCTATTATTACCCCTCTACTTGTTCTTCCCTTTTATGTTTTTTCTTCTCTTCTATCAAAAATTGTAACTATTCCCCTTCTTAACCACACATGTCTTGTAAGTCTTACCCACAAAATTATTTAAAGTTATGTCTACACTCAGTCTGTTAAGTTTGTTAAATTTTAACTAACAACAAATTTGTTTTTATGTCAACATTAACATTTATTTGTTTAATTTTATTCATTTATGTTATTATTATTGTACATCGCCTAGTAATTTAAATAGGCGATTCATCAAGAATAAATAAACTTGAATTTGAACTTGAACTAAATTGAAAATAAAATCATTTCCTCTACCTTTGTCTGGCGATTCTGGTTTTCAAACAGATTCTTGTCCTTCTGTAGCCAAACTAGGTCTGTGTACTAAGGCCTGTCGTCCCAGTCCAGTACCACCAAGCCTGGGTGATTCATAATCCTGCGAATGACCCGCCCTATCATGGGCCATGGGGGAAAACATAAGGACATAAGAATTGCCACTGCTGGGTCAGACCAGTGGTCTAACGTGCCCAGCAGTCCACTCACGTGGAGGCCCTTAGGTCAAAGACCAGTGCCCTATTAGAGCCTAGCCTTACCTGAATATGTTCTCTTCCAGTAGGAACTTATCCAACCTTGTCTTGAATCCCTGAAGGGTGTTTTCCCCTATAACAGCCTCCGGATGAGAATTCCAGGTTTCTACCACTCTCTGGCTGAAGAAAAACTTCCTTACATTTGTACGGAATCTTTTCCCTTCTAACTTCAGCGAGCGCCCTCTCGTTCTCTTCACCTTGGAGAGGGTGAACAGTCTCTCTTTCTCTACTGACAATTCCCTTCAATATTTTGAATGTTTCGATCATGTTCCCTTAGTCTTCTCTTCTCAAGGGAGAAGAGGCCCAGTTTCTCTAGTCTCTCAATGTACGGCAACTCCCCCAGTCCCTTAACCATTTTTGTTGCTCTTCTCTGGACCCTTTCCAGTAGTGCTATGTCCTTTTTCATGTACGGCGACCAGTGCTGGACGCAGTATTCCAGGTGGGGGCGTACCATGGCCCGGTATAATGACATGATAACCTTTTCAGATCTGTTTGTGATCCCCTTCTTAATCATTCCTAGCATTCTGTTTGCCCTTTTCGCCGCCGCAGCACATTGTGCTGACGGTTTCATTGACTTGTCTACAAGTTCTCCCAAGTCTCTTTCCTGGGGGCTCTCTCCGAGTATAGCTCTGGACATCCTGTATTCGTGCAAAAGATTTTTGTTACCGACATGCATCACCTTGCACTTATCCACGTTGAACCTCATTTGCCATTTCGCGGCCCATTCCTCGAGTGTATTTATGTCTCTTTGTAGGTCTTTGCAATCCTTCTGTGTCTTCACTACTCTGAATAACTTTGTATCGTCCGAAAATTTAATCACCTCACTCGTTGTGCCAAGTTCTAGGTTGTTTATAAATATGTTGAAGAGCACAGGTCTGAGCACTGAACCCTGCAGCACTCCACTTGTGATGCTTCTTCAGTCCGAGTATTGTTCATTCACCCTCACTCTCTGCTTCCTATCCGCCAACCAGTTTTTAATCCTCATGAGTATATCACCCTCGATTCCATGGCTCGCAATTTTCTGAAGTAGGCGTTCATGCGGAACCTTGTTGAACGCCTTCTGAAAGTATACATACAAGAGCCCTGTCCTAGGTTGAACTAATGCACTTAATCCTGTGCTCCCGGGCTCAAATCATCGGCTATAGAAGCAATCTGCCTTTTTGTTCACTGAGGTCATGAGGTCCATCCGCAGCTGACCCCAGCACAGATCAATGCAGTCAAACACCTATGGAGACAACAACCACTCCCCCAGTTCCAGGGTTGGCTGACTGAGGAAGTTGGCTTGAATGTTCTCCACTCCCACATGGACTGTGGAGATTGCCTGTAGATGGGTCTCCACCCATCAAAACAGGAGATGAGCCTCTAGCCATAACGGAGCAGTTGATGCTCCCTTATCAGTTGACAAGCCACTGCATTAGTATTGTCTGAAAAGACTCTGACCGCTTTCGTAAGAACATAAGAATTGCTGCTGCTGCATCAGACCAGTGGTCTATCATGCCCAGCAGTCCGCTACCGCAACAGCCCTCTGGTCAAAGACCAATGCCCTAACTGAGATTAGCCTTACCTGCGTACGTTCCGGTTCAGCAGGAACTTGTCTTTGTCTTGAATCCCTGGTGGGTGTTTTCCCCTATAACAGCCTCCGGAAGAGCGTTCCAGTTTTCTACCACTGTCTGGGTGAAGAACTTCTTTACGTTTGTACGGAATCTATCCCCTTTTAGCTTTAGAGAATGCCCTCTCGCTCTCTCTACTTTGGAGAGGGTGAACAACCTGTCTTTATCTACCAAGTCTATTCCCTTCATTATTTTGAATGTTTCGATCATGTCCCCTCTCAGTCTCCTCTTTTCAAGGGAGAAGAGGCCCAGTTTCTCTAATCTCTCGCTGTACGGCAACTCCTCCAGCCCCTTAACCATTTTAGTCACTCTTCTCTGGACCCTTTCAAGTAGTACTATGTCTTTCTTCATGTACAGCGACCAGTGCTGGACGCAATATTCCAGGTGAGGGCGTACCATGGCCCGGTACGGCGGCATGATAACATTCTCCGATCTGTTCGCGATTCCCTTTTTAATCATTTCTAGCATTCTGTTTGCCCTTTTCACCACCGCCGCGCATTGCACGGACGGCTTCATCAACTTGTCGACCAGTACTCCCAAGTCTCTTTCCTGGGAGGGTCTCTCGAAGTACAGCACCGTACATCCTGTATTCGTATATAAGATTTTTGTTACCGATATGCATCATCTTACACTTATCCACGTTGAACCTCATTTGCCATGTCGCTGCCAATTTCTCGAGCACGTTTTGTCTCTTCAGTTTATGTCATGTTGCAGGTCTTCGCAATCCTCCTGCATTTTCTCTACTCTGAATAACTCCGTGTCGTCTGCAAATTTAATCACCTCACTTGTCGTACCAATTTCCAGAATGTTTATAAATATGTTGAAGAGCACGGGTCCAAGCACCGAACCCTGTGGCACTCCACTCGTGACGCTTTTCCAGTACAAGTATCGTCCATTTACCCCACTCTCTGTTTCCTATCCGCCAGCCAGTTTTTAATCCACGTGAGTATTTCACCCTTGATTCCATGGCCCGCAATTTTCGAAGTATTCATTCATGAGGAACCTTGTTGAACGACTTCTGAAAATCCAGATATACAATGTCGACTGGGTCACCCTTGTCTATCTGCCTGTTTACTCCCTCCAAGAAGTGCAGCAAGTTCATCAAGCAAGATCTTTCTTTGCTGAAGCTGTGCTGGCTGGTCCTCATCAGATTGTGTCCGTCAAGGTGATCAATGATACGGACCTTTATCAATGCCTCTATCATCTTTCCCGGTACTGAGGTCAGACTCACCTGTCTGTAGTTTCCCGGATCACCCCTCGAACCTTTCTTGAAGATCGGAGTAACATTCACCACCTTCCAGCCTTCCAGAATCCTTCCCGATTTGATTGACAGATTGGCTATTAGTTGAAGCAGTTCAGCTAAAGCCCCTTTCAGTTCCTTGATTATCCTCGGATGGATGCCATCCGGTCCCAGGATTTATCGTTTTTAAGCCTATCAATCTGCCTGCATACCTCTTCTAGACTGACAGTCAACCCTCTTAGGTTCCCGTCTTCGTTTCCTGCGTATAGCCTGTCGGCTTCCGGTATGTTGTGTATATCCTCTTCGGTAAATGTGTTCAGTTTGTCGGTGATGGCTTTGTCCTCCTTTAGCACTCCCTTTATTCCATGTTCATCCAACGGTCCCACCGCTTCCTTCACAGGTTGTTTCCCCTTAATATATCAAAAGAACGGCTTGAAGTTTTATGCCTCCTTGGTTATTTTTTCCTCGCAGTCTCTTTTGGCCCCTCTTACCGCCTTATGGCACCTGCTTTGATGATGTTTGTGCTTTTTCCAGTTTTCGTCCTTTTTTGACCTTTTCCATTCCTTAAATGAGGTCTTCTTGTCTCTCTGATCACTTCCTTCATCGCTACAGTGAGCCACGCCGGTTCCTTGGTCTTTTTCCTCTTGGATCCCTTGTTGATACGTGATATATATAGATTTTACACCTCGGTGACTGTGTCCTTAAAAAGGGACCATGCTTGCTCTAGCGATCTTACAGTGCTTATCCTCTTCTTAATCTTCTTCCCCACCATGAGTCTCATCCCTTCATAATTCCCTTTTCGGAAGTTCAGTGCCGTGGCCGTTGTTTTGGATTGATGTTTTGCCCCTGTGTCTAGGTTGAAATGGATCATAGTGATCACTAGTGCTGCCCGATTTCTGATTCGAATCAATTCACCGATTCACTTTGGGTGAATCGATTCGAATCGATTTGTATTTTTAAAAAATCGGCATCGCTGATTCGGGGCCCAACTCTCCTTCCCGCGCCATTAACCTAAAGCTGCCGCTCCGGCTCTTGGACAGTTTCTGTCTCTGAGGCAGGAGACTGTGTTTCAGCACTATAAGTAGTAGTAGTAGTAGTAGTAGTAGAGATGCGGTGAAATCCACACCAACCATCCATCCCACTCACCAGACTCAGACGCCTACCGACGGGAAGTTGTGGAAAGCTCAGATCCTATCACAGACGAGCTTCAGCTTCTGCTCTGTACTCCTTCCGCTCATGTCTGTGCGCGAGGAAACGCCTGCACTGCCGCGAAGGAAGCTAGAGCCCGGGGCTGCAAGCGCGTAGACAAGATCAAAGGGAAGGGGCAGTGCACAGACAAATGTAGGCTCTAGCCAGGCCGTGACGTTAAAGCTAAAAGCCTGAAGAGCAAGGAGGAGGGATGTCTAAAACCGAGCATCCAAATCACTCAAATGCAGCAAGCAGAGGCTTTCTGACCTCTTTACGTCCCAAAGCAATGTGTGATTTGGTCCTTTGACATCAGTGCGCCCAATCCTATAATGCATCAGAAAGACAGGATTGGTTTACAATCTCCCTCCTGCAGCTGGGTAACTTGGAAGCTCTGATACTTTCTTATTATATACCATAAGAACATAAGAGTTGCCATACTGGGACAGATCGCAGGTCCCACAATCCCAGTATCCTGTTGCCAATAATGGCCAACTCAGGTTACAAGTACCTGGCAACATAGGCACCAGCTCTGTGGGTGCATAAGCACCCCCAATAATTTGGGGACCTCACGTGACCAGGGATAATGTGCAGTCCATCCGGACATCTCTTCCCCCTTCTGTCCCTCTCCCTCCCTTCCCTTCTCTCTTGATGTTACTTGCAAGTAGCGTCGTTCTGTCTCTGCTGAGGTGGAGTCCATCCTTCCTGAATAGCTTGCTCTTTCCCCAGAACGTCATCTAGTTGCGCACGAAGTGGAATCCTTCTTCCTCACACCAGCGCCTCATCCACGTGTTGACTGCTTACAGCTCCATCTGCCTCTTCTCATCGGCCCTAGGTAGCAGCAGGATCTCTGAGAATGCTACCTTTGGTGTTCTAGTCTTCAGCTTCCTTCCTAGCATCTGGAACTGGTCTTTCAGTCCTTCCCTGCTGTAGTTCCTGTTGCTCACATTGTTTGTCCCCAAATGGATCACCATTGCCGTATCTTCCTCTTCCACGCTGTTGATGATCCTGTCGATGCGGCTCACTATGTCTTCTATCTTGGCTACTGGTAGGCAATTGATGAACCATTTTCTCTGAAAGAGAGAGACCAATGGCCCCACATCAGATGCCTGTTGTAATGACCACCCCAGCTATAAAGGCTGGTGTCTGTCATTAGGATGACCTAGAAGTCTATGTGGAGAGGCATGCCCTTCGAGAGGCAGGCTAAAGCAACCACCACAAGCTGCTCTGCGCCGTCGCCTGCCATTGATGTGACTGCTAGAGTGAGTCCAACTGAGGTGACCAGCGGGACAAAAGGGAATCCTGCAGGGGACACATATGAGCCTTCACCCATAGTACTACTTCTGTGATCACCACCATTGACCCCAGAACCTGGAGGCAATGCCAAGCAGTAGGCATCTGCCTTGTCAGTAGCTCCATCTCAAGCAGAAAAACATGGCCCACTGCTGTATCGAACCAAACTCCCAGGTACTCCAGTTGTTGGGTTGGGGCCAAATGACTTCTTGAAATTGATTATCCAGCCCAGGTTCTTCAAAAGATGGACCACTCGCATCACAGCCTGCTCTCCTTCCTCTTTGGACAGGACTCAGATCAGCCAGTCTTCCCTAGACTTTGATAAGGTGGTATATCAAAATTTACAAATAAACGAGTAAACATTAGGCCTCTCCCCTGAACCCAGGTACTTCCTCACTGCCCTGCTCTTCTGCTACTGCCATCGAGTCACCTTCTCCATCCTTGGGCTCCTGTTTCCATGTCTCCTACTGCTAAATTAGGGCTAGTATTAGGCTGTGGAGATTCTAGTGGCCTGCTGTGCACAGAGAGGACCCATAGAGGGGAGGGGCAGATAAAACACAAGGCAGTAGGAATCAAGGGTCTAAGCCTCCTTTTCTTTATTTGCAGCTTGTTGTTCTAGCTGCCCTTCAGAGGGCTTGCTGCTGTGCCTCACCTGGTCAGCTGAATTCACTTATTACTGCTCAAACTGGGGCTTGGCCAGAGCCTTCTGCTACTGGTATCTTGTCTTTGGATCTTGACCTCTTTGCAAACAAGCTAGCAAATACAGAGCTCCCCAGTGCCCTGCAATTTAAGACAGAAGGGATCTCATTGCAACAGATATTTAAAAGGCCAGCTCCCTGGGGAAGAATATCAATCCTATCTATTTTTCACTCCTGGCCTTGACTTCCACTGTGAAAGTAAACCCATCAGAGCCTCTGCCACAGAAGCCACTCTTTTTCTGTACCAATATTATCTGTCAATCTGCTAGAGACAGAATATTTGTTTCAGCATGCTATATAAAGAAGTCAAACAGTTTTGCCCCCGTCTACACAGGGGCGGCTCAAGGCAATCTGCTGCCTGAGGCGAGGGATGAGCTGCCCTCCCCTCCCTGAGCATCCAAAATGGGATGGGGGCAAGGGCCGCTCCAATTATTAGGCAAGACTGGCCAGCTATTTATGGCAGCAGCTTCTTAAGAAGGTAGTAGCTTCAGTAAAACAGCAAATCAAAGCAGAGCCTCACACACCACTCCTTTTAGGCCCAGGTCACTCATGTTTACAGCAAAACAATAAATCCAGCCAAACAAACTCAAAGAACCATAGTTCTCATCACACATACTTTAACCTGCTTTTCTGCAAAAGCACAATGGTGAAACAAGGAGCAAAATGAAAAAGAAAGCAAAAGAAAAGCTCAGTTTAACACATCATAATAAAATTAGTTATATGGGAGCTGATATTCTACCTCCCCACAACATGCAGAACATTTCTCCATGGAAGTTACCATAACATGAATATCCAATGGTCTTGACCTTGGGGCCGCTGCGTGAGCGGACTGCTGGGCAGGATGGACCATTGGTCTGACCCAGCAGCGACAATTCTTATGTTCTTATCCAGATTTTTTTTTTTTTTTTGTATCAGAGCAATATCAACACAAAACTCTCCACTACCAGGCACACTGTGAAATACAAAATCTGAACAGGTGCTCCATATTTTGTACTGAATATATTTGCAATTAATATTTACCAAAGCCAACATATTTAAATTAAAAAATTCCAAATAAAACACTTTATTCTACCTTTGTTTTCAGGACGGTTTCATGTTCTATTATGCTGGTTCCAATTGTCTACTTTCCTGTCTTTCTTCTGTTTCCAGTGGCTGTTGTCTCTTTTTCAATTCTCTTCTCTCCTCCTGCCTTATTCCCTGAATATACAGTATCTGTCTGATACTGATTTTTCCTTTTTAGTTCCTTTTTTTGCCCCTGCCTACTTAAATTTCTGCCTCTTTCTACTTTTCACCTACCTACCCTTTATCTCCTTCTCTCAGCCCCTAGCTCTTCCATTTCCTATCTTGCCCCTTTCCCAGCCTCCTAGTCCCATTTATCTTTCACCTATTTCCAGTTACTACATGTCTATCCTCTGTACTAGTGCTGCCCAGTTCAGGGAAAATTTTTTCTATTCGATTTACCCTGTTGAATCAATTTTGATTCAATTCGATTCACTGTCAATGACACAGCTTTTTAAGTTTAAACATTTTATTTAACCAAGGCAATATCATGTCAAAGATAGGAACATCCAATCTAAAACAGTGTCTATATTGGTCTGACCCAGTGTGGCTGTTCTTGTGTTCTTATCTTTCTCTTAAAGTGATCTCTTTCATTTTTCTCTTTTCTGCCTCTATCTACTCAAATGTAACTCTTGCTTTATTCCTTTTCACTTTTAATATAAATCGGCTTTCTATCACCTTCTCTTATCCCCTAGCTTTCACATTTCCCATCTTCCTATTCCCTTTTATCTGTTCCCCATAACCACATTTTTGCCCTCTGTACTCATTATCCTCCTCTCACTCATCTTCACAACTCTCCCACACAGATCCACCATTTTTAGACTCACCCTCCTCGTAACCCAGCATTTTTTTCCTCTTTTCCTCCCTCCCACAAGTCCAATATCTCTTCTTTCTGCCCTTCTACCCCCTCCTCCCAAATCTGACATTTCTACCTCTCCCTGCTAGCCCCGAGTACATATTCTTTCCGCCTTTCCCTGTCTATCTCTCCTCCCCCTCTTCTATCTCCGAGTTTTCATCTCTCCCTCTCCCCATTTTGCCCTCCTCCACCAAGTCCATCTCTCTTCCCCTTTTCCCCCTCCACCAAGTCCATCTCTCCCCCTTTTCCCCCCATCCTCCAAGTCTGTCTCTCCCTGACCCCATTTCACTCCTTTGCCATCTCTTTCCCTCTCCTACCTCCTCCATCCTCCCCAAAGTCCCCTTCTACCCCCTCTGCCATCTCTCCCTGTCCTTCTGTCGCCTCTGTCCCCCCATCCACTTCCAAATCTGACATCTCTCCCTCCCTCACCCCATCCCCGAGTATCTTTCCTTCCTTTCCTCACTTGAGTCCAACATCTCTCCCTTCTCCCACTCCCTCCCCAGAGTCCAATATCTATCTTCAGGTGACACTGTTGAGGGAGAGGCATCTTGCTGCCAGCCAGCCTACCTGCTGGTCAGATCTCTGTGCTGCTCCCCTACCTGGCATCTAATCCTTTCATCTTTCTCCCCCCAATCAGCATTTTTCCCATTTTCTCTCTCCACCCCACCTCTAATTTGCTGTAAAAGGTGCCAGGTGGCAGTAGTGATTCACAGAGCTACCCTGCCACCAGTCCTGGAGTTCTCTTCACTGCAACCCACCCTTTCTGACAACTTCCTATTTCCGTTAGGGCAGGCTGCAGTGGAGAGAAGACTCCAGGACCAGAGGCAGGGTAGCTCTGCGAATCGCTACCCTGCAACGTTTACAACAAATTAAAAGTAGGTGCGTGGGGGGAGGGGATGGGCAGAATAGGGAAAAAAACTAATTGGGGGAGAAGGGTGAAAGGATTAGATGTCGGGAAGGGGAGCAGCAGAGTGAGCCGACCAGCAGATAGGCTAGCCAGCAGCAAGATGCCGCTGCCTCAGTTAGCCTCATTATAGGGCTGCCCCTGTATCTACAGGTGGGAGATGTAACCCATTCATCTGGACTAGTCTAGCAAGGACAAAGAATATAATCATTTTAATCAAGAAAAGTAAATTTTCCATTTTTTCCCCAGTACTCGAGCACTCTAACTAGCTTACAGCTTAGTATGCATCACCTTCCCGTCTCTCCCAGGTCTTCAGAAGGTATTGCTTTTCACTCAGCAATTCAGCAGAAATATTTCAAGGACTCAATTACTCAGCTCAGAAAGTTTGTAACTGTTAATCTTTGTTGTGGTTATCTAGTTCAATATAAATTTCAGAAATTAAGAAGCGAGTCTGCCTTATATGTAAAGCTGAATCTAGATTTAAGTCTCTGTTACCTGTATACACTATTACAGGCAGTTCAGACATAATATTTATTCATTCCCAATTTACTAGCAGAGCAAAGCTGTTCACAAACTAAACAAAATCAGACGAAAGGAACTCCAAAGAAAATATAAAATGGACATATCCATACCAGATTTACAATCTGAATTTCTAAGGAGGTGAAGTCAGCAGATCGTCAACCCAAGACTAGAATCAGAAATCAAAGGCCTTTTCAAATAGCCAGGTCTTTAATAAGCATTTAGGCCTAGATTCACTAAACTCGCCCATCGTGTCCCGACCAGTTTGCGATCGTTCCCCAACACAATTCACTAACGTTCTGCCCGATCAATCTCCCACCTGATCTGATCACGCAAATGAGGGGAAATGGTATGCATAATTAGGAAGCCATCAATTCACTAAGCAGAAGAAGAAACACCGATTGGGTTTGCCAATCCGAAATGAGGCGACTGCTGAGGACCAGTTGTTTACTGTCCTTGCTGACTTCTGCTCTCTGCCACCCTGAAATCCCAGTATCAGGGTTATAAACCCCAACCATCAAAATAAAAAATATAAAACTGTACAACTGCAAAACTATAAAATATCTATACATATGCATATGAACTCCCTTTCTGCAAAAAGCGAAGTGCTAGCCTGCGGGTTTAAAGAGTGTTCTGTTCCATAATCTGGCTGCACAAAAATCATTCCTTTTAAAATGTCCACTCGTAGGGCCAGCAAGTAAACTGCAACCACCCCTCCCCCTTTATTTTGAGCTCACTTGTGCGAAGTGCAAGCGCATGCGCAAATGGCATCTATAACCAATAAGGATAATCTGCGCATGCGTCTCAATTGCTCTACAGCGATCCATAGGATCGCTTGTGGGCGTGCGTCCAATCAGATCATATGCATCCTGAATCTGTAGTGAATCGGTCACTCGGCAAAACTTGGCCACGAATCATCCAACAATGATCCAGATCGGTGAGTTTAGTGAATCTAGGCCAAAAAATGTTTTCACGGACCACTTGCAACATAATGCTAAAAACACTGAGTTCCATAATGCAAGGTCATGAAGAATACTGTGACTAGCAATAGATTGTTATATCTTAAAGCCTAAAACCGACCTGACGGGGACAAGGAGGGGGAAGGCAGGAGGGAGGGCAAAGAAAGGGTCACATAACATTTGTTGTATTTTTGTGGTCTAGCACATTAATATATAAACACCTTCAAAATTCTAAGAACATATTTTAGACATTCATCCATATGCAATTTTTTTTGATACCAGATTTAGACTAACCCAGATTTTTCCAACATGCATACGCTCATCCCTGGTTTTAAACTTTATGGCATTTTTCAGGTCCTCAAACTTGTGCCAAACAATTTTCACCATGGAAGCCTCAGAAACATTTCTGCCAATGTTCAACTTGGAATTTTCAGTGCTCTGAGGAGCACCATCTTGTTTTTGCTCGTCAAGGGACAGCAAACTCTGTCTTGTCTCTTCTTGGCGCTGTCTTGGAGAGGGCAATTTAATGAGTTCCCCACAGGTTACAACGATATCTGGTAGTAAAGCATCTGGTTCGAAATTCCATGGAAATACATGGACAGAGTTCTCATCGCTGTGACTGGGATGAGCAGATGATGTCTTTGGGACTTTGTGGGGCCAGTTTTTGCACGTTCTGAAAACAGCCTTAAGCTGAATGAAGATTAACAAAGAATCTTTGGATGCTGTTATCTCACTAGCACGTAAAGGTGTTTGCTGATTCTCTAAGCGTAGAGAGAAAACCCTGCCCAGAAGGCTCCACAGATTTGTAAATTTACTAGAGAAAAATGTCTCTCTTGTATCAGGCATATCCTGCCCGTTGCCTCCTATATTCAACACAGCTTCTCTGGCACTCTGCTTGTTCAGAATTTCTTTAGATGTCGACTCATTTTCTCTGAATCTTTCAGGTATGACACGAGTCGTCGAGGAGGGCAAATACGAGATATCCCCTTCAGGTTGGCGTGGTTTGGGGCAGACAACAAGCTCTGTGAGATGTTCTAGTCTTCCATAGGTAGCTAGTGGTGTTAGTGCACCTGCAATTACAGGAAAGTGTCAGCAGGATTCTTTCTTAGCCTAAGGAAATCAGTAGTTGCCCTACATTTCCATCACTATCCTTACCAATTCTGATATAAATACAGGTATGCTGCTCAACCCAAACTGGGAAAATGGCTCCAGGAAACACAATTCGAATCTGATCAAGAAGATGTTTTTCAAGAGAGGAAGCATGTAGCTCCTAAATAATAAAAGTAAACATTGTCAAAAAAATGTAGACAGTAAGGCTACATTAAGTACATTGCTTTTTATGTGCTTTCAGGGCTGGCTCAAGGGACTCTGGTGCCCTGAGTTTAACTTTTGATTCAGTACACACCTTTTTCCCTCGACACTCCCCCACATCGGCTCCCTTCTAGCTTGCCAGTCAGCAAGCCTGCATGCATAACCCCAAATCACTCCATTCCCACTCATTCCTGCACTAGTGGCTGCCTTCTTCAAAGCAGCACTACCAGGGGGTTTAAACTGCCATATAAAACTTTTTTAAAAGCCCTTATACGGCAACTTGAACCCCTTAGCAGTAATACTCCAAGACTGTCACTAGGGATCAGACGCACCATTTTGAAAAAGGCTCTAAACAGGAGTAGGCAAGCTTTATAAACATAAGGCCGCATGAATACCATTCCTATCACACTGGAAATGCAAAGAGCTCCACAGACCTTCTATATAATAAATAAGTAAAAATTTAATTTAAAGCAGTGGAGACAAACTGTTAGAGCTTTCTGAAAATATGGTATTTTAAAATTGCCAAAATTCGGATTGACATTTTCTGTGTCTACTTCCCATGGCCACCTCCTGCATCTGTGCCGTCTTTCCTTATCCTTTCCAATGTCCAGCATCACCTATCAATTTTCTTATACCTTGTGTCAAACATTTCTACTACTATTACTAATTTCTACTAAACAGTCCCCTCCATGTCCAGCATCTCCCCTCTATTCTATCTTCCTATATTTCCCTCCCTCCCCAGTGTCTAATTAATATCTCCAGTCCATCTCTCTACTATTATTTCTATGGCGCTACCATATGCACGCAGCGCTGTACAGAGTCAAAGAGTAATAAAACAGTCCCTGCTCGAAAGAGCTTACAATCTATGTACCCCTGTTTTCTTTGCCCCATGTTTAACATCTCCCTATGCCCCCTTATAACCAGCATTTCCCCTCCATCCTCATATGTACCCCCCACTATTTTCAGTATCTTCCTTCCATCTAATATCTAATATTCAGAACCTCCTCTCTATCTTCCAATACCTATTTCTCACATGTCTACCACCAGCACTCTCCTGATCTCTCCCCATATCCAGCATCTGCACTCTCTTCCCATCACTCCTTATGTTCAACTTCTCCCCATTTACTGCTCTAAATCTAAAATCTTCCCTCCACTTCCCCATGACCTCATGTAATTTCAAGTTTAAGTCTTGATATACCCCTTTATAGTCAAAGCGGTTTCCAATTATACAAAGCATTAAAAAGTTTAAAATATAAAAATATAACATAAAGGGAGCGAATACACAATTACAATACAGATGCAACATGATACACATGGGCAAATAGGGAGGATACATTGCTTAAAAGAAAAGGGAGGAAAAAACCAAAAGGTAAAAAGGAATCTTTAATATAAGGCCTGTTGTCTGAGTTTTTTGAACAAAAAAAATGAAGTATAGATCTGAAAAGAGATGTTTTAAGATTAGATTTAAAATTATTGAGATTCTTTTCTTGTCTCAGGGTAAGAGGTAAAGTATTCCACAATGTTGGAGCGGTTACAGAAAAAGATTGTTTTACATGTTGTATCATAAAACAATTGGCAGACTGAGGGGACCGCTAAAAAATATTGTTGGGAGGAGCGTAGCATCCTATGTGGGTCATATGGCATTAACATCCTATCTATAAAGGATGGAATGTGATTAGATTGAACTTTAAAGTAAGAAGTAGTATTTTGAAAGTAATCCTATGTGAAATGGGTAGCCAGTGAGCTTTCCTGAGAAATGGTGTTACATGATCGAATTTTTAGCGTCAAAAATGATTTTTACTGCAGTGTTCTGAATGATTTCTAATCTCCTGATCTCCTTTTGAGTGATGCCCTGGTAAAATGAGTTACAATAATCTAAAGTTGAAATTACTAAAGAATGAACAAGGATATTGACTGAATTTGGACTGAGTAGCGATTTGAGAGATCCGATCATTTTTAGTTTGAAGAAACATTTTTGTACCACAGAGTTGATCTGAGTTTGGAAAGATAGCGTGCTGTCCAGGATCACTCCTAGAATTTTAATAGTTGGTACAAATTCTATTGGTATTGAAGAAATACATATTGCGGATACGAGGGTTTCATGTCAGCCTCAGGAGAAAAGCATACATTTGGTTTTTGCTATATTAAGAGAGAAGATTTTGACAGAGTCATTCAGACACAAGATTTAATTTCTTATTAATAATCTGGATTTTAGCATTATTGTAGTTCTGAACTGGGTGGATTAGTTGAATGTCATCCGCATAGGCATAGACTGTGAATCCTATAGACTGAGCGACAGTTAACAATGGCGCAAGAAACAAGTTAAAAAGCATAGGCAAAAGAAAGGACCCTTGAGGTACACCCTGAATCTTGGGAATATGGCTTTGAAGAAGAGTTTTGAAAATAGATTTGATATTGTCTGTCAGAAAGGTAAGAGTTGAACCATTTAAGAGCAACACCAGAGATTCCTAATGTTTCAACACAATTTAAGAGAAGTGTATGGTCGATTGTGTCGAAAGCTGCCTTCAATAAAGTGAAATCAGGAGAACCGATTTTCTTTGATCCAAATAATTTCTGACCGCTGTGACTAAGCCCAAGAGAGATAGTTCTGTTAAGTAATGTGGTCTAAAACTAGTTTGATTGGGATGGAGTGCATTTGTTTGCTCGAGGAATGATGTTAATTGTTAATTGATTAAAGACAATCTTTTCTGTTAGTTTGGCAAGATAGGGAATATTGGCTATAGGGCAGTAGTTATTACAATCATCAATATCTCCAGAAGTAAGTTTGGGAATGGGTCTTATTTTTGCTAATTTCCAGTGAACCGGCATGGTACCTGATGAAAGTCTATTAGCAATCATGGATTGAATGAACGGACCAAAGATAGAAAAATATTTCTTAATTAGGAAAGGTGGTAGAGAATGTCCTAGGTTTCCTGTGTTATTGATGGAGTGCATTGTTTTATCTATTTCCAGCAAAGATGGTTTTTAAAGTTAGAAAATGTGTTGAAGGAAATGGGAGTGGAAATTGTCTAATGGTGTGGTTGGAGGCACTGAATTTGTGGGAATTATGTTGTTACGTATTGTAGTAATTTTATTTGAAAAATAATTTGCCAAGTCTTGTGCTGAGAGAGCGGTAGAGGAAAGGGATGAATTACCATTTCCTTTCATTGTAAGTGGCTTCACTATAGCATATAAAGTAGAAAAGTTTTTTGCTGCAGCAATTTTTTTGTTATACTACCTATGCAATCCCCCTCCAATGCAGCATCTGCCCTTCAAGTACCTTGGTTTCACCTCCCCAATTCAAGTCCAATATCTCCCTTTAGATTTCCCTATATTACCCACAGGTCCAGCTTCTTTGATCCCTCTCCCTCAGGTCTCCAACATCTCTTCTCACTCTTCCCTCCATCTATTCACAGGTCCAACAACTCTCTTGCATGCAACATCTCTTCTCTCTTCCTGTCTTCCCTCCAACAGGTATCCCCCTTCTCTCTCAACCCCCTCTCACCTCTTCCCCCCAACAGTCCAGTAGTTAGCCCCTCTTTCTCATCTGCCCCCCTGTGTTCCAGCAACTTTCCCTTTTTCTCTCTCACCCCAAATCCAGCATCTCCTCTCCTCTTACATCCCCCCAATCTTGTAGCTCACCCTCTTTCAACAACTCCTCTTTCAATCCTCTTTGGTCTGGCAGCTTTCCTCTTACTACTCCTAGCCCTTACTATCCAGCAGCTGCCCCTCTCTCACACCCTTCCTCATGATTCGGTAGCTCCTCCCTCTCCCCACCTCCCCCAAGCTACCTTTAAACATTGTTACTCTTCTCTAGAGGCAGCTAGCAGTCTTAGTGATTCACCTAAGGCTGCCTGTGCCATGCTCATTTTCCCTTTGCTGCATCCCACCCCCTCTAACATAATTTTCAGCTGATCACAGCAAAGGGAAAGCTCCAGGAACAGCACAGGCAGCCTTAAGTGAATAACTAATACTGCCAGTAGAGAAGCACTGGTTGAAGGCAGATGTGAAGGGGGGAGGGGGAGCATAGATGATGTGCTGAACTCAAGTAGATGGAAGATTGCTTCTAGTTGGGAACAAGGAGATGGCCATTGCAGGGAAACAGATGAGCCCTGAGCCAGTGCTCACCTGGTCTATGCCTTGAACCAACCCTGTGTGCATTTGTGCTCCATGAGAATTTTAGTGGTGCAAGATAGAAATAGTAACAGAGACAGAAAGCACACTACAAAGTACATAATCAATGTCATCAAAATGTTCCCGTTACCAATATCTCCCAGTCATCAGCTGAAAGGGGTTCAACTTCTACATGTTCACAAGATAGGACCTGGGAGCAAGGCTTGAGGAACACCTGGGAAATAAAAATGACAAAACATTTTTTATTCAAGTTCAAATGTGGTATGCTATTTCTACTTTAACTTCCCTTTCTGAGGTTATAACACAGAATATTCAATAAAATGGAATATCTTTTTGCAATTTTTTATCCCATGTTTTTCCCTAATTTATTATATGTCCCATCCCTCTATTGACAAGTCATTCCAACAACAGATCCTTTGGTCCTCAAAATCCAGTGCACATATACACTGGGAGGCTATTGTGCGAATGCTGGAACTCCTTCCCACCTAGGAGCTACGATTATGATCTTTGCATCCTTCCCAATAGTTTCCAGGTCCAGGAATCATGCTCAGTCTTTCCTATGTAGAAACCATGTAAATACTGAGCATGGCTTCATGGGTGAGCTGAAGCCTACTGATAAGCAGTTCTAGGTTAGCCAAATAGTGATCAAAAAACTGAAGACAAAGTACTATATATAAAGCCTAAAGAAAATAAGGTGGGAGAGTTATAAAGTACATAGCACTGAATGAAAAGGTAGATTAATATACATCGCAGAGACTGGTGGAAAGAGAATAGCCAAGGATACACTATGATACAAGTAATATCACAATAACACAGTAAATCAAAATGTTGGAGGGGAGGCACTATATATTAAGGAGAGTACTAAATCAATCCCAACACAAGATCTATAGGAAACAGAATACACTGTGGAATCTTTATGGATTGAAAATTCACAAATACAGGAAAAGAAAATAGTGGTGGTAAAGCTACCATGCAGGCTTAAGACATTTTAAAATACCATCTTAGAAGCCTAGACCTGATGCATCCCATGTATTAAAAAGAAAGAAAGAAAGATAACTAAATGGCCAAAATGGTTAAGAGAGGGGGGTGAAAACTATTACAGGCAGTCCCCGGGTTAAGAACGAGTTCCATTTTTAAAACTGTTTTTAAGTTGAGTTTGTATGTAACTCAGATCCTAGTATTCTTTCCCCCTTCTCCACCTCAAGGCTCCTCTTGCATCCCTTACAGTCCATCCCACTATTCCCTCTCCACCACCATATCCAACATTTCTTCTTCTCAACTCTCTCTTCCCCATGCATCTCCAACATGTCCAATAATTCTCTCACCCTCCCTATGCGCAAGAATTTTCCTCTTTCTTCATTTCCCCATGTGAACCATCTTTCCTTCCCTCTCACTCAGACACCCAGTTCTCCCTTTCTATTCCCTCCCCCACCTCAGCATCTCTTCCCCTCCCTCCTTCTATTCTGAGTCCCAAGTTCATGCCCCTTCCCTCCTTCCTTCCTTTGTCCGAAGTTTGTGCTCCCTTCCTCCCGAGTCCCAACGCGCCTCTCCTTCCCTACAATCTGTATCTGAAGTTTGTGCCTCCTTCCCATGGATGTTTACCTTTTGACCAGCTCCCTCCTTCCAGACTCAGTCATTTCTCTTCACAAAGCCACAGGCAGTGACTCCTAAGCGCAGCCCATGGCTGATCTGGAAGCCTTCCTTCTGACATCAGAGGAAGCTTCCGACTTTAGAAGAAAGGCTTCTGGGTCCACTGCAGGCTGCACATAGGAGCCACAGCCTGCAGCTTTGTGAAGAGAAGCAACTGCGGCCGAAGGAGGAGGGAGCCAGCCAGAAATTAAACACCCAGGAAGGAGGTTTGAATTTTGGACATAGAAGGGAGGGAGGGAGAGGGGCATGATTGGACTCGGGAGGGAGAGGGGTGCATTGGGACTTGGGAGGGAGAGAATGGGACATGTTGTTACACCGAAGGTAGAACAAGGACCCCCGTTCCTAAGTACAAGTCTGATGTAAGTCAGACATTTGTAAGACAGGGACCGCCTGTATAGCCAAAAAAAACAACACATCGTTCATAAAATGGAAAAAGGGTCCAAATGAAAAAAACAGAAAATGGCATAAGCTAGATGCAAAGCACTGATAAGGAAGGCTAAACGAGAAACTGAAAAGAAACTTTCCAGAGGCAAAAAAAACTTATAATTAAAAAAAAAAAAACCGCCAACCTTTCAGGTACATTTCATGGAGCCTGTGAGGGAGTCAATTGGCCCATTAGATAGATCAGTGTCCCGCAAACCTTTTGGCTGGCAGCACACTAAATCTGGAAGTGAGTGGACGTTGACACAATGACATTACATGCATGAGTGGAGACTCTCCAGCTGCGACCCTGAACCTATCACTTCGCTGGTGGGGGATTCTGGAGGAGGAGAGAGGCCAGCAAGGAGAGTCGTCAGCGCCGGCTGACTGCCTGTGGAACATGCCTCTCGCCATGAGGCATGTCCTATAAGTAGTCAGCCTGCACCTCTCCCTCCTTACTGGTGTCTCATCAGGGCACACGGGCACACCTGTAATCTGCTGTGGCACACTAGTGTACTGTGGCACAGTTTGCAATACACTGGGATAGATGATCATGGGATAAAAGGGGCATTCGGGGAGTGGAGACACTAAAATTCTTTGCTTCAGTCCTTACCAAGGAAGATGTAAAGGAACCACCCATGTCTGACATGTTACTTAATGGTGACAATTCAGAAGAACCAAAACATATCTCTAAACCTGGAAGGTTTAATAAGCCAAATTGATAAACTACCAGAAAAGCGAAGAAAATCATCTGGACTGGATGATATACACCCGAGTACTGAAAGACCTCAAAAATGAAACTGCAGATCCTATAACCTATCATTGAATCATTCACAATACCCAAAGACTGGAGGGTGATCAATGTAATGCCAATTTTTAAGAGGAGGTCCAGGACTGATCCAGGAACCACAGACTGGCGAGACTGACATCAGTGCCAAGCTAAACAGTAGAAACTATTACAAAAGGTCAAAATTACTGAACATATAAATAAAACATGGTTTAATGGTACATCCACATGAAGCCAAGACAAGTCTTACTTTTTTGAAGGTGTAAATAACCATGTGGATAAAGGAGAGCCAGTTGTTATAGGATATCATTCAAACACTTTCTGAAAACCCAAAGTTCTTCATAAGAGGCTCCTGAGGAAACTAAAAGGCATGGAATAGAAGGCAATGTTCTCTTATGGACTGGGAATGGGAAAAGATAGAAAAAGAATAGTGTTAAATAACTATTATTCTGCAAGGAGGATAGTAAATAGTGGAGTACCATGGAGATCTGTACTGGACCTAGTAAGTTTGTTGGGATTTTTTGTTTTCTTTTTAAATGTATATATAAATGATCTGGAAATGTGACCAGTAAGTGACCTTGGGAGACGAAGACTGGGTATCCAAATGGCAGATGGTAAATGCAAAGTTTTGCACAGAGAATAACTGCACATTTGGAGTATCACCCAGAAAAATGATCTAGGCATCATAGTGGTTACTATGTTGAGATCTACTTAGTGTGGGGCAAAGGGGGATAAAAGCATACAGGATATTAGGCATTAAGAAAGGAACAGAGAATAAAAGAAAGGATACCATAATACCTCTGTATAGATCCATGGTGTGACTGTACCTTGAGAGGCTAGTTCAAGGGATAGTAACACCCTGAGCCAACTTGCTTTGGTGGCACCCCCAACACCCCAAGGGTTTGGCATTTTACTTGCCCTTGGGATGGGATCTCTCTCCTCCTCCTCTCAACAGGTCTGGGAGTTCCCTCCCCTTCTCTCACTTCCCTGATATGTTGCAGTCTGTGACAGAGTATGAATAATAATCCACTGAAAATCCAGAAGATGCTCTAAAGGAATGTATTGCTCGAAGTCGGTCAACCATTGAACATGTTGTTGAAGATACATAGACATGTAGAAAGTGTAATTAAGGATTCTACTCAACAGCATAGAGTTTTGATAAAGGCAACATCCAAACTTGTCCATAGTACAACCTTCACGTTCCAATTATGTAAGTCAGTTATGGAAATAGGCCTCTGGCACCTGCAGCACTTTATAAACCCCATCGTAGGTTTCGACATGGGAAAAATCTCATCGGTGAGATTGAACTCAATGGTGATCGAAGTCCTGCTGGGAAAATCACCTCAAGGCAGAAGCCTGAGGTTGAACAAAAGAAAAGAAATATATCTATTTTTTTTAAACAAAAGTAAAACTAGAAACTATGAAAAAAGAAACTCAAAGCTCCATGGAAAACAAAGAACTGAGGTACCACAAGCGGGCATCGAGCTGGAAGGCACTCGCATGTGCGTGGTGTGGGTAGTCGCAAAGTGTCATAAAAATTAATGTGAAAGTACACTTTTTATGCTGTTCGTACTGGGCTCCATGGATGACATCACCCATATGTGAGAATATGCTGCCTGCTTGTCCTAGGATAAATACTTTTTCCACTCAATGCATAATTAGTTTTGTTGGCAGATGATATGGCAAAAGCAGTTAGAGCAGAAGGATTAAAAAAAAAAAAAAAAAAAAAGATTTGGATTAATTCCTAAGTGAACCGTTATTATAAAAAAAAAAAAAAACTAAGAAAAATCATCCTGCCAGGTACTTGTTACATAGTGGTCAATCCAGGTCACAGGATAATGGGCTTTGGTAATACTTTGATCTGACCCAGTAAGGCTATTCAAATGTACTTATATTCTTCTTTATTATTTATGAGCCAAATCATGTATTTGTTTTTTTTCTGCTATCAGTAGGTAGAATGGCAAAATATATTCATTATGAAACCTTTATAATTATCTTTTAATTCAAGAGTAGAAGTGTACCTAGGAAACCTGTGTACCTATGTACCTGAGAAAGCAAGAGTGAAAGGGGACAGACTCATGCAACTCTTTCTCCACAATTTTTTTTTTTTAACTGATGGTGTTATAAGACTGCCCCTCCACATGCTCCCTTCATTCATACAGTATATGCCTAAAGTTGGTAGAAGAGATCTAAGGTCTAGAAGACTCATATAGATGGTATTTCATTCTAGTTTATTTGACAGAAATGCCATGCTTTCTCACTTGTTCTCCATCTTTCAAGCCAAATTTCTCCCCAAGACATCGATTAATTTCTACAATATTTTCCCCATGGTAATCAAAGTGATGGAGCTCCACCCAGCTCAGGAATATAGGTTCTTCACCCCAGGACACTTCTATGGCTTGGTTCTGTTAAAAGAAAACAAAAACACATACAATTTAGAAAGCAAAACAATAATTTAAAAAAAAAAACTTCCAACACAAATTGTTTTATTGTTACAAGCTGAAATGCAACTCAATCTAAAATCCAGACAAATTGAATACTCCAATAAAGATTTTCATGAAGGAAATGCATCTAACAGAAGACTCAATTAAACTAAACTAAACTAAACCTTAAGTTCATCTCCACAAAAGTAGAGCTTGACAATTACAGAAAACCCACCTCAAAATCCTTCATACAGCATATATACAGTACACCTAAAAGAGTACATAAAGTATGATCCAAGAGAACCTAATTTTGAACAAATGTAGGAACTTGGAAGGTGGGCACTTATTTCCACATGTTTTGAAGTTGCCAGTGCATTCAACAATCTATCTATTGGGAGCTCCCACAAGTGTATGGTTTATTTTCAGTCTAGAGCACAAGTACTATTCATTAGAAAAGCCTGTGTAATAGTGAAATATTGTATTTTGAGAAAATGGATTAAGGAAAAGCCACTAGATAGAGGTTTAAAACAAATGCATGAGCTAATGTGTATAGAATGTTTGTCTGCAAGTAAAGAAGGGAGGGAGAACTCTCTTTGAATTCACCTACTATGAGAATGCATAAACAAATACAGAGATGCAAAGATATATTAAAACCTTTCTAAGGCAATACAGAAAATCCAATGACTGGGTAACCATGAGCAGACATGCATTTCCTTTCAATCCCAAAATCCTATTATAATTTTGTAATTCTCAGGTAATACCATAAAGATATAATAGGAAAACATACAAAGGTGTGCTGAAAAGTTCTCAGCCCAACCAACTTCCTAAATTCCGAGTGTTATTTTCAGGGCTGTGGAGCTGGTATATAAAACCTTTAACTCAAGACTCCTTTATTATGATATCTCCACTTCGACTGACTCCAACTCGTTTATATAAAGGTGTTTTCCTACAAGCAAGGTGTGGTGTCTTGGGATTTGGGAGTTTAATTTATGTTTCTCATTTTTAGTCAGCTGGATTTCACAATCCTCCCCCTCCCCCTCAAAAAAGAGCGAGAAAATGATAAGTAGTAAAACTGAGTGGGAGTAATGGGAAGAGAAACAGCAGCAAATTGCATTACATCCTACCAGCCAGCAAGAAAACCTAATCAGATCAGGAACCCAAGGACGACTGCCTGAACCTAAGAATTGTCCTTTCCGTATTTTTACCCCCAAATTACTACATGTTCTCAAGCCAGCATGCGACTCATAAAGGCAGAGTTCCCGCACCCAGTGCAAAGTTCAGCCTCCCGACCTCGGACTGTCAAAAAACAGCCAGACTCTAATTGGGCCACACGACCTCCCTTCCTCCTTCGTGTTCATTACCTGCTGCAAACGCAGCTGCGCCACCAATCGCCTGGAAAGGTGCAGAAAACAATTCCGCAAATTCCTGAATCTTAAGGAGACCGCAGAGCCGCCGCGAGACCCACTCCCCTCTCCTAGCATTCCGAACCCGCGCCTGCCACAGGCTGTTCCGGATTGTGCGCACGCCCTGCGTCTTACCAACCGTCTGTGTTCCGACGCTACCATCTCTGATCAGGGGGAAGAAGGAAGGGACGTGGTTGAAAACAATTACCCGCGAAGACCAGCAATATACAGCTGACAGGCTTTCTTCAGTAGCACATGTTTTCTAGTCAGCGCGTTTGCTAGCGAGCAAGTTATGGGCCTTACAAACGCGATTGATTTGTTATAAATGACATCGTTCCCTCTCCCAGATCCTTGTCAACATTGTTTGGAATTGCCTTTGTGAAAGAGACCAATCAGAGCAGCGCTGAGGCGGAGTCTAGGAGTTCTACAGTGTCTGGTTGGCTGGCAGAAGGGGAAACCGGTAGGGAGATGGCGATGGCGGTTCAAGCGACGGAGCTCGCACAGCTTAGACATCATGAGCAGCGAGAGATCTGCTACTCTAGGCCTAAATATCGCGAGGGGCGGCGGCCGCGAGCAGTGAAGGTAAGCAAAGCAGGACTTTTCAGAGAATTACCTCAAGATGTTAAGTGCGTTGGCTTGCTGAAGCAGGTAGTATATCGCTTGGCAACGTGCATCTTATTGGGGGCCCCGCCTCGATATTTGAAAATTAATTTGAAAGTTTAATTAAATGTTACAGAATCTGATGAGAAACATCCAAGGAGCTTCAGGATATGTATGTGTACGGTTGTAATTTTAGCATATTTGGCGTCATAATGAGGCCCACCTCTCTCTGAGGAGGGGTTGTTGCGATGTGAGGAGGGCTGTGTTTCTCAATGATTCGAGCACCTGGAATACCCAGTCAGTGTAGTAGTGTTTAGTGAACGTGCGGAAGGAGGACCAGATTGCGGGAAGGGGTAAAAAAACACGGACCTCGCGGATCTTAAACATCCGAGGTCCGTGCCACTTGTAGTTTCTGGCTCTGACAGACCTCTGTGACAATTTAGCTCTGACGGATCCTAACCTATGCTGAGACTAAAAGTGGGACGGACCTCAGATTTTTAAGAATGTGCAGTTCAGATCTGCGAGGTCAGATGCACTGCAGACCTTTGCACACATTTTGTAACCCCCCCAAAACCCTCCCCCAAACAAACAAACCCCAGCTATTTGCCATCCAGTGTCATATTGCGGGGGCTCTCGGAATCAGCGCAGAGGGATGCTGCGTTACAAATGTCCTCCGAGGGCATGGAGTGCGGGTAATGGTGGCCATGGGTCACATTTGGTGGGTGGGTGCTGTCCTTGTTGACTCCATGCCCGTGTTGTGGTAAACAAAGAGAATGGCATAGAGCTTTCCAGAAGGGTAGCATCCGCTTCGTGACCAGTTGAGTGGGGCTATAGCTTCTCAAGCTGTTTATATCCTAATTGGGCTTGTCTCATTCAGTGCAGAAGACCCACGGTCGGCAGTTGTCTCTGTTCTGATATGGTGTGCAGTTCCGGGAAGAGTGTAGGTAGCACTATGGATTGGTTCTTGTGGATAGCAGAGACCAATTTGGGTAAAAATGTAGGGTGCAGTTAGTCCTTATGGTTTAGTTTTCCAGCACTAGTGTATAGGAGGAATAGTCCACAAGCTCGTGTAGCTTCACTGTTGCTCCAGCTCAGTGCACTCACTGATAGTGAGGAAAAGGGTTTTCTAGGTTAGGAATTTCATGGCAGAATCTGCAAGAAATTCAGAGTGGTAATGTGAGCTGCTGCAGCACAATATTGAAGTCCTACGGTATGGGGGTGGCAGCTGACTGGTGATTTGAGGTTAGAGGCTTTTCATAAACCAGGTCATTGGGGATGAGCAGAGGTTGGTTTGTTCTTCAGTTGGTCATGATAGAACATAATAATGGTCTTAGGTTCATCAAGCCCAGTAGCCCGTTCTAATGATGGCCAATCCAGTTCACTAGGCTGCAGTGCTGCTCCGATAAATTTTAATAGCGAATGACCTGAGCTTCTACCCACCCACCCACCTTTAGTTGGGGTGAGCAGGTACTAGAAGAGGGAGGATATTGGGTAAGAGTAGGGGATAAGGTACAAGGAGGAACACCAGATATGAAACCTTTTCCATTTGAAAGAGTGAGAGATTTTTGTTGATGGCCTTCTTGAGCAGTTAGTGCAAGGGTGTGAAAACTGTATCATCCTGGGAAATTAGATCCACTGAGATGGATAACTGAACTGGTGTTTCAGGTACAGGAACCAAACCAGTAAGGCGTGATCAGGATCACAGAGGCCCTGATACACAGTAACAGTTGAAGGGTCTTGGTGATCAAAGGTGTGGGGGATATGCATAGAGCAGTCCCTGAGCCTAAGGAGTAGCAAAAACATCTGAGGCATGTCCGTGTTGAGCAAGTCGCTTGGAGCAGAAGATGAAACATTTCACACCTAATTCACTGGCAAACAGGTCCATGTTGGGCATTCTCTCACTGGAATAACTTCCTTGTGATTGCGGAGGGCTACTGCTCTTCTTTGTAATGTTTGGCACTTTTGGTAGGTGCCCTCAAAGGGTCAAGGGAAGAGGTGGGTTTTTATTGCCTTCCTGAACTTCATGCATGAATACAGGATGTCCGGGGCGGTACTTGGAGAGACCTCCCAGGAAAGAGACTTGGGAGTTATGATTGACAAGTCGATGAAGCCATCCACGCAATGTGTGGTGGCGGCAAAAAGGGCAAACAGAATGCTAGGATTGATAAAGAAGGGGATCACGAACAGATCGGAGAAGGTTATGATGCCGTTGTACTAGGCCATGGTGCGCCCTCACCTGGGGTACTGCATTCAGCACTGGTCGCCGTACATGAAGAAGGACACAGTACTACTCGAAAGGGTCCAGAGAAGAGCGACTAAGATGATTAAGGGGCTGGAGGAATTGCCGTACAATGAAAGATTAGAGAGACTGGGCCTTTTCTCCCTCGAACAGAGGAGATTGAAAGGGGACATGATCGAAACATTCAAGATACTGAAGGGAATAGACTTAATAGATAAGGACAGGTTGTTCACCCTCTCCAAGGTAGGGAGAATGAGAGGGCACACTCTAAAATGGAAAGGGGATAGATTCCGTACGAACGTAAGGAAGTTCTTCACCCAGAGAGTGGTAAAAAACTGGAACACTCTTCTGGAGTCTGTTATAGGGGAAAATACCCTCCAGGGATTCAAGACAAGGTTAAACAAGTTCCTGCTGAACCAGAATGTACTCAGGTAGGGCTAGTCTCAGTTAGGGCGCTGATGTTTAACCAGAGGGCCACCGTGTGAGCGGACTGCTAGACACGATGGACCACTGGTCTGACCCAGCAGCAGCAATTCTTATGTTCTTATGTTATGTGAGTAGGTAGCTTGTTCCAGAGGCGTGGTAGGTAGTGCGTGTAAGAATACTTTTAAAACAAATAGGAGGAAAGTTTTTTTTACTCAAAGGATAGTTAAGCTTTGGAATTCGTTGCCAGAGGAGGTGATAATATAGGTTACTGTAGCTAGTTTTAAGAAAGGTTTGGACAAGTTCCTGGAGGAAATGTCCATAATCTCCTATTGAAGCAGACATGAGGGAAGCCTATGCTTTCTCTGGATTGGTGGCATTGAATGTTGCTATTATTTCTGTTTCTGCTAAGTACTGTGACCTGTATTGGCCACTGTAGGAAACAGGAGACTGGGCTAGAACGACCATTGGTCTGATCCAGTGTGGCTATTCTTATGTTTCTTCTTCAGCAAGGGACTATAGCATTGGATAATTGTCTTTGAAGGGGTAAATCTCCTGGATCTAGACACCCAAATGGTTTCTCTAGAGCAGGAGGCATCTTCCAAATGCTCGTGCATGTTCTTTCACAGCACTGACAGACTAAGCTAAGCTATGCTAAATGGCATGGTGCAGTGTGAGGGATATATTGACAATATCAGAGGCTGATTTGATGAGGTGCTTTTCCACATTCCTGTAGTTCACAGACAAGTGGGAAGAGAGAGTATTTCATGTCTTTGGAAAGTGATAGAGGCTGCTATTGATCTTGTTCAAGATAGATTTCTGGTAGAAGAATAGCTGGAACCGAAGTGCAGCAACGCAGAGTTGAGTAGCAATGCCTAGTAGAGACCCTCTTGCCTATCATATTCAAGGTTTTTGGATTTTTACCGAGAGGCACATTGGAATGATGTCTGAGAAAATTTGCTCCATTTCTTGGGGGGAAGCCAGTACAAAGATGAGCAATGCTTTTATGTATTGCCCTTAGCTCCAGTCAGTTGATCATCTAAGAGGTACAGCAATAAAATGTAGGTGGAAAAAAAAGATTGAAAAGGAAATCCATAAAAAGCTTCATCCAGAAACTGGACTGAAAATCCAAACCTTCAAGTATTTTATGAAATCTTAAATAAGACTTCAGGTTTTACTTTGCATGTGGTGATGGATGTACATACCATGTTCTGTTTGTTTGAATTAATTTACCTTTTTTTTTCACCTAGGTGTACACTATCAACTTAGAGTCTCGTTATTTGCTTGTACAAGGTGTTCCAGCTGTGGGGGTCATGAAGGAGTTGATTGAACATTTTGCACTGTATGGTACCATTGAAGAGTACCATGCTCTAGATGAATATCCAGCAGAACAGTTTACAGAAGTTTATTTAATCAAATTTCAGCGCTTACAGAGTGCCAGGTAAACTATATAACATTCTGCAGTGATGATAACCTTCTGAGAACAGCCTCTCTATAGCAAGTCAGTGTGAAGCATCTGTTTAGACATACTAAAATCCCATAGTACTTTGCCTCCTATCTGATCCTTCCTGTTCATGTCCAGTGATGTAATGTACTAAATACAAAGCTGATTTCATAAGTGCTTTAGCAAGTTTAGGGCTAGATTTACTGCCATGTGTTAACATATAATTTCCCTATCTCACCAGAACAATCCAGACATTTGGGTTTGTGCTCTCCTGCCAGCAGGTGGAGACTGAGAACTACTGAGCCGAGATGTGATGTTCTCGCTTAAGAATTCTGTGCAGTCCATTGTTCAGTCAGTATTTTAGTTTCCAGGAGATAGTACATCTGGCATCCTGTGCAGTGGGAGTGGTCTAGTAGGACTTTTATTTCTTTGGTCAATTAAAGAAAGAAAATAAAATAAAACAAGAGATAAGCAAAGTACCTAAAGAGCAGTCAAAGGAAGTTTTTAAAGCAGGCTAAGCCATCTGTAGCTTGGCTTTTCTTTAGCCTTGTTGGGTCCCAGGTATTTCCTTCCTCCCCCCATCCCCCACACACCTTTTTCCCATACTTCCCTTGTATCTAATAAAGGGACAGGTTATGTTTGTGCCTTAGACCTTTCATATTTGGAAATCCCAGAGTGCCTGAACTGATTAGCTTTTCAACAGACATGTATGTAATTATAAGCACTTAAGATATTAAACTGCTTTTATGGTACTGCAATTTATGATTGTAATGGATGGGGAGAAGACTGCACTAGGAGTGGCCAGCTGCCTCAGCAACCTGAGGTTGTGAATTCGATTCCCACTGTAGCTCCTTGTGACTCTGGGCAAGTCATTTAACACTTAATTACCCCAGGTACAAAATAGTATTTGTCTAAAAAATATGTGAATCGCTTTGATTGTGTAAACACAGAAAAAGTGGTATAGAAGTCTTTATCCCTTTTACAAAATGGTTTTCAATGCTGATAAAGAACTTAATTGTTCTTGCAGCTCTGGGTCAGCCAAACATGGTGGTATTCTCTTTACCTATGACATCGTTGCCAGAGAAAAGTAAATACTGTTCCATGTATGGTACTCAATGGCACACTGGTTCAGTGCCAAGTTTGTGAGAAAAAAGCCGTTGCTTCTTCTGTTCTTAAGCTATAATGCCTTTGGAAGAGCAGCACACTAGCATATTAAGCTAGATGGCAGCAAGAGTGAGTTTAGCCAACAAAGTGCTGACTCCTTTTTTGGAGAGAACAACCACCATGTTTATTGCCCCTGTGGCGGTTGCCACCAGAGAGGATCTGCCATAAATGTCTCTTCCCCATGGGATTTTGATTGCCACACAGTTGTGTAAAGTCTCAGGACTTTACTCAGACTTTCTCAAGAATTTTATCCTTCTTTTGCATCATTCTTTTTGTATAGGTTAATCTTCTTTCTGCTTTCTTATTTTTACCTCGCGTACCAAGATCTACAGGAGGCTTCCGAGGACACTTGGTTGAATGTGGGAGAGAAAGAGATAATGGTTACTGCGGATGGGCAGACTAGATGGGCCATTTGGCCTTTATCTGCCATCATGTTTCTATGAGTTGAAAGAAGGGTTTCTTTCTGAGGAACAGCGAAGTCCTGCCTAGTCAGGACCTTTCTAAAAGTTCATATTTTTTTGTAAGCATGACTTGCAAACCCTAATTTCTTAGATGTTATGTTCTGGAGTTCCTGCATCCTCTTCAGAGACACATCTTGAATCACCTTGCTGTTCTTACCCAAAGGTGAAAGCAATTTGGCAGATCTTAAACAGGTTACTTCAGCTGAAAGTGGTATGTCTCTCTTTTTATACCCCAAAATTTTAACCTTTTTTATTGTAACCTTGTACACCACTTAAACAGCTATTGTAAGCGGTATATCAAATTTTAATAAATTTGGAAACTTGGAAGAAAGAACCAGGACACTAGTCAATTTTATTTTGTAGTGCTGGTTAAAGAAAGCACTTTTTGGCCTGTTGTAGAGCTCAAGTCAGTCAAATTTCTCAAAGTTCCAGCTTTTTGAATGGAAACAAGTCTGATAGTGGTAGCTTAGCAAAAAGAGTTTCTTACTGCCTTAGATCTTTCAAAAGCATATTTGCACATTCCTATCAGAGATTCTCATCTTCATCTGCTGAGATTCATGATCTTAGGCCAACAATTCCAAGTCTGTGCTCTGTTTGGTATGGTCTTAGCACCTAGAACTTTCACTAAGATTATGATGGTAGTTGCAACTGCCTCACTCAACGAGGACATCAGAGGAGAAATTTTTACTACCAAACATCTTTTATGAAAAAGCAGCAGAATGTGCAACAAAAGTGCTTCTATTATGCCCTTGCCAGGGCCATGAGCCTCCGATGCCTTGGGCATGTGGTGAAATCCTTTGATGTACATTGTGGAATGCGTTGCTGCCTGAGACAAAAACCCATGTTTTGTTTTGAAAATAAAGTTAAATGTTAAGTTTTAAAAAAGAGTACGTCTTTGTTCATCCTTATTTGGATGATTGGTTAATAAGAGCAAATTCCTTCAAGGAGAGCAAGTTAGCCACAGCAAGGGCGGTACAGCTGTTGCAGGAATTAGGATGGATAATCAACATTTTCCAAGAGCAATCTTACACTGTTACAGTAGATAGAGTACCTGGACCAAATTTGACACCAGATGAGGCAAAGTTTTTCTCCTGCCAAAGACTGCAAAAGTTGTAAGCTCGGATTTAGAGCCTCCTCACACAGACAACGACAGTGTGGTATCTTCATGTACTGGGTTTAATGATTGCAATGTTGGAATTAGTGCTGTAGGTCAGGATGCATATGCTTCCTTTGCAGAGCTCTCTACTCTCATATAGGTCCCCTCATAGAGAATTTCAGTCTGGTTTTGCCACTACCATTGGAGGTTAGGAAGAGCCTTTGGGGGTGAAAGAGCCTTTGGGGGTGGAAAAGAGTCTGGAGACCCACCAGAGTAGATAATGGTCATGATGGATGCCAGTCATATTGGATAAGGAGCATATTGTTTTGATAGATGGGCACTAGGCCAATGGTCTCAGAAGAAAGTCCAGTGGTCCATCAGTCACATGGAAGTGTGAACAAATCAGTTTGGTTCTCTTGGAGTTCTGACATTATATAAGAAGGTGAGAATTCTTTCTGACAATGCTACAACGGTAGTGTATGTCAACAAGCAATATGGAACAAGAAGGCTTCATGTAGCAGAAGAGGCGCAAATAGTAATGGCATAGACAGCCAGAAATCTTGAAGACATCCCAGCAGCATATGTAGCTAGGGTACACAATGTCTAGGTGAATTACCTCAGCTGGAATATCTTGAATCCAGGAGAGTGGAGTCTGGTGGAAGAAGCTATCTTGGATATGGTGCTCTGCTGAGATTTTCCAGAAATGGACTTGATGGCAACAAGCTAGAAGTGATGAGCATCTTGAGTTGTAGAAAAAACAGCAAGTCAGTGGGCAAAGATGCTTTAATTCGACCTTGGCCTTGGGTTGGACTTCTGTTTTGTGCTTCCACCGTAGCCACTTATTGGCAGAATCATTCAAAGGATACAAAAACATGTGGGGCTAGAGGTCCTGATAATAATAATAATAATAATTTAACTGGAGATTCTTGGCACAGAGCTTGATATGTCTAAAAGTGGAAGACCCTCTAGTAACAAGTATTAGTGCAGGAGCAGTCTCCACACTGGACATGTCTCCATTTTTGTCTTATGGCTTGGTTCTTCAGAGGGCATGTTTGACAAAGAAGGGCTATTTAGTGGAGTGATTTCTTCCTTTTTGCATTCTAAAAGAGATCTATATCTTAGTCCTCTGCAAGAGTTTGGAGAATTTTTGAGGACTGGTGTTGGTAAAAACAAATTATTCCCTTCCATGTCTGAGTGCACCTTTAATTCCATCTCATGAAACTTGTACAGCAGCTAATTTGGGCCCCTGTGCATTCATTCATCTGTCATTATAAATTGGATGTTCAAGCTGGAACCGACCTTTAGATCAAAGTCTTGACAGCAGGGCTTACTTTGTCCCACCTAGATGGATTGGTCTGGTGGAATAAAAAAGAAGGGTAATGTTTAGTTCTTGCCTACTAATTTTCTTCCCTTGAGTTCCTCCAGATCAGTCTGGAAACCACCCAATCCTGCTAGATTCAGTTTTTATGTATTAAGTTCTAAATCTTTATGCTTTTTGGATGGTCTCTTTGTGGCTTTGCCCCAGCTTTATATATATGAAGGTTTCTGCACTTTTATTTATTAAACACTATTAAATATCTCAAAAGCAAATTACATCACTTTTCCACATAGTCACATGACATTCTACGACATGCCCTCTTACCACTTCTCCCGTCCCAACAGTTTCCCACGAAAATATGAAAGTGCAGAAACTTTTTGAAGAACACTCATATATTTATGGATTCTTTATATAGTAGTTAATACTTAGTTGTTTGTTGGGTAGTCTTTTAGTTCTTGGGAGAGTTCTATTTGATAATCTTTGTTACTGTTTTGTTATAATCTATACTGGCTGGCCAACAGATTGCACAGGATTCTAAAGGGATATCATCACAGCTCATCTAAGTACAGTGGAACCTTGGTTTGCAAGCATAATTCGTTCCAGAAACATGCTTGTAATCCACAGCACTCATGTATCAAAGCAAATTTCCCCATAGGAAATAATGAAAACTTGAAGTATTCATCTCACATCACAAAAACTTTAATAGAAAATACAGTACTGTAATAATAATAATAACAGTTTATATACCGCAATACTGTTAAGTTCTATGCGGTTTACAGAAGATTAATGGGGTACAAGTTGAGTTAACTTAAGGGATGTGGGAACAATGGGGAGAAAGGGCAAGAGAGGGGAAGGAGGGAAGTATTACAAGATCTCACTCGTTTCGAACAGTCACTCCACTGCGGGTAAATTGGGCATGATGCTTTTATTAAGTTCAGCCGCGCTCAGCGTGAGATGTGCATGTGTTGTGCGCACTTGAACTGCAGGTGCATGTATTACGTTCAGCCGTGATCAGTGATGCGATGTGCGTATATTGTGCGTACATAAGAATAGCCTTACTGGGTCAGACCAATGATCCATCAAGCCCAGTAGCCCGTTCTCAAGGTGGCCAATCCAGGTCACTAGTGCCTGACCAAAACCCAAGGAGTAGCAGTATTCCATGCTTCTGATAGGGGGCAAGTAATGGCTTCCCCCATGTCTTTCTCAATAATGTATATGTGCTCGTACTGCTAGACAACACTTGTTTATTGAGTTAAAATTTAAGAAAAAATGTTTTGCAAACATTCGTAAACCACGTTACTCGCTATCCAAGGTATGATAATAGTTCCTAGTACAAACTCAGCATCTGAACTGGTGTGGAGAAACTCAGGGAAAGAAAATTAGCCAGCAAGAACTAATTTACTTTTTATCTGAATGTTTAGTGCAAAGACTGCATTGTTAATAAGGGAACCTGCGTTAAATAATTAGCAAACGGTGGTAAATCTAGCCCTTATGTACAGTATTTCCAGATTCACAGATTGATAACAATGAAGTCTATTCAGTCTGCCAATTTTCACTACTTACTAGAATACCACACACTCTACATAATCTAAATTAACCCAGCCATTCTTACAACTTCTCATCTCCCCATTAATGCACTTTCATAGTTGAAAGGTAGAAACAAATTTTCCACTTATAGAATTCAGTAGTCTTTGGAGCAAGTTCATGTAGAAATATGAAGTAAATAGTTGAATTTGACCTTTAGTAAGTTCCTTTATTCAAGTTTATTAGGTTATTCTAGGGCTATGTATCAAATACAGTAGTATGCAAAAAGTCTGGAACCACTTGTGAATTTTACATTCTTTCACCTTTCTAACTTTTTTGTTACAATTTTTTTGTTGACCCAATAGTTTGTCTGTGTACCACATAAGGAATACATCTGGCTATTAGAATCAACTTTTTATTCTAGCTTGGCCTTAACATTTCTGAGTTAAAGTTGCCATGTTAATTGTTTTTCTGCATAAATTGAGCAATGTACCTCACTGGCCAAAAAAGTACACATGAGACCCTAACCCCAAAATGAGTTCTTCTATTGACTGGATCCTAGGGATGTTTTGAGATCTTTTTCCTCTGTTTTAACAAAAGTGTGCATTTTACATAATTGGAGCACTCTATATTGTTGATGTTAATCTGAGGATTTTGTTTTTGGAACACTCCACTAAGGTCTTCACTTTAGCTGTTCAGTTTGCTCAGTATTTGGTGGGACAACCTCTGTTCTTGATCACCTTTCTGCACCATGTCGACATTGAGTGAACCAGTTTGATGAGGTGATCATAGGTAACTAGACGGTTCCAGGCTGCAATGAGTGACTCAATCAACTCATATTTTTATGGTGGATGTCTCTTGGATATCTCCCAGGCTACCTTGTGCCACAAATTCTCAATCAGATTCAGATCTGGAGATTGGGAAGGCCAGTCAATTGACTCGATGTTCTGAAGTTTCCAGTTGATCATCTATTTGGAGTGATGGCAAGGTACGTTGTTATCTTGGAACAGGAACTGGCCTGGAAACAGCTACTTAGCTGATGGCATCATGCATTTTTGCAGTATTATGATGTACTTGATCCCACTAACTATTCCATCAATGATGTGCAGACGTCCGACGCCACAGGCAGCTATTCAGCCCCAGACCATGACCTTCAAAGTATGCTTCATACTGAGTTTGAGGCACTCAGGCTTGAACTCCTTTCCAGGAAACCTCTTCACATAGGTGTGGGCTTGGTTACTAAACAAGCAGGAAGTGCTTTCATTGCTGAAAGCACCTTTTCCCGCATGTCACATGTCCAGCTTGAGTGCTGCTGCACCCACTCAAATCCGGTTGTGCCTTTGGATGTCAGTCATCAGTGGCTTACTGCATGCTTTGCAATCCTGCAGACCAAACTGGAGGCACCAGCAACAAACTATTGATGAGCTGAGGTGAGGTCGACTTGTGATTGGTCATTGAAGTGCACAGTCTTAGGGTGATGTTGATGCATGTGGACGACTGAACCAAGGTTTGTTTACCACTGAACCTGTCGCTTTCTTCCTTTGTACAATCTTTGCTATCACAGTATGACTGCAGCAGACTGCTGGCGATCTGGTGGCACAAAAATCCTTCCTCACTCATCACTGATACATGAACACATTCCTCCAGTATCAAGTTCTGAGTCTTGTTCATGGTTGATACAGAAAACAGAGAATGACACGGGGACAAATTTTTCCCCGTCCCTGCAGCAACTCATTTTCCCGTCCCCATGAGTTCTTTTCCTGTCCCTTCCCCTTTCCTGTAAGCTCCATCCTCATCAGCACAAGCCTCAAACAGTTTAAAATTATAAGTGAATGAAGCTTGTGCGGTTAAGGCACAGCTTACAGGAATGGGGCAGAGATAGGGTTAGTGACAAAACTCGCAGGGGCAGGGAAATTGAGTTCTTGCAGGGACGGGGAAAAATTTGTCCCCCATGTCATTCTTTAGCAGAAAGTGTATGAATCCCAAAAAGTCTGTGCTTTTTATAGCTGCCCTGTTACCTAGATATCTGGATTGTGATTGGCTGACAAAAGCAGCCACCTGATTGGTCAGAAATAATGCATGCTGATTGGACAGTCTCAATCTAGTTTAAGCATGAGCTGTAAAAATTATAGTAGCTATGTTCCATTATCAACAAAATTGTAAAATTAGAAACAAGTAATCTTAAAAAGTTGATTCTAATGGCCAGATGTATCCCTTATAATGTGGTACACAAACAAATCTATTGGGTCAACAAAGAAATGAAAAGGTCAGAAAGTTGAATTAATGCAAAATTCACAAGTGGTTCCAGACTTTTGCATACCATTGTATCTTCCTTGAAACTTCTGTGAAATACAGTGCCATTAATGTCCTGCTTATGGATATTTATTTCTTTTTTTTATAGAATAGCAAAAAGAAAACTAGATGAAAGGAGTTTCTTTGGTGGTTTGCTTCATGTGTGTTATGCCCCAGAATTTGAAACTGTCCAAGAAACAAGAGAGAAACTGCAGGAACGCAGAAAGTTTATAGCCAAAGCAACGTCTAAAAGAGGTGATTCTGAGCCTTCATTTGGTTTTACTTGCTCATATAAGTGAGATGCCAAAGCAAGATCTATGTTTTCCCTTACTGTAGATTTAATTATTCAGTGTTACATTACTGTATATAAGATTTAATGGCTGAAGAATAAACATACTCAGATGCAGCATAATGTATTAAAGTTGCACAGTTTGCTAATATCAGTTCACGCAGTAGTTAACATTTGGAATTGCTCTGCATTTTTGTTGAGCTTTTTGTTACTCTTATGGAATTTATCCATATATTTATTGTCATTGTGGGGTGATGCAGAAGTGTGGATAACGTTTAAAGGAAGCTATTTATGCCATAGTTAATGCCTCAAATAAATAAATATTTGTATGTCGCATAAAAAACAGAATATCTGAGACTGGAGTGCTAAGAATATGCTCCCATTTTTTTTTTAATTATTTTTACTGAAATTTGAAATGAAATGTAAATATAAGTTAATACAAGAGTCAAGTTTGCTGTTTTAAACAAGAACTTTCCAAACCCGAGCTCCCATTTTTTAAATGTTTTAAAGTAGACCAACAAGGAAAGTGTTTCTTATCCATGGGAGATTTTCTGCTGTGCATTACTGTAGTTTGTGTGCACTTTCTGAAGTTCACTAACTTTGCAAGCAAAATGATATAATCTAATTAATATGAAAAATATCAGTGCTGAAATGAAGGTAATTTTATAATAGGTTGTCTGTGTGTCTTCATAAAGTACTGGGGATAAACCAGCTAGATTGAAGCCACAGATATTTGCACCTGCTGATAAACGAGCATATTTGTTAGCACACACAATGTGCAGGTTGCATAAAGGCATGTGCAATTTTGACACTGCATGTATTTTTATGTGCATAATCCCTGGGGTAATTTTTACTAAAGTCCTTTATATGGCCCTCTAAATGTTAATTTAATGTTGAGACATGAACACATTCATTGTGCTGTGTTTAATAGAACCAGTGTCTCCCTCAAGTTTAAAATGTGAAGGAACTAGAACAGTGTTTTTCAACCTTTTTACACCTATGGACCGGCAGAAATAAAAGAATTATTCTGTGGACCAGCATCGGTCCTTGGACCGGCGGTTGAGGAACACTGGGCTAAGTCGTGGGCCAGACCCCGCCCCCATAATAGTACTAATTGCACTTTGCACATCCCGTGCCTCATCTGGAAGCCTTCCCTCTAACGTTGCAACGTCAGAGAGAAGGCTTCTGGTTCATGCGCAGGATGCCCGTAGGAGCCACTGCCCATGGCTTTGTGCACTGAATCAGTTAGGAAGAGGGAGCTGGCTCGAAGATAACGCCGCATCGATCGCACCATGGACCGGCGGTTGAAGAACACTTTTTGGACCTGATGCACGTGCTGGCCCTGTGGACTGGCAGGAAATTTCTGTGGACCGGCACTGATCCATGGACCGGTGGTTGAAGAACACTGAACTAGAAAATCTCTCTTTAATCAGTATTCAAACGCTGCTTAGGAGTGTTTCAACAGACTAAAATGCTTCTTCCATCCTGTAATTTGATTGTTGAAAGGGAAGTCACAGCTGTTAGTGGGACAAAAATTATGTTGCAGTTTTATATTTTTTAATGGCTGTTTAGGTTAAATGTTCATACCAACTAAAAAATAATGCAGCTGTACAGGGAGAATCATCAAAGATCATTGTCAGGAATGCATATCATTTTATATCTAGCATTTTTATGTAAGCTGTCTGAAGCAGTGTACAGATAGCTTCATGTGGTATATGAGCATATATTAGATGTCCTTATACTAAATACAGTGTAAATATAGTTGGTTAAACTTGTTGCCAAACTGTTTTTTATTTTTGTCAATATTGTGAATTATTTAATGCATCTGGCCAAAGGCCCAGTATTTTTAGATGGCCCCATGAGTCAGTGCTGAGCCTTTTGACCAAGTCTAGTAATCTTACCTGGCTCTTAAAAAGTATGTACTCTTTTTTTAATTATTATTAGTGGGGAAAGATGTCAGATGATTTAGCAATCCACAGTGCTAGTAATAAATATCTTTGTGATTTTTTAAAAGCATTGTTTAGCATTGTTAGTAAGCTGTGGAGTTTGATGAGGAACGTGTGTTGGATTGTAGGGTGAAGCTCTACTTTTTGTTTTTGCTCAGCAGATTAATTTTTGGATTATCTATAGCTAAAACCAAGCAGAAAGACACTACATTATTTAACACAAGTTCTATGTTTTTATGCTGTTGACTTCAGTGGCATGGAGTTTCTTATGGAATAAGGAAGCAAAAGTGTGAATGTTTTGTAAACCATTGAAGTCTGTCACAAATCATTTCTACAAAATGATTTAAATACTATTAGTAAGTTATATGCTTTTGTGTTTGTTTTTTTAAGAGTGGCTTGTAACAGAGAAGGACCAGGGCCAGAACCTGACAGCTTCAGAATATTCAGAGCCCAGTTCACAGCCTGGAAGAAGTAATACAAGCATTTCCAGTGAGACTCCATACTCATGTTTTGCCCACTCTTTTGAGTTACCTTCCTCTTGTTCTATATCCCAAAACCCAGTGACGGCAATACCAGCCTATGTTGGAAACTGGCCATCTGAATCTACTGCAAACAATAGCCAAGCAGCTTCATCAGCTGATATAGACCAGTGGAAAGAACATAATATGATTGCACCCACTCCAGGGCCACAGAGAAAAGAGCCCTCTAACAAGGGAATTGGTAGATTTATACCGCGAACTACACTACTAGAAGAGAGAAAGAGAAGGCGAGACCAAGACACTGCATTTCATCTTACTGGGGCCAGTATGGATAATACTGAAGTAATTATTGGGCCGTTGCTGCCAGAAATACCCAACGTAGACATGGATGATGAATCCTTAAATGTGTCGGCAAATGCAATTCGAAACAAGCTGAAAGAGGTGAGTCTTTCATATAATGTACTTCTGCCAGCAGAATCAAATGTACTAAACTTGTATTTATTTATTTATTTTCCATTTTTAGAGAAGACAGCTGTGCCCAGAAATCTGCACAGATTCTGAAATTTGGGCTCTGTGTTTTCACATGTTGCAGCCATATGAAAAAAAATTTTCAAAATTTGGTCCGTCCATAAAATAAACTTTTGCTTAGTTCACACAAATTCATACATAATGCAAAAACATGCAAAGCAGCTCATTTTGACTTCTTTTTTCTTTTTACATCTTTGCATAGTGAGGGGGTAGTGGAACTGAAATCTTATTGTCGACAGTGAGGGATCAGATTTATGTTTACTTGGAAAATAAGTGTACCTGTACTTCTGTCATTAGCTCTGTCAGCAGCATTTGGACACATTAGAACCAACCATATTATTAAACAGATCCTCGGTGCTTGGTTTAAGAGGTGGGTCTGGAAATTACCTTCCTCTTTTGGAAGGATGTAGCCTATAAAGAAATGTTGAAATGTTTATTCCTACAACAAACACCATTATGGTTCTGTCCTCCCTTATGATCAGAAGAGACTCCATTATCATATGTGAAAGAACAATCCTTCCCTCTAAAAAGCAAGCAGTGTTTTGTTTGAAAATATCATTTTCAGCTTATTGTAGAACACCTCAATATCTCTTTAAAAATAGAGCCAAAATTAACCTTAGAACATGTGCATTGCAAAAGGTCCATTCCCTAGGGTCAAGCCGTTCCAGCATCTAGAGCACGTGTCAAACACAAGGCCTGCCTGCCATTTTATGTGGCCTGTGGTGACTGTGTGCCTGACACTACACACTAGGAACCTCCTTGAGTCCTGACTCCCCCACCTACCACCTCCCCACCGCTGAAATTTTAAATCTTCAGGCAGCCAACGTGAAGCCAGCCTCCCCGTTGTTGCCCTGTGTTCTGTTCCTAGTCACAGCCTAATGATGTAGGTTGCCTTGTAGACTGCATTATCCTGGAGCCAAATTTGATTTGTGTTTAGACATGCATCATTTCTGATTCACTCCCTATACCTCTTTAAACTGTGGAGCTCCCATTCTATCTTACTGTTGGCTAGTTCTCATTTTTGATGTTCTGAGTGTAGTTTGGATTCTGATCCTTGACTGCCTTCTCCATATGAGCCTGTTCTGCCAGCCTTGATCTTAGCCTGTTCCTCTATTTTGGTGATGGTCTTGCTTGCTAATACTGCCCTGTTGGATCTGATCATGTTGTTTTTGACCCAGCCCATTTGCTGCCTCTTTTCGTCTGGTGACTGGGGTTGTGGGGAGCAACTTATGCCTGAGCTCCAAGTCCTGGCAGGGAAAGAGGACTGTTACAGGTGAAAATACAGGTCCCTGGCGATTCTCATGGTGTTTAACGTTGCTATGAGGCACTTTTGTTGAATTTAATTTTCTTTTTGAGTGAAACAACATATTTTTCTTAGCTTTTGTCTCTGTTAGCTGCCTTTGCTTGTGACTAATGGAAGCAAGACAAAAACAGAAAATATCTCTACTATTCCTGTCACCTGCATCCATAATCAGTATCATTCAAGCTTTATTTTTAATTATGTATATGTATACCCTTGATGTAGGCTTCATGCTGATACACAGCTGGGTTGGCTTTTTATTTGTGGAACTGTCATTGACATTTTTTATCTGATGTACATTTTGGGTCGGAGAATGGTTAGATGTGTATTTGTTACATAGGATTTCCTTTCTGTCTTTACTCACTGATATATTATTTTTCAAGCCCTACTGTTGCTGCTGTCTTCATGTCTTATTTTGACCAAAATCTTTTCTGGCTGGGGCATGCTTTGAGGACTCCTAGATGTGGAGCAGAAAGGAAGTGTTTCATCTTTTACAAGAAAGAATCGAAAAGTCTCCTTTTTAAAATTTTGTAATTTTCCTGTTTTGTTACCAGGTTTCTTCTATTCCAGTATTGAAATCGGAAAGAGCTGAAGAGGAAAACAGCCAGAGGGCCCCACCACTAAAGCAGAGGAGGAGAATATAAGTGAAAGATTTCAGTTAGAAATGTTTAAGCAGAAATAGAATATTAACAATGTATCATCTGCAAGCTATACAAACCAAATTTATAATAAAGAGAGGTGTAAGTGTGTATGATTTGTATTAAATAATGAAAAATATTAAGCTTCCAGATATAAAATAGAATATTCCATTTGCTGAATTGGTTAGAAACAGAGTGAGCCTAGTCTGTCTTCATGGGCTATTTTCAGACAAAACGTAATAGAAATGCTTTCCCCATGTTGGTTCTAACATTGGCTGGGTGGCCACCTGAGCAGAGCTGATCATCTAGTATGATTTCATATAATAGCTAATGCAGAAAGGAGTCACACACGTCTGATATTTCAAAAATACCAACTGTGATAAAATGGGGAAATATATGTGAGGAGGAAGAAGATCAGTGGACTAAAATGAGTTTCAGGAAACGTGACAAATTTTAGGATTGGGGGCTGGATTTTTTGAGGTTTCTTCTGATTTTAGAACCCTTAGCAACTCGCAAATTGCTTGCAGAAAACTATCAATCAACTTTTCAACTCCACCTCCTTCCCAGGGAGCTGCTCCTGCCCCCTCAGTTTCTTTTCTGCAAGCAAGTTGCTCAAAAGTGTTTCTGATCTGCGGTTTTATTAACCTAAAGAAAAACAGTGCATATTATAAATATACAAAATGCCACAGTTGTGTGAATGCAAACTACACCATGGCAGTTTTTATTACTTTCATGTATGTACTTAACTATGGCAGTAATATTAATTGTATGGTCCTTGAGAGCCATAGAAGGTTTGAGTCTTCAGGCATGGGATGTAGTATGCATGCAAACTCTCATGCATCATTAGAAACACACAGTAACACATCAAGACTCACATGGCCCATCCAGTCTGCCCAACAACATGGCCAGAGATGCAGCAGCCACTCTGCACAGGACCCAGTCTCCCATGCTTAAATGCTGGTTGTCAAGTCTCCACCATGCCAACTATATAAGCAACCAAACATGGTGGGGAAGATAGGTGATTATAACCAAGGATTGTTAACAGTATTCAACTTACCAGTCAAGATGTGTAGCTCAGGTAGGAGGGGAAGACAGCACCCTCACATGCAGCACGTAGCAACAAACTGATCTACAATACTGGACTTGGTGAACTTCGCCTGTTTTTTGTCATTTGTAGGATGCAGACCATAGAAGCCTGTCTGAAATAGAAGAAACCATGCTGGATTTGGCAAATCTTTTAGTTTTTGCCATTTAACATAAGAACATAAAAATAGCCATACTGGGTCAGACCAATGTTTCATCTAGCCCAGTATCCTGTTTCGATCAGTGGCCAATCCAGGTCACAAGTACCTGGCAGAAACCCAAATAGTAGCAACATTCCTTGCTACCATTCCCAGGGCAAGCAATAGCTTCTCCCATGTCCATCTCAACAGAAGACTATAGAATTTTTCTCCATGAACTTGTCCAAACCTTTTTTAAACTTGGATATGCTAACCACTGTTATCACATCCTCTGGCAACAAGTTCCACAGCTTAACTATTCGTTGAGTGAAAACATATTTCCTCCTATTTGTTTCAAAGGTTTTTGCAGGGAGTAGGCATCCCTCCAGCCAGCCTTCATGAACAAGGTGTGACGGGCAGGGGGGGGCACGATGGCAGTGGCAGGAGGGAGTGGGCATCTCTTTCCCTGTGGGGGGGAGGGGATGCTGCTTGACTGTGGTGGTGTGATGGAATGGGCATCCCTCTTGCTGCCAGGGAAGTGTGTGTTGGGAGGGTTGCTTTACAGCAGTAGCAGGAGGGAGTGGGCATCCCTCCTGCCGTGGGTGTTGGGGGCAAAATTTTCTGGTAAATCTGAGCTTTATCAAGCCTTGCTTTCCTGTCAATGCCTAAGCCAATCAGTGCTCCTGAAATGACTAGGCAGTAAGGCTACGACAGCTTAGACCTGCCGGAAAATTTTGCCTGCAAATGTAGGACAGCAAGGTTAGGGAATTGCCCGGCGTGCTCGTTTAAATATTAATAACTTCATTGTAATACATTTGCATGGCACAGTCTGCCAGAAAGCTTGGAAAAGACTCAGCAATGGGAGAGATGCCCTCTCCCTCCTGCCACTGCCCTCAAGCAACCCACCCAACACACCCCCAGCAGTGGAGGGATGCCCACTCCTTCCCACCACCGCCATAAGCAACTGCTCTGACACATGCCCCCCCCCCAGCAGGAGGGATGCCCAATTCCTCCTACCACTGTCAAGCAACCCACTGACACACACCCTGACAGTGGGAGGGATGCCCACTCCCATTTGAGAATTGGCTAATAGAATACTTCCATGCTAAACCGTCTGGAACCGGTTTAGTGACCATCATTAAAGGCACAGTGGTTTTGAGAGTCTTCCCCTTTATGTAGGTTATGATTAGCTTTCGAAAGTAACCCTTCCTCAGATCAGAAATAAGCAAATGTTGGCAAAATCAGTATATATAAGGGAAATACGAAAGCATTTCAGAGGTAGTTGGAGACAAGGGTGACAAAAACAGTTTGAATTTCTTTGTAGCATGAAAGAAAGCCAAGGTCTTTGTTAAGTAGGCGACAAAGCAAATTCAATTCCTTTATAGTGGGAAAGAACCCCTCAATAAACTGATAATATCCATTGTCTTCTGACATAGCTTTTTATTGTTACATCACTAAATGCATTGCTTACCAGCTAGCACTGATGATGACAAGTTAAGACCATTGCAAACATAGTAATAAAAGGTGTGTGAAGCCTCATAAAAAAGTTTTAAGGTTATCAAATGGAACAGTTAGCACAAGTGAAATAAATCTGTCAGTCTACCATCCTTCGGCTTTTCTGTCCTAGGGTTCGTTGACTTGAACAAAGGCTTGTCTTTCAAATGCCAGGATGTTCTGTGAGCAAGGGCAGAAAAGCAATTGATTAAACATAAAAATATGATATTGCAAGAACACTTCTCTGATCTATTTCCGAATTACAAGAGCGTGTAGTTTATAAGGAATGTAATTACTGGGATTCAAGCGCAAGTTGGATGCACACCTTCTTGCATATCATATTGAGGGACACGGTAAAGTCAGGTCTCCAAAAAGGAGTACCTAATTTGGCCGCCGCATGTGCGGAGCACCGGACTAGATGGACCTCGGTCTGATCCGGTGGGGGCATTTCTTATGTTCTTATGTTAATTCATATGAGTGATATTCTTAAATTGCAGTTGCTTAAGCAGCAAACTTTTTGCAATGATTGGATGTTCTATTTCTACTAGCCAACGTGCTACACAGTGTCCTCTCTAGCAAGCCAGGGTAGATGAATACCGCTGAGTGTGTAGGGCATCTCTTTGTACATGACAAAAATAGTATAAAACATCTTTGTGAGGTGTATAATGTACCATAATAACAGCAACAACTGGTTCACTCTAGCCAGAATCCCCTTACAAAATGTGCCTTTCACAGTAAGAGAAGCACACTCTGTCCACTCCCCCTCCCTTTTTTTTTTAACATTTCTTCAGTTTTTATGTACTACATCTATTCCCAATGGAGTTCAATGCAGTTTACAGATCAAGAGAGGCATTTCTAGGATCATTCAAATATTTCTTCTGCTGCTGGATAAAACATGTGTTTTTTGAATAAGAGAGTTTTTAACATCTTTAGAATAATAGGACACTATTCAGTTTACTAAATTAGCCAGACTCAACTGAGGTACAGCCACAATAAGGTACAGAGACAAGGAAAATGGCATATTCTAGACATGGGAGGAATAGATTTCAGGTTAGAAAACAGAGATTATTAGGTGCATTTTGCTCATGTGATAGTGCCTTTTGGGGATGGTCTGTACATATGATTATGTTAGACCACTTCTGAAGGAAGCCCACTAGTTGCCATGTAATTTATCGCATGAAATGCAAAATGGTAATTCTGACACTTAAACCTCCAGATGCTATATGTGGCTGCCAACATTGGGTGCTAATTCAAGATATGCAGCCAATTAGTGCCAATAACGGGGTACTAATTGACACTAGTTGCACCAATTGGGAACTGGGCCCACATTTTGCTATGCACTATTCTGTAATAATGTGCAACCCAGTGTGTTCAAGATGTTAGAATCCATCATATCCACTCAACTCTCATCCTACCTAGAAAGATTTTCTATTCTCCTACCCTACCAATTCGGCTTCAGACCCAACTTCAGCACCGAATCCCTATTAGCCTCACTAATCTGTAAGGTACAACAACTTCATTCTCGCAACAAATTCGCTGTACTTCTACAATTTGACCTCTCCGCAGCTTTCGACGTCGTCCATCATGATATCTTAATCTTCCAACTCTCTGAAATAGGCATAAGTTCCACAGTCCTAGACTGGTTCTCGAAATTCCTACGCCTACGCTCCTACACCATTAACATAAACGGTACCTCATCCCCTCCCTGGAAGCCGATATGTGGAGTCCCGCAAGGCTCACCCCTATCTCCTATCCTTTTCAATATTTACATGTCCTCTCTGAAACTTCTTCACCTATCCCCCCTGGAAACTCTCTACACCTATGCCGACGATATCCTCATCCTCCTCGAGACCGACTCGAACCTCACTAATCTCGCTGAGAACATATCCACATGTATAATGAACCTCCATTCCTGGGCACATTTTGTACAAATGAAATTGAATGAGTCCAAAACAAAATTACTTTGGCTCGGCCCAATATTAGATCATTAACCCACCTCCATCCCATTATATTCCGGCTCCACTCTTCAGCTTGAGTTTTCAAGCAAAGTCCTTGGCATCATCATAGACTCTTCTCTCTCCTTCAATGACCACCTCAACTTCTTGGTAAAAAAATGCTTCTGTAGTCTTCATATGCTGAGGAAAGTGAGATCGTACTTTCATCATTCAAACTTCATCGTCCTTGTTCAATCCACCATCCTCTCTAGACTGGATTATTGCAACTCCATCTATTTAAGCCTAACTAAAAAAATACTCCATAGACTTTAGCTAATCCAGAACGCCGCAGCCAAGCTTATTTTCGCAAAAGGCAAGTTCGACCACGTCTCCCCACTCCTGTCCAAACTTCACTGGCTCCCAGTTCACTCCAGAGTCCTCTTTAAATGTGCCTGTTTAGCCTTCAAGATCCTACATGGCATCCTCCCTCCCGTTATCCCACTCTTCTGGAATTCCTCTAACCCTAATTCCACTAGATCCTCCCAAAAACTGAAACTATCATTCCCCTCTACAAAAGGTATATCCCGCGTAGGATAACTAGGAACATCCCTCCCCTTTAGAACCACAGAACTCTGGAATAACCTCACATCCCCACTCAGAGTTTCAAGTTCCCTCCAATCCTTCCGCAAACACCTGAAAACTTGGCTTTTTTCAAAAATCTAACACTTCCCGCTTTTTGGTTCCCTGTCCCTCTTTATCTTCCTAGCTCCTTTCCTATAACCCTTCATTGTAGCTCCTTTTCAACCTAACCCTGTAAACCGTGCCGAGCTCTACGCTTGTGCAGATGGCGCGGTATACAAACCTAAGGTTTAGTTTAGTTTCATGGGAGGTGCAGGGGTGTTCCTATAATTTGTACATTGTGTTATAGAATAACAGGATGTGCACCAAATTACAGCTGGTTTCACCAGGTCTGAATCCTGGTGCCCAAATCTGGATACTAAAACTGGCACTCTGCTATTCTATAATGGACTCTGCTATTACAGAATAACACTGAGTGCCAATTTTGTTTGGTGCTCATTTTTTAACACCATTAAAGAATTTTCCCCAAAGCTTTTTATTAGGTCATCTTCAGTATTTGGCTAATCTACTGATTTCATATGCTTATGGCCTGGTTGCCCTGGGTAGGCCTGTTCTTGCCATTGGAAGCTAAGCAGGATCAGGCCTGGCTAGTACCTGGATGGGGGACCACGAGGGAATACCAGGTGCTGTAAACTACAGGGCCTTATGTTGTGCAGCAGTAACATAGTGGAGCAACACACTGCCCAGGAGAAGGCAATGGGAAAGCACCCCTGTACTCTGCCTTGAAACATCACAGAAAGGATTCTTCACGGTGCATGCAGCCATGGGTCAGTGGTTGACTCACCAATTTCATATAGCCCAACATGTACCCTAAGGTTTCAGGATCAGAGCAATCTTGTTATTCCATGTCTTTCACATGCCAGATTAAATTCTACTACAGAATTTACATTTTTTTAGCTGTCAGGTTTGAAACTCTCTGCCATAACATTTAGAAAGTATCTTTTAGAAATATCTTAAAACATGATTTTTTCATTAGTATTCTTGGAATCTTAAATTATCAGGAAAGACTAACTGCTGTTCTTTAGCACTCTCCAGACCAGTAGAGGTTAACTTTACGAATGGGTATATATCTAATCATGACCAGCAGGTGGAGACTGAAAACAAAACTTTGGGACAGTATATCCTAGCCCCTCCTCTCTATTTCCCTCAGTCTTCTTTCAGTCTCCAGCAGGTGTTGAGTGATCTGTACCCATCTCCCTTGGTAGGGCTGTTGGAATTTGTTTAGGGGGTTTATTGTCCCTGTTTTTAGCCGGACGGAGCTTGGACGGACTCTGTTTGGGGGTTCGTCCGACCTCGGGGGTGTCAAACCCGGCGGGTCACGAGCGGGGTCCCTCCCCCCACTTCCTCCACCTCCCCACATTTTTTTAGAGGAGCCTCAGCAGTAAGCCTTGCCCCCTAAGTCAAGCAAGGCATATTGCTTCGAGAGCCTGTGGAGTCTGTTCTGTAAAAAAAAAAAAAAATCCTGAGGTAGTGCTGGTCTGAAGGGTTGTTTCCCTTTAAGAAAACTGTATTTTACTGTATTTTTTCATGTAACCAGCACTTTTTTATAGCTAGGTCGCGTATGGAGCAATTGTGCCCTTCTCCGGGGGAGTAGGACACAATTTTAGTCCAGCCGCGAGGCACTCGCGGCCGGCCTGAACTCGGCGGTTTGGGTCGGTGAGGTGGTGGAGCTCCGTCGGCAGCGGCTGCAGGCGCCCAGAGCTCCCCGCCGATGGTGCCTCGCGAGTCGGCTTGGAGCAGTGGGGAAGCCCGGTCTTCCACAACCGCCCACGGAGGGATTCCCCGAAGGATTCCCTCTCAGCTGATTTTTTGACAGCTGATGCCGGCTTGCCTGCTTTAGCGGCTGAGACTATTCAGGTTTCTCAGCCGCTTCAGGCTATGGAGGGAGCTTTTTTGGCGGGAAAACCGCCATCTTCTCTGTCTGGCCCCTCCATTTTGTCTTCCACCTCAGGTGACCTTCCCCCTGTTTTGACTATGCAGGGGCAAGGTTCTGCTGGGTCCCCTGCTGTGGCAGGGAGTCCCTTGGGACCCTCGGGGGGTTTTTCTCCTGAATTTTTCTTTTCTTTATGCAGAGCCTATTTTCAGGCGGCTGGGGGTCCCGGTTGCGCCCAGGGGGTTTCGGGGGGTGGGTTTTCCTCCGCGCTCCCTGCGGCTTTGCCTCTTTCGTCTGGCGTGACGTCCCCTCCGCCGCCTCCCTTGTCCAAGCGTCCGCGGGTGTCGTGGGACGAGAATTTGTGGTCGGAGGAACGGGTCGGTCTGGAGGAGGACCTGGACCCTTCTGAGGAGTTCCAGGACTCTCTGGAGGGGACGGAAGCTGGCGGCGGGTTGTCGGATTTCCCGTTCTCCAGTGACGAGGCGTCCGTGGTGCGCCTTTTTCAGAAAGATGAGCTGCCTGACCTTATTCAACAGGTTTCTTCGGTTTTGCGTTTTGAGGACGCGCCGCCGGAGACTCCGCGTGTGGGGGACCCCCTGTTACGGGGGATCCGTTCCGTTTCCCGCTCTTTTCCTATGCATCAGGATATTCGGGATATTATTCTGGAGCAGTGGAAAACGCCGGAGACGCCGTTTCGGCTGGCGCGCAGCATGGCTCGCCTGTATCCCATTCCTGAAGGGGATCGGGCTACGTTAGCTTCGCCAGTTGTGGATGCGGTGGTCTCGGCAATTTCCAAGCGGCATACCGTGCCTGTTGAGGGCGGTTCTGCCTTGCGGGACCCTGAGGAGCGCAAATTGGAGAGCATCCTTAAGCAAAATTTTCAGGTCTCTGCCTTTGGGGTCCAGGCGGCTATTTGTGGGGGACTGGTCGCTCGCGCCGTTTTTCGGTGGGCGGAGCGGGTCTTGGATCGAGAGTCTGACGACTGGTCTCTGGTGGATCAGGAGGTTGCGAAGATTGAGATGGCGGCCTCATTCCTCTCATATGCTCTATATGACTTGGTGCGGATATCGGCTAAGTCTATGGCTTTTGGCGTGGCCGCAAGGCGTGTGTTGTGGCTGCGCGCTTGGGCGGCGGATGCTGCGTCCAAAGCTAAGCTTACTAAATTTCCCTTTCGGGGGTCGTTTTTGTTTGGAGAGGACTTGGATAAGTTGATTCAGACTCTGTCGGACTCGAAAGTTCCCCGTCTGCCGGAGGACCGTGCCCGCCCGGCGTCTCGGGGGGGTGCGGCCAGGGGGCGTTTGCGGGATTTTCGCAAGTATCGCCCTGGGCGTGGGGCTGCTTCTTTCCAGTCTCCGGGATTTTCCCGGGGTCGGTTCTTCCAGCGCATGCAGCCCTTTCGGGGGGCCCGTCGGGGGGCAGGGAATCCCTCCGCCGGTTCCCCCGCTTCCCGTCCTGCACAATGACGCCTTGCCGGCGCCCCCTTTGGTTCCGGTGGGGGCTCAGCTGCGCGAATTTTTCCCCAAATGGGCCGAGATCACGTCCGATCGGTGGGTCCTGGAGGTGGTGCGGGACGGTTATGCCCTGGAGTTCGCCCGCTCTCTGCCGGATTTTTTCCTCGCTTCTCCGTGTCAGACTCCGGGGAAGACGCAGGCTTTTCGCCAGACCCTTCAGCGCTTGCTAGATCTCAGGGCAGTTGTTCCGGTGCCCCCTCCGGAGTGGGGCACGGGCAGGTACTCCATTTACTTTGTGGTGCCCAAAAAGGAGGGGACCTTTCGGCCCATCCTCGATTTTAAAAGGGGTCAACAGGGCTCTCAAGATTCCCTCTTTCCGTATGGAAACTCTGCGGTCGGTCATTCTGGCGGTTCAGCCGGGGGAGTTTCTCACTTCTCTCGATCTGACGGAGGCCTACTTGCATGTTCCCATTCGGGCCTCTCATCAGCGTTTCCTGCGCTTTGCGATCTTGGGTCGGCACTTTCAGTTCTGTGCGCTTCCCTTTGGGCTGGCCACGGCTCCTTGGACGTTCACCAAGGTGATGGTGGTCGTCGCGGCAGCCTTGCGGTCGGAGGGCATCCTGGTACACCCCTACCTGGACGACTGGTTAATTCGGGCAAAGTCGTTGCAAGAAAGCTCCCGGGTTACTGCTCGGGTGGTGGAGTTTCTCCGGTCGCTGGGCTGGGTGGTCAACCTTTCCAAGAGTCGGTTGGTCCCGGCTCAGCGTCTGGAGTACCTAGGGGTGCTGTTCGACACCTCCTTGGGGAAGGTCTTCCTCCCAGAGGGCCGGGTGAGCAAATTGCAATCTCAGATTCGCCTGCTTTTGGCGTCCCGGTGTCCTCGGGCGCGAGATTTCCTCCAGGTCTTGGGGTCGATGGCGGCGTCCCTGGACGTGGTGAGGTGGGCGCGGGCCCACATGCGTCCTCTCCAGTATGCTCTGCTCCGGAGGTGGTCTCCCCAGAGGCACGGGATGGATGTTCCGGTTCCCCTGCGAGGCTTGGCGCGCTGCAGTCTGCGTTGGTGGCTCCAGACCCCTCACCTTGTTCAGGGGGTGGGTCTGGATCTCCCGCAGTGGACGGTGCTCCTGACGGATGCGAGTCTCTTGGGTTGGGGGGCTCAGTGTTTGGGTCACTCGGCTCAGGGCACCTGGTCCGCGGAGGAGGCCGCCTGGTCGATCAACGTGTTGGAGACCAGAGCGGTCCGTCTGGCGCTGTTGGCTTTCCACTCCCTGTTGATGGGCAAGTCGGTCAGAGTGCTGTCGGACAATGCCACGGCGGTGGCTTATGTCAATCGTCAGGGGGGCACCAAGAGCACTCAGGTGGCGCAGGAGGCGGCTCTGCTCATGGTTTGGGCGGAATCCCATCTGCTGGACCTCTCGGCCTCTCATATAGCCGGAGTAGAAAATGTTCAGGCAGACTTCCTCAGTCGTCACTTCCTAGATCCAGGAGAGTGGTGTCTCGGCGCCGAGGCGTTTCAGTTGATAGTGCAGGCTTGGGGGCAGCCCCTGATGGACCTGATGGCCACGGGTGGCAACGCCAAAGTGCCCCGCTTCTTCAGTCGTCGCAGGGACGGTCTGGCCGAGGGTCTGGATGCTCTGGTCCAGCAGTGGCCAACGGAGGGGCTGTTGTATGTGTTCCCTCCTTGGCCGCTGGTGGGCAGAGTGCTTCTTCGCATTGTTCACCATCCGGGTTTGGTGGTGCTGGTGGCGCCGGATTGGCCTCGCCGTCCGTGGTATGCGGATCTGGTGAGGCACCTGGTAGCGGATCCTCTTCCTCTGCCTCTCTCGGACGACCTTCTGATGCAGGGTCCCATTCCCATGTTCGACCCGTCTCCCTTCTGTCTTACGGCGTGGCTCTTGAAAGGGGTCGCCTTAGCAAGAAGGGATATTCAGACAAGGTGATCTCTACACTGTTGGGGTCCCGGAGGCTTTCTACCTCTCGGGCTTATGTGCGGGTTTGGCGTCTCTTTGAGGAATGGTGTCGGGCGCGGGGAGTGACCTCGTTTCGCGCTTCTCTGCCTAACATTCTAGAGTTCTTGCAGGATGGCCTGGATAGAGGCCTGGCTTGGTCTTCTCTCCGGGTTCATCTTGCGCCCCTGTCGGCTTTTCGAGGGTTGGTGTCAGGTCAGCGTTTATCGGCTCTTCCTGATGTGATTCGGTTTTTGCGGGCGGCCAAGTTGCTTAGGCCTCCCCTACGGCCCTCGGTTCCCTCTTGGGATCTTAATCTGGTTCTCTCTGTTTTGGTGCGTCCGCCTTTCGAGCCCTTGGACGTCTGTTCTTTGAAGGACCTTACTTTGAAGGCGGTCTTTTTGGTGGCCATTACTTCTGCTAGGCGTGTTTCTGAGCTGCAGGGTTTCTCTTGTAGGGCTCCCTTCTTGGAGTTTTCTAGGGAGCGGGTCGTCTTGCGGCCTGTTCCTTCCTTTCTGCCGAAGGTTGTTTCTCCTTTTCATGTCAATCAATCGGTGGTTCTCCCGGTCTTGGGTGGTCGGGAGGGCTCTTCTGAGCAACGGCAGCTGCGCAAGTTGGATGTCGGTCGGGTCCTTCGCTCTTATGTGCAGCGGACCCAGGAATTCCGGAAGTCCGATCATCTCTTTGTCCTCCTGGCGGGTCCTCGTCGGGGAGCTGGCGCTTCTAAGGCTTCTATTGCGCGCTGGATCAAGGAGACGATTGCTTCCGCTTATCTTCTGAAACAGCAGCCTGTTCCGGAGTTTCTCAAGGCTCATTCCACTCGGGGTCAGGCGGCTTCTTGGGCTGAGTCGTCGCTCGTGCCTCCAGTGGATATTTGTAAGGCTGCGGTTTGGTCTTCCTTGCATTCCTTTGTTCGTCATTATCGGGTTGATGTGCAGGCGCGTCGGGACGCGGTGTTCGGTGAGCGTGTATTGGTATCGGCCCTTCGGGGGTCCCGCCCGTGAGAGGGACTGCTTTGGTACGTCCCATTCGTAAAGTTAACCTCTACTGGTCTGGAGAGTGCTAAAGAAGGAGAAATTAGGTTCTTACCTGCTAATTTACTTTCTTTTAGCTTCTCCAGACCAGTAGAGGTCCCCACCCTGTCTGTTGTTGTTGTTGTTGGGGCTGTTGCGCGGGCAGTTTTTGGTTTTTGCTGCGGGTTCTAGTATTTTTCTAGGGCCGGGGAGAATTGAAGAACAGCGGCTGTGGCTCGGCTGGCTTAGCTGGCGAGCTGTGGGGACATTCTTCCTTCGGGAATTTCTCCTCTGCATTTTCCAACAGCATTTTGGGTATGTTATTTGTTACTCCTTTCGGAGTATTGTTTTTTCTCTCTGTTGTTTTCCAGTTCTTGGTTCTGCTTGGCTATTCGGCAGACTGAGGGAAATAGAGAGGAGGGGCTAGGATATACTGTCCCAAAGTTTTGTTTTCAGTCTCCACCTGCTGGTCATGATTAGATATATACCCATTCGTAAAGTTAACCTCTACTGGTCTGGAGAAGCTAAAAGAAAGTAAATTAGCAGGTAAGAACCTAATTTCTCCTTGTGTAATGTCTACTTCCTTAACATGTCAAATATCTAGTTGCTTTTTTTAGGTTTAAACATTTTTATTGATAATAATAATAACAGCTTATATACCGCAATACCGTGAAGTTCTATGCGGTTTACAAAGATTAAGCAAAGGTACAAATTGATTGACTTTAAGAGGGGAGGAAGAAAGAGGGTTAATAGGACAGGAAATCCATTTTTGAGGAGAGAGTGATCAATAGAACAAGTTAATCGCTATAGAGGGGAGAGAGAAGAGAGAATCAGTTGTCTAGATATTTTAGGAACAGGTGTGTTTTCAGACATTTCCTAAATTCCTCATAAGTAGTGGGCGAAAGCAATTGTTCTAGGTCTTTACCCCATGATGACAATAAAAAGGAAACACACAATATTAATGCGGCCATCCATACAATGGTAACTGCTACATAAACAGATTTGTACAGACCCAATAAGAAAGTATTATCATTTTTACAAACAAAGTATCTAACAGGTCACAACTATTCCCAATCCCAACTATCAAAAGTAATTCAAGCATATCCGTCTCAGGGCCCTGAACTCTTACGAGCCCTGAGAAACAACCCCCCCCCCCCCCCATTCCGTAACTTTACATCAGTGAAAAAGAAAACCCCCCATCAAAAAACATATGTGACTGATGACATGTAACAACAAAAACAAGAAACTCAAGTACTGCCATTCAGGCATCCGCATAGAAACCAACAAGAGCCAATCCATCAAAGTTTATACAATTACAAGTGCCAACATCCTTCCCACCCCCCTGGGTTGTGTTATATGTAAACATAAAATGGTATATTCAAACATATGCCGAAGCTCATTGAACCGGCAGTCTTCATTCTGAGCTAAGTTCTGTGTTTAACAGCTATTAATTATTAAGAAAAATTAATTTAAAAAATTTTGAAAAATTCTTAAATCTTAAAAAAATCAAAATATAATGCCAAGTTAAAAAAAAAAAATAAGATTAATGATAGCTCACATGCTAAGGTCTACACTAAATTCATTCTAATTGTGTAGTACTCAAGAGCGCTTGAAGTCTTTCCCATCCAAGAGTAAAATTGTCATAGATACTGCAAAATCTAATAATGGAACATGTTCAAAAGTAAACTACAGCCTCTGGGGGACAGCGATTGCAAATATGGATCCCAAATGAGTGGAAATTGCAATTTACATTTTCTGCTCCCCCCCCAAGCATCCCTAGCTTCCCAGCTCACCAATTGGTGAAGTAAGTTGCGCCAATGCCAGTATGCTGGGGGTTCTGCCACAGTCCAATTCTGCAAAATACATTTGCGAGCAATCAAACACATTTTCTGGTAGAGCAAACGCTGGCCCTTACTAAGGCACCCAAATGCTTCTGGGACATCCAAAACTAACGAGAGCACCATGCAGGACATAGGCTTTTGCAGAAGCACTGAAATATATAGGCCACCACTCTATTGGGACCGGGGGATAATTGCTGTATAGTTCTTGAATAAATGTATCTTCTACTGTATTCATTGTCCTTTTTTCGGGCTTATTTCTAAAGCTTCAGAAGCCATAAACGTGATGGGGCACTGGATGACAAACTTAATTCAGAAAAGACAACTTTCTTCGTTGCTTTGCCACATCCGCTTGACACCAAATCACCACTATGTATCAATAATCTTAATTACCCTATCCAACCTACCATAAAGATACTAGGTATAACTTTGGATCAGTGCCTAACAATGAGAGACCAGGTGGACTCCTTGATCAGAAAGGGATTTTTCACTCTCTGGAAACTTAGATCCATTAAAGCTTATTTCGATACAGCGGCATTCAGAACCCTAGTCCAATCCCTCGTACTGAGTCTACTTGACTACTGTAACATCGCCTATTTAGCAATTTCCCAAAAGAACATGCAGCGTTTACAATTGATGCAAAATGCAGCGGTCAAACTGATCTTTGGGCTGAGGAAGTTTGATCACGTGACACCCTATTACCAGCAGTTGCATAGGCTGCCAATGGAGGCGCGCGTAAAGTTTAAATTTGCCTGCTTCTGCTTCAAAGCACTACACGGACTTGCCCCTAAATATATAACTGACCTTTTTGTCTTCTAAGCCAACAGACACAAGAGAAGCTCACATTCCAACTTCGTTTCCCTCCCAGTGAGAGGTTGTAAACTGAAAAAACACCATGAACATCTTCTCTCGCACCAAGCAGCATCAAGGGGTAAAGACCTAGAACAATTGCTTTCGCCCACTGCTTATGAGGAATTTAGGAAACGTCTGAAAACACACCTGTTCCTAAAGTATCTAGACAACTGATCCTCTCTTCTCTCTCCCCTCTATAGCGATTAACTTGTTCTATTGATCACTCCTCAAAAATGGATTTCCTGTCCTATTAACCCTCTTTCTTCCTCCCCTCTTAAAGTCAATCAATTTGTACCTTTGCTTAATCTTTGTAAACCGCATAGAACTTCACGGTATTGCGGTATATAAGCTGTTATTATTATTAAATAAAATATTTTCAACTTAAAACTCATTTTTCTACAGGCATTTATGATTGGATAAACTGTATGTATCCAATAATAAACTGCATATGATGAAAATGGGTTTGTGTACAGAATGATTTTATGTTTTTGTGTTAAATGGTTAATATTCTCAATGGAGAAGGGTAAATAGTGGGGTTCACGCAGCGAAAAATACTGAGCAGGTAAGAAAGTTCAACTTATTATATAAATTCCAAAGCTTCCTCTTCAAACTGTGCAGGACAGCAGTCCACAGAATATAAATTTAAAACTTAATCTTCAGAAGGAGGACCGGACATTTTCTCATCAGTATTTCAACTCCATGCTCAATGGCATCAGTCAGCATAAGTTGAAGTGCTAATAAGAAAATGCTTATTCCCCGTTACAAAACCATAGCGCAGACTTTAGTGCTGCCCACAGCGGTAACAGCTCCGACGCTCATTGGAATTCTTTGAACATTGGATCTGTTACTGCCTTGGCTGGTGCTAAAAACTGCACTATGGTTTTGTGTAAAAAAAAAGGGGGTGGGGTGTTAGTTCTTTGCCCTGATGCAGCGCTAGGCGAAACACTGGCTGGCCACTATCGTTTGAACTGATTTACAGATAAGTGAATGTTGTACATTGTTGAACTGAAGAGTTTTTTATGATATAAGTTTCCTATACGTCCAGTATATAATTTTGCTATTCACTATTTTTTTTTAGCTTTTTTTATACTTTTGGCGCATTTTATCTAAACCTCTTATTTATTTAGTTTTATATATCGTAATATGCTCACCGATTTTATTTATGATAATCAATATGATGGATGCAATTACAATGATCATCATATACTTTCTTCACATAAAGAGTAGGCAATTTCATACATGTGCTGAGGTATTTTTAAAGGACAAAAGTCCACTATCACATCTCATCACTTGTACAAGGTATTGATTTGGGTATAAGTTATTATTTCACTAATCATTTAGGCCAGGATTCTCTAACCGGCGCCCATGTTGATGGCTGCCTTAAAAGCGGCCGCTAATTGCGTGTCAATCAAGCGCTGGTTAGAGAATCACACCTGATTCACGCAGATAGGCAGGTGAAATGTAGGCTGGAAGCCCTGGCCTACATTTCAGCCGCCTATCTTTGTGACTAGACCACAGCTTGCCATCAGCTGATCGCAACAGGGGAATTTCCCCTGTTGCAATCAGCTCAGCCAGCTGAGGTGGGCAAAAGACCCCCAACATCAGCAGGAGAGATGCTACCCCCTTCTGCATGAATGACTTCACCCGACATCGGCCTTAGGCCCCTCCCAGTTCATCCCAGGGACGCACAGATAAGGGGGGCCTTAGGTGTCTGAACCAATCAGGGCCTTTGGCCCCTCCCCCTGCATCACATTATGCAGCAGGGAGTGGAAGGCCCGTCAATTAGATAGGCAGGTCCAAAGCAGTAGCCAGAGAGTGGGCTTCCTGCTTCCAATGTTTTAAAAAGGTACGGGAGGGAGGGAGTGGGCATCCTTCCTGTCATTTTTTTTGGTTCGGGGGTGGGGGGGGGGGCAGTGGTTTGAGGGGTTTCTTTATTTTTTTTTTTTTTAATGGCACAGATGTTGGGTGTGTGTTATATATGCACACACAACATCTGTGCCATTAAAAAAGAAGCCCTAACAGCAGTGACAGGAGGCTGTTTCCCCTGTCACTGCTGTTAGGGCTCTGTGCATGTGTCAGTCGTATTTGCATGCAAATGTGATAGCGCACCATTCACTGCTGGAGAATCAGCCAACAGCAATCAAGTCGGTATTTTTAGTGCATCTAGCCTTAAAAGTCTCACTATCCTATTTATGTTAATTCCTACTATAATACCATAGCTGTATCATCTTAAACTCAAACAGCAAGGTAAAATATTTCACAAAAGAAAAACATCTCAATACAAATTTAAAATGTAGCACAGAAGATTTGCTGTTGGACATTAACCTTTTCCTATCGTAATAAATTTTACGTTACGCTGGTTCAAATCGTAATTATTTTAGCAAAGTTTTGTATTATTCACTGTTATCATTTATGGCTATTGTAAACATAATGTAAATAAGTCATAAGTTTGTAAATTCAAATATTTTGTGTTCCTGGCTCTTTATTAGTCCATACAGACTGTTTATCCACTGTCTATGTCATTTTTGGAATGTCCCGTCATCCGGGACACACGATAGGAAAAGGTTAAAGATTGTTGTACAAGTCTTTAGTTCAGAAAAACATACCTTAGTATCTGGTAAACATGGGCCAAATGCTTCCAGAAGAAGAGTTTCCTCCTTAACAGATTTTTGAAAGTCATCATACGATACCTTGCTATCGTGGTCGTGGTCCTGAAAAAAGTGATGCACATGCTGCCTTTACTTCTGTACAGCTATATTACCTTCATGCCATATATATATATTTTAAAATTAGGTCATAAATGGCTTTCATGATAGGATTTTATGTGTTTGAATTCTGTGCAAGACTTGATTAATTACACCATTCTCATCTCAGTGGGTCAAATATAAATAGCAGTAAGCATTCAGTCTAGTGGCTATAATCTAGTCAAACTGATACATATTATATAAATATGTAGAAATTACCTTTGTATGTTGATTCCTAGAATAAACACTGAATGTAAGTGCTACAAAGGTGAACATGTTAGGAAAAGATCCTTTCTTTATTACTTTTAAGTACTATAGGGAGACTGAGTATAAATCTCGCTGTAGAACCAAAAGGATTAACTGAAGCTGGAAATGAAAAATAAATGGCATGCACCCATAGTGGCGTTAGGAGACAGTAGGCGCTCCTGGAGGCATGATTCCAGTGCCTTTTCTGTAGGCGCTGGTAGTTGCTTTAAATTTAAAGCTATTTTCCTTTCAAACTGTATTTCCCTATTAACTAAGGTGCCGGTAGGGTGCCATTTGTAGAATTGCCCCCTGTCTGCTCAAGAGAAACAATGATTATCTCATATTCAGTTAATTTTTGAGAGGCTCTCTCTGAAAATTTAGACAGCAGCAATAAATTATCATGCAAAACTTTTTCCATCTTCAGTACTGCAGTTCCAGTACCTTTTAAAGAATACTTCAGAATTAAGCTATGTTAGCTGAACCAACATTAGTTATAAATTCAGAGAAAAAGTGTCACAGGATAACTTAACAGAGACTGGTATAGGTAACATCCTTCAAAGATAAAATAGAGCAGTGGTCTTCATTAATTTTTAAGTCAGGCCATTTTGGATCCAAATGAGCTGAAGGAGGGCCACTAAGGGCTCCTTTTACGAAGCCACATTAGCAGCTTTATCGCACACACCTTTTAAGTGCATGCTAACTCCCGCGCTAGCCGAAAAACTACCACCTGCTCAAGAGGAGGCGGTAGCGGCTAGCGCAGCCGGCAAATTAGCATGTGGATTGTCCAGCTACACATCTCTTTTTTTTTTTGCCATTATTGAAAAAAAGTCCAAATTAATAACATTCAAAACATGCCATTTGCATGTAGAAGTGATGGGAATAATAGTATTAAGCAGGGTATAGGGGAGCCCAAACCCCAATATGTATAAGACACCCTTTTGCCCAGGATATATAGTTAATAAAAGATGAAGTTGAATGATATAGAAATGCTTTAGAGTTACAGTAAAAAAAGAATATTGCTTAGTTAGCATTACTAGCAAACTATTACGTAAAGTTTTTAAATAGATGTTTTGTCCCAGCTGCTACTTTCTGTAAGATTGGGCAATCTGACCAAAGTCCTAGAACAGGTCCTGTACCCTAAGCTAACACGTTGTTATAAGATGTCAATACATAGAAATAGATTATAGTCTAGATTCAGTGGCATAGTAAGGTGGGGGCTGACCACCCTAGGCGCTATCTTCTTGGGATGCTGGCACCTCTCCTCCCCCCCATATCATGCTTGCACCCTCCCTTCCCCTATACCTCTTTAAATCTTTGCCACTGTGAGCATCTTCTCCAGCCTGCTGCTCACACTGGCCTTGGCTTTCCCTCCAATGTCACTTCCTGGCCCCACAAACAGGAAGTGATTTCAGAGGGGAGCCAGGATGGCATTAGCAGCAGGCCAGAGAAGCTGCTCATGCTGGCGAAGATTTAAGGGAGGGTAAGAGCGTTATGTGGGGGTGGGATAGGAGTAGGGAGGGCAGAGAAGAGGGCATGGGGAGGTGCAACCACCCTGTGCACTTCCTACCTTCACTAAGCCACTCTCTAGATGCAATCCCCTCTATTGTTGACAGGAATAAAACTATGAGTGTGTGATTTATAAGTCATTATAGAGATGCTGACGCTAGGGAAAATTGCTAATGAGGTAAGGTTGACAAGGAATCACATGACCAATGAACCAAATATGGACCTAGTGGCAAAATGCAGTCATATGCAATTTATAATTTGATATTTTAAAACACAAAAGTTGATACTACCTACCTATAAATTATAATAAATGAAATGATATAATATGAAGAAGTTAATAAAATGGCTTGAGGCCCAGGGCTCAGAGAGACTCTTTGGTTAGGATTCTGCCAGTTAGCAGGTCTCCAAGACTCCCATTAGGGCCCTGATGTTTTTTAACTACAATTTAAGTCTGGCTGTTATTCCTTGGCCTCCCTAAGAAATAGAAGCAAGGGCTGGATGAAAGGGTAGGGGGAGTAAGAAATCTGTCCATGTAGTTATTCAGAGCATTCAGCAGGGGCCAATAATTTTAATGGTCTGGCCTCACAGATATGCCAGTGGCTAGTAACAGTGGGGTACCCTAAGGGGAATTGCTGTGAACTTCACATTAAGGGTACCAAATACACATCTCATGATAACCCCTGTACATTATATGGTAAGCTCTCCAAAACTTCTTTATGGGTAATATAGCCATCATCATTCAGATCATAAACCTCAAAACAATCCTATGGTACCCACCTGTCTACCACTCCAATAGCCCTTATGCTTGCAGGTGCCATCTATATGGCAGTACAGTGGGTTTTGGTGGGCTCACACTTTCCACCACAAGTATACTAGTTAGGGTGGCATATTCTCCACAATCCACTGCACTGCCCACCAGGCTACTCAATAGATCTGCTTGCAGCTCTACTAGGACTGACCATAAAATCTTCACCTGTCATAGAGACAGATATGTACTGTTTTATGCAGATATCTGGGGGTGGGAGGGGTCAGATACAACTAGGGCAGTGTGTTTGGGGCCATATTTTCATCCCTCCAGTGGTCATCTGGTCAATTTGGGTAGCTTTTGGCCCTTATTCATTTTAAAAACAGGTCTAGTCTAAAACATCCAAATTGTGCCCTGGACATTTTGTAAAATGTTTATCGCTGCAAAATGCTCAAGTGCCAAGTCTGCTCTAACCCCACCCCCTACGATTTAGACAAACTGGAGACAAAATGACCAGAACAATGTCTAGCAAGTCAGCTTTGAAAATGTCCACTTGGACATCTATCTTTTTGGAAAATAAGCCTCATAGTGTCAGTTGAATGAGGCTATGCAAATGCCTAAAGTGGGATACATGATTTGGGTTAATTACTTTTGTATTAATAAAAATATTTCTCATACTTTAAACGGTACAGAAGGAAAGACAAGGGAGATGCCCTTCCAACCAAGCAAAATCTTTATTATTTTAAAAGCAGGAAGGATCCAAGTTTCCACATATCTAAATGTCTTTCCCTCTGATGCAACTTCCTGTGTCTGCCTGGATGGATCACGTCAGAGGAAAAGCTTTAGGCCGGGCAGCTGCCTACAACTTATGAAAACGGCTGCCATGTCGGGGCCCCGCTGAAAAAGGAAACTGTGATTTGGAAAGGCGACCGCAAAGAGTGCTAGAGTTCATGAGGAGGGATGGACCTAAGCTCTGGGGAATGAGTCCCTAGAGAGAGCAGGTCTACCTGTGAGAACAGTGATGTTAGAGTTGCCAAACAGCAAGTCCTGGGAGCAGTGATTTGAGGAGCCAAAAAGAAAGGAGGATGGCTGGAGTGTCCCCTGAGGAAGGCATTTAGATATGCCAAAACTTGGATCCTTGTTGGGACTGTGCTTTTAAAAGAATAAAGTTTTTGCTTGGTTGGAAGGATCTCTCCCTTGCCTTTCCTTCTGTACTGTTGCTATTACATGGCGAGGCTTTCTGTTTGTTTAGTCTTCTCATTTTTTAAAGACGTAATTAGTCCATATCTGAGGCTGACATTTGGCAGGATTATGAAGTTGATATCTCTATGTTGTGGGTAACAAGTTACATATCCCACAGTTGGTACCTTTTCACTCAGCAGGTCACATATAGCAGAATGTACTTTCCATTAAAAGCTTTGTTCTCTGATTTCCATTTAATTTTGCGATATTAATAATGTGTTTTGACTTTCTCTTGCTTACTTCAAGGGCAGGTACTTACCATCTTTTTCAGGGTTATTTCCACCAGATCTTTTACTCCTTCATCAGGATCTTCCTCCGTTGGCTGTTTAAGAAGGCTGTTCTTGAGCAAGTGAAACATTTCTTCACGGGTAATATAGCCATCATTATTCAGATCATAAACCTCAAAGCAATCTTTTCAAAAACAAAAAAAAACAAACTGTAACATACCTAAATCTCACCTGAAATAACTTAAAAATAATGAAGTTTTAAGGAAAACTGACTTTTCTCCTGTAGCACTTTAAATCTGCACTGGGATATGTTAACATACACCATTATCAATTAAATTATTTATTTTTACATTGTTATAAAGTGTATTTATTTTAAATGGTTTATTGATAATAAACAGAACAGACAAACAATACCAAAATAAAAGTACATATAATCAATTCTGTTACAAGATGCTTCACTCAGCCTTTACAACACAACTTTTGTCTATTTATTCTCCCATAGTCAACTCAATCCCACAACAAACTCTTGAAAGGGGAGAACTTGATTTTTAACCTCCCCTCTCTAGAAGTTTCCTACCTTACTTTCCACAGCCCCTCCCCAATCCCCCCACCCCCTAAATAGAAACTCACAGTACTCTAAGGAGTCCCAAAGGTATAGTTATTCTCACTCATTTACTGGTTCTTACAGTTTATTTAAAAATCAGACTCCTCACCCTCTGCGGGAGAGCTTGCAAGTATAGCTCTCATTTCAACAAGAACCATTTGGTCTATTTACAGATGAGGCAAACTTCTCATCTCCCATTCTACCAGCCGATAAATCTGTGATATCCATTGCCAAAAAGCAGGAGAATTAGATGATGTCCAAGCTTGCACCACACATTTCCTTCCCACCAGGCTTAGCTTTCTAGTTAATCATTTCAGGCCTCTGCTCGTTATATTCAATGTACTAGGAATGTCCAATACCAATACTTCTAGGGAAACATTAATTCACTGCCCAAGCAACTTAAATATTCACACACACCTCACTCCAAAGCCTTTGAACCATCAAACAATTCTACAAAAACCACTCCTAAACGCACTGTATTTTGAGCATAAGACGTCTGACAATTAAATTCACCACCGTGCCACCGTGGCGCCACTTGCCACCGTGCGCTTACGTTGGCAGCACTGTACAAACAGCTCAGTAAGGTTTCATAACCTTGGTATATCAGTGTCTCACATCTGTGTTCATGTCAATGTGTGGTGGTGTCTTGCTGAGTAGCGTTCATTATTGGTGTTGCATGTTTTTGTGTGCCGTTGCCAACATGTTTTTGTGTGCCAACATTACATTTATTGTTAAACTTGGCAAGAGTGGAAGCCACGAAGCAGCCTGTTTAGCGTGCTGCGGCTGCCAACACTGGAGGGAGGTTAGTTGTTAAGGTTATCTCGCTGGGAGGGTCGCATGGGAGGGAGAGATAGCAGGGTCAGCGGAGGTTGGGCTGGGAGGGGAGAGAAGCGGTCTGCCTCGGGTGCTTCATGGCCTGGCTTCTTCGGGCAGCAGCAGCGTTTACAATTCGCTGCTGTTGCCGGCTTCAGGCCTTCCTCTCTGGTGGGTCCTGCCTACTTCCTGTTTTCATGAAGACAGGACCCGATAGAGAGGAAGGCTTGAAGCCGGCAACAGCAATGAATTGTGAATGCTGCTGCCTGATGAAGTTCAAGGAGGAAAAGGAGCAGAGGGGGAGAGAATGGCTTGGAGGGAAGAAGAGATGGCAGGGCATGGAGGGAAGGAGGAAGGTATGCCAGACCAAGGGAAAAAGGAAGAGGGAAAGGAAGGAGGACATGCCATATGGAACAGAGAGAGAGAGGACAGACACTGGATGGAAAGAGAAGAGAGGGCAGTGAATGGAAGGGGCAAGACAGAGGATGAACAGTACACGGAAGGGGTAGAGAAAGAGAGAGGGAGAGAGACACTGAATGGAAGTCTGAGGGACAGGGGGAGCAGACATTGGAAGGAAGTGGGGAGGAGAAAGAAAAAAGGGCACATGCAGGATTGAGGGAAGAGGATAGAGATAGAAATAAAGATAGACAGACGGGGCCAGGGAGAGACACAGACAGAAAGAATGACAGACAGACAGCGTCCAAGGAGAGAGAGACAAATTTAAAAAAAACCCAGACAGATATCTACGCTAGCACCCGTTATTGTAACGGGCTAAAACACTAGGTGCTACTGGGCCAGGGGAGCAGGGAAGAGGTGCTACTGGGCCGAGGGAGCAATGAAGAGGGATAGGGGGAGCAGGGAAGAGGTGCTACTGGACCGGGGGAGCAGGGAAGAGGTGCTACTGGGCCATGGGAGCAATGAAGAGGGACAGGGGGAGCAGGGAAGAGGTGCTGCTGGACAGGGAAGTGGAGTGGGGAGGGAAATCTTGCTGGTGAGAAAAGGGGGCTCGGGCTGAAAGGGAACAGATGGGAGAAGGGGGCTGCAGGGGGTAAAAATGAGTTTGGAGCTGGGGCTGAAAATAGGGGACATGTGAGGGAAGGAGGCTTTACTAGCACCCGTTAATGTAACGGGTTTAAACACTAGTAGTAAAATATTTCCTTAGATCACCTCTAAATCTAGTTCCCTTTTGCTTTCGTTCTAGGCCCCCTTGTTCAAGAGCACTGAAAGAGGATAACCTCTTGTGTATTTATACCACAAAAATATGTATTTATTATAAGTCTCCCCTCTCGCCTTTCTTCCAAAGTATACTTATTGATATCTTTTAGAAGCCATCTTCTGGACTGACTCCATCCAATTAATATCTTTTTGAAGGTGACATCTCCAGAATTGTACACAGTACTCTAAATAAGGTCTCTCCAGAGACTTAACCAGAGGCATTCTCACATCCTTTTTCCTGCTGGCCATTCCTCTCCATATGCATCCAAGTATCCTTCTAGCTTTCACCATTGCCTTTTCTGCCTGTTTGGCTACCTTAAGGTCATATCATGGGATCACACCAAAGTCAGGATCCTCTGCCATGTAGAAAAAGTACTTTACTCCCCTACACTACTTCAAAATACAGCAGCTAGACTAATTTTCCAACTAAGCCAGTTCGAGAGGTTAGTCTACTGCTGAAAGAATTACATTGGTTACCTGTAAAAGAGAGGATTCAATTTAAAATTGCCTGTATGATTTATAAAGCAATACATGGAGAGAATTTAAATGGACTAGTCTCTTGTTATCAGTTTTACAAATTCCAGATCGACACAGCGTTCAAGCTGACCTTCCCTATCCCTTCACATGTTCACTAGGAAAAGTTGTATGGATCTACCTTTGAATTCCATGGTCCAAATTTTGGAATAGTGTACCATAGTACCTGTGTCAATCAAACTCATATTACCACTTTAAGAAAATGCTGAAGATATATCTCTTCTCTCGTTAAGCCTGTAAATTGCTGTTCATATTTATTGTTCAGTAATTTTATTTTAAACATTGAGTTCTTGTTGAAATTTAGCAGGTTATAAGAAACTATATGGTATTGTAAATTGTATTGGTCGCTTGGGTTTTTGTAGCCTAAATGGGTTACCTTAAATTTTCTAGAATAAATCTTAGCTGCCAAAATCTGGACCATTCAGTCTTTACTAGATCCCTATTCATGTTATCCGCACCATCAGGAGTATCTATTCAATTACAGATTAGGCGTTATCCATAAAGAGGCAAACCTTACCAGACAGCCCTTCAGAAATATTGCTTACAAAATGTTAAAAGGAATCAGACCAAAAACCAAAGCTTCCAGCACACCATTGGTAACATCCCTTTCCTCACAGTGAATTCCATTTACCATTACCCTTATCACCTTCCACTCAACCAGTTTCTAATCCAGTTAGTCACTTTAGAGTCCATACCAAGGGCACTCAGTTTATTTATAGGTCATCTATATGGAACAGTGTTAAAAATTTTACTAAAATCAAAGTACACCACATCTAGCAATACAGTTTTACAAGATTGTTCTGGAAAGGATAGTTTGGAGATAATCATAATAGTTTAATCACCAAAATTTCAAATGATCTCATAGTTAATTAATGTTTATGTTTATTAATATTTGATATACCGCTTAAACATATTACAGATCTAAGCGGTTAGAATAAAATACAGGTACTTAAAACTTCCTTATCTGTCCCAAAGGCTCACAATCTAGCTAAAGTACCCAAACAATTAGTAATATAAAGAAAAAAAATGGAATCACAAAGCTGAATGTTTACCTAGATTGCCTAACACCCTTGCACTGGCCCTACCTCTTCCAACTTCTCTCTCCTAATCTTCATCTTACATTCCCAGTCCTGTCTTGCCTCTCCCTCCCCACTCACTGCTCTACCCAATTGCTCAGTTGATCCTGTCCTTCTCCCATCAAACCCAGTCTTTGCTTTTCTAGTCCCTCCCCAGTCTTAAAGAGCCCATTATCCCACTATCCCTGAGACTCCACTCTGCCTAGCCCCTTAGCTTCCAATCTCCCAAGTCCCCACTCAATTCCCCAGTCCTTTCTCATCCCCTAGCCCTGTGAATTGCAAACTGTGTCCCGCGGTGAGATTGCAAGTGTGCCACGAGGTGCGGCGCCCTGATGGACCTCAGGTCTGACCCAGCAGAGGCACGGCTTATGTTCTTATGTTCTCTCACGGAGAGAGGCATGTCCTGTAGACAGTGAGCCGGTGCCAGCAACTCTCCTCCTCTCCGCGCTTCTCCTGTTGAGCACCCCCCATTCCTCACTGGCAGCCTAGGGCCTGTCTGCAGGGCCTTTGCGCATTCGCAGACATCGGTGTGATATCATCAACGTCCACGCACTTCCGGGTGCCCTCCAGCTACAGCCTGCTGTTTAGCATGCTGCAGCTCCGGATAGTTTGCAAGACATTCCCCTAGCCCAGGGGTCTCAAAGTCCCTCCTCGAAGGCTGCAATCCAGTCAGGTTTTCAGGATTTCCCCCATGAATATGCATGAGATCTATGTGCATACACTGCTTCCAATGCTTATTCATGGGGGAAATCCTGAAAACCCGACTGGATTGCGGCCCTCAAGGAGGGACTTTGAGATCCCTGCCCTAACCCTAGAGTCCCCAGTGTATTCCTGCTCCCAACTCTTTTCTCTCTCATTTCCCTGCTTATACCACCAATTCAATTAAGTCTCTGCTTTCTTGAGATTGCACTGTCCCCAGTCCCTGGTCAGCCCCAAGTCTCCTCTGTACCTGTCATTCCAACCCACACACTCCCTTCCTGATCCGAGTCCTCATTTTCTCCTCTCTCATACCTCTGTCTCCTCCCAATATCTGATTACCACTCTTTCCCCTTCCCTCATACAATCCCCAAATCTACTCCTTCTATATTTACCACAGGACTTTATATATTGAAGAAAGTAACTTCTCTATAAAATTGCATAAAATATTTCTTTTAGGCTCTCAGGCAAGTTGCCCTATTTTTTGTGTTAAAAGTGCATAGGTACAGATCTTTGTGGCTAGCATGACACAGACTTGCACACTGGAAAAAGTAGAATTTTCTGGTACCTAAATCTCTACATATGAGAAAATAGCTGGCCAGAGGTATTGCAAAGGCTCCCTTGGAACTATTTATATTGTTAATATTTTCATTTTATTAGCAAGCTTTACAATAAGAACTTACATTTGATCTTTTCATCCAAATTCCCACGAAGAAATACTGCCAGCCCTTCAATCCATTCTGTCACACTGATGTAACTGTCATTATCTTTGTCAAAGGCACGGAAAACTGGAATAAAAAAATATCTATTCCCAGTATAGCCTATTCAGAAATATGGATTTGGTATTTTTCAAGAAAGAAATACTGTTCTAAATGAATTAAGAAAAACAGAGATGAGAAATCCTTCAGAGAGTCCATAGTCTGTTATTGAGAAAGACATGGGAGAAGCCACTGCTTGCCCTGGATCGGTAGCTTGGGTTTTGGCCAGGTACTAGGGACCTGGATTGGCCACCGTGAAAACAGGCTACTAGGCTTGATGGACCATTAGTCTGACCCAGTAAGGCTATTCTTATGTTCTTTAATCCTATCAATGGGTCAACCATGGAAAAAGGGAGTCAACAAGGTTGAACTCAACAGCTATAACAATCCCATGTAATTACAAAAATAAAAGGGAGAAAAGAGAGTGTGAAAGAGTGCAAAAAAGGAAAATTGCAAAAGCTCAAGAGGAAGAAAAACTGGGGACTCAAAGAGGCTGCCACCATATGGATCTTTTGTGCATACTCAGGACACAAAAAGATCCATAGAAGGGCAGGCTAACCATCAGGATGCCCAGATCTGTAGTTCAGAAGAGCACTGTTTTGTGACAATGAGTAACTGCTATATACAGTGGAATAGTAAGGGGGGCGGACTGCCCCGGGCACTGTCTTTGCGAGGGGTGCCAGCAGCTCTCCTCATCTCCATCCCCCTGCGTGCCTCTTGAAATGTTCACCAGTCCGAGCAGCATCTTCCACTTGCAGCTCGCGTTGGTCTTGCCTCACATCAGTCTTGGCTCACTTCCGTCACTTCCTTGTCGCGGGACCAGACCATGATGTCAGAAGGGAGCCAAGGCCGGCCTAAGCAGCAGGTGGAAGATGCTGCTTGCACCAGAGAACATTTCAAGAGGTACGTGGGGGGGGGGGGCGCATGACATGGCGATGCTGAGCGCCACCGCGCTGGGCATCAACCTTCCTCGCTACACCACAGGCTATACATATCTTATATAGTTTCTGCCCCACTGTGTTGCCCATTGTTCACATAACTCAGTTTTTACCCTTAGTCCTGCATTGTGTTTCTGCATTACATATGGCACAAGTGCCTCTGTGCTTGGAAGTTATAGCTCTGGTAAAGGAAATTATTAGACTCCTGCTAATACCAGAACAGGTGGAAGTGACAATTACGATTCTCGCCATAAGAAGCGGCAGTGGGTTTACTCACTCAAGGTCAAAGCATCTCTAACCTATGAATGATGATTTAGCAGATTATCAACTGGAAAAACCAATGAAAAATTACCTCAAGCTCCTGATAACTCTTACATTTTCTATAATCAAAACCTCAAGGTTATTCAAAAGTGTAGAAGAGAAGGATGAGAGGAGAGGGAGACAAAAGAGAGGGGGTGACTCGCATATCATACTTACACACAGCCTTAAACCTAGTCACTCAGTCACATACATAACTGCATTTACACACTCACCATAGGTGTATGCACATGTAAATATTTACTCACTTGTAGATACCCTCCCCTCCTCCCTATCCATAGCCCCCACATCAAAACTTGCTCTCCACCCATATATTTCACCCATTCCAATTCACTCATGTGTATGTTTAAATATACTGACCCCACCACATACCTTTAGAAACCCCTCAACTTTCCCAGTCACTTAAAGCAACATCCAGTCAGTGGCATGGTAAGGGGGAACTAGCACCATGTTGGTGGGGGCGTTGGCACCCCTCCTCCTCTCCCCCCCTGCTTCTTCCCATTCCTCCCCTCCGTGGACATGCCCCCTTCCCTTCCCCCATACCTCTAGTTGAAGTTATTGTTCGTGATGGTCAACAACGCATTCTTCACGACCCCATCGGCTCTCCCGCTGTCATTTCTGGGTGCCGCACATAGGAAGCAATGTCAGAGGGAGAGCCGCGGGGTCGTGAGGAGCACGTTGTTGACTTCCGCGAGCAACAACTTCAACTAGAGGTTTGGGGGAAGGGAAGGGGGATGCGTATGGCAGGCAGAATCAGGGAAGGAGTGTGTGTGTGGGGGGGGGGGGTGGCACGCGTGGAAGGCAGGATCAGGGAAGGAGAGAGGGTGGAGTGCCACCACTCCAGGCCTCTCACTCTTGCTATGCCACTACATCCAGTCACACATAAAAACTCACCTAATCTATACTCAGTCACCTGTACACACACCCCTTGTACTCACAGATACACACTTGTAAATACCCTTCCTTGAAACCACAACCTGTCTCCAACCTCATTCCACCTGCACCCCCTCCTATTGCTAAAATATCTAATCTTATAAAGAGAAATGCTTCTTTATGTTGTGGTTTTAGCATGAACTTTCCAACTTGAGTATTTCCATCTGGCTGACACAGAGGAGGAGGTAGTTGATTCCTTTGGGATCAGTAGAACAAAAGTTAAAAACAAACAAACCTCAACCCTTAAATCAAATACAACCCTTAAATCAAGGCTCAGCAGTTTGGGAAAGCTCTGCATTCACTACAGCAGGTATTAAAAGCCTTCACATCTAGGATTTTCGAGACCAGGTTTAAGGCATAGTTTGAGGCCTTAACACAGCTAGGAGAGGAACTTTATCTATGTTCACCTGGTTACATGTGCTTTGAATTGTTATTTCTGTTAGGCTTACCTCTGTCCATAATCATGTCGTCTGTCATTTCAAATGTGTTATGCAGTATATTTCTAAACTTGTTCCGATCCAGACCATTCCTAGAAGGCCTTTCACTGGGCTCTCCCATTAGTAGATAAAAAAGCCTGATCAGAGCTTCCATTTCATTTTTATTAACTGTAAAAATAAAGGAAGTTCAAATTGAACTTGGTCTTAAAATTTTATCCTTAGGTTAGCACTTAAATAGGTTAGCACTTAAATTATAACTAGAGACCACAGAAGACCCCAGACAGCAGTTTTTCACAAAGATCTTTTTCTTAAATTTATTTTAAATTATTTGTATACAACTAAGTGGAACAAATATCAACATCTGAAATACTCAGAACAAAACAGTAGACAGTTCAGTAAAGCGGATTCATTTCCCACATTTGCTGAAGATACAGGTGAATTTGCTTACCTAGAGAATGACATGGGGAGAAAATTTGTCCCCGCCCCCACAGATAACCATGTCATTCTTTAGTGTCTATCTCAACCTCAGTCCTTCTACATCAGCATTCGTCAATGCAAAGCTTGAGGGTCAGTGGTTGTGCTCATTCATACTCTGATTCTTATTTGAGCCAAGTATAGGATAATTAAGCCATTGTGACATCACTGATGAGGTTAGACATTGGTGGAGTGAGGCATTATGACATCACAATCTCAGCTCTGGAATATTGCTACTCTTTGGGTTTCTGCCAGGTACTTGGGACCTAGATTGTTGGAAACAGGATACTGGGCTTGATGAACCTTCAGTCTGTCCCAGTATGGCAATGCTTACGGTCTTATGTTCTAACCATCTGGTGTCATTCTTTAGTGTCTATCTCAACCTCAGTCCTTCTAAACCAGCATTCTTCAATTCAAGGCTTGAGGGTCAGTGGCTGTGCCCATTCATATTCTGATTCTTATTTGAGCCATGTATAGGATAATGAAGCCATTGTGACATCACTGAGGTTGGCTCTTAGGCATTTGTGGAATGAGATATTATGACATCACAATATCTGCTCTGGATACCAGAGACTGTCATTCTTTAGTGTCTATCTCAACCTCAGTCCTTCTACACCAGCATTCTTCAAAGCAAGGCTTGAGTGTCAGTGGCTGTGCCCATTCATACTCTGATTCTTCCCTCTCTCCTTAAAGAATGACATGGGGATAGCTTCCCACGGTTAACTGCAGGGACAGATTCTGTCCTTGTGTCATGAAACAGAGGTTCTCTATTGACAGCAGAGCCCCCCCCCCAAGAAATGTATGTCATGATGGTGCCACCTCAGACCTGCTCCTTTCTAGAACTCAGAAAAGTCTGCAAGACTTTCTGAGCATATCCTTCTGTGTGCTCTGCTCTCCTACTTGAAACTGCTACCTTTGTTAGATGCAGGTGTCTCTGGGCCTCCCCTGACTCACTTCAAGAGTTCTCAGTCCCAACCCACAACATACAGAAGCCTTGGCCTTCCCCTGTGATGCTGGCTGATTCTCTTTTTATGTCACTCCCAAAAGCCCACAAGGGATACCAGCACCACTATGGGGCAGAAGTCTCTTTCAACATTGCCAGTCCAATTGCAAATATTCCACCCCTCAGTGCAGACAGCTTCATGCACAGCATAGCCCTGCTTTGCATGACACAGACATTATGGGGCTCATAATCAAAACTTAAATATGTCTAAAAACCTGTCCAAGTTGGCACTTGGACGATCTAAACGACAGGTCGTCCAAGTGCTGATAATTGAAACGGTTTTTTAGACGTATCCAGGGACTTTTTAGGCCTCTGAATCCCGCTGTGCACCCAGAGCTGAAAGGGGCGTTTATGGAGGAGTGGTTAGGGCGGGATGTGGATGGGATGTGGGCTGACCTAAACTTAGTTGTCCTGCAGGGATAATCGAATGTTTGACGAGACTGCCTAGATGGAACTTATACGTTGTGAGTTAGATGATGTAAAGACAGGTATAAGTGCCCAAAAAGAATCCAAAGTGACCAGATAACCACTGCAGGGACAAATTAAAGGCCCACACACACTCCCCCCATGTTCACTGACCCTGTCGCACTCCCCAAAGTTCAGAATAAAAATGTACATACCTGCCTCCAGAACATCAGCACCTGAAATAGGAAAGGCTAGTGGAGCTGCACAGAGGTGGCTTAAGTAGTCTGGAGGGGGGGGGGAGGGGGGCTAGTGAACCAATGAGAGGAGGACCCAGGCCCATAAGCCACTCTAACCACTACATTCATGGTGGAAAATGTGAGCCCACAAAACAACCCAAACCCTACTCTATTGCCATAAAGGTGCCACCTGCAGCCATAAGGCCTATTGGGGGTTGTAAATGGGTGGGTATAGTTGGTTTTGGGGGTATTTTTTTTTGGGGGGGAGGGCTCACCATTACCTATAAGGGAGTTCTGGTGAGATGCTTATGTGGCACACTTTTTGTGAAGTTCACAGCAGTGCTTTGTAAGGTGCCCCACTGCTCTCTTGCCATGTCTGAGTGGCCAGTCCATCACAATGCTGGCGCTTCCCACGTCTAAAAGGTCTTGTTCTGGACGTTTTGGGCTTGGATTGGTCAAGAATATGGTAAAAAGATAGACATAGTGGCAGTCTGGATGATCAAACACCCAGACGTAGATGATTTTCGGGAAAAAAAAAATTTTGGGACATACTTTTTGAGAATGAACATTTTTGCACTGCCGACTTTGGGCGACTAGTGCCCTACGTCTAAATCGGACTTAGAGACATATTTTTTTATTATGCCCCTCTATGCCTCTGGTGCTCTCTGCTGCACACACTCCTCCTGGCACAGATACAAATCTACCTTTTTCTTTACAATACCTCACATCACAGAGAAGAACCCAACACACTCTCTGCATCTCTCCAACTTCAACCCTGCAGCATTTAAATCCAAGCAAGATACTCTCATCTTCCTGAACAAACTAGTACTCCAGAATGTGGGAGAGTGTGGCGCAGTGGTTAAAGCACAGCCTTAGCACCTTGAGGTTGTGGGTTCAAACCTATGCTGTTCCTTGTGACCCTGGGCAAGTCACTTAGTCCCACCATTGCTCCAAGTACATTAGATAGATTATGAGCCCGCTGGAACAGACAGGGGAAAATATTTGAGTACCTGAATAACAATGTAAACTGTTCTGAGCTCCCCTGGGAGAATGATATAGAAAATTGAACAAATAAATGTCCAAAAATCCAACAGTATTGTAATTTCTCCTCAACCTCAGTATAGCTCTGAACACACATACTACTACTTATTTCTATAACACTACTAGACATGTGCACACATCCCTTTCACATAACCCATACCATTCTCCTCCTCAACTTTGTCAGTCAATTCCGCACTACAAAAAAGCCTGGGGCCAGTGACTCTTGGGACTAAGCAGACTCTCCAAAAGCTATGGACTTCTTCTGGTCTACCTTCTGGGCCATCCTCACCAAAATCACAAGTAGATTCTCCACCAAAAGGCTCCTCTTATCTGAAGCTCATAGAAAAGGCTTCTAGAGTCCTCAACATATCTGTATAAGCCCAACCGGGTCCAAGAAATTAGGACACGGTATTCTGAAGCTCCTGGATTCCCCTAGAAACACTGTCATCTTATCTTGAGTATCCACAAAAGCATTGACTTGCAAATGAAAATCTAGCAGATTCCTCTCACAAGAGCTCCAGCCTCTAAAAAGCTTTAAATTAAATATAAAAGTTCAGCCTTCACCTGGCCATAATAAACCCCAGCTCCTTCACCAGTCAGTGATAGTCAAGTGAGCAAAGTTCCCACAATCATTGTCCCAGCTGGAAAAGAACAACAACTTCCTGATTCAGTTAGTTGATGAGGTTTTCAAGCTGCTTTCTTCAAAACATATCACCAGTTCCAGTTAGTACATCTGTGCTCATTTGTACAACAGAAGTATGCTGCCATGAATATTCTCTAAAATAAGGTCAAATTCACCATGTCATGCTTGATCTAGGACATAGTAACATACATAGACAGTGGAACACTTTTTTGTTTGGGGGTGCCAAAAGCTCCACCCCAGAACCCACCCAAGCTCTACCCCAGATCCCACACCCATAATAGCATTAATTGTAATACCATTTTTCCATTAATTTTTAATATATACACACATATAATCTTATTAACAACACATAATGGTTAACCACAAAATTAAACTACAAAAAGCACACTGTATGCTTCTCAACATTCATTCCTACCAGAACACTTGGCCCTGGTCACACATTCAGAACATAGATATCCCCTATGCAAATACAGGACCACAAACTAAAAGTACTAATATATACAAACTAAACCCTAAGATTCAAGACTCTGCATGCAGTACAACCCCAGAGAAACAGAAACAAATGCATTTCTTACTGAACAGTGCAAAATATAGACAGCAAATGTAAATTCTCAAAACTGATACATTTCAATCACTAAATTGAAAATAAAATAATTTCCCCTACCTTTGTTGTCTGGTAATTTTATTTTTCTAACGATCTTTTCCCAATCTCTGACTGTACTTCCTTCTGTCTGTGCTCTTAACTCTGTTTCCAGGGCCTTCTTATCCATTTGCTGTTTTTCTCTCCTTCTTCACTTTTTGCCCTCCATTCATCTTTAGCATTAATTTTTAACATTAAACTTCTTCCATTTTTCTGCTTTCTTCTCAAAATCTATCTACTTTTCCATGTCTTCCCTTCCCATCTATCCATGTGTACTATTTCCTCCCGCTTTCTTCTCCCTTATTCCCATCTATTCATAAGAAGCATTTCTTCTTATATCTTCCCTGCCGCACCCATTGCTGTGCACCATCTCCTCCCTCTGTCTCCCCTTCCCCTCCATCCCTGTGCACCATCTCATCCCTCTCCCATGGTCAGACAACTCTATCTTCTCCCTTCCCCCCTCATATGGTCTGGCATCCTGACTCCCCCACCTACTACCTCCCAGCCGCTGTAATTTAAAATCTTTGGCTCTTCCTGTGTGCCCTCTGTGCTGTGTGAGCATGGTTGCTTCCTACGCCATCCACCACCATGCATCTCTTCAAGGACATCATCATCAACGATGAAATGTTTTCGGACATTTATCCGTGCAAGCTGACCAACGGTGGCCTGTGCTATGAAGTAGAAGGCAAGATTGTCAACAGACAAGAGAGTGATATTGACGATGCTTTAATTGGTGGCAATGTCTCTGCTGAGATCCAAGATGAGTGCACAGAATCGACAGTTGTTACTAGTGTTGATGTAATCCTGAACCATCATCTTCAAGAAACCGCATATTCAAAAGACGCTTACAAACAGTATATCAAGAATTACATGAAAGCAATCAAAGCCAAACTTGAAAAGACAAATCCAGACAGAGTAAAACCTTTCATGATGGGAGCTGCAGATAAAGTCAAAGAGATTCTTTCAAACTTCAAAAACTTCCAATTCTTCACAGATGGACTGGAAGCTGAAAAATGTTAATAAACTTGAGGAAGACTACTCTGGATTACCAATTATAACTGGCTGCTGCTGTTCCTCATCCACATACCACCAGGACTGAGCAATGTCTTCAAGTGGACTGATATTTGAGCTTTTATTTTGACCCTGACTGCAATGAGTGGAGGCATTGTTTTAAAGTGTCATTTAGGATGGTAATAAAATGTGTATAAGCCTAAAAAAAAATAAATCTTTGGGCAGCCAGCAACACAACGAAGCGAGTCTCCTACTGTCAGCCTTCCCCGGAAGTGTTCTTTCTGCAGCACTTCCTCTTCCCACATAGGCAGGATGCTGGGAAGATAGGCTACAAAACCAAATAAACCTAAAACTAAACCTAAACAAATTCATGTTAATAATAGCTTATAGACTTTTGTTTTAGAAAATTATTTAAATATTTTTTAAACTTTGCTAAGCTAACTACTTTCACCGTATTCTCCAATAACAAATTCCAGAGTTTAATTACACACTGAGTGAAGAAATATTTTATCTGGTTTGTTTTAAATGTACTACTTAGTAGCTTTATTGTGCACTCCCTGGCCCTTGTATTTTTGGAAAGCATAAACAAGTGATTCACATTTATCTGTTCCACTTCACTCAGTATTTTATAGACCTCTATCGTATCTTCTCTCTTCTCAAAGCTGAAAACCTCTGGCCTCTTTACCCTTTCCTTATAGGAAAGTTGTCTCATCCCCTTCTCATCACCCTTCTCTGTAGCTTTTCTAATTCCGCTATGGGGCTTATTTTCAAAAAAGAAAAACATCCAAAAAGTGGCACAAAGGGGCAGATGGACATTTTTCTCAACAAACCTTTCCAATTCACTGTTTTCAGAACCTATTTTACATAGTCTAGTTTCTATGCTGTTCATCTGCAGTTCGTCTAAATTAGAGAATGACATGGTGACTGTTTCCTGCAGTAAGCTGAGGAAAACTGCAGCAAACCCGCAGGAACGGGGAAAGATTTGGCTTGTTTGCTGCGAGTTTGGGAACAAGGCTTTTCACTGCCCTGTGGGAGCAGTAAAGGGCCTTATTCTTGCAGTATAGGATGACTGCCGCAAGTCGCCTCCCTCCATATCTGGCCAGCAAGCCCCTCCTTACGATCACGGGCCAAACAGAACCCTCCCCTCCAACAAACCTGTGGCTCCCTTACCTGGTTAGTCCCTTTGTGCCTCCAGCCCTGGCTCTACCAGTATCTTAGAAGCTTCATCGACCGAATAGGCAACATCACAGGCTTGCTCTGGGACCTTCCTCCAGCTGAGTCCCTCCTTCCAATGTAACTTCCGGTGAAACCAGGGAGGGCTGATGACTTGGACATTTATTTTTTTTTTTTTACATATTTGAACATTTAAGAATATGCCCATGCAATGTTCCCTCTAAGGACTGAGTTTATATGAGCAAAAAAAATTTTTTGTGTGTGAGCAAGTTTAGGCATCTTTATAGAATCAGCCCCATTGTGCCTAAGGGGAAATGGGTTGGGATTTATCTAGTCTTTTTGTGGTTAAACATTCAAAGCAGGTTCCATATACTGTATACAGCAGGTACTTTATTTTTTTTTTTGTACCTAGGACAATGAAGGACTTGGCCAGAGTCACAAGGAACAGCACTGGGATTTGATCCCACAACCTCAGGATGCTGAGGCAATAGTTCTACCACTAGGCCATGCCTAAGAGGCATCCCAATAGACAAGTACAATAGTATTTAGATGATCATATAAACTTGGACACAAGTTGATATGATTTTTACACTGGGTCACAATACAGTCTCTGTCAGTCTCCTTGGTGGATGAAATTCTACCAGTTACCAGTTATGGAAAAAATAAACACTGCAGTATTGATCTTTTTAGAAGCTGGCACAAATTCTTATCAAATTGACCATGGATTTTTATAAAGATGATTATCTAAGATTAGAATCAAGAACAGGGTATACTTGTAATTGGTTGTATTCACTTTGTACAACCATTAAAAACTACACAATAGAGAAATTTGCACCCCCAAAAATGGCAAAATTTGGATAAAAAAGTGATATCACATCTTTATGTCATTATATCTTTGCTTCCAGTTGGCCACAAAGGGCGCACCGACACCGATGTGGGCAGCATCCCCAGCTAAGAAGAAGCTAAGAAGGTACGGAGAAAGGGAATGGGCGCCTGCAAGGCAGGAGGTGGGGATGGGAAGAGGGCAGGGGAGGAGCGCCACCGCCCCTGGCACTGCTCGCCCTACGCCACCGAGTCCTGGTCCACTTGATATGGAATGACCCACAAGTGTAAAGGCTCACTTTGGAAAGAATGTGTATTTTTATCAGCAAAATAAAAATCTTTATGTTTGTTTTTAATGTTAATTTTTGGGTTATAACAATCTAGGATATGACATTGAGACATTTCCCATGTCATCACATTATAGTTGTAATAAAACTTAATTATTAATTATAAGTAAAGTGCTCAGACCCTTCAACCAAACTGTTTAATGATGACACTAAACTATGGCTGCCGTTGGAACCATCACCGCCTTTACTGTTCCAATGCCTACTCTCTTATGTCACACCGATATTCACAGTGGACTGAAACGAGGTATGAAAAGCTCTGAGTTAGAAAGTGCCATGACTTGTGACCCCTCCTGAGGAAGAGTGCAAAACTCAAGTCGGGGGGCCATTTTACTCAAATGGCTTTTTGCTGCATTCACTTATGAGCAGTAGCACCTACAAAAGTTTCATTATATGGCTGCCGAAAGTGTATTCTTTAAGCCTCCCCAACATCATATAAGGATAAGTTTGTTCCAGCTTTTCTTATCTTGTTTCAGTCCACTGTGAATATTGGTGTGGCATAAGAGGGTAGGCATTGGGACAGTAAAGGCAGTGATGGTCCCAACGGCAGCCATAGTTTAGTAACATCACTAAACAGTTTGGTTGAAGGGTCTGAAAACTTTACTTATAATTAGTAATTAAATTTTATTAGAGCTGTGATAACAGTGGTACATTGTTATATCATCACAGAATTTAAATATATCTCCCTAGAAGGCAGAACAATCACATTATAGCTGACAGACCATCCCTTGAAATTATAAAGCCACTTGGTTGTCTGTGGCTTATATTTCATCACAACAGAAGATATTGAAATATTTAAGACTTTTGAATCAACTTGTTGACAACTTTTATCAAGAGATTGTATGAAGATAAATGACTGTAATTGTATAATCATATAGTTAATGGTCTGCTTCATGTAACGTCTGGCTCACTTTCTTTATTAGTTACTGTAATTGACATTGAGTTCTGTAATGAGATTTTACATGATAAAGCTGATATTGTTGAGCACAATTTTTCTTGTTTTACAGCTAACCTATTGGAGACTATTTGAAATTATAGAACTATTGCAGCTAGTTCATGCTAAAAGGATAATCCAGTTTCGGTTTTGCTCCATTACATGCATAGGGTTGTAATGCAGTCTAAGAGAAATCAATAGCACAAGCAGAATGACAACTCTGCCTGCAACCGAGTGGAACCAGAACTGAATTAGGCTGTTTGGTCTACTTGGGTAACTCCTATAATACATCGAGAGGAGGCATTCAAAATAAAACCAATAATAATAATAACCCGTGGATGAGCGGGCAGCCAGTACTCACAGTGCCTGACCGTTCTGTGCAAAGAATCCGTCAGCTTCTGCATATTCTTTCTGCTCATGCGGAACGTTTGCGGCTGAAACATGGTGGCGCCGGAGAATCCCTGATCTGCTCCAAATCCTCTCCATTCCCCTCGGTGCCCGCCCACAAGCACAACAAGCTGTAACCACAGCAACTCGCCTACGTCACAGAACACCTATCGGAAGCCGCTCTGCTTGATGGGGCTCCCGCAGCCTATGACATTCCAGCCAAATTGACCTCATTCATGGGCAGGGTCCAGAGTTGCCAATTGCGCGGATTTTCAGCGCAATTTTTGGCGTTAGCGGGTTGAAGATTTTTTTTTTTTGGGGGGTGGGGGCTATTTTGTTGCAGTATGTGCGGTATTCATGATGCTCCAAACTTCAGTCAGATAGATGTTCCCTACTGTATTTTGGACTTTCAAGTTTCATTGTAATGATCCAATAGCTTCTCTCAGTACTACTACTACCACTAAAGTATTTATAATTTCTATAGCGCTGAAAGGCCTACGCAGCGTTGTACATTTAACATTCAGTAGACGGTCCCTGCTCAGAAGAGCTTACAATCTAATTTTGACGGTTCATAGACAATTGCGCGCAAGACAATCGTGCAGACAACTCAGCGTGAGACAACTTAGCGCGAGACAAATGAGCGGAAGACAATTGAGCGTTAAGACAAGTGAGCGCAAAGACAACCGAGCGTGAGACAACTCGGCGCAAGCAACTGAGTGCAAGACAACTGAGCGCAAGACAACTTGGCGCAAGCAACTCAGCACAAGACAACTCAGCGCAAGACAACTCAGCGCCAGCAACTGAGCGCAAGACAACTGAGCGCAGGACAACTCGGCGCAAGCAACTGAGTGCAAGACAACTGAGCGCAAGACAACTCAGCGCCAGCAACTGAGCGCAAGACAACTCAGCGCAAGACAACTCAGCGTCAGCAACTGAGTGCAAGACAAATCAGCGCCAGCAACTGAGCGCCAGACAACTGAGCGCAAGACAACTCAGCGCCAGCAACTGAGCGCAAGACAAATCAGCGCCAGCAACTGAGCGCAAGACAACTCAGCGCCAGCAACTCAGCGCAAGACGGAAGCACGCGCCAAAGAAAAAGGGGGTTTTGTTGGGGAAGCCCCACAGTTTACTTAATACATATCACAGCAGCGTTGTGGGGTGTTTGGAGGGTTGTAACTTCCCTCATTATATTGGAAACTTAACTGTTTCCCTGTTTTTTAGGGAAAAAGTGAAGTTTTCAGTAATATGTGTGGAGTTACATTCCCCCAAACACCCCACAATGCCCCCACAACGAGGCGCAATCTGTATAAAGTAAAGTGGGGGGTTTCCCCCTCCACACCCCCGTTGACCTTAAAAATATTAATTTTGTTCGGCATGTGCCTCCGAGCTGCGCTCAGTTGTCTGCGCGTGGCCTTTGTCCTGGCGTGGTCTTGACCTGATACTGTTAAAGCAGAGATGATAGGAATGGGAGAGGGACAAGGACAGCAACATAACTCAAAGGGACAGGATGGTGAAATTTAGTTCCTGTGTCCCTGTGTCATTCTCTATTTGGAAAAAGAGTTTAATAAATCAAAGTAACAGGGTGGCCAGGTTACCCAGTTCCAGGCTGCAGATTTTGGGATAGTTCTAAGTTTTTGACCCATGTGTTTTTGTCCCGTTACCAGACACATTCATTGGGGACTGTGAGACCTGTAATAGTGGAAGGTAAATGGGCATAGTGGGTGTTTGCATTGGGGTCATAATGAAATGCCCATAGTCTGATGCCTGCAGTGTCTATTCATCTGATCCATCTGTCAAATGCAAAGTTTCATTATTTCTGTTTGTCTTGCATGATATGTTTGTTGTATGAATTGTTAAAATTTTGTAAAGCTGAATTTGCTTAATGATCTTTACATGACAGAATATATGTTTAAAGTGTTTATGAAGATCATTATCTCGTTTTCTTTGTTTAAATCGTTATTCATGTTCAAACTTACAAGTGTCTTCACGCTCAGTTGTCTTCAGGCCCAACAGATTTCAAAGATTAAATACAAGCTTCACTGCCCCCCCCTCCCCCCCCCCGAATAAAACCCAAACAAAACTGTCCACAATTTGTTTGCAGCCTTCTAGTTATTGATTTTATGAAGTGTTTTAATATGTTAAAAGATAATAATAACCAATTTGTTAAATGGCAACCGTAGTCATTATAAGTCATTATAAGTTCATAATGTCATTGGACTTTGTGAGTTTAAAATAAATTCTGGAATCAATAGTTGTATTATAATGTTTTTATTTCTGGGTAACTGCATTATTGAAGAAAGCATAATACAGTGAACATATAGAATGGATAACATAGGTCCCCCAGGGCAAAGTTAAATGCAAAGTAAGTATTATTGAACACAAGTAAACATGATGTGAACAGCAAATAATAACATTGAATGATAAAGATCATTATAAGAAGTTTGAAATTGAAAAGACAATTACATGGTCTAAAAATAGGATGATGATGAGGGCGAAAGCATAAATTCACAGAAAGAGAAGTATTCTGTATGCTTGAGATTCAGTGTTTGAACTGGAGGATGTAAAAGATTATATACATACAAAAGTATAGTACATATACACATATAGAGTACTTTTCTGTCAATGAGAAAGTATTTTTCCTCATCAAGGGCAAGCACAGGAATATTGGAGAATTGAACATTAAAAGCAGTCGTAAATTGAAAAGACAATTATTGTTACACATCCTCACTCTTATCTGAAGAAATAAATGCATGTTGTGTCAGAAGTATATGAAGACCTGTTAATGCTTAAAAAAATTCTTAGTCAACAGAGATATTATGACTGCAAGGGTAAGCACAGGAACATTGTAGAAATTGATAGGGAGTGGATGAAACTCCAGTGCGAAAGCCTAAAGTCACAGAAAGGGAAGTATCCTGTATGCTTTAGTTATAAAATAGTTAAGCCTTGAGCTTCAGTGTTTGAACTGGAGGATGTAAAAGGCTATGAACTTTAAAAGATCATATATAGAGATACATACATAAATCTAGTCCATATATACATATTGAGTACTTCTTGTTCAATGCTAAAGTATTGTTCCCCATCAAGTATAGGAACATTTGAAAAATGGACAGTGTGGAGAAAACTGACTCTTTGGCTCTCATTTAGTCAGTGTGTGAGTGTTTGTGTGCAGTGTGAGCCACAGTGTGAGCCACAATAGTGGTTGCTGAAACAGGGGTGGTTGGTGGTGAGGTACTTAGATTAACTGAGTACTTTGCAAAAATGTCATAGATTCAGAGAAGATGGCTTTGTGCACAAGCACAAATTCTCCAAGCGTGAAGTACTCTGATTAACTGAGTACATGTCGCTCAATGCTAAACTGCTGTTCCCCATCAAGGGGAAAGATAGAAATATAGGTGAAATGGACTGGGCCTGTGGGAAACTGGCGCACCTGTTCAATTCTAGTGCCTTGACACTGCACTCAGGAAGTACTTAGATTAACTGAGTACTTTGCACAAATGTCATAGATTCAGAGAAGATGGCTTCCTATTATGGATTTTGTGTGCACAAGAACACATTCTCCAAGCGTGAAGTACTCTGATTAACTGAGTACATGTCGCTCATTGCTAAACTGCTGTTTCCCATCAAGGGGAAAGGTAGAAATATAGGTGAAATGGACTGGGCCTGTGGGAAACTGGCGCACCTGTTCATTGCTAGTGCCTTGACACTGCACTCAGGAAGTACATATTAAATACATGCTATTACTTCAGGAGACCAGAGACCCTGTTTTATTAATGGTAAGTAGTTCTGGATTTAAAGCAAACTAAATGCGCATCTCCTTACAAGAGGCATACAGGAATATGGGTGACTAAAATTACGCCCGGTGTACACCTTATACAGCAATCACATTGTGTGTGCACGAAAGGAAAGATGTTAACATATCACCTCTATGCATTTCATCTAATTTATACTTAAAGGATTAAGAATGATAAGTGTTCTACTCTATTAAAAACATCTCTAAACAAGATAACCTGTCAATCTTCTAGCGTTACAAATTCTAGTTGACACAGCCATGTAAATTTAAACTTATGTTTGATAAGGTTTTGCATTTATCCTGTACGCAGTTGTGCTTTATTTTCAATAAACTGTATATTAAAATGCCTTTTTAAAAGTATCAAAGATATGATGTCACATTTTTCTGATCATCAAAGGAGATCTGGCAAGCCAAGTCCAGACATGGGAGCTGAGACGGTAGGAGGCAGGCGAGTCATGATGCTGGAGACATGAATTGTGAAGTTGTAGTCACAGCTGCTGCAACACAGGAGGCTGGAGGGCAAAGAAAACACTGTTGTCAGAGAGGAGAGAGAGAGGGAGGGTGAGAGAGGGAGGGAGGGAGAGAGAGCCACTCACAGGAGGATTGAAGATCCCACGAGACGGTAGGAGGCAGGCGAGTCGAGTCATGATGCTGGAGACTGTAGGTGGAGTGGGGTGGGTAAGTTGGGAACGGATGTGAAGGGGTGGGAGTGTGGAGGGGGGTGGATGAAAAGGGGAGGAAGAAAGGGAGGGAGTTGTTTTATTACTTTTTTTGTATTTTTTTCTGGGAGTGCTAAGGGCAGGAGGGGGAGGGAGTGAGGCAGGGGGAGGAAGAAGGGGAGGGAGTTGTTTTTTTTCTTTTTTTGTATTTTTTTCTGGGAGGGCTAAGGGCAGGAGGGGGAGGGAGTGAGGCAGGGGGAGGGAGTTGTTTTTTTTCTTTTTTTGTATTTTTTTCTGGGAGGGCTAAGGGCAGGAGGGGGAGGGAGTGAGGCAGGGGGAGGAAGAAGGGGAGGGAGGAGTGGTGACAAGAGGGTGCAGCTCCCTCGGTAACAGCGGGAGCCATTCACGGGGTGGGCGGGGTGGGAGAGGCACCACGAAGTGCTGCAAGCAAGACCTGTAGTGCCCCTGTCACGTCACGGATGTTTCTGACGGACTCCTCTGCAAAGTCATAGAAACATAGAAATAGACGGCAGATAAGGGCCACGGCCCATCTAGTCTGCCCACCCCAATGACCCTCCCCTACCTTTCTCTGTGAATATATCCCACGTGTCTATCCCATTTGGCCTTAAAATCAGGCACGCTGCTGGCCTCAATAACCTGACTATTCCAGCGATCAACCACCCTTTCAGTGAAAAAGAATTTCCTGGTGTCCCCGTGCAGTTTCCCGCCCCTGATTTTCTATGGATGCCCCCTTGTTGCTGCGGGACCCTTGAAAAAGAAGATATCTTCTTCCACCTCGATGCGGCCCGTGAGATACTTGAAAGTCTCGATCATGTAACCCCTCTCTCTGCGTTCCTCAAGTGAGTACAGCTGCAACTTATCCAGCCGTTCCTCGTACGGGAGATCCTTGAGTCCCGAGACCATCCGGGTGGCCATTCTCTGGACCGACTCCAGTCTCAGCATCCTTACGGTAATGCGGCCTCCAGAATTGCACACAGTATTCCAGGTGGGGCCTCACCATGGATCTATACAATGGCATAATGACTTCAGGCTTACGGTTGACGAAACTCCTGCGTATGCAACCTATGATTTGCCTTGCCTTGGATAAAGCTTGCTCCACTTGATTGGCAGTCTTCATGTTCTCACTGACGATCACCCCTAAGTCTCGTTCTGCTTCAGTTCTTGTTAGGATCTCTCCATTAAGGGTGTAAGTCTTGCATGGATTTTGGCTGCCCAGGTGCATGACTTTGCATTTTTTGGCATTGAAGCTGAGTTGCCAGGACCTAGACCAGCGCTCCAGTAGGAGTAGGTCGTGCATCATGTTGTCGGACATTGAATTTATGCCTGTTGTGCTTTTGCCCACTACATTGCTTAGTTTGGCGTCATTGTCGAATAATGTTATTTTACCTCTCAGCCCTTCTGCCAAGTCTCTTATAAAGATATTGAATAGGATCGGGCCCAGGACCGAGCCCTGCGGCACTCCACTGATTACCTCCGTCATTTCAGAGGGGGTGCCATTCACCACTACCCTCTGAAGCTTACCTCCAAGCCAGTTCCCAACCCATTTCGTCAATGTGTCGCCCAATCCTATAGAACTCATCTTGCTCAGCAACCTGCGGTGTGGTACGCTATCGAATGCTTTACTGAAGTCCAGGTATATGATGTCCAGGGACTCCCCAACATCCAGCTTCCTCGTCACCCAGTCAAAGAAACTGATCAGGTTGGATTGGCAGGATCTCCCCTTAGTAAATCCATGTTGACGGGGATCCCGTAGATTCTCCTCATTCAGGATCGTATCCAATTGGCGTTTGATTAGAGTTTTCATTAGTTTGCACACTATTGATGTGAGACTCACCGGTCTGTAGTTTGCTGTCTCCATCTTGGAGCCTTTCTTGTGGAGTGGAATGACGTTAGCCGTCTTCCAGTCCAACGGGACGTTACCCGTACTAAGGGAGAGATTGAAGAGCGCGGATAGCACAACTCCCTGAGCACCCTGGGGTGTAGGTTGTCAGGCCCCATTGCCTTGTTAACCTTAAGCTTTGACAGCTCGCAGTAGACACCGCTGGGTGTAAACTCAAAATTACTAAACGGGTCACCTGCGTCAACCCTTGTCTATAGCTGAGGGCCGAGTCCTGGCACCTCGCGGGTGAAGACTGAGCAGAAGTATTCATTTAACAGTTGGGCTTTTTCCGAGTCCGCTTCTACATAGTCTCCGTCTGGTTTCCTAAGAAGTACTATCCCGCCTGAGTTCTTATTTCTGTCACTGATATACCTGAAGAAGGATTTATCTCCTTTCTGGATGTTCTTCGCTAGAGACTCCTCCATGCGGAATTTGGCCTCCCTAACTGCTGTTTTGACGGCTTTTGACTTGGCCAGATAGACTTCCCTAGAGTCCTGTTTCCCTGATTGTTTGTAAGAGATGAATGCTTTTTTCTTCTCCTTGATGAGGTCCGAAATCTCCGCAGAGAACCACTGTGGCTTATTGTTCCTTCGCCGTTTACTTACTGATTTAATATAGCGGTTTGTTGCTTCTTGTATGGTGGCTTTCAAAGTCAACCACATTTCTTCCACGTTATCAGTTTCTGCTTGGCTTTGTAGCGCCTGGTGAATAAAGTCTCCATTTCTTTGAAGTTTGTGTCCTTGAATTTGAGGACCTTGGTCAGTGTGGTAGATTTAGTGAAACCTTTCCTGAGATTGAACCATACCATGTTGTGGTCACTGGAGGCCAATGTGTCACCCACCGTGACCTCTGTGACACTTTCTCCATTGGTAAGTATCAGGTCCAGAATTGCCTGATCCCTTGTTGGTTCCAACACTAGTTGCCTGAGTCTTGCTCCCTTCATAGAGTTTAATAGCCTCCTGCTGCTGCCGGAAGCAGAGGAAAGCATGTCCCAATCCACATCAGGCATGTTGAAGTCACCTAACAATACTGTGTCCCCACGCAAGGTGATATTCTCTATATCTCCAACTAATTCCATATCTAGGTCATCCTGTTGTCTTGGGGGTCTGTATATTACGCCAAGATACAGGCATTTGTCCTTCCCTCTGGCCAAATTTACCCAAAGGAATTCCCCAGTGTAGTGGACATCTGTGATTCTGGTGACCTTAATGTCATCTTTAGTATATAATGCTACACCTCCTCCCATTTTGCCCTCCCTGTCCCGGCGAAGCAAGTTGTAACCCGGTATGACTATGTCCCACCCGTGGGAATCCGTGAGCCAGGTCTCAGATATCGCCACCACATCCAGGTCAGCATTCCTCATTTCTGTTTCTAATTCCAGGATCTTGTTTCCCAGACTGTGGGCGTTTACGTACATAGCCCTCCATGTTGTATGTTTGTTATGTCTCAGTGGGGATGTTCCCGCTTGAGCTACTTGGACACCTTTAGCATTATTCGCATGTTTTGTACTTTCCCTAGACCCAGAGTTACAACATGCACCTATCCTGGACTCCCCAGACCCAGAACTACAGTGTGTTCCTATCCCAGACTTGGAAATGTGTGTACCCTGGGGGGGTATTCCTGCTTGGGCTACTTGAACTCCTTTAGTACAATTTGCAATGTGTGTTCTCTCACTGGACCCAGAATTACAATGTGTACTCCCCCTAGACCCAGAATTACAATGTGTACTCCCCTTAGACCCAGAATTACAATGTGACCCAGAATTATGTGAGCCAACCCCAGACTCAAAAGTGTGTATACTCTCCCCTGACCCAGATCGGTGTTTACTTATCTTAGTCTCAAAAAAGTATTGGCAGCTTAGCTCGCCAGGTAGGTTGTTTGTGCCCGTACCCTCCCCTAACTTACCTAGTTTAAAGCCCTGTGTAGTAGGCGGGCTAGACGGTGTCCAAGGACGTTCTTCCCTCTTCTGGTCAGGTGTAACCCGTCTGGTCCCTGTAGTCTTGCATGTGCTGCACCTCTGCTAAGATGGTAGCCACCGCCGTGTAAATGTTCTCCGCTGTTACTGATCTGGGCGGAGGATCTGTGTTTGTGGCAGCATGAGCCACAATAGTGGTCGCTGCAACAGGGGTGGTGGCCGGTGCAGGGTTGGTCCCACAATCTCTGATGGAGGGTCGGAGGGAGGCAAAACAGGTGGGACAACGGTTGGGGCTTTGAATGGGGAGGGGGGATGTTGACATAGGCGGGGAGGAGGAGGGGGATGCCAATATATCTGCAATGAAAAAGAGCATTAAAAGCAGGTGGACATGGTCTTGGCAGATAAAGTGTACAGTGGAAGCATCTATGAGACAAACTTGGTTCTTTTTGTTACATATGAATAAACCTAAGCATTTGATATTATATTAAGAAAATTCAATTGATATCTTAAATCTTAAATGTGTTTATTAATTGTACACTTGATGTACGTTTTAAAAATGAATAAAATATTTTAAAATAAAAAATTACAGAATCAAAATATCGGAACACTTACCGGACTGGATAGAGAGGTCGCTAAATCTGTCCAGGATGGGGGTTGAGGGAGGACTCATGGAGATACGTGGGAGGGCTGGGGGAGAGGTGATGACAGAGGGTCGATTTTCAGGGAAAAGTTGAAGGCAGAACTGGGGTTTAGGGGGTGGGAGGGAGGGGGAACTGGGCATTGGGAATGAAGGGACAGGGCAGGGTTTGGGCCGTTTTCGTAGGGGGATCCTAGAGGGTGGTCTAGGGCGTCGGTGGGGGAAGTGGGACGTGACTGGGCGGAGGTGGAAGGGGGTTGGGAAGTTGGACGGGGCCAGGCAGAGGTGGAAGGGGGTTGGGACGTTGGACGGGGCTGGGCAGAGGTGGAAGGGGGTTGGGACATTGGACGGGGCTAGGCAGAGGTGGAAGGGGGTTGGGACATTGGACGGGGCTGGGCAGAGGTGGAAGGGGGTTGGGACGTTGGACGGGGCTGGGCAGAGGTGGAAGGGGGTTGGGAAGTGGGGCGTCTGCGTGGGATAAGGAACAGCCGGTCAGGGATAGGGGTATCTTCCTCTTCCTCCTTCTCCTCCTCCTCCTCCTCACTCGCATCTGAAGACATAAATGCATGTAGTGTCAGAAGTATATGAAGAACTGTTAATGTTTAAAATACATTATTAGTCAACACAGATATTATGACTGCACACCTTATACCCACCCAATATTTTACTGTAACATACCTGGGGTGTTGTCCAGATTCCGCCGGACAGCCCGCACCCATGCAGGGTGATGTAGCCTGAGCTCTCGGGCTTTTTTCTTCAAATCCTCAACCTATTATATAATGGAGAGACATGAGTGAGCCATGATATATATATGGGATATGTTAAAGCAAGGTTAGGCAACTTCAGTCCTCGAGCCCCGTATTCCAGTCCGGGTTTCAGGATTTCACCAATAAATATGCATTGAAAGCAGTGCATGGAAATAGATTCCAAGCATATTCATTGTGGAAATTCTGAAAACACGACTGGAATACAGCTATTTAACTCAAACAAGTAAATGAGAGACACCATTATCAACTGCGCAATTTTTCAGCAGATGCATGATGACGCAGTGCGCGATTTCATGAGATGCGTATCCATTATTTCCTTCCGCACCAAAAAAAAAAAATTTCTCCGCGCCAATTCGTCAGCGCGCAATTGTCTATGAACAACATGTATTTAATAAATACTTATGGAGCGCGGTGTTATAGCGCGGGCGTTGAACAGGTGTGCCAGTTTACCCCAGGCCCTGTCCATTTCACCGATATTTCACCGTTTCCCCTTGACGGGGAACAGCAGTTTCGCATTGAGCGTGAAGTACTCAGTTAATGTGAGTATTTCACGCTCGGAGAAGTTGGGCTTCCGCCCACGAAAACCTGAATAGGATGCCATCTTCTCTGTGAATCTATGACGTTTTTGCAAAGCTTATATACCAGTCACATGATCAATGGTGTGTGAATATCATGAGATTTCCCTTTTTCAGCGCTGCTATTGGTTATCTAAAACACGTATTATATGGTTAATCGTCAAACAGATTTTACTACATTGTAGTGATGAAATGCGCATATTAATTGAGTATGTGTGAATTTTATAGTATATAGTTTTGTAGTACTTGATTGAAACACAATTAGCATTAGCATGGCGCGCATATGTGTTGAAACGCATGATGACATCAGCATGTCTCCATTAGTGCATAGTGTGTCATATTAAAGTTATAGTACATTTTCGCGCAATTGACGGGTTAGTTTCCCAGCGCGCAATTGACGGGTTTTAGTATAATGAGCGCAAGTGAAAACCGCGCGGACGAACAGAGTTAATGGGAAATCTGAATAAATGGTGACATTTGTAAATGTGGGTGGGGGGGCCTAATTGCGCATGCGCATATGTTGTTCAATGTATGCATGTGCTGACCTATTGATCCTAAATATTCAGATGTGAGTCGCGCCGATATGAAAGTGCAGCGTACATGAGAAAAGGCTTTATCAAATACTGGCAATAATCTTTTATTTATTGTATACGAAAAGGATTGGGTGCAAGTCAAATGCGTGAGAGATTGACGCATCCGCGCATACGCAGCTATAACAGTGTTTACATATGGGAAACACATAAGAACAATAAAATTATATTAATTTTAAAAAGATCAGGAAGAGTCATGAGCAAATTATTTTAATGATTACACATCATTTTCCACTCATAATATATTAATACAGTCATACATCACATATTTTAGGGAAGAGGAATGCGGAGGAAATACATTACTGCTCAATGCAGTAAGTAAGATGCTGCCTTTTCTATTTACACTTATGTTGATTACTAAACATCATGTTTTCCATAATGATCGTTGTTGTCAATAAATGGATAGAGGTTTAATGGGATGTGCACAGCTGTTATGGGATGCATTTCTTTAACTGGTCTTTTATAAATAATTGCATTAAAGTATGGGGTATATTTTACAACCTTAAATAGGTATCATCACACTAAGGTGTGTATTGGGTCGTTCGTTAATTCTTAGCTTTGTCCTAAAGTTAACTGACCTAATGTTAACTGAAAATGGAATCTAAGTCACTCTGCACAGATAATATTCTACCAGGTCAATTGTACAGGAGATGATTTAACCTACATAAAGCATTGAATTGAAAATTCTTATTTTTCTATTGGAATTGTGAACTTATTTTCTCTGCTAATGTCTTAGACGTTTCAAGCATCAAATAGTATATTCCTTTTTTGCCTTCTGATGCATTCAATTGGACTTTAAACTAGAGTTTGATGTGGCCTAATGGTTAGAGCTACAGCCTCAACATCCTGAGGTTGTGTTTCAGACTCTGCAGTGCTCCTTTTGACCCTTGCCAAGTCACTCAATCCTACACTGTCCCAGGTATGTCAGATAGATTGTAAGCCTACCGGAACAGATAGGAAAAATTCATGAGTATCCATTTGAAAACCACTTAGATAACCTTGAAAGGCGATATATAGAAACTGGGATGAAGAGCGAAGTAATAAAATTTGTAGATGACACCAAGCTATTCAATGAGGCTAGGACTAAAGAGGACTGTGAAGATTTACAAAGGGATATTTGGAGCATTGATTTTCAGCATCTCAATGGCCACGAATTTGTTGTTGGATGAAGAGATGATCAATGTTTGCAACTATGAGACAAACGTGGGTTGTTATTTAACATAGAGCACCTTGGACACCAGTTATATATTATTATTAATTCTAGGATAAAATAGCATTTGAAATGATGGGAGGGAAGGGAGGTAATTCAATGTATCCTAAAATGAAATGGAAATACTGGCCAATCATATATTTCATGATGTCAGAATAAATATGATTTGAAGAAATGTTATTCATTTTTTAATCTTACATCAAGTGTTCCAATAATAAAACATTTTAATTTAAATGCATCACTTGCAATTCTTTCTAACAGTTAATTGTTTCCATTGTGTCCTTACTTGTTACTTAGTGGGATAGTACAATAAAAACTTACATTTAATGGCAAGGATATTAATGTCATACTAACATAAAGAAAACAACAAAATGTTTAACCATTGGTAAATGTTTATTAAAATATTGCATATGTGATAAACATGTAATACACATATGTTCAAATGCAGTGTCAAGAACACAAAATCTTTCAGTTCACCATTCATGATTTTTTATGTACAACATGCTGAATTGTTTATAAATTCTTTATTCATTTTAAATCATAAACAAGTGTGCAATAATATATCCATTAAAGGTTGGCACAGCAGTTAAACATCAGTGAGAGTGAGAACGATGTTGGCAGAGCAGGTAACCAACATCAGTGGGAGAGAGTAAGTGAGGAGGATGTGGTTATAGCAGTTAAACAACATCAGGAGCAAATTAACAGACAGTTTAAGTGAAACAGTTGAAACATCAGTTAGAAGGCCTCTGGCTGTCTGGCACACCAAAAGGAGTAGGGGACATAGACAATTTAAAGTGTCTCATCTGTTCATGCACCATGTGTGGAAAACAAACATTTTGCTATCAGACCCTTGAAAAAGAAAGACCACACACACCCTTCAAATTAAATGAGCAACATTTAAAGGGTAGAAAGAGGGAAGGAGCTTAACAATGGCTATCCCTGAAGCTGCTCCATCCAATACACCATCTGACCTTCCCTATGTGAAGGAAAAAGCCTATGAACACCACCCACAACACCTTGAAAATGTCAAAGCGAGTACAGTATGCTTGAGTGGGTAATCTTGGCCGGCATAAAAAACCTTCACGCTTGGCACATGTCAGAGCAGTAGAGGAGGGCTTCAGGGAAACTCCTGGGGGATAGCTCCTGGATGCAAGAGTTAGCAAGCCTCTGGCTGTCTGGCACACCAAAAAGAGAGAAGGACATAAACAATTTAAAGATTCTCATCTGTACCTGCACCATGTGTGCTTGGGAAGACATTCCTGCTTGGGGGACTCTGCTTCTAGGTTCTATAAAGGCCAACACCTGACTGCCACAATCAGGTTTGCACCTCTATTATGTACAACAGGCTAACGTTGGCAGAACAGTTAACCAACAGTAGTGGCAGTGAGTGAGAAAGATATTGGAAGAGCAGGTAACCAACATCAGTGGGAGTGAGAGCAACAGTTGGCAGAGCAGTTAACCAACCAGTGGGAGTGAGAAAGATATTGGCAGAGCAGGTAACCAACATCACTGGGAGTGAGAGCAACAGTTGGCAGAGCAGTTAACCAACCAGTGGGAGAGAGAAAGATATTGGCAGAGCAGGTAACCAACATCAGTGGGAGTGAGAGCAACAGTTGGCAGAGCAGTTAACGAACCAGTGGGAGAGAGAAAGATATTGGCAGAGCAGGTAACCAACATCTGTGGGTCTGAGAGCAACAGTTGGCAGAGCAGTTAACCAACAGTAGTGGGAGTAAGTGAGAAAGATATTGGCAGAGCAGGTAACCAACATCAGTGGGAGTGAGAGCAACAGTTGGCACAGCAGTTAACCAACCAGTGGGAGTGAGAAAGATATTGGCAGAGCAGGTAACCAACATCAGTGGGAGTGAGAGCACCAGTTGGCAGAGCAGTTAACCAACCAGTGGGAGTGAGAAAGATAATGGCAGAGCAGGTAACCAACATCAGTGGGAGTGAGAGCAACAGTTGGCAGAGCAGTTAACCAACAAGTGGGAGTGAGAAAGATATTGGCAGAGCAGGTAACCAACATCGGTGGGAGTGAGAGCAACAGTTGGCAGAGTAGTTAACCAACCAGTGGGAGTGAGAAAGATATTGGCAGAGCAGGTAACCAACATCAGTGGGAGTGAGAGCAACAGTTGGCAGAGCAGTTAACCAACAGTAGTGGGAGTGAGTGAGGAAGATATTGGCAGAGCAGGTAACCAATATCTGTTCCTGCACCATGTGTGGAAAACAAAGATTTAGCTTGCAGACCCTTGAAAAAGAAAGACAACACACCCTTCAAATTAAATGAGCAACATTTAAAGGGTAGAAAGAGTGAAGAAGCTTAATACTGGCTATCCCTGAAGCCACTCCATCCAAGACACTATCTGACCTGCCCTACATGAAGGAAAATGCCTTTGAACACCACCCACAACACCTTGAAAATGTCAAAGCGAGTACAGTATGCTTGAGTGGGTTACCTTGTTCGGCATAAAAAAACCTTCACGCTTGGCACATGTCAGATCAGTAGAGGAGGGCTTCAGGGAAACTCCTGGGGGATAGCTCCTGGACGCAAGAGTTAGCAAGCCTCTGGCTGTCTGGCACACCAAAAGGAGAGGGGGACATAGACAATTTAAAGTGTCTCATCTGTTCCTGCACCATGTGTGTTTGGGAAGACATTCTTGTTTGGGGAACTCTGCTTCTGGGTTCTAGAAAGGCCAACACCTGACTGCCACCATCACGTTTGCACCCTTGTCAACCCATTCTGGGTCCTGCAAAGGCCAACACCTGACTGCCACCATCACGTTTGCACCCTTGTCAACCCATTCTGGGTCCTGCAAAGGCCAACACATGACTGCCACCATCAGGTTTGCACCCTTGTCAACCCATTCTGGGTCCTTGTCTTTTTCTACATCTCATGGTTTCAGAGACAGCCCCGGACTGACATTCCTGCTGGGGGGGATTCTGCTTCTGGGTCCTGCAACGGCCAACACTTGACTGCCACCATCACGTTTGCACACTTGTCAACCCATTCTGGGTCCTGCAAAGGCCAACACCTGACTGCCACCATCACGTTTGCACCCTTGTCAACCCATTCTGGGTCCTGCAAAGGCCAACACATGACTGCCACCATCAGGTTTGCACCCTTGTCAACCCATTCTGGATCCTTGTCTTTTTCTACATCTCATGGTTTCAGAGACAGCACCTGACTAACATTCCTGCTTGTGTACTTTCTGGGCCACCAAAAACAAGGGAGGAAATGTACAATTTCAAGTTTTTCAAATTTTCCTTAACACTGGCTATCCCTGAAGCCGCTCTATCCAAGACACCATCTGACCTGCCCTACGTGAAGGAAAAAGCCTTTGAACACCACCCACAACTCCTTGAAAATGTCAAAGCGAGTACAGTATGCTTGAGTGGGTTACCTTGGTCGGCATAAAAAACCTTCACGCTTGGCACATGTCAGAGCAGTGGATACTAGGATAGGTAGGGGCCAGAGGAGGGCTTCAGGGAAACTCCTGGGGGAGAGATCATGAGCGCAACAGTTTGCAGGCCTCTAGCTTTCGGGCCACCAAAAGGAGAGGGGGGACATAGACATTTCAAAGTGTCTCATCTGTTCCTGCAGTGCTTGGGAAGACCATATGGACATGTCAAAGCAAAGTTCAGATCACTGAGTGAACACAATTGTAGTATAGCAAGAGGAAAACCTGAACTTCAATAACAAACTCTAAAGTCCAGATTATGTGCTATACCACGGAGATATTGAAAGAGAGGTCTTTGTCAATATGTTGGCAGCAGCGTTGTTAGTCTTTGCGTCACTCTCACATACGTGCTCTTACTGCTGGGTGGTGCGCGGTTACCAGCCTGGAATCGAGCAAGCAGCTGTTCTGTGTGATCTTGCTCATGCTGTATATGTTCAAGGAGTTTAAATATAGTCGGATGGTGGCATGCAACAGAGGATTGAAATGCATGGTGCCAACCTTCAACTGAATTATTGGTCCGAGGCAGTCCATCTTCCACACGGGAGCGCATATTCCACAGAGGAATAGGAAACGGTGGGACACGTCTCCCATTATGCCGCATTCTACCGATGTAATTGTCTTCCCAATAGTCATACACCGGGGTCAGTTCATCTGGTCGACTCTCCTCCAAGGTCTGGAAACACTCAGCAACATCATCCACAGGAACAAAACTTAATGCTAACAGCATTTTGGTGAACAATCTTACTCTCTCCTCATCTCTATAGTTGGCGGTCAGTCCCTCATGTTGAATTCTGCGCCACAATGATTGACCCAGATGGAACAGGCAGCCAGAAACTGTAGCATTGGGAAATACTGTATGGGCAGCTTGCAGACTTGCTCTCTCAAAGTCTATCAAGATAGTCAATGGTGCCAACGTGTTTCTGGTTTCTAGCAGTTTCCTTAACACACGTTCATAGTCCTCCTCCCTTTTACTGTTCAACAACACGTAGACCATGGGAAGTGCACGATTGTCTACAAATGCATGGATGGTAAACACTTGGACAAACAAATGGGGGGCAACTTTGAATGTCCCATCCATGAACCAATGTCCATGTTGCTCCAACACCTCAAGATTTGATTGTGTTGTGAAAATGAAAATGTGTCTTTCATCATTTTCACCAGAATCCCACAACAGTAATTGTTCACCACGTATGCTTCTTTGGAGCGGCTCAGGAATTTGTATCTCTCTTATGCACCTGGGATTACCCATTGCTAGATGGCCTGCATTTCTCTTTCTATTAATTGTTCTCTGCATGGAGGTGTATGCAGGCAATAATGTAGCTACTTCTAAACTTGTACCAGCTGTTGTGCCATGAATGATCTGTCGTGGCTTTTCAACTGTAGCCACAGCTCTTTCACGTATCTCTCCCATCATTCGATCAGCTTCAATTCTGGCGTTGTTGGGTGCATGCACATGCGCCGTTATCTCGACAGAAGATCCATCGATGTGCCTCTTTCTTCTTCAGACACAGTCACGGCGCACACACCTCCAGGACGTGGATCCGTCTGCCATCACTCGGTCACGACGATAACGATAGCCCTCATGAACCCAGTGCTCTCACCCACGCTGTGAAGTTATTACTTCCATGTCTATGTCAAATCACTCCTGAAACCATACAATTAATAACATTATCCTATTTTGACTTCCAATTGATATACAATTCCCTATATCATGAGTGCACTACTCAAAAGAACATCATACCTGTAAGACTGGAAGTATATCGATGAAACCCTCAGGAACTGTAGTCGACCTTCGACCCTGAACCAGTACCTGCAAGAGTTATAACATGCATGTAAACTTCATGTTCGCCCCCCACCAACCTCCAGCACACAAAAAAACCTGCAAAGGTCAAATAGGTGAGGTTAGGCCATACATATGTAGAGTTCAGCACTCTGTCACAACACCATATACCTGCAAGGGTGCGATCCCTGGCAGGAAACACTGAAGATGTCTGTCCTCTGTTGACTGTGGTCTCTTGATTGTAGTCTGTTGATTGCAGTCACCTTCAATAATAGATTATATGAGGTTATTACATACATATGACATACAAATCCCTATATGTAAAGTTCAGCGCTATGGCACAACACCATATACCTGCAAGGGTGCGATCCCTGGCAGGAAAACACTGAAGATGTCTGTCCTCTGTTGATTGTGGTCTCTTGATTGTCCTCTGTTGATTGTAGTCACCTTCAATAGTAGATTATATTAAGGTTATTACATACATAGGACATACAAATCCCTATACCTCTGTACTTACCTTGCCTCCAAGACTGAACTTCTAGACAACACTAGGGTTTCAGCAAATTCATATCCCTCAGCACATGACTGCAAGACTAAAATTTATAAGGTTAGCACATAGATATAACAAACAGGACCCACTATGTCTGTACTTACCTTTGCAATCATACCTCTAATAGTGGAAATCTGGCTTGCCAACCATCATGGATTAAGAACGTCATTATACCTAAGCACAGACAGAAGGAAGGCAGAGAGGCCCAAAAAAAGGACCCACAACAATGGTATACAATCACCCTCACTACACACCCAAGGCTAAAAGTTTACACCAATAAGCCCTACCATCAGACTACTTATCCTATCCTATTGTTCCGATTTAGCAAAACCAAAAAATGAAGCTATGCATATACCTGTAAATGTGAATATCCTCTTATGTATGATACCTGCAAAAGAAAATGGTACCCAATGCCTTTATAAAACTATAAACCATGAGCACACTCTTATTTTTTTTTTTAAATCTTTATTCATTTTCAATGACACATCATGTGTACAAGAATCAAAACATTAAAATGAAATACATCACATGTCAATCTTATATTATCACATAACAGATATAAGTACCTCCCTTCCCACCCCCCCTTCCCCACTCTTACTTTTCCCAATATGAATGATAATAGTATAATTTAGACCCCCCCTCCCAACTATAAGACGGTGTATCTTTAAATAGGAAATAGTGTATTCATTACAGTAAGATGTTAATGGCTCCCAAATTTTATTAAAATTATTACAATTTCCCTTTTTTATTGTTACTGTTCTTTCCATTTTGATAATGTGACATAATGAATTGCAACCAAAACTATATACTTGAGTCTACTATGATCTTTCAAATTATTACTTATATGTTGAATGGTGACTCCAGTGCTGATATTTTAATTTTTTTTTCTCATGGACTTACCAAATAATATTGTATGATTAGATAATGCAACACTCAAATTAAACATATTCAGATACTAGTGTTGCTGGCATAAGAGTTTTTACCTCATGTTTTACCACAATGTTTCTTTACATCTTTATTACTTTTCAATTCTATAACTCCATCCAATTATGCTTCCAATTAATATCAATCATCACATTACACATAATCTTAATACCTAACTCAGCATAACTTAATACATAACTCAGCCTTCTCGCTCTTTTAACATGCGGGAAAACTAAGTGCAAGACGGGTGCAAAACCCGCACATCCTTAAAAATCCGATGTCCATGCCACTTTTCAGGTCCGTGCCACTTTTAGTCTCTGGCTCTGACAGAGCTGTATGAGAATTTAACTCTGACGGATCCTAGCATGGGGAGGGAAAAGCATTAGGATCCGTCAGAGTTAAATTCTCATACAGCTCTGTCAGAGCCAGAGACTAAAAGTGGCACGGACCTGAAAAGTGGCGCGGACCTCGGATTTTTAAGGACGTGCGGGTTTAGATCCGCGAGGTCCGTGAGGGCCGCGTTTTACGGTTACGGGACAAAATCGTGCGAGACAACAGCACGGACAACTGAGCGCAAGGTTGATGGCATGCCGAAGAAAAGCACTATTTTAAAGGGCTCCGATGGGGGGTGTGGGGGGGGAACCCCCCCACTTTACTTAACAGACATCGCGCTGCCGTTGTGAGGGTTTGGGGGGTTGTAACCCCCCACATTATACTTAAAACTGAACTTTTTCCCTAAAAAACAGGCAAAAAGTTTGGTTTCAAGTATAATGAGGGGGGTTACAACCCCCCAAACCCTCCACAACGCCAGTGCGATGTCTGTTAATTAAAGTAGGGGGGTTCCCCTCCAACACTCCGTCGGAACCCTTTAAAATAGTGCTTTTCTTCGGTGCGCCGTCAACCTTGCGCTCAGTTGTCGGCGCGCCGTTGTCTCATGCGATTTTGTCTACCCCTTCCCATGCAAGAATGACTATTGATGCGCGCATGTGCGATGAGCATTCCATGATATATAAACATACCCATATAAATATAAACATACCCAATATAAACAATTCATAGTGAATTTGGCTGATTTTTAAACTTCTACCCTCGCTTTTGTTGCGATTGTGTAGCACGCATCTGGTATCGCTTGCAAAGGCAGCGACATTTACAAACACAGTTGGTGCACGCGTGAGAACCGGAAATGTAAATATCAACATACCCTATATAAACTTCATAATCAATGGCGCTGAGTTTTATGATCATACCCTCGCTTTTCTTGCGTGTGAACCGGAAATATAAATATCAACACACCCAATATAAACAGTTCATAGTCTGTTCATAGACAATTGCGCGCACGCAAGACACAGCCCTGAGTTTTATGATCATACCCTCCCTTTTCTTGTGCGTAAACCGGAATAATAAACATACCTGTAAATGAAGAAATGTGGACGTAAGTTTGCTCTCACCAGAGGCGAGAAAAATCCGCGAAAGACAAATATTCTTTATAGATCAAGTACTAGCAAAACCAGATCTTTACCTATAACGGACACGGTCAGGCAGCGAAAGGAAGGCGGGCTGTTCGGAGGACATATATAATGTGGAAACGTAACCATAGTAACGAAAATGCATTCACGTGACTTCTATTTAAATGCTGTTAGGAGAATATATATAATGAGGTAACGTAACCATAGTAACGAAAATGCATTCACGTGACTTATATTGAAAACGCAAAGAGTCAAGGGAATCATACTGAACACGCGTTGACGTAATCACGTGTAACATGACATGTTAACGTGCTGTACGTGTGCGTGTCCTTCGATCGGCAAGCGGCCTCTAGTGGCGCGCTGAATTGTCATTGCGCTGAGTTGTCTTGCGCTGAGTTGTCGCTGCGCTCAATTGTCTTGCGCGGAGATATCGTGGCGCACAATTGTCTTTAGCGCAATTGTCTGTGAGTGCCATTGTCTTAGTGCTGATTTGTCTGCGCGATTTTGTCCGTGCGCTTTTGACCTGTCACCAATTTTGATAGGCAAGACATCTCAGGGCATAGGCATCGGAACTGAGGTAGCCACAGGGGCCATGGCCTCTCCTAAAATTGGTGGTCTGGATTGGTGGTATCCATCTCCCACCCACTTCTCAGTGTTGTACTTTAAAATCTTCAGGCAGTGCCAGGAGGAGGTAGGTGAGGCAGTCGGGAGCTGGTGAGAGGCCGTACCATGCTTCCTATGCCACACATAGGAAGTGACATCAGAGAGACAGCCGATGGGGTTGCGAGGAGCACGTTGTTGACTGCCGTGAGCAACAACTTCAACTAGAGGTACAGGGGAAGGGAAGGGGGATTGGGGAAGGAGCTGGAGGGGGGCACCTCTCACCCTCGAACTGTCCATAGTATCAAAGGCAGGAAACATAGAAACATGATGGCAGATAAAAGCCAAATGGCCCATCTAGTCTGCCCATCTGCAGTAACCATTATCTCTTTCTCTCTCTGAGAAGGATGAGGATAGAGTAGGTGCCATTGGATTTGGCCAGGAACATGTTGTTTAGAGACTTTTAGCAAGGGCAGTTTCCATAGACTAGAAAGGGCAAAAGCCTGATTGAATCAGGTCAAGAATATCTTGAGAAGAAAGCAATTCCAGGCAATGGTGATGAACAACACACGTTCAAGTAGTTTGTATAGGAAGGGGAGGAAGGAGATGGTGCGATAGTTGGAGGGGGATGTGGGGGGGGGTCTAGTGAAGGGTTTTTGAGGAGAAGTGTAACTACGGTATGTTTGAGGACATGAGGAACTGTTACAGTGGAGAGTGATAGGTTGAGGATGTGACAGATGGGAGGGATGACAATGGGAGTGATAGCTCTGAGTAGGCGGGTAGGAATCAGATCAGATAAACAGGTTGTGAGTTTGGAGGAGAGAAGGTGAGCAGTTTCCTCTTCGGTGACTTCAGAAAAGAAGGAAAAAGTGGCACTGGTTGAAGGGAGGTTGACAGAGTGGACAGTGGGAAGGGGGTGGTGGGGGAGGTGACTTGGTTGAGAATTCAAATTGGATCTTTTGAATCTTGTCATAGAAGAACTCTGCTATTATCTGGGAGGAAAGTGAGGAGGGGATAGGAGGTGGGGGGTACTTTGAGTAGAGAGTTGTGTGTGGTAAAGAGACGGTGAGTGATGGTACTGTTAGTTAAACAGTTGTATTTTTGTTTGGCAAGTGAGAGGGAAGGACGTCAGCATGAATTTGAAGTGTATGAAGTTGGCATGTGTGTGGGATTTAAAAGATGTTCAACAGCTCTGGTACAGGAGTGCAAGTAACAGAGGTTGGGAGTCAGCCAGGGCTGGGGTTTGGCCCGTCTTACAGAACGTGAAATGGGAGGTGCGAGGGTATCAATAGCAGAAAAGAGAATGGAGTTATAAGAGAAGACAGCTTGTGTGACATAGTTAAAAGGAAGGATGAAACAGTGGCGGAGAGCGTGTTAGGGTCAATAGCCTGAAGGTTCCTAAATGTATGATTGGCCGGGTTTGAGGGAATTTGGCTGGGTTTGAAGGGGGGGGAGGGTGATGAGTTGTGAAGGTTAGCAGATGATGGTCACAGAGGGGAAGAGTCGAGGTGCAGAATTCAGTGGTAGAGCAGCTGAAGGAGATGAGATCAAGACAGTGGCCTTTCTGTAGCGTATGGGTGGTGGGGCACAGCTGAAGATTGAATGAAGATGTAAGAGTGAGAAAACTGGACATATAGGAGTAAGAGGGGTCATGGGCATGGATGTTGAAGTCGCTGAGGATGAGGGAGGGAGATGAGGGTTCAAGAAAAAAGGAGAGCCAGGAGTCAAAGTCAGTGAGGAAGGAGGAGAAGAACTTATTAGGGGGTCGGTAAATGACTGCTACTCTGAAAGGTAGAGGAGCAAATAGATTGATGGAGTGGACTTTAAAGGAAGGAAAACAGAAGCAAGATGGCGCCTTGAGCAGTCTGCTGTGTAGAGAGCTTCCGCTCTTAGGGTGTATTATTCTAAATTAATACTGTTTAAAAACTTTTTTCTTATGCCTAAAAGAAGGGGGAAACAGAGGGTTTTCCCTCCACCTACCTCTGGCCGCAACAGACTTTAATAACAGCTTTTACAGTCCAACCTTCTACATTGAGCATATCTACTGCTGTGATTGGGGAAGCTCACAGCTTGGATGGCGAGCTTTTGCTCTCACTGAGCCCGCAAGGATCGCATGCGCCCCCAACACCCATAGAAATTTCAGCAGGGCAGATGATGCAGGAGGGCTTACCGAGTACATCAAGTGAGGCATGTTCTGCAGCCCAAATAGACCCAGAAGTGATTTCAACAACGTCGACTCCTGGGTTGGAGCCGTTGCTTCCTGGAAGCATGGAGCCAGTGGGAACCAGCGGTAGTGAGGTCAATGGAGTCCGGGGAGTTTGCTCTCCGGGGAAGTACCCAAAGAAAATCCGGCAATTATCTCTTCCCTCAATCCGCTTGTGAGACCACAGGCAGTAACACTGGATTCTCCGGAGACAGGTAGGGGATACGCAGCCCCATTTGATGGTGAAGTCTCTGACTGAGCCTAATGACGTCGGTACTCTCCCCTAGTTATAGAAAGCTTTTGAGCTTACTGAGCATAAGAACAGCCTTACTAGTTCAGACCAATGGTCCATCAAGCCCAGTAGCCCATTCTCACGGTAGCCAATCCAGGTCACTAGTACCTGGCCAAAATCCAAGGTGTAGCAATATTCCATGCTACCGACACAGGGCAAGCAGTGGCTTCCCCCATGCCTTCCTCAACAATAGACTTTTCCTTCAGGAACTTGTCCAAACCTTTCTTAAAACCAGCTACGCTATCCGCTCTCTGGCAAGGCGTTCCAGAGCTTAACTATTCTCTGAATGAAAAAAATTTCATCATACTGGTTTTAAAAGCATTTCCCTGTAACTTCATCAAGTGTCCCCTAGTCTTTGTAATTTTTGACAGAGCGAAAAATTGATCCACTTGTACCTGTTCTACTCCACTCAGGATTTTGTAGACTTCAATCATATCTCCCCTCAGTTGTCTCTTTTCCAAGCTGAAAAGCCCTAACTGTTTTAGTCTTTCCTCATATGAGAGGAGTTCCATCTCCTTTACCATCTTGGTTGCTCTTCTTTGAACCTTTTCTAGTGCCACAATTCCTAGCAACCTATTTGCTTTTTTGGAAGCCGCCACACATTGGGCAGAAGATTTCATCGTATTGTCTACGATGACACGCAGATCCTTTTCTTGGAGGGCTAATCCCCAAGGTGGACCCTAGCATCCGGTAACTGTGATTCAGGTTGTTCTTCCCAATGTGCATCACTTTGCATTTGTCCACATTACATTTCATCTGCCTTTAGAATGGCCAGTCTTCCAATTTCCTAAGGTCCGCCTGCAATTTTTCTCAATCCACATGCGTTTTAACAACTTTGAACAATTTAGTGTCACCTCCCTCTTTGTTCCAATTTCCAGATCATTTATAAATAAGTTAAATAGCACCAGTCCCAGTATAGACCCCTGCGGCACTCCACTGTTTACTCTCCTCCATTGAGAAAAATGACCATTTAATCCTATCCTCTGTTTTCTATCCGATAACCAATTCCTAATCCACAACTGAACTTTATCACCTATCCCATGACACTTTAATTTTCTCAGGAGCCTCTCGTGAGGAACTTTATCAAAAGCTTTCTGAAAATCTAGATACACTATATCAACCGGCTCATCTTTATCCATATGTTTATTCACACTTTCAAAGAAGTCAAGCAAATTTGTGAGGTAGTATAACCCAACCTTTATATTCCTTCCCTTCACACATGGAATTTCTGTCCATAAAGATTGCCCTACTACTCGAGTCCTCTCAGTTTTTTTCTGACCCATTCCTGTACAATCACAGCTCTTCCCTTTCTCAGAGAAAAATATTAATTGGGAAAAGAAAGAGTAGTTTTTCTAGCCCTTAGGGCAGTAATAAAAAAAAAAAAAAGTGATATTCTAACCTGTTTCACACAGTTCTTCAGTGACAGGGAAACTGATTTCTTCAAACGCCAGTTTTTTGACTTTGACAACTAATTTGCAAGTATTTTAGGCTATAACAATCGCAAAAAAAAAAAAAAAAAGAGACAGAACGAAAACCTAACAAGCCGTTCTTCAGAGCAAGCATGAGTTTGTCTGTCTGTTGCCCTTGCCAGCCCCGCTTTCTCACATAGCTGCTGCTAAGACTGCGGGGGCTTTGGCAGTTAAGATGTCTATGCCTCCAATGTTGCTACAAATTGGTACGGAGAAAATGCCGGTGAAGAAACAGCTGATTTTTATGGCTCCCTCCCCAGGGCCCTGCTTCAGTCTGGCGGGGGAGGGCAGCGTACATCCACCAATGTTGACAAAAAAGTTTCAGCACCAGCAAGACAGCTGAAGATTCCTTTGGCTCCCTCCCCTCAGGGCTCTGACTCTTTCTGGAGGGGAAGGGCAGCGTACATCTGCCAATGTTGACAAAAAAGTTTCAGCACCGGCGAGGCAGCAGAAGATTCCTTTGGCTCCTTCTCCTCAGGGCTCTGACTCAGTCCAGTGGGGGAGGGAAGTGCCGTTCTGCCTATCTGGGTTGATAACAAGATCTCAGCACCGGGTGCAACTTATATGAAGAAGCTTCGCGCCAGAATGGAGAGCACACCAGCAAAGCAAAAGGTATTTTTGGTACCCTCCCCTCAGGGCTCTGCTTTGGTCCGATAACAACACAGAACGAAAACCTAACAATCTGTTCTTCAGAACAAGCATGGGTCTATTGCCCCACTTTCTCACATAGCAGCCGCAGGGACTTTGGCAGTTAAGATGTCTACTCCTCCGATGTTGCTACAAACTGGCAAGGAGAAAATGCCGGCGAAGAAACAGCTGATTTTGGTCCAGTGGGGGAGGGTAGCATACATCCGCCAATGCTGACAAAAAAGTTTCAGCACCGGCGAGGCAGCAGAAGATTCCTTTGGCTTCTTCCCCTCAGGGCTCTAATTCGGTCCGGCAGGGGAGGGAAGTGTCGTTTCACCTCAATTGGCTGCACCCCAGCATTGGCGGCAATCAATAATATGAGGCAGCTCCCGGATCTCCCAGGAGCACCAAGGTAAGTGTTGGGACCGTGGGTGCTTTCAGCGGCTAATAGGAAAGCCGCACTGGGACGGTGGTTCCTGCGCAGGGACTCTACAGGCTGTGTTCTTCTTCTTCACTTGTTCCCTCCCCTCCAGGCCCTATTTTGACTCCACAAGGGGAGAGAAACCTATCGCTGCAGAAGCTCCTGCCACTGAATTGCTTTATTATTTTCATTTCGGTTGCAGCTTATTAGACACAGAGTTCTAATTCATGAGTGGCAGTGGCTCTCTCTCTCTCTCTCTTTTATCTCATTGGGGAGATGCTACTGAAGAAGCTGGTGGGTTCTAAATGTGAATGGAAATTTTTTTAAAAAAATTATTATTATTTACAAGTCTTGACGGAGTAACTGCCCTCCTACACAAAGTTGCGCTGATGGTGGCGGAGAGCTCGTGGTGGGCTATGTCTCCAGTTTCAGAACTGCTGCCCTCCCACTTGGATATGGAGGAATCTGACAGCAAACCGGTATCCTGCAGTATGGCACCTGGACATTCTGCTCCCTCCCCTCAAGGTCCTGTTTCAGCCTGCCAGGGGAGGTGAATTATCCACAGTGACCCTGACTCAGCAGAGGTAGTCTCGGTTTCGTGGTCCTCCCCCAATTCAAGTAGGTATTGCCTCAATCTACATCCTTGTCACGACCCTCATCAATGTGACTACCTCCCCCTACTCAGGACTGAGAGTAGGTACTGCAGGGGAAGCTCAAATCAGCTCTTCAGCTCCTACCACCCTACCTTCCGTGGTTCCGGTAGCATAGGAGGTGCTGTATCACAGTTCAGGAAAAGCCAGGTCACAGCACACAACACAACACACATAACCTGATTTATTTACTAGTATTCTTCAGAGTCCAGATCTCTGGACTATCTCTTGGTGCTTTTTATCTTGCCATTTTCGAAACAGCAAGGACTATCTCTTGCGTTTTAATGTACAGCGCAGCATGCGTCTGGTAGAAATGATAAGTAGTTGTAGTGCAAAAGGCATGCATATGCGTCTTGATCCAATGGGTTATTCACTTCTAGACACGAGTTGTTTAGAATTATCTACATTTTTTCTCTCGGCTCCGCCTCCTGGCTCATAGGGTTCTGCTGTAGCTCCTCAGTTGTTAACTTCTACACACGAGTGGGTAGTGTCTTTCTGATATGCTCTGATTCTGGATTTATTATTTTCAGGACTTTTTAATCCAGGTTTTGAGGCTTCTCAGTGCTTCAGAGTTCCCCAGGGTTATTGGGGCAGCTCTCTCTGGGAGAAGATACAGCCTCACTGGATAAAAAGTCTGTAGCTGGGAGGCCAGCCCTTTTACAGGGCAACTCCTGGCCAGCTTGCTTTAATACTTTTGGTGGCTCAGGGATCGTTCCCTTGGTAGCAAGGCTTGCTTGTGGTTGTTATCAGAGCTTGAACGCAAGCTGTGTGGCCCCCTGTCGATCCTGAGGACTTTATTGTGTGCCAGCTACAATTCCCCACCCTAAGATGCATGTTGAGCTGTCGGGGTCTGGGTTTTCAGGCTCTCTCTCAGGGTCTGACTAGCAGCCCAGAGACACAAACATGTGGATTATGTTTACATTCTTGTCTGAGGCAGGATTCTTCTTCATATCTCACTTGCTGTTTCAGCAGATGCAGGCACAGCACCAATATTAACTCTGAATACAGTACAGACTATTGAAGTGTAAGTGAGAAATCGGCTATCTCACTTGCTGTTTCAGCTGATGCAGGCACAGCACCAATATTAACTCTGAATACAATACAGACTATTGAAGTGTAAGTGAGAAATCGGGGGTAGGGTTACCAGATATCCGGATTTACCCGAACATGTCTTCTTTTTAGAGGACTGTCCAGGCATCTGGACGGCTTTTCAAAATCCGGCACTTTGTCTGGGTTTTGAAAAACTTCAAGCTCAGAACTGTGTCGGGAGGGCATCTGCACATGCGTGGATGCAATGTAGTGGGGTCATGCACATGCGTGTGATATTATCGTGTCACATATGTTCATGCACAGATGCCCTCCAGCTGTGGCTCTGAGTACGAGAAGAGGTTGGTAGGCGGGGCTGGGGCAGAATGGGGCATTACTTGGGTGGGGCAAGGTGGAACTGGGTGGACCTGTGGTGGGGTCATGGGTCCAGATTTTACGATCGTAAAATCTGTTAACCCTAATCGAGGGGAGGTCTTAAAATTACAGTCTTGGTGTTTTCTGGGGTTTTATATAGGTCTCCAACCTCCAAAAACTCCTTCCCTGAATTTTTATTCAGCTCTCCTGGGCCATTTTTTTGTGCCAAAATGCTACCATGGTGGCCATCTTGGATTTCCCGATATAATTTTAAAAGCCTCTTATCTGCCTCAGAAACACCTCAATTTAGATTAAAATCAATTGAGAAGGACTCCTCGGTCTGTTTTATCCCTGATTCATGCTAGATTTGCGCTGGATGGCCAGATGAGAAGAATTCCTATTCCATGGGGCATGTGAGGGAGGCAAGAATGTCTCTAGGGTGATGCAGTCACAGATGGCTCATTCTGAAGGATCAAAATTCCCTCCAAGAGCCCCCGAATAGTGACTCAGCGTCTTCGGCACAATGCACCAACACCTCTGGACCCATGAGGAGACAAGAAGAGTCCCTGCATCCTCTTCAGGGCTTTACCCCTGATTTTGTTCATATTGTCTGAAGCCTATATGACATCGTGGTATAGCTACACCCTCTGGGGTCATGCCAGCTATTGCACATGGGGGTTTGCGCTGACAGAGCATAACGCCACCTTGGAAGATTCACCTTCTGGAATTAGAGGTACATTCAGAGAAAGATTGGGGATTGCATTCACTCCCTCAAAATGAATCTTCAGTTTTGAAACATGAGATCTTCGAACATGAGAACAACTCATATGTATAAGCTCTCTTTTCCATTATTAAGAGGAATCAAGTCCATTTGTAAAATTTCACACTCCTTTCCATACTTACTAATGATGATATGGAATGGACTACCTCCTCAAATTAGATTGTATTTATCTCTTCAGATCTTTAATAAAACCTTATAAACCACCATGTTTCATTGCTATTTAGGCTATAGCTCCAATGAATGCTAATGGATCCTTCTTTGTGATCTAATTATGTAAACCGAATCGAGCAACTATTTATAGGAGATGATTCGGTATATAAGACTAAGAATTAGATTAGTTAAGCAACAAATACTCACATTGTGGCTGACAGTGAAGTTTACTTTTCTCTATTGCTACTACCATGCACATAAACTGGGGTGGTCAATGCAATGGTGTACCCAAAGGTAGGTGATGAAGTTTTAAAATTTTATTTCAAGATTAAAACAACATTTTCTTCTCTTGGAGCAATAAGAGCTTGAAACCTTAGAGATCCTTGAGTACTTATGTTTCAAGCATCTGAGTGTTCTTGTTAAATCTATTTTTTTTTTTTCTTTTATTGTGTTTCTTCAACTTCCCTGTTTTTACAGGGCTGGAGAAAGATGTGGCTTAGTTATGCCAAAAAGAAGGGTAAAAGTGCTGCTGAAATTTCCTGACAGCCAATACCAACCATTTGTGGGTCAGATAATTTTTTAACAAGACTCCAGAATGTTATGGCATTAGAGAGGGGCCCACTGGAGACACCGCTCATGAGCAGAGAAGCGATAAGATAACCTTGGGCTTGAAACCACCTTAAGTCCTGATGTCAGAGTTCCTCCTTCTTAGCCTCAAATTACTAGTTCTCTGAAGCAGGATCAGGAGGAGCCAAGTTCTAAATCTCCTCTTGACCCTGAGCTACCTATAGTGACAGCCGCAAAATTGGACTGCCCTATAGAAGACGAGATATCAACTGAAGAATTGTAAACTTATCATCACCTCAATTGGAGCAAGCTCCTAGTGGAGATGCTCAGGAAGACAGTGTAGTGAGAAATTAACTATACAAATTCAAAAATTTCCTTTGTAAAAACCTTCTCAAGTTACTAAAGAAGCTTTGTGGGACTTGGTGGTTAATCTGGAGAAATCTTTGTCCCCACAAATTCAGTCTTGAGGGAAGAATAAGAAAACAAGAAGATGAAGTAAAATAATTAAATGTTGAAATGATATTATTAAATCCTTGACTGGATAAATTGGATAAGGATTTAATTGAATTGTGTTCAATCCAAACTGCTGAGATTAAAGATACTAGGTGGTAGATACGAGAGGGCAGGGAGGAGCTTACCTAAGATGTTGGCCTGAGGATTCAGCAGAGACGCCACCGCGTTGTTGAAAGGAACTTTTTCCACTTAATTTCTTGTTTGCCGGATGGTGAAGAGAAAATCTAAAGTTCGGGTTTTCCCGGACGAATCTGTTTCGTCAACGGGCACAATGGATGCCTTTGTAGATCATGGCACAAGAACGCCATAATCGGAGGTTTCCCCGTCTGGAGGGAACGCGCAAACTGAGGCGCGTGATCCCTCCTTTGAGGATGTCACTCTGTCCTCTGAAGAACGAAGTCCGCCTGACTGTCCTGGTGCGTCGGGGGAGTCGTTTTTGGACGCCACGGCCCAGAGTACCCTCTTGCTGGTTTCTCGGTGCGGGAGGACTGGCTCTGAGAAAGAGCAGGAGGAGCAGATAACATCTAACCAGCAGGCGACTAGAGGAATACAGTCAACTCCTTTAGATTCCCATACAGCTGAAGAAGTTTCAGAAGTGCTGGGAGCTACAGGGATCTCTGGCTCAAGGATTGCTCCCTTACAGAAGCCCAGGGTCTTTACAATGGAATCTATTTGGAATGCTATTGCAGATATGCAAACTTCTCTTGGTAATCAAATTTAACTGACTACTCGGTGTACGACTGTTCTTTCAGAGAACCTGGAACTTAAAACCAAGGTAACGAGTTTGGAGAATAAATCAAGTGACTTTGAGACTGGAAGTTCAAGCTCTAACTAAGGACAGTGCTAGTTTACACTTTAAACAAGAAATGATGGAAAACTCTATTAGGAGATGTAATCTCCGGGTACTTAATTTTCCTAAAGTTCAACCTATATCTGCCCTGGCAATGTTTAAAAGATATATGTCTGAAATTCTGAAAGTTCCAGAATCATCATATCCACCTATATCTAAAATATATTACCTTCCAAAGTCAATTAAATCGCAAAAGTCTGACCAGCAGAATCTTTCTGCTGAGAGTCTGGACTTGACTAATTTTCTGGAAAGGTCGGATACTGAGGTGGCTATTTCAGCAACATTAATTGTTCAGTTTGCTATTGACTCTGACAGGGAATGGATGCTTAAAATGTTTTTTAAATATAAAGATGTTCCCTTTTTGAATAATATCATAAGGATGTATTCAGATGTCTCTCGTTCCACTCAGAAGAGAAGGAAACAATTTCTCATTTTGAGACCCCAGGCAGTTCAATTAGGAGCAACTTTTGCACTTAGATTTTCCTGTAAGTGCGTTTTGACATATAAAGATATGTATTCTTCGAACCACAGCAGCTGTCTAAGTTTATTTCTGATAGAGAGCAGTTAGTACCTTATATATGAGTTGTCTTGTTTTCAAGTTTAAGATAGTTCAAGTGCAATCAGGTCACCATTTTCAGTTCCTTTGATTAAATTGCCTAGATTTAATTCAGTTTAACTAAAGCTCCCTCCCCAAGAGGTATTGTGGACTAACTATACTCTGTAATAATTTGATACCTTTTAAATAATTGGCTATTATATTTGCACTTTACATTGTATTTTCTTTCTTTTGATCTGTACAGATTGTCAAAGTTGAAATTCATAAATAAATAATAATAATAAAAAAAGGAGATTAAAGATACTATAGATCTAAGAAGAAAGAGAAATATTGGAAAATAATGCACAAAATAATTTTTTTAAAAAATTTCCCTCAAGTACCTACAGTAACACAGAGGGCACTGTTAAAAAGGTATTTCCTAGATATTTTATCAATTCCAGAGACATCAGTTTCCCCTTAAGTCTATTATTTACCACACAAAAAATTTCAAGATCAGCAAACTAATGATCAAAGTCCAAAAGTAGATTTATTAGACATTTCAACCATATTAGAGATATCCGATAAAGAAGTTGTTAAACCATCTACTTTAGTAGCTTCGGTTGCCTTCTACCTGATAAATTTTAGACAATGAAGATTTTCTTCCAAAATAGACACAGAGGGGGCATAATCAAAAGAAACGACTAAGTCCATTTTAGGCCTAAGTCGGGAAAAGGTCCATTTTCGAAAAATACATCCAACTTTTTTTTTTTTTAAATCATCCAACTGAACGTCCAGCTGTCTGATCGCCCAGACCGCTAAGTCGTCCATCTTTATACCCCCATTTTTGTCCAAAAATTTGTCCAAGTCACAACTGCTTTGAAAAAGACCTTTTGGGAGCGGGAGGGGCCAGAAAAGTGATGGACTGGACACCCAGAGTAGTGGGGTACCTTACAGGGCACTGCTGTAAACTTCACAAAAAGGGTCCCTCATAAACATCTCACTACAGCTCCCTTATAGGTCATGGTAAGCCCCCCCAAAACACCCCCAGAATCTACTAGACCAGTGATCTCAAACTCAAACCCTTTGCAGGGCCACATTTTGGATTTGTAGGTCCTTGGAGGGCCTCAGGAAAAAATAGTTGATATCTTATTAAAGAAATCACAATTTTGCATGAGGTAAAAATCTTTATAGTTTATAAATCTTTCCTTTTGGCTAAGTCTTAATAATAATATTGTATTTTATAGCTAAAGAGACATATGATCAAGAAACTTTTATTTTACTTTTGTGATTATGATAAACATACCAAGGGCCTCAAAATAGTACCTGTCGGGCCACATGTGGCCCCCGGGCCATGAGTTTGAGACCACTGTACTAGACCCACCTACCACCCAAATAACCCTTATGGCTGCAGGAGCCACTTATATGGCAGTACAAAATGGTTAGGTTTTTTTTTTTTTTTGGGGGGGTGCACATTTTTCACCATGAATGCAGTGATTAGAGTGGCTTATGAGCCTGGGTCCTCCTCTCCATGGTTCACTAACCCACCCCCAAGACCACTTAAGCCACCTCTGTGCAACGCTACTAGGCTTTCCTATGCTAGGCTGCCAAGTGCTGATGTTATGGAGGCAGATATGTAAAGTAGTTATTACAATTTTTATGGGGGTGGGGGTGAGTGATGACTGGGGCAGTGTGTGTGGGTCTGTACTTTGTGTCTGCAGTGCTTATCTGGTCACTTTGGATACCTTCTTGTGACTTAAACCTGGTTTTAGATGGCTTAAGTCACAACATCCAGGTTCCATCTAGGCACTGTTGTAAAACTTTTGGTTATACATGCAGTACGACTAAGTCTAGGACAGCCCACGTCCCGCCCTTGATGCCCCTTTTAGCTCTGGTCGTTCAGCAGCACTGTGAAGGCCTAGATCGTTTTTAAATACGTCTAAAACCCGGTTCGATTATTGGCATTTGGATGACCTGTCTCACTGATCGTCTAAGTACTGATTTAAGCTGGTTTTTAGACGTTTTTCCATTTTTATTATGAGCCCCAAAGAGTTTTTGGGTTTAAGAACTCAGATTTTCTTAGATATTTTGCATAAGATTCAAAAGCGAAGAAAATTATTGACGTTAAAACCTGGAGTTATGCTTCTAGGGGGTACCTTTTATTTAAGATACCCTTGTAAAAGTGTAGTTAAATATAAATCCCTGAAATATGTATTTTTTGAACTTTCACACTTAACTGCATTTCTGTCCCTAAAGCATTCGAAGGGGTTTGAAGTTTTTGAACTCTTAGAAATTAAATTCTGGCTCAGATGTTGGAACTTAGGGCCTGTTTTACAAAGCCATGTTAGCAGCTGCTGCGCGGTAACGGCCCCGAAGCCCATAGAGATTTAAAGGGCTTTGGGGCTGTTGCCGCGCTGCTTTGTTAGTGCTGTGATAGTTTTCCTAAGATTTTTGCAAGTTTTTGTTTTTCTTCGTTCTAGCAATCAAGGATCTCAATTATTATGTGGACTTGAGATGGATTAGCTTATGTATTTTCTTTCTAGATATAAATTGTATTATTTGTTCTTAGCTAATACTTTCTTTTCTATACAAGATTAATTCTTGATACTGTATGTTTAAAATTGATTATAAATTAAAAAAAAAAAAAGATTAAAACATTTAAAGGCCAGAGGTGTGCTTAGGAAGAGCATTTCTTTAATTCCACTGTGAATGGAACAGAGAGCAAGGGACAGGTAAGGTACTTGCAGCCACTCTTATGAAAGCAAACTCTCAAACTCTATTCTAAACTTTCACCAATACCTTTATTTATAGTAGTAGTTTTATGTAACAAGACATCCACAAAGCAAGTCTGACACTGAATTTGTCTTTACCGTAAATCAGCTTCAATATGAAGCTGTAAAATATCAAAACCCACCTTTTTACATGCAAGCTATTTTCAGCAAATATACATTTTAGACACATTGAGGGTAATGAATTACATACCAGCAATAGTTTAGGCTGGACATATTTTAAAAGCGACATAAAAGATCTATTGGTTGCTACAGTAGACAGTTTAAAATTATTAGAAATATAAATCATGCAGAACGTTTCAAGACAGTGCTAAGTATTTCCATAGGACATTGCAAAATAGTACCAGCATGTGCGCTTAATATGGCTCTCTTCCATCTGGACATTCTTGTGCCTTTAGAAGAAAATGCTATGCAGGAGCTTCGGGGAGCATCTTGAAAGAGGTACACGACTTCATTTTCTGAAAATGCTTTAAAATTCCAGTGGCATTTCCTGTTGTGGGTTACTGACTTGTTTATAAACTGCTGAAAGACCAGATGAGTCTTGTCCTAGGCTTTGTAACACATACAGTAGAAACATGTATACAATTAGACTTTCCTGATAGCATCTTTGCCTTTTCTTTCATAGAAAAAAGGACCTGTTTTAATCAGCTTTTCTACTATAGAGACAGAAGAAGACAATATATCTGCAGTAAGGCTTAAAGTGGAGTCCAGTTAGAGCAGAAAGATGCTGTAAACCATTTGCATGTTATTTTTCCCCAATTAAATTCACTGATGCAAGAAACCATGAGAAAATGTACATGGATTAGGTATCACAATATGGAAAATAGTAACATTTAAAAATGTCTTTGGCTGGATTTAAAGGATGCTGTAGAGTGAAACCATTGCTCCTTTTGGATGGGATGCGACTACAGAAGTACAGGCTGGGTACAGGTGAGCATGAGGAAGGTTTATAAACTTCTGTCCTTGGTGCCCTGGGGGTAAAAGCTGACCAAAGGCAAGAGTAAGGTGGTTTGGGTAGAGGGCAGCACCAGAGTAAAAAAGGACAAATCAAAAGGTAAAGGAGTAGCTTTTTTTTTTTTTAACAAGGGTGCATTCATTCAGAAAGAAGGTGCAGGAAGTTGTACTTTGTGGTAGAATAGCCGCAATCTTGGCCGTGTTGTTACTGTGACTGTAAAGTAAGTAATGTAATTTTTTGATGTTTGAGATTATAAAGCTTGTTAAGCTAATAATTATTTTTAATATAAACTGCTCTTAAACACTAGAGTAATGGGCAATATATTAAGATGATAAATCAAATTTCATGCCACCAGGAAGTTGGGCTGTGCCAGTATTCAACAACACCGTATTTTCTATGTACTGTACCAAAATTATGAGAGATTCTAAAATGAAATATTTTATAACCGTTTTAGGAAGGAAAGGAAATGGAGATTTTTTAAAGGAATTTTATTTTGGAATGGTAAGAATTCACCTCAAGAATACAACATAAAGGAAGTTATAAGATGATGTTCAAAGTCATCTCTCATGTCCCCTTTACTTAGAAAATAGATTTCAGTACTTTCCCCAGCTCCTGTATATATTTGGGCCACTTTTTCAACCCTTGCTTTATTTAAGGGGACAGCAGCCGGACTGTAGCAATTGGAAAGAAACATTTTGGAAAGATGAATCCTAGTACCTAGTAGTTAATCTCTAAGTAGTGATGCCCTGCATTCTCTAAGGCCTGGATTTTTTAAATGGCGCTGCGATCAGCAGCCAAGCACAAAAGCAGTGCCAATTGCATGTCAATCATGCAACTGCACCATTTATAGAATTGCGGCTACGGCACAGATGCCGGAAATGTAGGTCAGGGTTTTCAAGACAAGGTGAAAAGAATTGTGTCTTTGGAGACGCCTACTGATGCCTAAGGGTACTTCCAGCATTAATCACATCTATTTTGCCTATGGAGGCACTATCTTTTTTTTTTTTCAAATGAGATTTTAATTGCTTTTAAACGATGCCATCAATTATCGTGTCGATTAAAGGCAATTAAACAAATTAAAAATGGCGCTGTTAGGGTGCCTAATTAGTGGCGGTCTTTTATAGAATTTGAGTTTAAGTGCCTTTCACAGCTTTTCAATAAACATTTGAAAATGTTAGCAGCTTACTGTGCCACAATACAACAAAAAATAGTGAAGGACTGTCAGTGGTACTCAAATGAGCTAATTGTATCACTGCTTCGTTTTCAATCTGTTCCACATTAATTTTCCTCTTTGATGCAGAGCACAACTACACAACATTCAATCGATCTTAACCAGTTTCCAATGAACTGGGCCACTACAAAATATGTTTACAGAATCTGTGGCTATTTAAAGCAACTTCTTGCATCAATTCCAAAAATTTTCTGCCTCAGGGCTAGGATTCTTCTGTCTCTTCACAGCTTGTTAATCCAACTTAGATAAATACTGTGTATCTTCCAAAAGAAAACTATACAGCAATAAATAAGCCTAGAAACTGCAAGAAAAGCAGGAAAGAGTGACTTCTGCCTACTCTACCTATTTCCTGCACATGTGCCTGTGCACAATGGCCATAAACATATACTGGCTTTCTTCATTTATCAACCCTGATGCTGGTTCCTGACTTTGTGGTTGTTCTGTCAGGGCATATTGCATTAACAATGATTTTAACTTACTCTTTCCAAGCTAGGAGCATCTTATAACCACATCTTAGTTATTGGTAAATCTATATCTTTCCTTAACCCCAGACAATAACTGTCAAATCTAGCATGCTCCTCCAACTTGTTCCTTATAGAACAAGTCTATGGCCTGAGTGGCTGGGTTGTGGAAGAATCCCCACACTGAGGGAAAACTTCAGCAGGTAATTACAGCACGGCTTCAGTAATTTTTTTTACAAGATTACAGGCTGTTTACTCAGATTTCAAGACTGCTATGAGCTGAAACTTGAAATTAGTTGGCCCAATTTCTCAAAGACAACCAAGGCTATTAAAGCAAAGCCAGGACTGGATCTAGCCTACGAAAGCTGATCTTCCTCAGAATGCGTCAGTCTATCCCTGCGGGTTCTAAATTTACCTGCCAAATCAAAATCCAGCCTGGCTCTGACATATACAATAAAAGCCTTTCATTCCAGAATTGGGTCATTAGTTGCACTGTAAGGTCCGATAATTCAGAGATAACATGAACTGCACATGGTATGAAGCAGCTGGAAACTGCCTTGGTTTATGCTGGCTGCTGAACACAATAGGATGATGCATGCAGTTGATTGGTTGTCACTGTCTGAGTTTTCTTTCCTCACTGCACCAGCTCTGAAAGTTGTGCCTCGCATTCTTACTAATATTACTCCGAGTCGCTGCATGAGTCAGCGGCCTTCTTTTTCTTCTTTTTGCTGTGTTTCTTGTGCTTTTTCTTCTTTTTTGACTTGTCCTTCAAAACAATTACAATAGGAAGATTAATCTCAGAGCAAAAGCAAACATTCAAAGAAAATGCAGTATAACAAAATCTATATATTCTAAAATTATATCTGCAAATAAATGAAAATCACCCCTGCGCCCTCCCACTATCAAAAAATAAAAATATAGAACACACCTCTCCCATACTTGCAAGGAATCTGAACCTTAGACCTTAGACAGACACCTGAACATCACTGGCAGGCTGGGGGTGCTTAGTGCCATTTAAAACTGCCTTATGCAGGAACAGGAATTAGAACTGCAATACGAATGAAGCTATTCTTCAACACTGAATTATACTGAGCTTATTTCTAACCCCTGACTCAGAGCCAGTCCTCATGAAGCAGTACGGGAAAGGTTAGCATTTTACACAATCCTTTAGCTTGAGAAGGATTTACTCACAATCAGATTGGTTTGAGAAGCAAAGGTTTATAAAGAGGTTCCCCCCAAAAAAATAAGTTGTTGAGGAGGGATACAGAAAGATCACAAGGAAAGAAAGAGAAGTATTGTTGAAAATGAACAAAATAAATGATGAGAAGTTTGTTTGCACTATGAAGTACAACCATTTGTCTAGGGATAGAATGAAGGCTTTGAAAAAACAGATAAACTGTCCAGAATCTCAAACATTTTGCAAATATAAATATTACTATACTCTATGAAAGAGGGAAGAAATCTATAAGATCTTTTGATACTTTGAGCATTGGCAGGCTGTGAGCCCAAAGGAATGCCATCCAAGGAGACACAATAAATGTGTGTTTTTTTTTCTGTAATACCTCGTTGGAGACTAAGGAATTTGTACATCATTATTTATTTAAAAAAAACCAAAAACATGCTACATCCACCAGTACAATACAATAAAACACACACAATAAAGCCACATAACATAATAACTGACACAAAAGAGACAACTTTAAATCATAAAATCCACTAATACATTCAAAGAGGATTGTTTTCAAATGTTTTCTAAACTGCAAAATCCCAGGTAGGGTTCTAACTTCTACTTGCAGGGCACTGCATAAGCAAGCACCCTGAATTGAGAACATCAAGTGCCGATTAGTCAAAAGTTTCAGATTTAAATGATTTTACTTTTAACTTTGCCCCAGACCGCAAGGAGTGTGAAGAATGGTATAGTTTAAATAAAATAGTCAACATAAGTGGAGTGTTGCAATTCAATACCGAAGGTAAAGGACTGGGAAGTCTATTCACACTTGTACTGGCAACCAACGCAAGTCCTGAATGATAGGTATTAACATGTTCTGACTTAGACACGTTAGCAATCAACCTTGCGGCAGCATTCTGTGTTAACTGTAAAGCCTATACTGCACAGTTTGGCAAACCAAGATACAGGAAATTGCAGTAATACAAAATTGGCAGCAGTATCGCAAACACCACAAACAAAAATTAGCTGCAGAAAAAGAATCTTTTAGCTTCCTCAAAGTCTCAAGTGGAAGAAGGCTTTAGATATCACTGCTCTTATCTGCGGTTTAAAAGATAATGTAGAGTTGAGAAATATTCCTAAATACTTGCAATGATCAAGTATAGGAATCTGAACATTACAAAAGAAAATCTGCCAATTCTTTGCTACATTCTAGGTGTGAAATCTGTGTCTTGCTGATATTAAGCTTTAAATGATTAGCTAACATCCAATCACGAACTGCCTGTAAGCAGACTGTCAAACAAGCAAAAGTCTCTACTACTACTATTAATTATTTCTATAGTGCTACCAGATGCATGCAGCACTGTACAGAGTCACAAAGAATAAGAAAACAGTCTCTGCTCGAAAGAGCTTACAATCTAAACAGGCAAGACAGACAAATAAGATATCATGAATATAGTTAAGGGGAATAGTTAATCAGCTGGCTGGGTTGGAGGGCAGAGGAGTAGGGTTAAGGATTGAAAGCTATATCAAAAAGGTAGGTTTTCAGTCTGCTTTTAAACAAGGGAAGATAAGGGGCTTGACGGACAAAAGTCTCTGAAGATGATTTTCCAATTGGAATTATAAACTATGTTATCAGCATAAAGCCGATAGCTGACACCCAACTGAGAAAGCACAGTTACTTACCGTAACAGGTGTTATCCAGGGACAGCAGGCAGATATTCTCACATATGGGGTGACATCAACCATGGAGTCCCAATGCAGACAGCTTCACAAGCAGACTTGCTTGAAGAATTTTTTATAAAGTTTGAGACTGCCGCACAGCGCATGCCCGTAGGGTGCGCGTCTCTTCAGTTCAGATAGCTAGCTAAGAAGCCAACCAGGGGAGGTGGGTGGATTGTGAGAATATCTGCGTGCTGTACCTGGATAACACCTGTTACGGTAAGGCAGGACAAGCAGGCAGCATATTCTCACATATGGGTGACCTCCAAGCTAACCAGAATGGGATGGTGGGAGTGCTGGCAATTCAGGAGAATAAATTTTGTAATACTGCCTGGCAAAAAGTGGCCATCCCGTCTGGAAAAAGAATCCAGACAATAATGAGAGCTGAATGTATGAACCGAGGACCAAGTGGTAGCTTTGCAGATTTCCTCAATAAAAGTAGATCTAAGGAAAGCTACAGATGCTGCCATGGCTCTAACTTTATGGGCTGTGACTTGACCCTCTAGATGCAGTCCAGCCTGAGCATAGCAGAAAAAGATACAAGCAACCAACCAGTTGGAGATGGCTCTTTTGGAAACTGGATGTCCCAACTTGTCTGGATCAAAGGAGACAAAAAGTTGAGGAGAAGATCTGTATGGCTTAGTCCTTTGTAAGTAGAAAGCCAAAGCCCGCTTGCAGTCCAGAGTATGAAGAGCTATTTCTCCAGGGTGAGAATGAGGCTTTGGAAAAAACACTGGAAGAACAATTGATTGATTGAGATGAAATTCTGAAACAACTTTTGGTAAGAATTTAGGATGAGCACAGAGGACCACCTTGTCATGATGGAATATTGTAAAAGGTGGGTCCGCTACTAAAGCTTGTAGTTCACTGACTGCAAGCAGACGTCAAAGCAATGAGAAAGACCCACTTTCCAAGTGAGATATTTCAGATGAGCCAAAGACATTGGTTCAAATGGAGGCTTCATCAATTTAGCAAGAACCACATTGAGATCCCAAACCACTGAAGACAGTTTGAGAGGTGGTTTGACATTTCATAATTCCTTTCATAAATCTGGAAAACACAGGATGAGAAGATAAGGGTTTCTCTTCCAACAGCTGATGGAAAGCAGCAATTGCACTGAAATGGACTCTAATGCAGTGGTTCTCAAACCTGTCCTGGAGGACCACCAGGCCAATCGGGTTTTCAGGATAGCCCTAATGAATATGCATGAAGCAGATTTGCATGCCTGTCACTTCCATTATATGCAAATCTCTCTCATGCATATTCATTAGGGCTAGCCTGAAAACCCGATTGGCCTGGTGGTCCTCCAGGACAGGGTTGGGAACCACTGCTCTAATGGATGTTGATTTGAGGCCTGATTGAGATAAATGAAACAGGTAATCCAGAACTGAAGACAAGGAGAAGACTGAGGCTCCTTGTGATGAAGAGCACACCAAGCAGAAATCCTAGTCCATTTCTGGTTGTAGCATTGTCTAGTAGTAGGCTTCCTAGAAGCCTCTAAAATGTCCTTGACAGATTGAAAGAACTGTAGATTGGCAGTTACATTGAAAGGTACCAAGCTGTCAGATGCAGAGACTGCAGGTTGGGATGAAATAGAGAACCCTGACTCTGTGTAAGCAGAAATGGAAAAAACTGGTAGAAGTAGTGGCTCCCTGCTGCTGAGTTGAAGTAGAAGGGAGAACCAAGGATGTCTGGGCCACCAAAGAGCTATGAGAATCATGGTGGCATGTTCGTGTTTGACGAGAATCAGAGGGAATGGAGGAAATGCAAAGAGAAACTTGTTTGTCCATTCCAGGAGAAAAGCATCTGCCTCCAGGCGGAGAGGAGAATAGATCCTGGAGCAAAACTGAATTCAAGCTTAAAAACAAAGATTGCTAAAAATCCAAGATGGCCACTGCCAGCAAATTTGTGCCAAAAATGGCAAAAATAAACTATTTTCATATACAAAAAATAGCAATTTAGGGTCTGGGGAGTGGAAGACCTGAATCCTATTCTCAGAAAGCCTTAAAAATGCATTTTTCAGACCACCTTCGATGTTCCCATAGGAAATAATGGAGATGTACTCAAAGCCACTGAAGTGCCTTGCCTGTCAGCTCTTTTTACTGCAGCTTGATGGAGGAAAATAATTTTCTGCTTCAGAAATACTTCAAAAGGACCTAACTTCAAGATCTTCGGACTGCCAGTCGAGTGCACCCCGACTGAAACCTCTGCCACCTTGGAATCAGTCCATGCAACCAGGGGCGGGAAAAGCAGCCTGCATCCTGAAACCTCAAGGGGCTTTTACTCAGGACGTACCCAGCCTGCACTTAAAACTTTGAAAAGGTCAGAAGGTAAACTAGCACTCCCAGGGGGCCAGACCATGGTGGCACATAGCAGGCTAGGTCCTCAGGTTCATCAAAGTTTCTCTGTGAAGCTACAGGCTGGCTCTGTGGAAACTGCTTCCTTTCCTCTGGCAGAAGACCTCTACAAGGGGTCTCATGGCATCCAAGCCACCAAAAACAAACTTTAATTAAAAAATAAATAAATATATATATATATATTTAAGAAAAAGATGCAGTGCAGATCAGAAAGACTTCTGTACGAATTGCTTGCAGAAATCAAAACTGCAGGGGACTCTGTCTCTCTCTAGCAGTAGGAGCATATAGTGAGAAAAGTGTGTGGATTTCTGCAAGTGCCAGATCTCGGGAATGTATTGGCCCCTTGCGTATGGAATCCAGAAGGGATATACTAGAACCAATCTTAAACAATACACTGCCTAATAACAGTTTTAATGCAGATCATACAGCCTCTGTAGCTCCTCCTACTCCACAGTCTCAATGTTAGCTCAAGAGCTGATATTTGAAGCTTTAGAAAACAGGGTAGCACTAGCAACTCTCAGATTCATAATCAGTGTCGCTCTCTTGATGTGCAGTAATAGGGCTAGGAGCTTATGTCATCAATTGCTGCTTGAGCACAGCTTCTGTAGCTCTGCCCAGTCCACAGTCTCAATATTAGCTCAAGAGATGATGTTAGAACAGGCTGCTTCATGTTTGAAGCTGTAGAAAACAGATCAGCACTAGCAGCTCTCAGATTCAGGAATCAGTGTTTGCTGCCGGCATCTTATGACTGACTGGTTAAGCTTATCATTTAGAGAAGTGTCGCAAACTTTTTAAGTAGCGGCACACTAATCTCAGGGCCACAGCTAGAAGGCACCTGGAAATGACATCACACACATTCTCTTTAACATCTACATGTCCTCCCTGAAACTCTTTCAACTATCCCCCCTGGAAACAATCTACACTTATGCAGATGACATCCTTGTCCTCCTTGAGACTGACCAGAACCTCATCAACCTCCACGAAAACATTACAGCTTGCATAATGAGACTCCGTGCCTGGTCCCTCTCGGTACAGATGAAACTAAACGAATCTAAAACAAAACTACTCTGGCTCGGCCCAAAATTCGAACACTTGCCCACACTTTTCACACTACCCACAGGCGATACGCTCGAGTTCTCATGTAAAGTCCTTGGTATCACTATTGATTCCTCTCTCTCCCTCAATGACCCCCTCAACTCCTTGGCAAAATCATGCTTTTTCAGCCTTCACATGCTGAGGAAAGCTAGATCCTACTTCAGCCAACAACACTTTGCCATCCTTGTCCAATCCATCATCCTCTCCAAACTAGATTACTGCAACGCCATCTACTTAAATCTATCAAAAAAAAGTATTCTAAGACTCCAGCTAATCCAGAATACTGCAGCCAAACTGATCTTCTCAAAACGCAAGTCTGACCATGCCTCTCCACTACTTGCCAAACTTCATTGGCTCCCAATAATCTCCAGAATCCATTTCAAATGTTCCTGCCTGGCTTTCAAGATCATTCACGGAATCCTGCCTCCTCTTAAACCCACTGTCTTTCAACTCCTCCAGTCCCGACTCCTCCAGAACTGCCCAAAGGCTTAAACTAGCCTTCCCCTCTCCACGCGGCATCCACTATTCAGGCAAACTGGGAAAATCCCTTCTCTTCAAAATCACAGGTCTTTGGAACGACCTCACCACCCCGCTGCGGAACCTGAGTTCCCTTCAGTTATTCCGCAAACAACTGAAAACCTGGCTTTTCAGCAAATTGTAGCTCTATCCTTCCCCCCTTTCTCTCCCCCCTTCTACACACAAGTTCATGTAATCCTTTTTCTTCTTCTCTACCCACTATTTTAAGTTCTTGTAAACCGTGTCAAGCTCCATTCTCATGGAGATGATGCGGTATATAAACTTAAGGTTTAGATTAGATTAGATGTCTGTGCGTGCGCGGATGTCCTCCAGCCGCAGCCCTGAGCCTCCTATTATCACCGGGGGGTGGGGGTGGGGGGGGTGTTGTGCTGCAGAAGGAGAGGTGAGGAGAAGGAGCAGAGGTGCAGGCTGACTGAGTACAAAACATACTGTGAGAGGCATGTCCTATAAGCAGTCAGCTGGCGCCTCTCCTCCTCACTGGCATCTCGCAGCTGGAATCTGCCACGGCACACAGTTTGTGATACACTGATTTAGAGCATTTGGATAACTGTAAATACTATGCTGGGGCAGGAGAGAGAGACCTGGGACAGTGGAACATGGTTTAAGAGGGACAGGCTTGAGAAGGCAGTCCAGAGGAAGGTGATAAAAATGGTAGGAGGTTTGCACCAAAAATGTATGAGAGACTGGAAGCTCTGAATATGTATACCCTAGAGCAGGGGTAGGCAATTCCGATCATCGAGAACCACATGCAGGCCAGATTTCAGGATATCAACAATAAATATGCATGCCTGTGGCTCGCGAGGACCGGAATTGCCTACCCCTGCCGTAGAGGAAAGGAGGGACATTAGAGATATGATTCAAACATTTAGAAATTTGAAAAGGTACTAACAAAATCTTTTCCAGAGAAAGGAAAATGGTAAAACTAGAGGGCTTAATTTGAGGTTGAGGGATAGTAGACTCAAGAGAAATGTTAAGAAATTCTTCTTTACGGAGAAGGTAGGTAGATGACGCCTGGAATGTGCTCCCAAGGGAAGTGGTGGAGAAAAATATGGTGACCAGAGTTCAAAAAAGCATGGGATAAACACAGAGGATCTCTAATCAGAAAAAAATGGTATATATTGAAGGTCAATACTGAGCAAATTTGCATGGTCTGTGGCTGGGATGGTTTAGATGAGTTGGAGTGAACTTTGACAGAGACTTTAGTAGATAGCACCTAAGAATAGTACCAGACAGAGCTCTGGGTTTCTGGCCCAGAAATATCTAGGAAAAAGGACAATTTAAATTAAATCAGTAATTTAAAGAGAGGGCACGGTTGGGCAGACTGGATGGACCATTTTGGTCTTTATCTGCCGCCATTTACTATGTTACTAAGATAACTGATAAAGTAATCTGTTTTATAATCTGCCCCTGCAGGCAGCTAGCTATATGTTAGCAGAACAAGGAGAAAATTTAAAGTAAGACTCATTGAATACAAAGATAATTTAAAGAGAAAATTGGAACTGGAACATAAACATTAGTCAAACATTCTCTAGAAAAGGATCACAAGTTCAATGGTCTCATAGTTTTTGGTGTTCGCAGCACCTTGCCTCTCTTGGAGGGGTAGAGACAAGAGAGAAATTTCTCTTGCAGTTTAATTTTAATACAGCATTTCAGCTTGGGTTCAACCAATGGAGTTTTTATTGGAAATTAATTTCATTACAAAAAGACAGATTTTTAAAAAGTCAGTTGTTTGAATATATTTTCCCCTCCAAATCTACAAACAATTGAACTTTTTCATCCTCTGGAATATTATAAGAGATATGCAACATTTTGACTATTTTACACCTTATATAATACAAGATATGTACATAAAAAGATGTTTGCACTTTCAAAATTAGGAGTGACTTCATCAAGGGGCACTAACCGTGATAGCATGTGCTATACATTTAGATGCTCATAGGACTATAATGAGCATCTCAGCGTTTAACAAACGCTAAATTGGTTAGCTTCCCTTGATGAATCCCTCCTAAATCTGTATTCTGAACGAAAAAAACTTTTAAAATTATTTAGCTGGGATATCATGATATCAATGGATTGTCTCTATGTAAGATTGTTTTCTTTAAAAGAAAACACTGAGTGTATTCCATTAAGATTACCAAAAATATTGGACATAATAAAGTAAATGATTAATTAATCAAAATTTTTTAGCAGTGAATCACAGAGTATGAGAGGCTAACTGTTTTAGAGGTGTTTGCAACTTATATACACAGTTGAGTCACATTATTATGACCACTTGCTAAGACAGACACCATAGGAGTGACTCAATAAGATGCTGGATGATTGCTAGTGATATCTGGAGCCATGCAGATTGCAGTGTGTCTGACAGTTGCTGATGGGTGCATGGTGGTGGATCCAGTTGTCAAATATATCAACTGAGGTGGTCACTGCACATCTGTGAGTGCCTTTCCATCTGAAGCTGGCTCACAGTACCTCAGTTCCGTAAGTAAGCTAAGAAGCCAACCGGGGGGGGGGGGGGGGGGAGAGGGGAGGGTTGTGAGAATATCTGACTGTTGTCCCCGGATAACACCTGTTTTGGTAAGTAACTGTGCTTTATCCTAGGACAAGCAGGCAGCATATTCTCACATGTGGGACTCCCTAGCTTACTGTAATGGGATGGAGGAAGAGTTGGCCATTAAGAAAAAAATAAATTCTGTAATACTACTTGGCTGAAACGACCATCTCGTCTGGAATGTGATTCTAGACTGTAGTGAGATGTGAATGTGTGAATTGAGGACTAAGTAGCTGCTTTGCACATCTCATCAATGGGAATGGAAAGTAAGAATGTTACTGATGCTGCTCACTGAGTTGTTCCCTGAAGATCTGCACTGGTACATTTGGCTCAACAGCCGGTATGATTGGTACACAAAGGTGTCATGGGGTGGGAGACCTCAATGAGGATGCGCGCCCTGAATGAGACACTGCACTAAAGGAGAACAATGGCGCTGATGTTTGGCCTGCATCGAGAGACTTGATGCCATAGAGGTCTGCGACACTTGCTGGGAAGAGAATGGCTTCTTAGTGATCTTGCCCAATTCAGGAATCACGTCCGATGTCAATGCCGGTACCAAAGGCTCGGATTTATCATTGGAGTCCATGGTCGAGCTTCTCCTGCTGGATACAACGAGCCTTTAATGAGCGTTTCTGCAAGGTAGAACAAGTACAGCTGTCTACTTGATGCTCAGGGTCCAAACACCAACTATGTGGGTCAGTGATTGAGATAGGGCGCTGGCACCGACAGCACTTTTTAAAACCGTTCGAAGGTTTAGCCATTGATGGAAAAATCTCAGCGTCAAACTCAATGATGACAAATGAAGAGGAAAAAACGCCGAGGGAGCAAAAAAGGGAAAATATTTTTTTTAAATGTTTTTACACAGACCGAAGAAGGATATAGAAGAAAAGAAAGAAAGCCAAAGGGCCAAAAATAGAAGAATGCCGACGGGAAGACAACGTGCATTGGACAGAATCCAGAAAAAAAAGCACTTCTTCGCTCCATGGAAAAGAACCAAGGGTGGGAAGGCACTCACGCATGAATGGTGTGGGTAGTCGCGAAGTTTCTAAAAAACTTAAGTGCAAGTATACTTTTACCACAGTCCATAATGGGCTCTGTGGATGACGTCACTCCCCTACATGTGAGAATATGCTACCTGCTTTACAAACGAAGACACATCCAACATACCGGATGTTGATGAGAAATTCTTCAATGGAAATCAAGCAGAAAAATTAATATCCATGGAAGTGAGCCTTGAAGATGTACGCAGGCAGATAGAAAAACTAAAAACTGACAAATCCCCGGGTCCGGACAGAATCCAACCAAGGGTTCTGAAGGAATTAAAGGAAGAGATATCGGAACTACTACAGCAAATTTGCAATCTATCCCTGAAAACAGGCATGATCACGGAGGACTGGAAGATAGCCAACGTTATGCCCATCTTTAAAAAGGGATCAAGAGGTGACCCGGGAAACTACAGACCGGTGAGTCTGACCTCGGTTCCGGGGAAAATGGCGGAAGCACTGATAAAAGAAAACACCGATGAACCAGCCAACATGGTTTCTGCAAGGGGAGATTGTGCCTAACGAACTTATTGAACTTCTTCGAAGGAATTAACAAACGGATGGACAAAGGAGAACCCATAGACATCGTATATTTAGATTTCCAAAAAGCCTTTGACAAGGTGCCCCATGAATGCCTACTCCGGAAACTGAAGAACCATGGGATGGAAGGAGACATACATAGACAGATCAGAAACTGGTTGGCAGGTAGTAAATAGAGGGTAGGAGTGAAGGGCCACTACTTGGACTTGAGGAGGGTCACGAGTGAGGTCCCGCAGGGCTCGGTGCTCAGGCCGCTGCTATTTAATATATTCATACATGATCTAGAAACAGGGACGAAGTGTGAGATAATAAAATTTGTGGATGACACCAAACTATTTAGTGGAGCTTGGACTAAAGAGGACTGCGAAGAATTGCAAAGGGACTTGAACAAACCAGGGGAATGGGCAACGAGATGGCAGATGAAATGTAAAGTATTACATGTGGGAAACAGAAACCCGAGGTACAACTATACGATGGGAGGGATGTTATTAAATGAGAGTACCCAAGAAAGGGACTTTGGGGTAATGGTGGACATGACAATGAAACCGACGGCACAGTGCGCAGCGGCCGCTAAGAAGGCAATCAGAATGCTAGGCATAATCAAGAAGGGTATTACAACCAGAACGAAAGAAGTTATCCTGCTATTGTATCTGACGATGGTGCATCCGCATCTGGAGTGCTGCGTCCAATATTGGTCCCCGTACCTTAAGAAGGACATGGCGTTACTCAAGAGGGTTCAGAGGAGAGCAATGCATCTGATAAAGGGGATGGAAAACCTTTCATATTCTGAGAGATTGGAGAAACTGGGTCTCTTTTCCCTGGAGAAGAGGAGACTTAGAGGGGATATGATAGAGACTTACAAGATCATGAAGGGCATAGAGAGAGTAGAGAGGGACAGATTCTTCAATAAAAGAACAAGAGGGCATTCAGAAAAGTTGAAAGGGGACAGATTCAAAACTAATGCTAGGAAGTTCTTCTTTACCCAACATGTGGTGGACACCTGGAATGCGCTTCCAGAGGGCATAATAGGGCAAAGTACGGTACTAGGGTTCAAGAAAGGATTGGACAATTTCCTGCTAAAAAAGGAGATAAAGGGGTATAGATAGAGGATTACTGCACAGGTCCTGGACCTGTTGGGCCGCCGCGTGAGCGGACTGCTGGGCATGATGGACCTCAGGTCTGACCCAGCAGAGGCATTGCTTATGTTCTTATGAATGCTGCCACTACCAGCTTGCGTATGTCCAATAATGGTTGCTCAGTGTTTATTATTGGCAGTTTCATGCCTCACACGCGAATGCCCATCCATTTGATGGAACTCAAAGCATGACTCTTCGGAGAAGGTAACACTCTGCCAGTTGGTACTCCTGTGCAAATTATAGCAGTTTTTTTTGTGATGAACCCTCATAAGCATGGGTGCAGTCAACAGCCATCTGCTCCGGAGCCCTATTCACATCAGGGTTCACTGCAGCCATTTTGGGCTCACATCTGGAAGCCCCCCTGGTTTGTTTGGACGGTGAGTTGCTCTGCGGTAGCGTGCAGATTGGTCCACACCAAACTGTGCAGCTGATGTTTACCTCTTGCATTGTTGGTTTGTGCTGCCCTACAGTTGCCCTGTTGGGTCTTGGAAAAGGTTCCATTTGTCCACTTTAAACCACAGCAGCCCATGAACAGTTCATATACTCCATCGTTTCCGAAATACTGCCACCCTTGGCCCAGTGGTAAATTGCGCCCTTGGCCCAGTGATAAATTGTGCTTTTTTCCCCATGATAGCCATGGTTACTATATTGGCAACTTGCTGACATCCCACCTTATATACCCACAAAGTCTGCACGCGGCATGTGCAATCGTTCATTGGCTGTGTGTCTCTGATGTCAGAAGTAGGCGGTGATCATAATAATATGACTCAACCGTTTAATTGTAAGAACACATGAGCTAATATGTCCCAACAAGCTGTCAAATTAAAGCTCCTCTGAATAAAAAGGTGAAATTAGTTTTTATCTGCTAATTTTCTTTCTTTTAGTCCCTCTAGATTGGCACAGACAAATGGATTATGCACCTCTACCAGCAGGTGAAGACTGAGAACCACTGACTTCATTTTTTTTTTTTTGTTGTTGTTCAATAATTTTTATTGAAGTTTTCATCAATAAAACAATACAACAGAAGGGAAATAAAAGTATAATCTCAATACACAACAACTTGCAGATTTGGAGTGATAATTGAACATACGGCATGTTACATTTGGGTTACATATGGCAAGATACATAGCAATAGCACTAATACTTTAAAAAAAGAAAAAGAATAACATTCAATCGATTCTCGCAGCCCATACTTTTTTTGGGGGAGGGGGAGGACGCTAGTGAGCACTAATTGGGATGGACGCGTGATGAGCAAGCTCCAGCGATTCAAGATTTAAAATCAAGATAAAAATCCTTAAATTCAAATAGGGGGGGGGGCGCTAGTGAGCACTGATTGGGATGGATGCGTGGTGAGTGAGCTCCAGAGATTCAAGATTTAAAATCAAGATAAACACTTTTAAATCCAAATAGAACTTATTTTTGCAAACACTATTTGGTTCATGAATATGCCATCTAGCTGACTCATTCAAATATATGTACAAAAATTTCCTGCCAGTCTGTGCAGAGCTGGCGAGATCAGGGGGGGAGCTCAATTCAGTACTTGCTTGCAGCAGCACGATTCACTTAGGTAGCCTTGGGGCTTTTGCTGAGTCACAGCCTGCCTCTGATAATGAAATTTCCTCTTTCCTCAGAGGCCGGCGCAACCCATCAAAGGACCCAAAGCTGCCTAAGTGAATCGCTGCCGGGAGGGGAGTGGAGGGAAGGTGAGGAAGCCACTGATGGAGGCTGGAAAGCTGCTGGACAAGGGAAAATAAAGGGAGAGCTGCTACTGGACCTGAAGGGAGGGAGAAGGAGAGATGCTGCTGGAGGGGAGGAGGGAAAGGGAAAGGAAGAGAGTTACTGCTGGTCAAGAGAGGAGGGAAAAAAAAGGAAACAGTAGGGAGATTAGAGGAGGGGAAGGAGTCAAGGTGGAATTGAGAGATCAGATGAGGGAAAGGGGAGAGACTGAGAAATGAGAAAGTAGAGAGACTGAGAAATGAGAAAGTAGAGAGAGATTGATGCTGGGAAGGGGGTCAGCAGAGAACTAAAGACAGAGGGAAAAAGATGCTAGATCTGGTGTAGGAGAGATAAAAATGAAGAGAGAAGTGAAGCTGGAACTAATCATGTAAAAAGGAGAGAGGGTGTACAGGCTGGATGGAAAGGGGAGAGGGGCATAGAAAGAAGGCAGATACAATATGGAAGGAGGAGAGGGCAGACAGTGGATGGAAGGGGCAGAAGCTGGATTGAAGAGAGTGAAAAGAAGATGAAAGCAGAAACCAGAGACAACAAAAGGGAGAAAAAATAATTTTATTTTTATTTTGTGATTAGAATATATCAGATTTAAAATATGTATCCTGTTAGACATAACTTGGGGCTGCAAAGCCCAGGCAGTGCTTCTTTAGCTTCCAGCTGGCTTAGGGGGCAGTTGCCCTTGTTGCACTCCCCTAACACTATTCCTGTCATGTGTGACTGCGGTATTCTGTTAGCATGATATTTCTGTGTAGCATTCTGTAATAATTTGGTTTATTCAGTTTTCTTGATAGTAGAGGGGATATATGTGAAGGGGAGGAGAGACAGGGGTTTTGTTGATCCTTGCTCTGTATTATTTGTATTTATAAAATGACAATTGTACAGAATATTGTTTCTTTTTATAATTTAATAAAATACGTTCAATATAAAATCATAACTATTTGAGGCTTGTGCGGATGGTATCCAGATGGTTTGCGAGGACTGAGCTCGTGGGGACGGGGCAGAGATGGGGTTTTTTATTTCAATTTTAGTAGTTTGCCGGTCCACAAAATAATTTTTTTATTTCCGCTGGTCCATAGGTATAAAAAGGTTGAAGAACACTGGTCTAGCAAACCTAGCAAGCGCAAATCTGTGGAACCATCCTTTCCACATAAAAACATTGCTCGAAAGCCGGATGAAATAACGACGGCCTCCATCATGGAGGAACTGCTCTCAATGTGAGAGCTGATTCTGGAAAAGAAACAAGATATTGCTGAAATGAAGGATATGGCAAATATAACGGAAGAATTTGCCAGTATAAAACAACGCATGGATGTGTTAGAACTTAAAGCGAAGTCGTCGTCAAGATTCCTTTAAACAACTCTTCAAAGAGGCCCCGGAACAAGCCCTCGAGGACGCCAATAACTGCGCGAGGCGTAACAATTTTCATCTCCTCAGGCTGCCGGAGGGCCGTGAAGCCTGTGATTTATCTTATTTTCTGGCAGCCCTGTTACCGCAAGTCCTTAAAGTCAATGACGAGGTGAAGATTGAATCTGATAACTGAATCTGATAACGCCTTTAGAGTCCCTTTACAAAGTGCGTGCCATAATAGATACCTGAGGCCTATAATAGTATCTTTACTGAGACACAGAACCACTGACTTCTATGTAACCTATAAGTGGTCTGTGCAGTCACAGCATATGGAAAACTGTACACATTCTAATGCATCCTCTCAGTGTTGACAGTCCCCCAGTTAACCAGAGAATCAAATATTGCTGTCCCTAACAACCAATAGAACTCATTGTATTCCATCTGCCCTACAGAACTAACTTAGTTCAGAATTTGTCAAAATCTCAGTAGTGCAAACAAATTACAAAAATCTCTTCATTTCAAAATTAGTGCACTTATCTTAATGATGTCCTTTGCATTTATTGACAAGGCCATCACATTAAGCTAAGTACACTAATTTTGAAGTGAGGAGAAAAAATGAAGGATCCCTTCCCCAGGTAGTTCAGATGCAGGCTCATGACACTGTACTTAATAGATGATGGCTGTGATTAAGCTGGAAATCAAAGGAAGCAGGAAGAAACTGCATGGTCAATAAGCTTGATCTTCCTGAATAGATTAGCTCCTATCAGCTTCAGTGACACTTTCTACTTACTGTAATTTTCTCTCTTTCCTCACTGCTTCTTTTTTTCTTTTTCATATGAATCTAAAGATACAAAATGTAAAACAGTAAGGATAAGATTTCAAATAAACATACCTTCCTGCTTGTCCCAAGATAGCATGAAATAGTAGGAACTCATTTTATTGCATATGTAGATTTATCATGCCTCCTCTTGAGATGCAGGTTATATTTCAATCAGCAGGAAGATTATTTGTGTGTCATGCTTCTAACATCAGTGATGCCCTGGGATTGCGTTCATCCATGCAGCTAAATGTGAGCACAGTTTATTGAATTTAGATGTCAAAATATTAAAATTGTCAATGTGGGGAACTTTCAAAGAATAATGCAATAAAAATAGAAGATTAGGTTTTTACCTTTGTTAATCTTTTCTGTTATTCTTCTCCGTACGTATGATGTTCAATCCAAACCCATGAACCGGATCTTGCAGAATGTGATACTCACAGCTTTCAGCACCTCCCATATATTGCCAGTGGGGTATAGTTCTCCCTTCAGTTTTGTCCCAAAGCAATCGATCACCACTGGAATAAAACACAAAGAAGGGGTATGGGAAACATCCCCACCGGCATCATACAGTTCTGTTCTGCAGCTTATAAGAGAACAATTAATAATAAACATGAAAACATGTAAAAATACATAGCAGCAATAATAACCAACCTGCTGTGTGCAACAGGCACTAACATCAAAGGAGCCAGAGGCTGAATAATGCATTTACATATACAGGACAATCTCATACATGGCTATCTGGCTGGCATGAGAAGAATTTCAGGCCAGGAAATGAGAAAAATCTGAGGCAGACAAGCAGGCATTATTGAGGGCGGGTTGCACGGACTCCAGCGAAGATTAACAGAAAGAAGATTAACAAAGGTAAGTACCTAATCTTCTATTCTATTACATCTCCTCTTGAATCCATATGCATAGCAAAGTAACAGAGCAATGGCAATGTCTAGGGTAGGATAGAAGAGTCTGCCTGCAATATTGAGGCCCCAAAGGCGGCGTCTTTTCGAGACCCCACATCTACTCTGTAAAACCTCATAAAGGTATGAAGAGAAGACCAAGTAGCTGCCCTACAAGTTTCAGCTGGAGGGACTGATCGAGACAGCCTATGAAGCTCTAACACTCCTGGTTGAATGCACCTTGAAAGAAACTGGCGGCTGCTTTCCACAGGTGAAGTATGTCGACGAGATGACCATGCGAATCCATCAGTCAATATAGAGGCCTTGGACACTGGCTTATCATGCCTGGACTAGTTAGTACAGGTGGTTAGAAAGATGAAAATCATTGGTCCTTTCTAAGTAGTGAAGTAAGACTCTTTGCACACCCAGTTTCTGTTATATTTTAACCTGCTTATCAAACCCCGTGGATTGAAAAGCAGGCAGACGAACCTCCTGGTTGACGTGGAAACCGGAAACAACTTTTGGAAGGAAAGAAGGAATAGCACAGAGATTTAGCGGTATATAAGACACCACATTAGATTAAATTACTCCTGCCTCCGTGATCCTGAGAATTGCATCTTCCCAAGACAATCGCCACTAGGAACACTGTCTTGACCGTAAGGTCCAAAAGGGATTCATCTTTGAGCAGCTTAAAAGGGGGCTTTAGTAAGGCCCTTCAAAACAGTTAAGATTCCACATCGGAAAAGGATGATGCAGTGATGACCTTAAATGGAGCACACCTCTTAGAAATTTAGTCAAATTAGCTGTAACCGAAACTGAACCACTTTGGGCTCTGAAGCATGAGAGGCCTGCCACTTGTATCTTGAGGGAAGCCACTGCCAAGCCTTTCTTCAGACTGGCTTGCAGAAAGGCAAGAACCACTGGAATAGGTGTACATAGTGGCTCCACCTGGTCTCTGTCACACCATTTCTGAAAAGCCTTCCGAGTCTTGGCAAAGGCTCCACAGGTCCACCAAAATTTCTCTTTGAAGAAGCAGTAGAGAATGACACGGTGGCTGTTATATGCAACCCGCCAAAACAGTGAGGGGGGAAGTTGCATCAGAGGAGAAGCTTCTGCCCAAAGACGCACACAACTGCAGGCAGATTCTGGTGGCTTGAGCAAGTTGCTCTCTAAACAAAACACGCTGCGAAGGTAAGGGGAAGGGAGGGAGATGCTTGTACTGCGCGAGAGGTGCTGAAGGGCGGTGAGGTGACGAGAGGGAAGGGTGGTGGTGGAAAGGAACAGATGCTGAAAGGAAATGGGGAACAGAGCGTGGGAGAAGACGCTGAAGGGAAATGGGGAACAGAGAGTGGGGAGAAGATGCTGGAATGGAAGACAGAGATGCCAGACTATGGGGGGAGCAGAGGGAAGAAGATGGGTGCCAGACCAATTGGGGGGGTGAAGGGAGAGGCACAGTAACAGAGCAAATGGAAGATGCAGAGAGAAGACAGACAGTGGATGGAAGGAATTGAATGAGAAGATGAGGAAAGCAGAAACCAGACAACAAATTTAGAAAAAAAAATTCTATTTATTTTTTGCTTTAGGATAAAGTAGTATATTAATTGTGTTGATAAAAATTTATAAACAAAGCCCTGCCAGCAGCCAGAACTTTGATTTATAAGGAAGAAATAAGCTAAATATTGCAGTACTGAGGCTTGTATGGATGCTGTGGGGATAGTAGTCGCGGGGGCGGGGACGGGGATAGTGGTCGCAGGGCAGGGACAGGGCGGTGACAGGGACGGTGGTTGCAGTGATGGGATAAATTTTTTCCCCATGTTATTCTCTAAGCAGCAGTCCAGCTCCACACTCTTTCATCCAACAGAGGACCACCACAAAGGGATCTCACGGCACTCAAGCCACCAAAAAAGACGAGTTTCAAGCGTAAAAAAAATAAAACTAAGAAAAAGATGCAGAGCAGAAGACTTCTGCACGGATTGCTTGCAGAAACTGAAACTGCAGGGGGCTCTAACTCTCTCTAAGGTAGGAGGAGCACATGCTCAGAAAAGTGTTTTGATTTCTGCAACTCCCAAAATTGTGGGGGGGATTGAATACCTAGCATACTGAATCCGGAAGGAATTAACAGAACTAGAATTGCTTCACCTCTTGTTGGTTCCTGAACTAGCTGCTTGATAAAGCAGTCCTTGATTTCAACAAGGAATTTTTTCTCCCTAGCATGCCCTGTTACATTTATCCAGTCAATATTGGGGTAGTTGAAATCATCCATTATTTTTGTATTATCCAGTTTGTTAGCTTCCCTAATTTCTGATAACATTTTAGCATCTGTCCGTTCATCTTGGTCGGGTGGATAGTAGTACACCCCTATCATTATCTTTTTCCCCCTTACACATGGAATTTCTACCTATAGGGATTCCAAGGTGTGTTTCTGCTCCTGTAGAATTTTCAGTCCATTCGATTCAAAGCCCTCCTTAACATATAACACTACACCTCCATTGATTCGATCCACCCTATCACTACGGTATAGCTTGTACCCCAGAATGACAGTGTCCCATTGGTTGTCTTCCTTCCACCAGGTTTCACCTGACATCTTTTAACCATACCTTGTTCCGAGCCATGCTCTTTTAATTGACTGTTGGCCTTCTCCCATTTTCTAGTATGTGCTGATTGGAGTATTTAAATAATCTGGCTCTAGTCTAGTGGTTAGAGCACCAGAATGACAACTAGTTAAAGCCAGGTTGAAATCCCATTGCTATTCCTTGTGACTCTGGCAAGTCACTTAACACCCCCCCCCCAAATTGCACCAAGTACAAAACAGGGGACAGGGGAATACCTATTGTACCTGAAAGTAACTCACCAAGATCTATTAATAAGAAAGGTACGCACTAAATCCAAATAAATAAATAAAATATAAAATTAAATTAATATTATGGTGCAATTTTCCCTACAACTCCTCCAGATTAAACAAGTGTGCCGGCAGGAGACTAGAAAGAAACCTGGAGCATCTCTTTCTGCTAAAGAGCTTTTTGATAAATCCTTTAGCTTCACTTCAGAAATTTTATTCTTCTTAAAAATCAAGGACACCAAAATTAAAGCTCTGACTTTTGAAAACTTAAATTACATAAACAGGCAAAAGAAAAACTTTTGAGTTGGGCATATCTGGGGCTTTAATCTGAGGGCAACAATGTCAAACTTTGCAAAAGTTTGATACACAGTTCACATGCTCAATGCTTCCACTGACCTCCTCAGTATCAGATTCCGATTCTGATTCAGAAGACGAATGCCTATCTCCATGATCAAGCTTCTTTCTTTTCCTGCTCAGATTTTTCTTGTCCTGTACAAAATAGAAATAAACAAGCAATTGGTGTATTTGTACACATTTACTACCTGATCCAGTTCTACTACAGCTTTCCTCTTCCCCCAAAACACTGTGTAGAATGCTGTTCTCGTTTATTGCATGATTCTTGTTATGCAGACCTATATTGGACTTGATTTGCTCCTCTAGTTTGAGTAAAGATTCCTACACAGAGATCAAGGTATATGCATTTGTCTTGCTATTTAGACTCTTGTTCTTCTAAAATATTTGAAACAAGTACTTTTCAATTTCATAGAGCCTCTTTAATTGGTTACAAGAAATGTTATATTTCATCAGGTTCCCTGTTGATCATGGACATATTGTTATTACCCTTATTGTAAAGGATCGCAAGGAACCAATTGATTTGTTAACCAATTACAGGTCCATAGCTTCAATACCATTTTTTGTTAAATTGATGGAGGGGTTGTATATGTCCAACTGTTGGATTATTTGGGTTGGTTTAATCTTTTGCATTCTTCAGTCTGGTTTCAGACCAATGAATAGTACAGAGACCGCTTTGGCTTCACTTCTGGATCACTTACGTAGTCTTTATTGCAAGGGTCAGCATTCTCTGCTTCTACAATTTAATCTAGGTTGCGCATTCGATCTGGTAGATCACAACATACTGCTTGGCTATCTTGATTCTATAGGAGTCTCTGGGCAAGTCTATCAATGGTTTCAAGATTTTTTGTATTCCAGGTCTTACTAGGTACAATCAAGTGGTGTTCGCTCTCATTCTTGGAGTAATCCCTGCAGTGTACTTCAGGGTTCACCACTCTCCCCATTGATCTTTAATCTCTTTGGGAACAAAATTGTCTACTATGGGCATTAAATTATATAGTTATGCAGATGACATTACAGTTGTCTTGTCATTGGATTTGGTACCATCAAATAATATTAATCAGATTGCTTCAGTGGTATTGATAACCGAGAATTGGATGCAATCTTTTAAGTTAAAACTCAACTCCAAAAAAACTAAATTTTTCTTTGCAACTCCATCTAAATTTACCCACGATTGTCTCCATTTGAATCGTATGATATATATTATAGAACCTGTGTTGAAACTTTTGGGGGTATTTTTAGATCAAAATCCAGCAATGCAAAATCAAGTGAATGTTGTAGTTCATAAATGCTTTTATACTCTATGAACTTACATTCCATTTGGAGTTGTTTTGAAAGATCAGCTTTTGGTGCAGTCTTTAGTACTAGCCGTACTTGATTATTGTAATATAGTCTATCTAGCAGGTTGTAAGAAGCATTTTAAAAGGCTCATTTTGATTCAAAACACAGCTGTTCACTTGATTTTTAATTTGGGCAGAACTGAACATGTAACGCCTTACCTACGCAAATTACACTGGCTCCCAGTAGAAGCATGGGTTATTTTTAAATTTGTTTAGAAACACGGGACTCCTTTTACTAAGCTGCATTAGCATTTTTAGCGCACGCATCTTAGCACGTGCTAAACCCGCGCTACGCGGCTAGAACTAACGCAAGCTCAATGCTGGCGTTAAGGTCTAGCGTGCGCTATTCTGCGCATTAAAGCACTAACACGGCTTAGTAAAAGGAGCCCATAGAAATATGATGGCAGATAAAGGCCAAATGGCCCATCCAGTTTGCCCATCCGCAGCAACCATTATCTCTAAGAGATCCCACATGACTATCCCAGGCTTTATTGAAATCAGACACAGTTGTTTTTGTTACAAAGAGTTGTATGGTTTACTATCAAATTATCTAATGGATTATTTTATTTTATTTCTTTAACTTGTACGTTCACAGTGTAATTTGGTCTTTTTTTTACATTTCCCCAACCCAAAGGCTATGTTTACAAAACACATCATGGGAGATTACTTTCTATCAGACTGCTAGCTGGGAATCTGAGTTTCATCCATTAATATTTACCTCTGTTTCATATTTTCATTTTAGAAAGTTACTGAAGACTTATTTGTTTCAAAAATTTCTTGGAAAGTAATGATGGCTTGTTGATATGTTTTATTGATTATGATTTTGTAGATTACTGTGCGCAGTTTTTCTTATTTTGTTTTCTACATAGAACTGGAAGATTTTGCAGAATAGAAATAAAGTGTTACGTTATGTTCTGTTCAAATATACTCATTTCCTTAAATGAATACTTTCAAGAGGCAAGCTGTAAGTCAACATGGAGACAGGTCTGGTATCAAGACCGGCTCCTAAACCAGCGGTTGGAAGGATGATCTATCACCAGATGCACCAGGTCACCGTACTAGGGCTGCCTAGGCCAATCTGGAGACACCAATACCACCAAGCTCAAATGACGCTCAATTTTCTTAAAGATCCTGCCTATCAGAGGTCACAGAGGAAATAAATAGAACAGAACTGATGAGGGCCACTCCTGAGTGAGGGCATCTATGCCCTCCACCTTGCCATCCTTTCTTCAACTGAAGAACTGGGGAGCCTGGGTACTGAAGGAAGATGCTAACAAATCTATCACCAGACCACCCAACCTTCCACAAGGTAGGCTGCAGTTTTGTCTGCAGAGAAAGTCTGTCTGTATGTTTTGGGCCCCCACAATGCGTGTGATGGACAGGTCTTTAAAATAGTTCTCAACCCAAACCAGAAGCAGAATCGCCACCTCTGCCAATGGACAACTCTTGGTCCTGCCCTGTTAACTGACATATGCTACCAACATGGCACTATCCAACAGGATCTGAACAGTCTTCCCCTGAATCAAATTCTAGAATGCAAGAAGAGCTAAACGAATTGTCTTTGTTTCTAAATGATTGATTGTGGCTAGACACAGAGTTTCCTCCAGTGTCCAAAAGACCCCAAGTGACGAGGCCTAGATAATGAGTACCTCAGCCCTTGAGACTGTGAGATGGTACTGTCTGGCATGAACAGTGCAGGTGTGGCAGAGACCTTTCCATGGACAAAGTATGTATATTTATATAAGCACAAATTTTCAAAATATAAAGTCAAAGACCAATAACCCTGCTATTACCTAATATAATAAAATGGTAAGCTGCGCATGCGCACTCCCACTGCGTGCATCCGTTTTCCGTGAGATGTAGGGCACTTCAGGTAGGAGTGCGCATGCGCGCGAATCTCTGGCTGGTCGTTGGCGTCTTCTTCGCTCCTCTCCCCGGCACACCCGAACCCCCATTCAACCTCCCATCCGACCCTCCCTTCGGCTCCCTTAGTCCCTTGCCGCCGCTCCTCTTCTCTTCCCGCCCCGACAAACGTCCTTACTCCAGCAGGGGCCGCAGCACTCTAAACACGCTGCTTCGTGGCCTGCTACTGCCCTGATTTGCTCTGCCCGACACGGCAGAGCAAATCAGGCCAGTAGAAGGCCGCGAAGCAGCGTGTTTAGAGTGCTGCAGCCCCTGCTGGAATAAGGACGTTTGTCGGGACCGCAGGAAGGGGGCGGCAAGGGACTAAGGGAGCAGAAGGTTGAAATATATTTCTTTCAGGTACCATTTGACGACAGGTTGTTCTGTAGAAAATGAACTGTCACTTACTGGGACAAGCCACTGATTTTCTTTAAATGGTGAGAACAGGACCCGATATGGGGGCAGCTTTGGGGGAGGGGTGTGCTGCGAGGCAGACAGCTTTGCTTGGGGGGGGGAGAAAGAAGGGGGGCCATGGAGACACAGTCAGGGACGAACTGGAAAGGGAGAGGCAAAGGGGGCTACTTTGGGGGAGGGGCGTGCTGGGAGGCAGACAGCTTTGCTTGGGGGAAAACAGAAGAGGGGCCACGGAGAGACAGTCAGGGAGGAACTGGAGGGGGAGAGGGAAAGGGAAAGGGGGCTGCTTTGGGGGAGTGGTAAGCTGGGAGACAGACAGCTTTGCTTGGGGGAGAGAACACAGAAGGGGGGCCACGGAGACACAGTCAGGGAGGAACTGGAGAGGGAGAGGGGGCTGCTTTGGGGGAGGGATGTTCTGGGAGACAGGCCGCTTTGCTTGGGGGGAAGACAGAAGAGGGGCCACGGAGAGACAGTCAGGGAGGAACTGGAGGGGGAGAGGGAAAGGGGGCTGCTTTGGGGGAGGGATGTGCTGGGAGGCAGACAGCTTTGCTTGGGGGAGACAGAAAGGGGCCCACGGAGAGACAGTCAGGGAGGAACTGGAGGGGGAAAGGGAAAGGGGGCTGCTTTGGGGGAGGGGTGTACTGGGAGGCAGACAGCTTTGCTTGGTGGGGGAAGACAGAAGGGGGGACACGGAGAGACAGTCAGGGAGGAACTGGAGGGGGAGAGAGAAAGGGGGCTGCTTTGGGGGAAGGGGTGTGTTGGGAGGCAGACAGCTTTGCTTGGGGGAGGGGAGACAGAAGGGGGCCACAGAGAGACAGTTAGGGAGGAACTGGAGGGGGAGAGGGAAAGAGGGCTGCTTTCTAGCACCCGTTAATGTAACAGGCTTTAACACTAGTGATGAATATAAGAAGGAATTCTTTTCAAGATCTTCTTAGTTATAGAAAAGTATAATTATATATTTAATGTATTTAGAGGCTAAGAGACCTCAAGTGTTCACATCCATCTGTCTTTGGAACAAATCCTGTCAGATAGCCTTTAGTTTCGATAGGAGTCTCTTAAGGTTGCTTTAACTTTTAGTAACCAGTTTAGGTGGATTTGAAATCAGCTGTTAGTCTGAGTTCCCCCGTTGTAGTGTTTGACAGTGGATACTGTTATGGTAAATTATTGTGGATCCATTTTGTTTAAGCCAGCTTACTTTTTACAATAGATGGTTCCTTCTTTTCCGACAGTGTTGGCCAGATAAGAACGAGCAACTATCGCTAATAATTCAACATCTCCTGAGGAAGCTCCTATTGGAGCGAAACAGAGACAATCTGTTGCGCAGAGCAGAGTGTTTATTGAACAGTTACTCTATACAGCTAAGAGCTGCCCTCGGGTCTAAACAAAAGCTAAGTACTATAGGCTTTATAAGCTAATAAACCTGAATATTGAGTAATATTACTCCAGGTGCAGTACTTGATATGTTGCTATGCTTATAGCCATATAATAATAAGCTTGAAAAAGTATTTAATTGGAAAAATATTTAATTGATATAAAAAGCTAGAGAGATAAAAGGAAAGGCATATGAGACCAATGATAGTTCACAAAGAGTCTATCTGACAGGATTTGTTCCAAAGACAGATGAATGTGAACACTTGAGGTCTCTTAGCCTCTAAATACATTAAATATATAATTATACTTTTCTATAACTAAGAAGATCTTGAAAAGAATCCCTTTTTATATTCATCATAATAGCAGGGTTATTTATATAAGCAAACATAATTAAAAAAAAAAAAAAAACCTAAAAAGATAATTAACAAAAGATCTGGAAATTATATAGAGAGGGAAAAAGGGAACTAATAGTAAGAAAATCATAGGAATAATATATATAATTGTGTAACTTGCTGGTTAAGCAGGATTTAGGAAAAGATTAAGTGCATAGACATCTGTAGAGGTAAAGACTTAAAATTATAAGAGTTCTTTCTCCCTTTTGTTTAGCTTAGAACAAACTTCAGATTCCCGCATTTTCTGTGTTTCTTTATTCAATATTTATCTGGTAAAAGACTGGTAGAAGGGCCTCTGACTTTTGGCCTAGTTGTAATGGTGATATATGATTTCACATTCCTCAGCGAAGGAAGCTTGTGTGTTAAAATCTTCTCTATGTGCTTTATTATTCAATATGTGAAATATGAATGTATACATGTATGTCTTGGATCCAAGAAAAACATGAAAGGTGACCAATTGCATGACTGTGTGATATTCAAATAGGAAAATGTCTTAGAAATTGTTGCAAAAGAAATCTACTTTTATATCTTATAAAACTTTTTTTAAGCCTGTTTAAAACCTAAAGAATTTCTTTGTCTGAGATAGTCCCGCCTTCTAAGAAAATGTGTTAGCAGTATTGGAAGCTAAAGTGACATGTCACTAGTCATTGTAATAGTATATAATCAAAGTCCCCAGCTTGGGTTTGAGGGAGAAGCTCTCTCCATAGGGGCCACTTAGTTCCTGGGATAGAATCCTCCCTCACACACAAAATAATTATGGGGTTATGGTTTATGGAAATACATGTAATGCATATAATTGGCATTTTAATTCTAATTTTAACCTCAAGTTAATTTTGATATAAATTGAATAAATATTTTTTATGAAAATACATATCTGTGTGAGTTATTGGCGTCAAAAGGTACTCTATGTTGAACCGAATCCCAAACTGACCACAATGTTCATGCAGACCAGCTAAGTAGGTTCTCTAAAGGAAGAGTTCCCCCCCAACCAAGCTACAGACCTCCGATTACAGAGTCTGTATCTTCTCCCAAGTAGAGAGTTGTGCGAGGACAGAAATCAAGCCCATTCCCGTTGGAATCAAACCCATCCCTGCTGGAATCAAATATATCCCTGCCCATCCCTATAAACTTCAGAAGTAGTTTTATTTATTTTTTACAATTTCTATACTATTTTTATCCAAAACGGTTCACAAGGGGTTACATTCATAAAATGTTAAGTCTATACAAAAAAATAAAATTGACATATTCAGTGTAGCATAAATTCAATGTACTATAAATCAATTACTCGGAAAAATGCATTAACAAATAGTTGTTTCGAGGGAGGAAGTGACGTCACCGAGAAGCATGGCTGGTTAATTCTCGAGCTCCGGAGGGGCTCGATACAGGCAGTGTTATACTACATCTCTACGGAGCGGTGGGAATTCAGTGGCCGGTGATTTGCAATCGTGAATGGATGGCGAGTAGGAAAAAACTGGCAAAGTTTCAATACTCAGCAACGGGGAGCGTGAAAACGAGATCGCACGCTGTGGAGTCCCCGACCGCCTCGATTAACATGGCGTTGCAGGCGGGGCCTAAACAAGCAGGATTTCAGAAGGCCAGTACTGCACAGGGAGACATCTCGATGGAAGCGACTTTGGAACGATGGTTTCGGGACCTTAAGGAGGAGATGGTGGGGCTCCGCGCTGACGTACGAGTGGCCTTAGCAGAAATAAGGTCGGAGGTGAGCGAGCTGGGCACTCGGGTGACGGTGACTGAGGAACGTCTAAATCAGATGGAACCTACAATACAGGCCTGTTCCTCGGAACTGCACGTGGCGGTATCCCAGCTAGATGAACTGCGGAGTCAAGTGGAGGACTTAGAAAATCGCTCGAGACGACATAATTTACGCTTTAAAGGAGTTCCGGATACAGACCAATACAAAGATGCGAAGACTGTAGTTAAGGATTTTTGTAAAGATCTGCTTCGGGAAGAAGACAGGGAAGACATGAGCCTTATAGTTCTGCAACGGGCTCATCGGAGCTTAGGCCCAGCGAGGGGCGAGGGCAATAGAGACATCATTGCCTGTTTTGGTGATTTCCCGCTTAAAGAACGGATTCTTCAAGCAGCCCGGCGCCATCCTAACTTTACATGGCAGGGGATAGCGGTGGGGGTCTATCAGGACTTAGCGGCGGTGACCCTCCAAAAACGTCACGCATTCAAAGACGTGACCCAATTCATGAGAGCCGAGGGCTACCGTTACCGCTGGTTATTCCCATTTGGCCTGCTAGTTACAGTAAATGGGAAACATCGCCGGGTGGATTCCTCAGGGGATGCTTGGATTGCACTGAAGGAGCTGGGATGCAGACTGACGGGGGACAGAAACGATCGGGGCCCAGCAGGAGAGGAGGAAGAACAGAGACCTGGGAATGTGGAAGTCCCCTTGGCGAGCCCACAGCCGTCTACATCTGGCACTTGAGCAGCTTCACTGTACCAGGACTGGACAGTTCTTGATTTGTTTCCATACAGTGGGGGGGTTCCGGGGAGCAGAATGTTGGGGTTTGGATTCTCTATTATATTGATAATCCTCCTGGGTATACTTTCAGAAGGGTGATATGGTTATATAAGGGGGAGGGCAGATGTTGCTATTGTTTGTACTTCCATAAGGGAGTGAGTTGACCTTTCCCTTATTCATTGTTAATGCTTTGGGCGTAGAAATACTAGACTGTTGGGAGTATAGAGTGTGGTGACGGTATGAGGGTAGGGGAGTATGTGAAGATTGTCTGGGAGTGAGAGCTTATTGGGAATATGTATGATTTCATAGTAGGTTAGAGTAGTAGTGATTTATTCTTGCTGAGCGGGTTGCTTGCTTATACAGCTCTCCTCCCCCCTGTATGGTACTAATGATTTTAATTGGTCATATAAGTGGGGGAGACGGGGAAATCTGATTATAGTTTTCAGATGTATCACTCTGGGCTTTGTTGGGGGAATTAGTTAATGATAGTTGGTTCAATATGGGGCTATTTCCTCCCATAGGAGTTACTTAAGATTTATGTTATAGAGAGATTGCAATGTATGTAGAGATGTCTTATAATAATTATTTCTGAAGGGAGGAAGCATGATTGATCATAGTTGACACATTGGGGAGAGGGGGGGAAGGGGACAATTGCATGGACAGTTGGTGGGCTTGTAGAGATAAGAATGTGATAAAAGCTGAGCCTCTTGGCTACGACGTACATTTCTCATATGGCTGATTCCAAAATAGACGGATCAGCTATTAGGAGGGGGGGGGGGGGCGGGAGGGGAATGGCTGTTGGGAGGGAGCAGACCAGGCAGCAGATGGATGGGAGTGGGGAGCCGGAGATTCTCATTGGATCTTGGAATGTTAATGGGTTAAATAGTCCCGGTAAAAGGAGCTTGGTGTTTCGGGAATTGACACGTATGAAATGGGATATATGTTTGTTACAGGAGACCCATCTGAGACCCCGGGATGTAGGCCTCCTCCGAAGACCACAATTTGATTTGATTTGGACTCATCAGGGAGAGGGGGCTACCAAAAGAGCGGGAGGGCTAGCAATATTGATACGAAAAGGGTTGGGTTTTCAGGTGGAACATATATTCCGGGACAAGGATGGGCGATGTTTGGCTCTGCAAGGAGGGCTGCAGGGTCACCAACTGACAATCATTAATATATACGGCCCTTGTTCAGCTCAGGTTGCCTATTACAAGGGCCTTAAGAATGAGTTAAGATCATTTGTCAAAGGGGCTGTCTACCTTGGAGGGGATTTCAATGTTCCCCCGGATCCAGTCTTGGACCATTCGGGTGGGGGGCGTAGATCCCTAAACAAGCCAGCAAAGGCATTATGTAATTTAATGCACTCACTGGGGTTGGTGGATTGCTGGCGCTTGCTTCATGGTACTCAGAAATCGTTCACATTTTACTCTCATGCACAACATACTTATACTAGACTTGATGGACTGTGGATCCATAGAAATCAGATGGGTGGGATCAGCAGGGCTGAAATAGAGCCGATGCATATTTCTGATCATGCCCCAGTTTGGGTGGCCTGCACTGGTATGTTGGAACAAGGTGGGCGTAAATACTGGAGGCTCAATGAGTCGCTATTGGGCTCCACGGAGGTAAGCGCAGCAGTGGAACGCACTATCATTGAATATTTGGAACAAAATGATAATGGGGAGGTAACTGATGCGGTTTTATGGGATGCTCTGAAAGCAGTCGTCCGGGGAGAACTTATTAAATGGGGGGCTAGATACAAACGAGCCAGAACCCGAAGATTTTTACAGCTACGTCAAACATTGATAGGGTTGGAACGGGTACATCAGGACACAAAGGAGACCGAGGTTTTGATTCAATTGCAGAGGGTAAGAGATGAATTATATCAATTCCAGGTTGATGAACTGGATAGGATGCGATCCAGTTTTCGTATTCAAATTTATGAACACAGCAATAAGGCTGGTGCTCATTTGGCTAGATATATTAAAATTAAGCAGAACAGGGCTACAATAACATCGATACGGGGGGTCAGGAGGGGCGATCTAAAAGTGACGGACTCAGAGATTAGGGGTGAGTTTCTATCATTTTACTCTTCCCTATATAGTGCTCCGGACATGGCACATCGAGATGATCAGGCTGCTTTTCTTGATTCCCTTCCGTTACCGAGATTATCGGACTTAGATAAAGCATATTTACAAGAACCGATCGCTGTGGCGGAAATTTCGAGAGTGATTAATCAGTTGAAAAATGGGAAGTCACCGGGACTTGATGGATATACTGGATGTTTCTATAAACGGTTTTCCGGGCAGTTGGGACCTTTATTGGCACGGGTAGCGAATGGAGTAACACAGGGAGCACCCCTGCCGACTACTATGGGGGAGGCGGGAGTTACCATACTTTTAAAACCGGGGAGGGATCCCTTGAATTGCGGGGCCTATCGTCCCATCTCGCTATTGAACATAGATGCAAAAATATTGGCTAAGGTACTCGCTTTGCGTTTGGGGAAAGTCTTGCCATCTATAATCCACCAAGACCAGGCGGGATTTATACAACGTAGACAGGTGAGCGATAATATTCGGAGGACGCTTAATCTACTCTGGGGTGTTGGTCAACGGGATGATAAAGCGGTCTTGGTGTCGGTGGATGCGGACAAAGCCTTCGATAGGGTTCTTTGGGGATTTCTCTGGGACGTCTTGGATCGTATGGGACTGGGTCGGACTTTCATTGCATGGATCCAGGCTTTTTATGCAAAACCACGGGCTTGTCTACGCATAAATCAATCTTATACCGATTTTTTTCCCATTTTTCGAGGGACCAGACAGGGGTGTCCGCTCTCACCGCTATTATTTGCTCTTTCTATAGAACCATTGGCACTGAGTATTCGGAACCATCCTTCTTTGAGTGGGTTTGAGCTCAATGGGGTTGAACATCGGGTAGCGTTGTTTGCGGACGACATTTTACTTTATGTGGGGCAGCCAGAGGTCTCTTTTCCGCATCTTCTGCAGCTTTTTGAGAGGTATGGAAGCCTCTCAGGGTTCAAAATTAATCTGGATAAAACAGAAGTTTTGAATTTGACACTTACGCCTTCTGAGGTTGAGAATATTCGGGGGACCTTTCCTTTCCGATGGGTGCACCAAGGACTTAAATATCTAGGCATATACATCCCTAAGGATCTAACCCTGATCCATGAGAAGAATTACCTGCCACTTTATCAGCGCATTAGGACTGACATTCAACGGTGGCATGGACTTTGGTTATCCTGGTGGGGTAGGATAGCTTTAGTAAAGATGAATGTGCTACCAAGGTTGCTGTTCCTGTTCCAGACATTACCAGTGCAGGTCCCAGCTCGGGAGCTGAGGGGGATTGGGAAAACATTACGTAATTTTATCTGGCAACGTAAATCCCCAAGGTTAGCCCAATCTCTGTTGTGGGCGGATAGATCGGCTGGGGGGAGGGGACTGCCGAATTTGGAATGGTATTACCAATCGGCCCAATTGAAATTGATTTTGGATTGGGAACTGGGGGAACATAAAAGTGGGGTTCAGTTAGAACAGGACCAGGGGGACAGTATGAGGTTGAACCATAGGTTGTGGATCTCTGGATCCAGCCGTTCTTGGATTTCAAATATTGCTAATCCATTTGTAAAACATTTGGCCACGGTGTGGACCAGAGCCCGAGCCCAGTTGGGTACTGGAGCATTGGTCTCATCGCTGGCTTCAATACAATTTGAGCCCCAATTCCAAGCAGGGAGTGATAACAGGGTTTTTCATCGGTGGGCCCAAAGGGGATTAAGGGTCTTTAGAGACTTGATAGGGACTACAGGGATCTTTCCGTTTGGGATGCTCCAGAAGAAATTTGATTTGCCAAACCGGGACTATTTGGCTTATTTTCAGATAAGACACTTTTTGCAGTCCCAGGGATGGGGAAAATCTTTCAGCGTCGAACGGGAATCTTTTGAGAATCTTTGGTTGCTGCTTAGGCAAGTGCCCCGGCCTTTATCAGTGTTGTATCAATATTGGAGAGGCCATTCGCCACTTATACCATCCTTTCAGAAACAATGGGAACGGGATATAGAGTTTTCCTTTTCTACTACGAACTGGGAAGTTATATGCAGGGAGGTGTCCAGGGCTTCGACTTGTGCTTTGATTCAGGAGAATGCGTACAAAGTGCTCACTAGATGGTACTATACTCCTGAGCGTTTACACAAAATGTTTCCCGGGACGCCAGCTCTTTGTTGGCGTTGTGGGAAACAGGTGGGTACTTTTTTACATATTTGGTGGGACTGTGATTCTATTGGACTGTTCTGGAAGGCTGTTGCCAATACCCTGTCCACCCTGTTGGGGGTTCAGGTGGGGGTTACGCCGCAATCGTGTCTTTTGGGACTCTATAATGAGAAAGAACACCTCTGGCAAACTAAATTGTTGCGCTGGGGTCTAGCTGCAGCTAAATGTCTTATAGCGAATCACTGGAAAAATACTGCAGCTCCATCTACATCGGCATGGATAACGAGATTCCTGTCTATTGGACGCATGGAGATATCGGTGGCTTCTCGGCGTCACAAATTCCAGTCCAGGTCTTTTACCTGGGATAAAATTAGAGATACACTGAACACTCTGTAGAGTCTTGATAGTTATTTCTGCCTGGTCTGCTCCTTGGATGGAGCGAGGGTCGGGGAGGGGGGATTTCAGCGGGGAAAGCGTAGACGGGTAGCTGTGCATTGTAAGGGGATGGGGGGGGATTTGGGGGGGTGAATTGGTGAGCGGTAGGGGCATTATTTACTTTTGAGCATCTCTTGCAGCTGTTGATTTTGATGTTATTGTGTCTGCAGTTTGAGATTCATTGTGCGTTGTATAATTTGAAAAACTTGAAATAAAAATTTAAATATTGAAAAAAACAAATAGTTGTTTCATTTAATTATGCTACTGAATTAAAAGCTCTGGTAGAGACCCATTTACAAATAAACAAAGACACTTTATTAATTTTGAAATATTAATTGGGAAGAATACATACTTTGTAAACAGGTCTCTGCCAGAGCTTCTAATGTAAATATAAATACTCCAGCTAATGAGGACCTCCCAAGCTATGTCAGCTGAGGACTTTCTCTGGTTGGGGGTCCTTTTTGCCAAACTTTGCAGGCAGCAGTAGCATCCCTGAGCCACAGATGCTGGCACCTCAGTGGCTCTGGGATGCTGCCAGCGACTGCTGTGCTTGGTGAGAGTTCTGGTCATCTTTAAAGGAGGTCCTCAGCTGGCGGTGCTTGGGGATCCCCACCAGCTAACGCAAGGGTCAGCAAGTACTGCAGCACTGTAGAAATAAAACAATAAATGCATTTTCTTGTCTTTTGAACACAATACAAAGACATCTGCTATATACATTTCCCAAAGCTAGCATATTTCAGTCAATAAATTCCTTTTTTATCTTTGTTGTCTGGAGATTTATTTTTCCATCAAGTTGGTCCCAGTTTCTCTTTTTTTCCGCTCTCCAGTCTTCTGCTGCTGTCCATTGGTTCCTTCTACCATAGTTCAGCATTTCTCCCTCTCGCTTCCCTTTCCATTGTACAGCATCCTTACTCCCTACTGTCCTGGATCAATCTTCCTTTTTTCCCCTCTCCATTCCTACACAGCATTTTTTTCTCTCCCCTCCACCCCCATGTGCAATATGTCTTCCTCTCTCTCTTACTGTCCAACATCTCTTTCTCTCATTCCCTCCCTTGCTGCAAAAGGGAACTGGGAAATATAGAGATTGATTTAGGGTGTATCTCTCTCATCCCCTCTACTGCCACATCTAACATTTTTCCCTCTCCAGCACCATATCACATTCCTCCCTCTTGCATCCTTTTCAATCTGTGCCACTGTTCCCTCTCCACCACCATATCCAAAATTTCTCCCTCTCATCTTTCTACCGCATTCTTCTCCCTCTCTATGCCCAATTCTACTCTTTCTTCCTTTCCCATGTGTACCATCTCTTTCCCTCTCACTCACACACTCATGTCCAACAATTCTCCCTTTCTATTTCCTTCCCCACCTCAGCGTCTCTTTCCCTCCCTCCCTTCATTCTATGTCCCAAGTTTGTACCCTTCCTCTCTCTCCTTTCTCTGTCTCAAGTTTGTGTTCCAGGTTTGGGTTCCTCCCATGTTCTAACGTACTCCTTCCTTTATCCCAAGTTCATGTCCCCCTCTCTCCTTTCCTTGGTCCAACGCGCGCGCTCCCTCCCTCTTTCTGTGGCCCAACTACTTCAGTGTCACCCTCCCATAAAAGACCGTACCAGAGCCATCCAGGTCGGCTGCCTCCTTCATACTTTCCAGCTGCACTTCTTCATAGGGCCTGCACACTGCAGGTGGCTGACCCAAATCCTTCCCTTTAACGTCAGCTCTGACATCAGAGGGAAGGCTTTCAGATTGGCTACGGGTGGTGTGATGGGAACACTACATGCTGCTTTGTAGAGGAGCAAGTGTGGATGGAGGGCAGGAAAAGGAGGCGCACTAAGTTATTTGAGCTCCTTAAGGTGCTTCCAAACCCGCAGGATCCCCACAACCCCGAGGGTGGTCTCTGCAGGATCCCTGTGACCCCAGAGTGCGTCCCCCGATGGGATCCCTGTCATCCCTATTCCCATGCAGCTCTACTACTTATCACTTATATAGTGCTAAAAGGCATACACAGCGCTGTACTTTTTGATATTTATAGACAGTCCCTGCTCAGAAGAGCTTACAATCTAACTTGGACAGACTGACAGACACGACATACAGAGTTGGGGATGCAGAACCCAAGGTGAAAGGAGTTAGGAGTTGAACGCATGTGGGCTTTTAACTGGGCCTTGAACACTGTCAGAGACGGAGCCCACCGTAGGGATTCGGGAAGCTTGTTCCAAGCATATGGCGCAACAAGGTAGAAAGATGGAGTCTGAAGTTGGCAGTTGAAGAGAAGGGCACAGATAGGAGGGACTTAGCAGCTGAGCGGAACTCATGGGGGGAAGAGAGAATAAGGGGCAGCTGAGTGAGTGCATTTGTAGGTAAGTAGAGGAGTTTGAATTGTAATCTGATACGGATGGGAAGCCAATGAAGTGACTTTAGGAGAGGGGTAACGTGAGTATAGCGGCTCTCTCAGAATATAAGTCGTGCAGCCAAATTCTGGACAGATTGGAGGGGAGTGAGATGGCTAAGTGGAAGGCCTGAGAGTAGCGAGTTGCAGTAATCTAAGCATGAGGTGATAAGAGCGTGGATAAGTGTTTTGATAGTATGCTCAGAAAGGAAGGGTCAGATTTTGGCAATATTATAAAGGAAGAAGCGGCAGATTTTAGCAATATGTTGTATATGGGCAGTGAAGGAGAGAGAGGAGTCAAAGATGAAACAGGAAGAATGAGAGTGTTGTCCACGGAGACTGAGAACGAGGGAAGCAGAGAGGTGGGCTTAGGTGGGAAAATGAGCAGCTCTGTTTTAGCCATATTAAATTTTAGATGGCGGCCAGACATCCAGGTGGCAATGTCGGACAGGCAAGCTGAGACTCTAGTCTGGGTTTCAGTAGAGATATTTGGTACAGAGGTAGATCTAGAAGTCGTCAGCATAGAGATGATAATGGAAGCCATGTGAAGAGATCAGCGCTCCAAGTGAGCAAGTGTAGATTGAGAAAAGGAGCGGTCACAGAACAGAGCCTTAAGGTACAACAATCGATAGCGGGACGGTTGTGGAGGAGGTGCGATGGGAGAGATAGGAAGAAACCCAGGAGAGGCAAGAACCCTGAAATCCCAACAAGGACAGCATATCAAGGAGTATGATGATCAACAATATCAAAGGCAACAAACAGATCAAGAAGGATGAGGATAGAGTAGAGGCCTTTGGATCTCTAGTAGAGAGGCTCCCAGGAACACTGGGAATCCCTTGAGCACTAGAAAACCTCAAATAAATGAATAAAAATAATCAAAAATAACAAATCATATGCAGAACAGAAAAAACACACCTTCACAACCCACTTACAAAAGGAGAAACTGGGTGAGAAGAGAACTGCCCAGTGACACAAGGAGGTGGAGCTGAAGAAATTGTGTTTGAAACCTTCTGCAAGTGGGGGAAAAACCTATGGTCCAGACTACTGTACCCTTTGCACTGGTAGTGTTTTGTTTTCAAATGATTTTTTTTTCGCACCAATTTAGCTAATTACCTTCCATTGTTCCAGGTACCATAGTTAGATTATGAGCCCACTGGGACAGATAGGGAAATGCTTAAGAGTACCTGATTACTATTCAATGCATTGTATATTTGCTAATGATTTACAGATTATTATTTTGGTAGGAGCTTTTTGTGGGAGGGAGGCAATTTCTTAAGGCCAAAGCACAAAATGCAAGACATTTAGTCAATATACAAAAGCTCCATCATGTCACTCCTTTTGAAGTACAGTGGTACCTTGGTTTGCAAGCATAATTAGTTCCAAAAGCATGCTTGTAAACCAAAGCGCTTGTATATCAAAGCAACTCGACAGTGGCCTCGGAGGGTTCTGCTGTTTTTGTAATGTGCCGCGGGGGGAGAGAAGCTGGTTCCCGGGGTGGGGTGAAACTCTCCCCATAGAAAATAAGGGAAACTCAGATGATTCGTTCTACATCCCAAAAAGACTGGCGCTGCTGGCTTTACCTCACCCTGGGAATCGGCTCCTCTCCCCCTGTGGCACATTGCAAAAACAGCCCCCCCCCACTGGCGCTGCTTGCTTCACCTCCTCGCTTCACCCCCTCCCCGCTCAAGGCCATTGGCTTCACCCCACCCCAGGAAACGGCTTCACTCCCCCGCCAAACTCATACCTGCAGTGGACACCGGCACACACCAACCCACAGGACATATGCATGCTGGTGCCGAAAGAGGCTGCCGATGATCCATGCTCGGCTGCTGCGGGGCCTTGAGCATCTACCAATGCTCAAGGCTTTCTGGCTCCCACCCTCTCTGAGATTCTCTATACATTGCCTCCTATTCCATGACTCTTTAATTTTCTCAGGAGTCTCTCATAGGGAACATTTTTTAACGCTTTCTGAAAATCTAGATACACTACATCCACTGGCTTACCTTTATCCACGTTTATTAACACTTTCAAATAAATTAAGCAAGTTGGTAAGGCAAGACATCCCTTGGCTGAACTCATGCTAACTCTGACCCATTAAACCATGTCTGTCTATCTGTTCCATAATTTTTTTTTTTTAATAATAGTTTCCACTACCTTGCTCAGAACTTAAGTCAGGCTTACCAGTCTATAATTTCCTGGATCTCCACTGGAACACTGGCACCCTCTAATCTTCAGATTAGACTATGGACAATTTTAATGACAGGTTAGATCACTAACAGAAGATCAGCAATTTCACATCTGAGTCCTTTCAGTATCCTGGGGTGTATACCATTCGAACCAGGTGATTTCTCTCTCTTTAACTTATCGATTTGGCTCAGTAAGTCTTCTAGGTTGACTGAGATTTCTTTCAGTTCCTCCACATTGTCACCTTTGAAAACCATCTTACATCTTCTTCCGTAAAGATCGAAACATAGAATTCATTCAGTCCATTTGCAATAAGAACATAATAGCAGCCTTACTGGGTCAGACCAAAGGTCCATCAAACCGATTAGTCTGTTCTCACGGTGGCCAATCCAGGTCACAAGTACCTGGCCAAAACCCAAAGAGTAGCAACATTCCATGTTACCAATTCAGGGCAAGCAGTGGCTTCCCTAATGCCTTTTTCAATAACAGACTATGGACTTTTCCTCTAGGAAATTGTCCAAACAAAACCAGCTACGCTATCTGCTCTTACCACAACCTTTGGCAATGCATTCCCCTTTTGCAACTTGATGATCTAACGGACTCATGAATTCCCTCATGGTCTTTCTGCTTCTGATGTACCTGAAAAAGTTGTTACTGTGAATTTTTGCCTGTGGCAAGTTTTTCTTCATATTCTTTTTTAGCCTTCTTTATCAATAATTTGCATCTAATATGCCAGTGCTTATGTTGCTTCACCTTCACAAATGTTGCTACGCTTATGAACTTCATCCCCAGGTAATAGAATGATGAGAAAACAAAAGCTACTTGTGAGAAAAGATAGCTCTGTGAATATACTACCAGCTAGACAATGAAAGTAAGGTGTTCCAGATAACCAGAACCTAAACTAAACTAAAGCTTAACTTTGTATACTGAGTCATCATTCTGAGAAGGCTCAACTCGGTTTACAGCAATTAAATAAACAGGGAATGATTTACAAATGATAAATAGAAGATAATAGCAAAACTTCAAAAGAATTAATTTTCAAAATGTTTGGCAAACATATTAAGTAGTTTTTAAAGATTTACAGAAAAATTGAAAAAAACTGAAACTCCTTGAAAAAAAAAAAGGGGAGATAATTCCAGTTGAGAGAATTTAAAAACCAAAGATTGACTGAAGATCTTGACTCCTTTAATCCCTTTTTTGAAGGAAGGGAGAGTTTAAATTGTTGGTATACCTTTTGCAAAGGAGAATCGGTAAACATTCCAAAATAAAGGAATAAGAGGATTAAAGATACCATATAGAATTTTAAAAGAAATACAAGTGCATTTAAATTGAATTCTAAAATAAACCAGGAGCCAATGAAGACTCTGAAGCAAAGGGGTCACATAGTCAAATTTACGTTTTCCAAAGATCAGCTTCACAGCAGTATTCTGAATTAATTGTAATCTATAAAGACAAATTTTTGTAATGCCTAGGTAGATAGCGTTACAGTAATCAAGATGAGATAATATAATTGATTGAACTAAGATAGAAAAATGACAGTGATGAAAAAGATGTCTAACCTTCTTCAGCATGTGAAATCACACATTAGAAAGTCCCACTTCAGACAACAGCCACTGCCCAGAGAGGAACTGAAATCAACAAAAATTTTTCCAAACAAGTTTTCAAAAAAGCTACCAGGAAGAGAGAGTCATGAGTTATTTTAATATCAGTTAAAAGAATGGTATGTTTACTTAAAAGATACAGGCAGATGAAACTGCTTATCTGTGTATATTTTATTCTTGGACTCAAAATTGCTGTGTATCATAGAAACAGGCACAAGTACAATACCTTTGCTCTGTCTTGTTCTTCTTTTGGCTTCTTTTTCTTTCTGGAACTGTCCTAAATAAAATGGAATGTCAAAACACACTCCAAACTTTCAACACAGATATGAGATGCAGCACTGAATGACTGCCAAGATAACTATTCATTGCTAATTCACCTTCTCTCTATAACTTTCCATCTTCTTCTAGAACAGTGGTTCTCAACACTATCCTAGGGGACTCCCAGCCAGCTGGGTTTTCAAGATATCCCTAATGAATATGCATGAGAGAGATTTGCATATAACAGAGGAGACAGGCATGCAAATATGTTTTATGCATATTCATTAGGGATATCTTGAAAACCCAACTGGCTGGGGGTCCCCTAGGATAGGGTTGAGAACCAATTTTCTAGATGCTTCCTGTCCCGAGATCCTAATAAATATGCAACCTCAAATAGTAGGTCTAGTTAAACTAAGGACTGTTTCAAAAGCAATATCTTATCAGTCCAGGGAAGGATTTTCATAGCAGCAAATCCCTGCTCCAGCAGGAAGCACCTAACTGGTCTGGTTTTTAAGATTCAAAAATGAATAGCCCTGAGATAGTTGAATATATTGGAGCGAGCACACATAAATTTACTTTATGCATATTCATTGTGCCTAGTCAACAAGCAAAAGAAAATCAAACACAGGAAAATGCCAGAAAAGAACACAGTTGGCCACAAGAAGAGAAGTAAGATGTATAAACAAATATAAAGCCCCTGACACAGGTAAGGTTACTAAAACACAGTCCGTGTCAGGTCCTTGAATAAATTTGTTTCCTCATCACATAAGCTTTATAGTTGTTTATGCCTCTGGCTTCCCTTCTTGTGGCATAACACACAGTTTATAATATTCATTTTGCCTATTCAGAAAACCAGACTGGTTGAAAAACATAGGCATTTAAAATGCTAACCAGACCTCAACAAATCCCAGGACAGACAGGTAATATTCCACTCCATCTTTTGACTCCCTCCTCCTTCACTAGAAGGCTCTGCTTGCCCCCTTCTGTTTGTACTTGACACAGAGCTTCTTTTTTTTTTTATTTAGCACAAACTTCCAAAGGATATATATCTTGAGCTGAATTTTAAAACTTAAGACCCTTTTAAAAACATTTTTTTTTTCATTTAGCTTTTGGTTTTGACATTCCTCAGAATGATCATATATATTAATAAGATATTTTTCTTTATATTATGTAGGTTAAAATAGAGATACATGAGGGGCTTTTTCCCCCACTCTCTTTTCTTGAGTGATAGAATAGGTCTTTCCTGTATTTTATGGAGTTCCTTTTTTTTCCCATGTATTTGATTTTAATTGTTAGCTGCTGAGAACTGTTGTAAGCTTCGGCAGGATATCAAAATTTTAATTAACAAACATACCAAAGCTGGCGATAGCCCCATATAGAAAAGGGAAAACTATAATTCTGTTCTGCACTGAAAACACAATAAACGCTAAACATTACTGCGATTGGCATCATGATTGTTGCTGTTGTCTGGGTCTTGCTGCATCTGGGTAAAAAGGATTTTCTTTGTTCAAACCTAAGGACGGCCTCTGTTGGCTGATTGGTTGATGAGAAGCGATGTCATACTAGTCACTGCAAAAGTATATAAGTGAACCGAGTGGAAGTGGTTCTCTGAGCCCATATTGTTTCAAGAGAGGTGCATGTTTCATGCTTGATTGTATGTGGCTCCATTGTACAAATGCCTTTTGAATCAAGATTTCTGTTAAATTTTAATGAATATGTGACTGGAAATATTTGTACAATTATCATTATTCCTGGGCACCTAAGGCGGGGTTAGCGCATTACACTGCTTACCACCTGAACAGTAAGCGAGCTTTCAGATTCAGTTGGGCACTCTTGATGTATCTCTAGCAATTGACATATGCTACCGTTGTAGCATTGTCTGAGAAGACTCAAACTGCTTGTCCCTCCAGACTTTTCTGTAGTCTCGATGTTAGTCCATTACTGAAATCAGCACACTGGTTGCCTATAAAATACCGTATAACATATAAGATCCTACTTTTAGTCTATAAAACACGAGTTAATCGATCCCTTCTTATATACAAAACTATCTAATTCCCTATTCACAATCTCGTACACGTCATTCTCTTCAACAGAATCTTCTTATAATTCCATTTAATAGACATATTACATACGCATCTATCCGTGTCCGTATCTTTTCAGTCAATGGTCCATAACTCTAGCATGCTCTTACAAATGACATTCAAATGGAATCTAATCTTGAATGATTTAAAATTCTTTTAAAAGCGTATTCCGTGAAAAAACACCGAAAAAATGATAGGGCGGGCTCTGTGCTGGTCTGGGGATTTAAAAGAAAGAAAATTAGCAGGTAAGGACCTAATTTCTCCTTCTTTAGTGTCCCTCCAGACTGGCACAGAAGCGTATGGGATGTACCAAAACAGGCCGCCACAAGAACACACTCACCGAACACTGCACCCCGGCGTGCCTGAATGTCCACACGGTAGTGACGAACAAAGGAATGAAGAGAAGACCAAACCGCAGCTTTACAGATATCCTCTGGAGGTATAAGAGAAGACTCAGCCCAAGAAGCTGCTTGACTCCAAGTAGAATGAGTTTTGAGAAATTCCAGAACAGATTTCTCTTAAAGGAGGTACGCCGAAGTGATAGCCTTCTTGATCCTTTGCGCAATGGTAGCCTTGGAAGCACCATCCCCCTTAAGCGGGCTCGCTAAGAGGACAAAAAAAATGATCATGCCCTCCCTGACGATTGACATAGGTGACCAATGTGGCATCGTGTGAGAGAACTTGAACTGACTTGCCCTCCAGCAAGGACTGGAATTCCACTAATCGTAGCAGGAAAGGCTCTTGTCTCCAGAATACTGATCGTCAGGATGCCTCCACTGGCAACTAGCTGCCCTGAGCCACTGAGCTCCCCCACTAAGGAGACTGGTGTCTGTGAGAAGCACTGTCCACTGGGGCTCATCGACACTCACTACCTGAGTCAGATTGGAAGAATGAAGCCACCAGCGCAGGCTGTGACGAACTGATCCCCGAAGAGGGACAGGAGAATCCAGATCGTGAATCTGTGGTGACAACTTCCAGGGAGGCCGCTAAGACCTGCAGAAAGTCCTGTGCCCGTGGACATCAGCAATCCATCAAGGAGCGAATCTAAATCTGCAATTTGCACACCTGGGCCTCTGGAAGGAAAATCCGTAAGCGGGTTGTCGAAAAGAATGCCAAGATACTCCAAGTGCTGAGACAGAGCCAACTGGTTCTTGAACAGACTGACCACCTAGCCCAGGGACTGCAGAAACTCCACAATCCGAATCGTAAATCGGGAGCTCTCCTGAAACGACTTTGCTCGAACCAACCAGTCTTCCAAATAAGGGTGTACCAATAATCTTGGTGAAAGTCCGTGGCTAGACCAAAAGGAAGTGCACAAAACTGATAATGCTCTCCCAAAATCACAAAGCAAAGGAATCGTTGATGGGAGGCCCGAATCAGACATGCAAATAGGCCTCCATCAGGTCGGAAAGAAGTCAGAAATTCCCAAGACTGGACAGCAAGAATTACGGATTTCAAAGTTTCCATGCAAAAAGATGGAATCCGGAGAACTCTGTTGACACCTTTTAGATCCAAAATGGGCAGAAAAGACCCCTCTTTTTTGGGCACCATGAAGCAAATGGAGTACCTGCTAATGTGAATCTCCTGAGGCGGTACTGGTACTATTGCCTTGAGGTCCAACACAACCTGAGCAGCGTTTGTCGAAAAGCCCTCTTCTTCCAAGTTGCCTGACAAGGAGAGGAGAGGAAATGATCTGGCCAAGGTCAGGAAAATTCCAGAGCATAACCTTTCCAAATCTGTGATCTCGGCCCATTCCCGGTAAAACTCCCGCAACTGGGCTCTGACTGGAACTGGGGGAAGGACCCGCAACGAGTCATTGGGCTGGACGGGCAGAGGAGGAGCCTCTGGAGGAGTCGCGACCCCCACCCTGGCAGGCCCCCCCAAAAGGACTGAATGTGCTGAAACATCCTCTTGATTGCAGGGGGAAGTAAAAATATCCACTTCTGCAAAAGATTCCCCAATCTGCAAATATCTGATGTAAGGTGGTGGCGTTGAGTGACCCCTCATGTGGCTATAGAATTCTGCTCAGCTTTTCTGCTAAGATATTCTGGTTTCCTGCTAGATAAACTGATTTCCGGAAAATGTTGTGAGGTATCACCCAGGAGAAGATTTTGACTGTTTCTTGATGGAGCGAGATCCTGTTTCACCCTTCTTGTTCACTTAGTACATGGCTACCTTGTTAATCTACCGTATGTGAATGGGTACTACTTGACTGAGGAGATGATTCTGGAATGTGCACAAAGCATTGCGAATGCCTGAAACTCAAAGAGACTGATATGGAAAGCTTTTGGGGGAGGAGTCCAGAAGCCTTGGGTATGGAGACCATCGAGATGGGTTCCCTATCCGAGCATGGAAGCATCTGTTAATATATTTTGATGCAGAGGTGCTTGGAATAGAAGGCCCCTAGAGAGGGGATCACCACTATTGAAGAGACTGTCGAAGAGGAGAGGCTACTCTGATCTATTGGGACAGCAGACTAGTGGCTTGAGACCAGTGGGTTGAAAGTGCCCATTGAGGTTCCCTGAGATGTAAGCGAGCAAATGAAGTTACAGAGGCCATGTGACTGAAGGGGAGTAGCATTTGATGTGCTGTTATGTGACGGTGAGGAGGACATATTTGAAGTAGAGTATCGAGTCTCTGCTGAGGCAGAAAGGTACACGTTTTGGTTGTGTCTAAGATGGCTCCAATGAACTACAGTCTGAGTGTGTTCTAGATGTGATTTATCATAGTTGACTGCAAATCCTAGGAGTTCTAGTAGACAACTGTTGCATTCATGGCCAGATGCGCCTTTTGAGGTGTTGGGGGCCTTGATCAATCAATCATCTAGGTAGGGGAAGGGGAACATGTGAAAACTGTGTGAGCGGAGGATTGCAGGCACTACTAGTAAGCATTTTGTGAATACTCTGGTTGCCAATGCTAGTCCAAATGGGAGTACTTTGAACCAAAAGTGGCATGCTCCCATTTGAAAGCAAAGACATTTCCTGTGGGATGGGAATGTGTGTGTAAGCTTCTTTGAGATAGAGAACAGAGTCAGTCATTCTTCTCTAATAGTGGTAACAGGATTCCCAGAGAAATCATGCAAAATTTCTCCTTCACCAAGACTTTTTTGGTAGGAGAAAATACTTGAGTAAAACTCTCGTCCCCTCTCTTTCAAAGTTACTTGTTCTGTGGCAATGAGCTGGAGATGGGCCGAGAGCTCTTGGTGAAGGAGAGTCTTCTGGTGGGAGTTGAAAGAGGACTCTTTTGGAGTATGGTTTGAAGGTGTTTTAGCAAAACAAAGGGCATAGCCCTGAATTACCACTCATAGAACAACAAACAAGAAAAAAGGCAAGCGAGATGCCCAAATCCACCAACAGTTAGGTTTATTGATGATAAATGACACAATGGCATTAAAAAGTCCCAACTAGGATCCCACCTCAGGGGACTGATAGCACTAGAAAGAATAAAAAATAATAACATAAAAAACCATTTAAAAACCCCATATAAATCAATGTAAATAAATGAACCATCTTGTAGTGCATACATCAAGATACATAAAATGTTTTAACTATAGATAATGCATTAAACCAACATAAAATATGGAACATTATCTGTGGTTATAACGTTTTATGCATCTTGATGCATGTTTTTTATTTTTTTAATTCTTTCCAGTGCTATTAGTCATCTGGATGCCGAAGCTGAGATCCTAGTCAGGACTTTTTAATGACATTGTGTCTTTTATCATTAATAAACGAAACTGTTGGTGGATTTCAACATCTCGCTTGCCTTTTCTCTTGTTTGTTGGTTACATATTGAGGCAAGTTTCTTCTCTCAAACTCTGTTTGGTCCATTACCATTCATAGGACCCATTGATCAGATATTATCAGATACCACCAATGAGCATAGTGGGTGACGACCTCCTATGGAAAGAGTCTGAGGTAAAGGTTCAGAAATACTGACAATGCTCTCTAGTATGAAGTCAAAAAGGCTGTTGTTTGGGTTGAGGCTGTGATTGGATTTGTTGCTGCCTCTGCTGTCTGGGTCACCTCCGATTTGTAGAACAAGTGGATATGGAAGGCTGGCTACAATTTCATTTGGCATAATAAGTTGAACATCTGGAGGTAGCAGAATATCTCCCTGGTGTTTGAGACCGGGTTGGCTTCAGCGGTGACACTTAAGTGCTCAAATACTCTCATTGCATTAAGATTTAAACACCCACCTCCTCAATAGCCTTCAACCTTTCTATATAAATAAATTTTCTAACAATAATTTATAGATACCATTAACTGCTTAAGCAAGTTTTAACTTAGTTTAAACTTATCTTAAAGCTTTTTTGTCCATTGGCCAGGGGATTCATATGTCCAGCTTGTTTTGCCAAAATGACGGCTTCCTCAAGGACTTCCCCTTCTCAGCTGCCAGCTGGGGCAGTTAATGGCATATGGTGGGAATAATGACAGTGTATTTGCTGCCACTATGCAACAGAAGCAAGAAACCTTACCTTGCTGTCTGAGTCAGAAGCAGAAGTGGGGCTTTCTGAGGATTTCTGGGAATGCTTTTTTTTCCTTCTCTTTTTTCCTTGTTTCTTCTTGTCCTATTTGACATATTTATAAGAAAAAATAATTACAAGTGTAAAACACTCAGTATAGTAAAATTCACTTACTTGCTTGCACTGACTTACCTTATCCTCAATGGAGAACCTGGGGAATTTTGATATTTTTGCAAGTTAGGGCAAAACAGAAGAGGACATCTGCACTTTAAGATGTGCTCACTGCAACCAGGCCACATCTCCAGCAAGTGAAAAAGGTCATAGTGCAAAGCCACATTAATAGCTGTAATCAGACCATGGAATACTAGGGTTTTGCCTCCACAGAGATCTGTTTCCCGCCCCAGGATAGTCATTACAACAGAGCTCAGTACAGGAAGGTAGCACAATACAAAATAATGTAATTTTCTTTTTGTGTAAGAAGACTTGTGCCTTTTTTAATTTTTACAATACTTTTTAAAGTATTACAAGATCAAGGTCTAGGGGATAGTTCCTACTTTCCTGGAATCAAGGAGTTCTGAATTCCTACTATATCGGTCATAATTAGACTGACTTCTCAGTTGCACTCAACAGTAATTATTAGATGTAATTTTGTTTATTGACCCTTATATCCCACATTATCTTCCCTCAGTTACAATCAGTATCAAGAAAAACAACACAATTATACTCAGAGTAGAATTAAACAGAGAAATTATATTATGGTAAAAAGTGGAAAACTAAGACAATTCAGTCAGTAGACAGAAACTTCCTAAAAAAATAAGAGTGAGGTCAAACGTAAAGGAGAAGAGAATGGATAGCACACAGGATTGTGTCTAATCAAATGGGAAAGACATCCAGTCGGCTTCTTTTCCTACAGAACTGCCTTGGCAAGAAAGCAACCAGGTAGTGTTGAGGAGGAAGAAGGGAGGAATGGGCAAGCTCCTGCTTACTTCATGATCCTCAGAAATGAACTGAACTAACACTCTTCCATTTTATAGATTCACTGCGAGACAGACCTAGAGATCTTCAATGGAAGGAAATCTAATAAAGCAACAGGCTACAACTGTGACTGCACTTTATACCTCTTGTTGTGCAAGAATGCTTGGTAAACAACCATCGTTAGAGAACAGTATCCAAATATTCTGAAACTGGGACTTTTATACCCCCAGCAAAGAAAACCCTCTAGACTTTTCTCCCAACAATGTACTCTTGAACTGAAATAGAATATGCCTTATTTTGGACAAAATGTCTGCATCTGCAATACCCAACTGAGAACCTACTGAAACAGAAGTGGTTTCCCCTTAAGCTCCGCTGACTTACAGCCCAAAAGAGCAACTGGAGTTCACCACCAGGGCCTCTCCTGAAGATGCATATGGCATCACCTCAGGCCTGTTAGCCACTATAAAAATTTAGGTCAATGCTGTGTTGTAAAGAGGATAACCCTTCCCCCACAGAAATGACAGCTGTGTACTTGACTGCTCTCATTGACAGCGGAGCCTTCAACAGACATCTGAAGCTGTTAGCTAGTGCCAATAAATGCCCCTCACTATATTTTTATGGTAAGGTCAATATTCAAAATTACAGAGTCTGTGATACATATCATAGACACAAGTTTCTAAGGCAGGACCTGTGGAACCAGCTAAAATATTTGATCCTTACTACATACCCACAGTAAGAGGTCAACTTTCAAAATAACAGAGGCTGCAAGATCCATAGTAGACAGAGGCTTCTAAGGTAGGCTGCATATCTGCTATTTAGTGTAAGTATGTAGCCCTTACTGTACCCCTCCCATGATATAATAACAGAGGCTTACTATGTGGTGCACGTGCAGTCATTTTGTCCAAATTAAGGCATATTATATTTCAGTTTAAGAGCACATTGTTGGAAGAAAAGTCTGAGAGCTACCATTTTATTACTCACTAGTCTTTAAGCCCGTTACATTAACGGGTGCTAGAATAGATGTGTCTGTCTGTCTGTCTGTGTTTCTTTATCTCTCTCTCTCCTTGGCTGCTGTCTGTATCCTTCTGTCTCCCCCCCCCCCCCCGAGCAAAGCTGTCTGCCCCCAGGACACACCTCCCCCCCAAAGCAGGCCCCTTTCCCTCTCCCTAACTGTCTCTCCATGGCCCTCTTCTGTCTCCCTCCCCCTCCCAAGAGCAAAGCTGTCTGTCCCTAGCACACCTCCCGCCAAAGCAGCCCCCTTTCCCTCTCCCTATCTCTCCATGGCCCCTTCTGTCTCCCCCCCAGCACACCCCTCCCCCCAAATCAGCTCCCTTTCCCTCTCCCTATCCATGGCCCCTTTTGTCTCCCCCCAGCACACCCCTCCCCCAAAGCAGTCCCCTTTCCCTTTCCCCCTGGCTCCTAGTATTGATTCCCTTCTTACCCTCCCAACATCCAGGCGTCTTCTGGCCTGCTCCTCTTCACCAAAGCAGCCTGCGATCGTAGTGGCCGGCTTTAGCGAACCTCGCAGGCTGCTCTCCAACTCGGTAGCACGTTCCCTCTGAAGCGATCCTGTGCGTCAGAGGGAACGTGCTACTGAAGAGGAGGATCAGCGGCAGCAGCGGCGAGTGAGGGCGGGAGGTGACACGGCGACTCCTTCTTCTGCACGGAGGTGGAGAGCGGCTTGCGAGGATCGCTACAGCGGCTGGCGAACCTCAGCAGGCCGCTTTGAAGAGGGGCAGGAGGGAGGAGTCGCTGGTGTCTTCTGCACAGTGACGCGCAGGCACCGTGAGGACTGGCACAGAAGCACACCTCATGGCGCCACCGCTCACGAATTTTCAAGAGCGCATGCGCCTCTAGCATTTTATTATTATTGGTGATAGTCTGTTGGTGGGGGTGGGATCTTAGATTCCTCTGAGATATTCCCTTTGCTTTACCAGAAAAGTCTAAAATGTCCATTTTTTCTTTTTTAAATTAGAGCGAGGTTCGAATAACCTATTCAGCATCCCTATTCAGCTGTGGTCCATTCCTCCAGCTGGCTCAGGAGCTAAATGGTCTGCCAGCCTCCCTCTGCTGGAGACACTAAAGACCTAAGGCTGTACAGTGCCCTTACAGAGAAGAGTTTCAGTCTTTAGTCTCTGTCTCCATCTGCTGGTTGATGAGCATAACCTAAAGGTTCCAGACTGGTCTGGCAAAGATGCTAAGGAAATTTAGTTTGTTTTCACCTGGAATGGGATCTGATCAGTCTAGGAAATGCATGCGATATTGCAATTAACATGGACTTTGATAATATTTTTGTTAGTGCTGATTTTAAGAGGGAAGATGAAAATATGTGTGTTATGTTAGTTTATTTCTTTTTCTTTCATTTATTAATTTTTATATATCATAAATATAAAACCATTCTCTAGAATGACACATTTTAGAAAAATTATCTGATGTTTTTGTAGATTTTTATGATGTTGAATGTATTAGATTACTGTTTTAATAATGTTTTATTGTGAATATTTAGATAATGTGGACTATAAATAGCTAAATAAATACACAAGCGAGTCACATTATTATGACCACCCACTTATATTCAGAATAACTGCACCAGGCAGCATGGTGGCAGCCAGACGCTGTGAGAGTGACACAATAAGATGCTGGATGGTTTCTAGAAGTATCTGGAGTCATGCAGACTGTAGTGCATCTGATAGTTGTGACGGGTGTGTGGTGGTGAATTCAGTTGTCAAACATGTCAATCGAGGTGGTCCCAAATGTCTAATTTCAACCTCAACTTAGAAGACATGTCCAGCCTTACTATCGATGACAAAATCTCTGTATGGAATCAGGATAATACCAAACTTTTAGATTCTTTAGTTACTGTTACAATTCTCACGATTCCCCCTCGTAAACTTAAAAATCCTTGGTATTCAGCAAACTTGACCCTAATTAAAAAACAACTGCGCTCTCTTGAGCAAAAATGGAGGCACAACAAAACGCTCACCAATCTCAATAAATTTAACGAACATGCCGCATACTATAGGTCCAAAATCATAAGAACATAAGCAGTGCCTCCGCCGGGTCAGACCATAGGTCCATCCTGCCCAGCAGTCCGCTCCCGCGGCGGCCCCAAACAGGTCCGACCTGTCTGAATACTTCAACATTATATGCAATAGTCAAATCTCTTACAACAAAGAAAAAAGAAAGAAATAAGATCAACCAAACACCATCGGCTCAAACTCTCACCACTTACTTTATTGATAAAGTCCAAAGAATTACCGAGATTCTTTCCTGCAGATAGGCCACAGCAATAATAATCTTACTTCTTTCAATCCAAAAGATTTCATTGATACAAACACTTTAACAAATCTGTACTTCTCTAAATGCTCTAGGTTCATTCTCTCAATTTTGCAGGAAATTCAAAGATGCCTTAACTCACTTAATATAAAAGGGACTAGCACGGAAGTTATTCCACCTTTCTTCCTGAAACGATTCTTTTCTATTTTTGGTCCCTACATTAGATCCAGTTTAATATCTGGATTCCTACCCAAAATCTGGAAACAATCAATCATTTATCCAATCATCAAGGACAACAAAATTAGCATCCAAGACATTTCAAACTATCGGCCTATAGCTAACATACCTTTCCTGGCTAAGCTTACTGAAAAAATTGTCTTGCATCAAATCTCTGATTTCACGGAAAAAACAAAGGTTTTACATCCTAACCAAACTGGCTTCCATCACCACCATTCTACTGAACTTTCACTCATAGGCCTAACTATAAAAATATTCTACCATCTTGATCATCATCAGTCATGTCTGCTCATTTCCTTAGATCTCTCCTCTTCATTTGATACCATTGATCATAATCTGCTATTAACATGTCTTCATGAAATTGGTATAACAGGTCAAGTTATGGACTGCTTCATTTCTTTTTTTCTCAAAAAGATCATCTAAGGTCATTTTTAACGGTACATCATCTGAGTCTTTCACACATAAGCATGGAATTCCACAAGGTTCCATCTTATTGCTGTTGCTTTTTAATATCTTCATGTCCCCTCTTCTAACTGTGGGCCAGTCCATTGGCTTTACACATTTGCATACGCTGACAATATGCAGTTAATCCACCCCATCGATCTTAATAACCCAGAGAAGTAGTATCCATTAACCAGAAACTAGAAAAAATCAAAACATGGTTGGACACAAATAGGTTGTCCCTTAATATCAATAAATCAAAATTAATGATCTTTCCTTTCAAAGATGGATTAACCCTTCAGGCCCCCTTGAAACTTGAATCTCTACCAATTAAAATTGTACCCACTTTAAAGTTTTTAGGAGTCACCTTTGACAGTAAATTTTCCTACCACTATCATATTAGCACAGTTGTCCAGAAATGCTTTCATCATCTTAGAATGATTTGTTCTCTTTCAAAACTACTGGAACCAGCCTCCTTGAATACATTGATCCACTCTCTGGTAAGTTTCCTGCATAGATTACTGTAACGCCCTTTATAAGGGCATAACAAAAAAGGAAATAAGACGCCTTCAGATCGTGCAGAACACAGCCATCAAAATTATCTTAAATGCAAAAAAAATACGATTATGTCTCACCTCTTTTATTCAATGCATACTGGTTACCCATTGAACATAGAATCAGCTACAAAATCCTACTTTTAACTTTTAAAATATGCTCGAGCAATCAACCAAAGTTCATTGACAGACTCTTAATCCCTTATAGTCATTCTAAATTGCTTCATTCTGTCACAGAATCTCCTTGCTGTACCATCTTTAAAGTCAATCAACATATTGAGATCTAATAATTTCACTGTCACTGCACCCTCTCTCTGGAATTCGTTGCCCAATCACTAACCCATCGAATCCGCATTAAATCAATTTAAATCATGTTAAAAACATTCTTGTTCCAGGATGCTTTTGGACAATAACTGTCCTTTTAAGGACTAAAACAAGGCTTTGTAGTTTTTATCCTCACCTATTGTTTTTTCCTTTTTTGTGCTTTTTTCTCCAAAGATTGTAGTTCTTGCTCTCTTTTTCCCATTTTTTTTTAAGTATGTCTATATGTCACGTCATGTGTTCTACTAATATACCCTAGTATTGTTTAGTATCTCTAATCTTTAATTTGTTTTTATGGTATTTTTTATTGTACACCGCCTAGAAGTTTGATTAAACAGTATAAAAAATTTTAAATAAACTTGAAACTTAATGTGACTTAACAGTGTAAAATCCTGATAGTTACTTCCTCACTCTTATTGAAGTCACATGAGATATTTAATTACAATGTTACTTTAAACATTTTAAATTAACACTATGTGATCATACATGAAATATCATCTACTTTTCCAGATTTTTAGTATAAGACAGTTTTGATATATTGCAAATACAGTAAAACCTTGACTTGCAAGTAACTTGGTTTACAAGTGTTTTGCAAGACAAGCAAAACATTTTAATAAATTTTAACTTGATATACAAGCAATGTCTTGTAATACAAGTACATATAGTATACATGCATCACAACTGAGTCGATGGTTCTTCTCTCTCTGACACTGCAAGAGTGTAGTGACTGTTCTAAACAAGCAAAGTCTTGCAATACAAGTACATACAGTATACACGCATCACAACTGATCCGATGGTTCTTCTCTCTCTGACGCTGTTCTAAATGAGTGAGGTCTTGCAATACAAGTATGTATAGTATTTTGTATTAAAATTTTGGGGTTGTTGAACGAATCATCTGAATGTCTATTATTTCCTATGGGGAAATTTGCTTTGATATACGAGTGCTTTGGATTACAAGCATGCTTCTGGAACGAATTATGCTCGCAAACCAAGGTTTTACTGTATACAGAATACACATATTTCAAGTATTTTTGATAATGAAATGTCATCAATGTCTATTTTTTCTTTTGGTGACCTCTAGAAGCCCCTTATTCATCAGTCATAAGCCCAATATCCTTTTCTAAAGGTCAGATTCAATCATCCTTTCTAAATTCGTACCTAGAGGAGGGCCCTCTGAAGTACTTAGGGAGCATCCTCACTCCATAGGAGCATCAGACCAGATTTCATCACTTTCACAGTATAACTGAGCTCTGGGAAGATGATCCCAATACATGAAATGCCACAATGGCTTAGGCCCAGATTCACTTAAGATAGCGACTCGATCGCTGTTGGTTGATTCTCTGGCCGATTTTCAAACAGCGAATGATTCATTACCAAGTTTGCATGCAAATCATTTGCATACAAACTCACCGACTCAATCATTCAGTGAGCGATTGAGTCGACGAAGAGCCCTGGCAGTAGTGACAGAAGCAGCCTCCTGTGACAAGACTTCTGCTTTTTTTTTAATGGGACAGATGTTCTGTGCGACTTAAATGCGCACCATCTGTCTCATTAAAAAAAGCTGACAATCACCCACCCGCTTCCCCAAAAAAACCAGCAGAAGGGATGCCCACTCCATCCTGCCACAACACGCTCCCCCCCGTGCCAAACTTAAATATGGCAGGAGGGATGCCAACTCCCCTCCTGCCTTCGGCCTCATCGAAACCCCTCCTCGCGCTGAAATGGCAGGAGGGATGCACACTCCCTCCTGCCACCACAATGCCCCCTCCCCGGTGTCCATACCTTGCGTTGGGAGCAGGAGGAACCGCAAACACCTCCTGTTCCTCTGCCTGGCCTGTTATGCCACTGGGCTTTAGGCCCCTCCCCGGTGCATCATGTGATGCATGGGGCAGGGCCTAGTGCCCTGACTGGCTCAGATGCCTCATGCTCCTCCCTTGGGAGGGGCCTGAGACATTTGAGCCAATCAGGGCAGGGCACTAGGCCCCTCCCCGTGCATCACATGTTAGTGATTCAATCGCTTGGCAATTTTGCTTGGGGTTTTACAAATTTGCATAGCCAGATAAGAAAATGGGCGATCGAGGGGAAAAACACACGCTAGGCTGTTTGTGAATTGGTCAGTTAGCGACGATTGTGGACTTTAGTGAATCGGAGCCTTAGTCAGAACAATTGCACTTTTCAACTTTAGATTACTCACACTACTGAAATAATCCTCAAAGCTCTTTATCCCCCATCTATTAAATATCTCAAAAATTAACAACTGGATTATCAATCCAATTGCCTTGAAATCCAATAACTCATCTCTATATCTTGCATACTATATACCTATAATTCAGAGATTCCCCAACCAGTGTGGGGGGGGGAGAGGAGAACCCCAGCCAGTCAGTTTTTCAGAATATCCACAATGAATACCTATGAAATCAATTTGCATACATTGCCTCTTTGGTATGTAAATCTATATCATGCATATTCATTGTGGACATCCTGAAAGTTTGACTGGCTGAGCTTGAATAAAATAGAGTGAAAGCTTGGACCCATATGCTGTGCTATGGAAGTAGAAAATCTCAATTAGGTTCTGATTTGAGTACAGCTGGGTGCTAGAGATATGCTTACCTCACTCATAGAGTCTTCAGAGCTGCTGGAAGAATCAGAGCTTGATGAAGAGGAAGATGGAGACAACTTGACCAAAGACAACAAAAAGTAAACCTTGTGAGATGCAGCATTTTAGAGGTGTTGTTCTGCATGTTCTAATCTCTAGTACACATGGGAAGGGGTATCCTAATCACATAAAGGATACCACAAGAGAATGACATGGGGACAAATTTTCCCCCGTCCCCACGGGAACTCATTTTCCTGTCCCTGCCCCACTCCTGCAAACTCTGTCCTCACCTGCACAAGCCTCAAACACTTATCATAAGTGTTCAAAGCTTGTGCAGTTAAGGCAAAGCTTACAGGAATGGGGCAGGGACAGGCTCAGTGACAAAACTTGCGGGGACGGGGTGGGGAAATTGAGTTCCTACGGAGATGGGGACAAATTTGTCCCTGTGTCATTCTCTAGGTACCACCACAGAGAAAAGTAACAGAATGTATGCTACAAGTACAAGGCTTGCTGGCATTGAGATATGCATCTGCAATTAGCTCAGCATTTTTCTGACTGTTTTGGAAGGACTTTCCCCATTAGATCATCACACAAAATTACATCTCCAAAACAAAGTGACTCCTGATGCCAAATAAAAACCAGTATCCTCTTTCCAAGAACTGCTACTTACTGCAGTGCTTCCCCCAACCTTTTGAAGCTCAAGGCACAGTCTCAGAAATGTTGTGTAGCACACCAGCCTCCAAAGAGCAAGTAGTATGGACATGGGAGAAAAGCAAACCAAAAAAAGGTGCTGTGCGCGTTTGTACTGCACAAAGCTGGACCCAGCTATCCATGCTCTAAATGCCAACTATTAATTCTCAAACTCGGGTTTATGCTCGGACTACATATGTGCTGAGAATGGAGCTCCTGCATATCTCTTGTTGTTGCAAGAAGTGTTGGTCTAGTCCTGGGCATCAAGCAGCAGTGGAGTACTGAAGGCACACTGGCTGAGAAACAATGACTTAAAGATGTTTATTCATTGTCGAATAACAAGTTTTGTGACATTTTCTAAAGCATTCAGGGCAACAGATATTCTGTCTAGCCCAAGAGTCTCTTCCTGCTCTATATGAAACCAATCAATCCCACTATTTTGTCTTAAATGTGATTTAAAAAATTGCTTCCTTAAACTGTATCCTTCCCAACTCTTGCCCAGTCTACAAACAGGAGTGACAATTCTCTACCTGATATGGCCTTTAAAAGCTTATATACAAACCTCACATGAAAACCAAAATCATATTATTATAACTTGTAAGTATTGCATAAAACACTTGTTTGAACAAATTAAAGGTATTACTTATTTGAAAACATTTCCATACTCTAATATTCCTCAAAAGATATTTATCAGATATGAAATTCACTATTATTTTCAAAACAAATCTCAAATTAGTACTTTTCTTAGCAAACTCACAGAAATGCTCACTTAGGGTTCCAATGTATAAGTCTTGTATTGGTTTTTGCAGTAGTGCACACTCTCACTTCCTTGTTGTTTTAGTTGGCAGTCAGCCACTATAGCAGGGATACCCAAAAGGTCGATCGCGATCGACCAGTAGATCGTAAGGGCAACGTGAGTCGATCGCGGAGCCATTGCCTTTGCGCTCTCCCTGCTTCCCCGATGCCGCATGCAGCCACTGCATAAGCGCCGGGCCCACAAGCATTCCCCCCTCCCCCCTACCCGATGTCAATGAGGAAGTTCCGGACCAGCCAATAGCGTGTTTGCTGGGCTCCAAATTTAAGAAATCCCCAGTGAGTGGTAAATAAAAGCCTGGGTGCTTCAAAACCTCTTGTCACAAACAGCAATGATGGAAGATTAGGTTTATACCTTCAATAATCTTTCTGTTAGCCCCTGGAGGATTCCATATGCTAGGTGTTCAATCCAACCCACAGTCCGGGTGTTGCAGAAATCCACAACTTTTCTGAACACATGCTCCACTCCCTTAGACTGAGAGTTAGTAAACAATCTCAGTTAAGTCCCAAAGCCAAACACATACCTGCAAATCCAAGATAAGGGGGGTACAGAGGAGAATCCCCATCAACACAAATAAATCATGAACTGGCTTGCTCTGCAAAATATTAACAGGTGATAAAACAGGCACAAAGGCAACTCAGAAAAAACATTTAGGAACAATGCAGAACTAACCTGCTGTGTGCAACGAGTACTCCAAGAAAGGCCTTCAGTAATGTGCATACTCACAGAAACTCCCCACAGGATCTGGCAGCTGGCTGGAAAATCTTCAAGCTTGTAAGGAGAGTAACCGAGGCAGAAAGGAGCAGGCTAAGTCAAAATAACTGAGTGTATACAGAGAGGGCGGGTCGTATGGAATCCTCCAAAGACTAACAGAAAGAAGATTATCGAAGGTATACACCTAATCTTCCATTCTGTTATGTCCCTTCTGGATTCCTTACACTAGGTGACTTACTAAAGCCACGGTAGCTAGGGAGGGACAGAAGAGCCTGCCCTCAAAACTGAGGTCTCGAAAATGGCATCAGAACGTGCCACCACATCCACTAGGTAAAACCGGGTAAAAGGATGAAGAGAGGACCAAGTAGCCACCCTACAAATTTCATCAGGATGAATCGCGCAGGATTCCGCCCATGACGCAGCCACACCTCTCGAATGTGTTTTAAGTGAAATCGGTGGCTGCTTGCCGTGGGCAATGTAAGGGTTCCATGCATGAAAGAGCCTGAAGCTCTGAAATACGTAGCATTCTTCAGTGGTTTGAAAGGTGCTTCAGCAAGGCCCTGCAAAATGATATTAAGATTCCATGAAGGGAAAGGAATACGCAAGGGAGGATGCAGACGAAGCGCCCCCCTCATAAACCTAGTCACATCTGGATGAGCAGTAAGCGAACTAGTGCCTTTGAGTGCTCGAAAACACAAAAGGCCTGCCACTGAACTTTCAGGAAGGCCACTGCCAGACTTTTGTCTAAACCTTCCTGGAGGAAAGCCAGGACCAACGAAATGGGGGCCTTTTCAGGCTCCACCTGATCCTTAGCATACCACTGTTGGAAAGCCTTCCAGGCCTTAGAATAAGAAGCCATTGTAGAGGGTTTCTTTGAGTGCAAAAAAGTTGAGATGATGACCTCTGAATAAATGCGCTTCATCAAGCCTGAGCGCTCAAGTCATGTTGTAAGGCCAAAGCGCTGTGGGTTCTTCATGGGCACCGGACCCCGACTGAGAAGATAACGATAAACAGGGAGCTGGAGCTTCTCTTCCCACTGACGACGTACAATATCTGCATACCACGGGCGGCGAGGCCAATCCGGAGCTACTAGAATCACCAAACCGGGATGCATCAATATCCAGCGGATTGCCCGACCAACCAGAGGCCACGGAGGGAACACATATAGGGCTACAATAGCGCATCCAGCCCTACTTCCACGATGTGTTCTTCAACTGAAAAAGCATCTGGCCTTCAAGTTCTCTGCTGAAGCCATCAAGTCCAGTTGAAGCTGGAACCAGTGTTGAACAGACTGAATGCATTCTGCAAAAAGGACCATTCTCCCGGATCCAGAATCTGTCGGCTGAGGAAATCTGGTTGAATGTTGTCGATACTAGCCACGTGGGCCGCTGAGAGCAACAGAAGATGAGCTTCTGCTCAACGAAACAGCAAGCGAGTTTTTTGGCTCAATGAAGCGCTTCTCATACCCCCTTGACGATTTATGTACACCAATGCCGTGCATTGTCTGAGAAGACTTGAACCACTTTTCCTTACAGAAGGGGCTGGAGAGCGAGTAGTGTCAGCCGAATTGCCCGAAGGGCGAACAGAATGCTAGGAATGATTAAGAAGGGGATCATGAACAGATCGGAAAAGGTTATCATGCTGCTGTACCGAGCTATGGTATGCCCCCACCTAGAATACTGCATCTAGCACTAGTTACCATACTTAAAGAAGGACACGGTACTACTCGAAAGGGTTCAAAGAAGAGCGCCTAAAATGATTAAGGGGACGGAGGAGTTGCCGTACAGTGAGAGATTAGAGAAACTGGGCCTCTTCTCCCTTGAAAAGAGGAGACTAAGAGGGGACATGATTGAAACGTTCAAGATAATGAAGGGAATAGACTTAAGAACATAAGCAGTGCCTCTGCTGGGTCAGACCGGAGGTCCATCGTGCCCAGCAGTCTGCTCATGCGGCGGCCCATCAGGTCCAGGACCTGTATAATCCTCTATCTATACCTTTCTAACCCCTTTTCCTTCAGGAAATCATCTAATCCCTTCTTGAAACCCAATAGCGTACTCTGACCTATCACACCCTCTGGAAGTGCATTCCAGGTGTCCATCACCCTTTGGATGATGAAGAACTTCCTAGCATTGGTTCTGAATCTGTCCCCTTTTAATTTTTCCGAATGCCCTCTTGTACTTGTAGTTTCCGAAAGTTTGAAGAATCTGTCCCTCTCCACTTTCTCTATACCCTTCATGATCTTGTAAGTCTCTATCATGTCCCCTCTAAGTCTCCGCTTTTCTGGGGAAAAGAGCCCCAGTTTCTCCAATCTTTCAGCGTATGAAAGGTTTTCCATACCTTTTATCAAACGTGTCGCTCTTTTCTGAACTCTCTCTAGCATCGCCATATCTTTCTTAAGGTACAGCGACCAATATTGGACCCAGTACTCCAGATGCGGGCACACCATTGCCCGATAGAACGGCAGGATAACGTCCTTCGTTCTGGTTGTAATACCTTTCTTGATAATACCTAACATTCTGTTCGCCTTCTTAGAGGCTGCTGCGCACTGTGCCGACGGATTCATTGTTTTGTCCACCAGTACCCCTAAGTCCTTCTCTAGGCTACTTTCACCCATTACAAGCCCTCCCATCGTACAGCTGTACATCAGGTTTCTGTTTCCTACATGCAAGACTTTACATTTCTCTACATTAACGTTCATCTGCCATTTATTTGCCCACTCTCCCAGTTTGTTCAGGTCCCTTTGTAAATCTTCACAATCCTCCTTAGTCCTAACCCCACTAAAAAGTTTTGTGTCGTCTGCAAATTTTATAACTTCGCACTTCATCCCTGTATCTAGGTCATTAATAAATATATTGAACAGCAGTGGTCCGAGTACCGACCCCTGCAGAACACCACTCGTGACCCTTCTCCAGTCCGAGAAGTGGCCCTTCACTCCTACCCTTTGCTTCCTGCCCGCCAACCATTTTTGATCCATCTATGTACATCTCCTTCCACCCCATGGTTCTCCAGTTTCCATAGTAGGCATTCATGGAGTACCTTGTCGAAGGCTTTTTGGAAATCCAAGTACACGACTTAGTAGATAAAGACAGGTTGTTCACCCTCTCTAAGGCAGGGAGAACGAGAGAGCACTCTCTAAAGTTGAAAGGGAATAGATTCTGTACAAATGTAAGGAAGTTCTTCTTCACCCAGAGTGGTGGAAAACTGGAACGCTCTTCCGGAGGCTGTTATAGGGGTAAACACCCTCCAGGGATTCAAGACAAAGTTAGACAAGTTTCTGCTGAACCAGAAAGTACGCAGGTAAGGCTACTCAGTCAGTGCACTGGTCTTTGACTTACGGGCAACCGTAGGAGGGGACTGCTGGGCACGATAGACCACTGATCTAACCCAGAAGCAGCAATTCTTATGTTCTTATGTTCTAACCAATGTTTCTGATGAGAAGTCCATTTCCTGCAGTGAGCACCCCAACCCGACAGGCTGGCACCCATCATGATAGTTATCCACTCTGCTATCCAAAGAAGCCTACTCTGACGGATAGCCTCCCCCTGAAGCCATCAGCTCAGGCTGCTGCAAGCTGGCTCCATCCAGGGAAGCAGCAGCTGAAGGGAATGATGCTGCAGAGACCACCAATAGGCAATAGGCACATGTGCACTCGGGCCCAGGGAACTGCCTCCAAAGAGGCCACCATGGACTCCAGAACCTGAAGATAATCAGGCCCTGGGAGCCAGGCAGTACAGAAGAGCTCTGATCTGCTGTTGAGGTTTCTGTCTGTGTGCCTCGGGAAGAAGCACACGACCCATCTTGGTATCAAAGAGGAGCCCCAGATACTCCAAGGACTGGGAGAGTGTCAAATTACTCTTCTTGAAGTTGACAATCCACCCCAACGCCTGCAACTGAGACACTACCATCTCCACCGCTCTGAACGAGATGAAGTTCGAATCAACCACTTGTCCAGGTAAGGATGGACCTAGATCCCCTGTCGGTGGAGAAGGGCCACCACAACTACCATCACGTTGGTGAAAAAGTGCAGGGCGCCATTGCAAGGCCAAAGGGTAGAGCAGTGAACTGAAAATGCTGTTGCAGAACATGGAAACGCAGAAACGTTCGATGCTCCAGGTAGATCAGAATATGGAGGTAAGCCACTGTGAGATCCAAGGTCAGCAGAAACTCTCCTAAAGAGACAGCTGCTATGACTGTGTGCACAGTTCCCGTATGGAAAAGGGGAATCTGCAAAAAGCAGTTGACAGACTTTAGATCCAGAATGGGCCTCCAGTCTTCCGAGCCTTTCTTTGGCACAATGAATTATAAGGAGTATCTGCCTAAGTCCAATTATTGCTCTGAAATGGGTTCTATCGCTGCAATGTCTAATAGACGTTGCACGGTAGCTCAGACTTGGGCCTCCTTTTCTGGTCGACCCACCAGAGAGAGTCCACAAACAGATCCTGAGGCAGGCAAAAGAAGTCTATCTTCTGCCCTTCCCGAATGATGTCCAACACCCATTGATCCAATGAAACACTAGACCACTCCTGATAAAACTGAGAAAGGCTCCCTCCGATGCAAGGAAGATCCGACTGATTCCTGGCATCATTGGGTTTTCTTAGGAGCAGCAGCTGCTCAGGAGAGGCCTGAGGCTGCCTGGAATTGGAACTGCTATACCGAGGGCAGTAGCCCTGGGAATATCTCTGAGAGGAAGATCCTGCAGAACTCTGATGAAACCTGTGGGAGGAACAAAAATTACTACGATCTCTGGCTGAAAGCCAACGAGACCTGCTCACAGGAAGAGACTTAGGGCAACGTTTAGCCACACTGGACATAAGGTCATCCAGGCCTTTATCAAATAGTAGCTGGCTCTTGAAAGGAAGTCTGCTCAGAGTGATCTTGGAGGAGATCATAAAGGGTGTCTACTACATAATCCACCACATCCATTATCAGCAGGACAGGGAGGAAGTGCCGCAGAGGATGCATCGCGTAATCTGGAATGACATGCACAAGCTGTAAAGGAAGCGGCCACCGCTGCTTTGAGACCCAAATAAGCCACTTCAAAGATCTTCTTTAACATAATGTCCATTCTGTGATCCTGAGAATCCCTAAGCATCACACACCCTTCACTAGGAAGGGCTGTGCACCTGATCACCTGTGCCACAGCAGAATCCACTTTAGGTTGTTCAAAAACTTGCTGAAATTCAGGCGCCAGCAAATAAAGCTTCAATATAGCTATAGAGGACCCAAGAAAGCTTTCTGGAGAGTACCACTGTGCTTGAATCAGCCCAAGAAGCTGCAGATGAGATGGAAAAAAGGAAGACAGCACTTTAGAGTGGTCCAGGACTGAAGACTGAGAAGTGGAAGGAAGAGGATCCAGCAAGCTCTTTTAGAACATCATCAATGAAAAAAGGGACAGAACTATACTAAAAGAGCCTGCGTACTGCAGGGTCATCCCCTAATTTTGGACTCTCAGGATGACTGAGGCACCTAGTCCCAGCAATAGTATCAGCCTGATCCAAATTAGAAGCAGTGTCAAGAGATATTATGGGCATAATATCAAAATGGCAGCTGATGCAATCAAGGTCCGCTACAGCAGGACAAGAGGGATCCTGAACAGGAAGCTTCGACACTGGCATAACATGCCAAGATGACTTAGTCATACCCGCCGGCTGCACCAAACGCACTAGGTCTATAGAAAAAGCTTTCCAGAGAAGCCAAATAAATTCTGCTGAAAATTCACACTCTGCGACCATGGCAGGGAGCTATTGAAACACACGTGCTCCACTACAAGAGTCTCCAGATTCTGAACGCTGATGTTTTGCGCCAGAAACCAATAGAACTGCTGGACAATATTCTTTTCCAAATTCACAGACTCAGGTCAGCTCCCCAGCCCAAGAGAACACGGAGGAGGCCAAATCCGAAGTTCCTGGTTCCCCCCCCCCCCCACCTTGTGTGCTAAGGCACTTTTTACACGGACACTGATCCAGTGTTAAATCCGGTGCAATCAATAGATTGGGGGCTAGGAAGTCCACTGCAAATGATTTTTTAATCAAATTGAGGTGTTTTGAGGCAGAAAATAAACTTTGAAAAAATAGATAAAATCCAAGATGGCTGCCGCCAGCAAATTTGCGCCCAAAACTGCAAAAATAACAAAAATCCGAAAACAAAAAATAGTGATTTGGGTTCTAAGGAGGTGGGGGACCTGAAACCTACCCACAAAAACTGTGAAAAATGAAATTTAAATCGCTCCACAAGCCACCCCCTAAGTTCCCATTAGGAAATAATGGAGGTACTCACAGTTCTGTAGTTCCTATGCCTGTTAGCGTTTTTAAAAGAATTTGAGTGTAGTAACATAGTAAATGAGGGCAGATAAAGACCTGAACGGTCTATCCAGTCTGCCCATTAGTTATACCCAATACAAATACATGATTAAATTAACTTGTCTCTTCTTTGATATTTCTTGGTCATAAGACTGTAAAGTTCACCTTGTATTGTCCTAGGTTCCAAATGCTGAAGTTGCCATCCAAGCTCACTCCAGCCTATCCAACCATCCTGTTTGCAGGATATCTACCATAAAGTCTGGCCAGTAACATTTTCATGTTCCAAGATAGTAGAATTCCCATCGATGCCCACACCAGCCTAATCCTACAGGAAAGGGTGCAAAAAAAATAGAGCAAAAAACCCAGTGTGGATAACAAATGCAGTGAAAAAGGCGATAAGTGACAAGAAGGCATCATTCAAAAAATGGAAAAAGGACCAGTCAGAGGTCAACCAAAAGGAGCACAAAAAACACCAAAAGGAGTGTCACCGAGTGGTTAGGAAAGCAAAAAGAGAGTATGAAGAGAGATTGGCGGGGGAAGCAACAAACTTCAAATCATTCTTCAGGTACGTTAAGGGGAAGCAACCGGCGAGGGAGGAAGTGGGACCCTTGGATGATGGAGACAGAAAGGGAGTGGTAAAAGAGGAAAAGGAGATAGCTGACAGGTTAAACGAGTTCTTCACTTCAGTTTTCACGAGGGAGGACACAACCAACATTCCGGAACCGGAAGGGATCGTAAAAGGAGATCAGGATGAAAATCTGGTCCAACTAGAGGTGAGTAAGGTGGATGTCCTCAGGCAGATAGACAGGCTAAAGAGCGACAAATCGCCGGGACCGGACGGCATTCACCCAAGGGTACTCAAGGAACTAAGGAACGAAATAGCTGAGCCACTTCGACAAATATGCAACCTATCCTTGAAAACAGGAGAGATTCCGGAAGACTGGAAAATAGCAAATGTCACGCCTATCTTCAAGAAAGGCTCAAGGGGAGACCCAGGAAACTACAGGCCGGTGAGCTTGACATCGGTACCGGGAAAGATGATGGAAGCGCTGATCAAGGACAGCATCTGGAAACACATCGAAAGCACTGGACAGCTAAAGCCGAGCCAGCATGGCTTCTGCAAGGGCAGGTCATGCCTCACAAACTTATTATACTTCTTTGAAGGGGTAAACAGCCAGGTGGATAAAGGGGAATCTATAGACATCATTTACCTTGACTTCCAAAAAGCCTTCGACAAGGTACCACACGAAAGACTGCTAAGGAAGATATGGAACCACGGGGTGCAAGGGGAGGTCCACAGATGGATCAAAAACTGGCTGGCGGACAGGAAATAGAGGGTTGGAGTAAAGGGCCATTACTCAGACTGGCAATGGGTCACGAGCGGAGTTCCGCAGGGGTCGGTGCTGGGACCGCTCCTGTTCAATATATTTATTAACGACCTGGAGGCAGGAACAAAATGTGAGGTTATTAAATTTGCAGATGACACCAAACTATACAGCAGGGTTGAAAACATGGAGGACTGCAAAAATCTCCAAAAAGACCTGACAGCGCTGGAAGAGTGGGCCAAAAAGTGGCAAATGAGCTTTAACATAGGGAAATGCAAGGTCATGCATGTAGGGAAAAAGAACCCAATGTTTACTTACAAAATGGGGGGATCACCGCTAGGGGTGAGAAAGAGACCTGGGAGTGATGGTAGACACATCATTGAAGGCGTCGGCGCAGTGCGCCACAGCCTCAAGGAAGGCAAACAAAATGTTGGGCATCATTAAGAAGGGTATCACGTCCAGGACGAAGGAAGTCATCCTGCCACTGTACCGTGCAATGGTGCGCCCGCACCTGGAGTACTGCATCCAGTACTGGTCGCCGTACCTCAAGAAGGACATGGCGGTACTTGAGAGAGTCCAGAGAAGAGCAACTAAGCTAATAAAGGGTATGGAGGACCTCTCATACACTGACAGACTGAAAAAGCTGGGGCTTTTCTCCCTGGAAAAGCGGAGACTTAGAGGAGACATGATAGAAACCTTCAAGATCATGAAGGGCATAGAAAGAGTAGACAGGGACAGATTTTTTAAATTATGGGGAACCACAAGTACAAGGGGGCACTCAGAGAAATTGAAAGGGGGAAGGTTTAGAACAAACGCCAGGAAGTTCTTTTTCACCCAGAGGGTGGTGGATACATGGAACACGCTACCGGAGGATGTGATAAGCAGGAGCACGCTACAGGGCTTCAAAGAAGGTTTGGATAGATACCTGGAGGACAAAGGGATTGAGGGGTACAGATAGGAGTAGAGGTAAATTATAGAGATAGGAGTAGAGGTAAGTTATAGGGAGAGGATTAGAGGCAGTAGAAAAATTAGACAGGGGCACTGTTCGGACAATTAGGCCTGATGGGCCGCCGCGGGTGCGGACTGCTAGGCAAGATGGACCTCTGGTCTGCCTCAGCGGAGGCAACTTCTTATGTTCTTATGTACACCAAATCACCATATATGGGACACAGACAGTGCAAGTCTGTCCAGTACCCACCTTAACTCTTTAATTTACATTCTTCATTTTCTAATTAGAGATCCTATATTTTTATCCCATGCTTTTTTTAATTCCATCACTGTTTTCCTCTCCACCACTGCAAAAGGCTAACCTTACCTTCTAACTCTTCAGCAATGTTGCTCACAAACATATTAAACAGAATCGGCCCCAGTATCGATCCCAGAGCACTCCACTAGTCACCTTTCCCTCCTCCGAGCGAATTTCATTAACCACCACCCTCTGGCGTCTGTCCATCAACCAGCTTCTAAACCAGTTCACAACTTTGGGCCCATGGAGTTTATTTAAGAGCCTCCTATGAGGAACTATGTCAAAGACTTTGCTGAAATTTAAGTAAATTGCATCTAGCGCATGTCCTTGATCCAATTCTCTGGTCACCCAGTCAAAGAATTCAATCAGATTCATTTGGCAAGATTTACCTCTAGTAAATCCATGTTGCCTCAGATCTTGTAATCCATTAGATTCTAAGAATTTCACTATCCTTTCCTTCAGCAACATTTCCATTATTTTTCCAATAATCGAAGTGAGGCTTACCAGTCTGTAATTTTCCACTTCATCCCCTGCAACCACTTTTGTGAAGAGGGACTGCATCTGCTCTTCTCCAGTCCCGCGGAACCTCTCCTGTCTCTAGAGATATATTGAACAAATCCTTAAGTGGACCCGCCAGAACTTCTTGGTGCTCCCTCAATATCCTTGGATGGATCCCATCAGGTCCCATAGCTCTGTCCACTTTCAGTTTTTCAAGTTGTTCATAAACACTTTATTCCGTGAACAGTGCGGAATCCACTCCATTCTCAAGTGTAACTTTGCTATCCAATCAAGGTCCTTCTCCATGTTTTTCTTCTGCGAATACTGAACAGAAGTATTTGTTTAGCATATTTGCTTTGTCCTCATCACTCTCCACATAGCGGTTCATAACTTCTTTCAGTCTCTTAATTCCATTTTTTGTCTTTCTGCTTTCACTAATATACCTGAAAAAATTTTTGTCTTCCTTTTTTATATTTAGTGCCTTTTACTCTTCTGCTTGCGCTTTCGCCAGATGTATCTCTCTTCTTTCAGTTTCATGCGATATTCCTTTCTGTACTCTTTTTCTTGAGGTTTTTAAAAAAATATTTCATGAACGCCAATTTTTTGCCTTTATTTTTTCCGCCACTAGTTTGGAGAACCATATTGTTTTCCTTTCTCTTATTTTTATTTATTTTCTTCACATAAAGGTCAGTAGCTCTTTTTATTGCATCTTTCAACTTGGACCACTGTTTTTCTACTTCCCTAATGTTTTCCCATCCAATCAGCTCTTTCTTCAGGTACTCCCCCATGCTACTGCATGTTTGAAATCCAGGACTTTGAGTTTTGTGTGGCCATCCTCCACTTTGGCTGCTATATCGAACCAAACTACTTCTCAGGTTAGAAACATAGAATATGATGGCAGAAAAGGGCCTTTGGCCCAACAAGTCTGTCCACTCAAATAACCCTCCCCTCTAAGTTCTTCTTTGAAGTGAGCCCACGTGTTGATCCCATTTGTTGTTAAAGTCAGTCACGTTACTGGCCTCAACTACCTGAAGTAGAAGATCATTCCAACGGTCAACCACCCTTTCGGTGAAGAAGTACTTCCTAGTGTCACTATGAAATTTCCCACCCCTGATTTTAGCGGATACCTATCCTATGTTTAAATATGACTTTCTCCATCCCAGAAAATCAGACATATTTTACTGGAAGAAAGAAAACTTTGCTCACCCCAGCAGATTTCTTCTTGTCTTTTCTCTTCTTCTAAAGAAAAAGGAAATTATTAGCCTTTCTACCCTTTCCAGGTCCCAGAGGCAAAAAGCTGATGGCTCACATAGCAGAACAATGATGACATGTACTGTACCTCTTTCTTTCTTGAAGAGCTCTCACTCCCACCCAACACTTTTTCTCTGTGCTTTTCCAGCTCTTTCTTCCAGCTCTAAAAAAAAAAAAAAAAAAAAGTCTAAATTACAATTTCTGATTCAGCAGGCCCAGACAAAGCCCTCACTTTCAAGCCCCCACACATAGCAGTCCCCAAATCCTCCATTTCATTCCCTTTACTTTCCCAGACTGGCATGATGAAAAACTGTTAAGGATGAATCTGCTAGTAAAGCATGAAACTCACCGACCCTCCTGGCAGAGGTGAGAGATAAGGAAAAAACACTTTCCAGGTAAGAAACTCAAGTTGAGCTGATGCCATTGTTACAAATGGTAGCATCAACAAACAGGAAAGAACTACAAGAAGAGTCCAAACAACAGGAGGAGACTGTGCAGATGGTTTCACAGGGAAAAAGAAATTCCATCAATAAACCTGGAAACTCAGTAGAAAAGGCTATAGCCCAAATGACAGGTGTGGTTATACACAGTAAAAAAAAAACCCTGACATGAATCTAGAAACCAGAGGATAAGCAGAAAAAACGTGGACCCTTGACTGACAAAGGGAAAAAATGCAATAGCATTGAAAAGAAGTCTGAGAGATATAGACTCGAGACTACAATCAAACAAAAGAAAAAATAAGCCAAGATCAATACCATCGGCTAGGAAGGTGGAACAGGCAGATTAAAAAAAGACACCAGGAAAAAAACGAAATCACTTTTGATAAGGTTGAGTGGCTGGTGTCCTGGAGACATCCAGAAATCAACAAACGGGCCGAGAAAGATGTAAATGAAAATGATGCAGCCCAAGGAAAAAACCAATGGAGATTGGAATAAATCAAAGATTCCCGAGTTGGAGTGAACCGAGTCGGAAAATTAGAAGAAGAAAGGGCTCCCTAAAAATAAGTTGAAGAACAAGGGAGAATCTATGTTGCCTGGGCCACTATGAAGTAAAGAGAAGCATGGTGGTTACATCTCTCTTGAGCTTGAATAAAATGCTCAACAGGAGAAGTGGAGGGAATGCATATAGAAACATGCCTGTCCAATCCAGGAGAAAAATATTTGTTGCCACTGGTGATTGTGAGGAGTTGCCAACAAATCCACTTTTAGAACGCCCCCTGGAGCAAAAATGGACTAGAGAGTTGTAAAATGGAAAGTCCATGCGGGAGATTAAAGAATCCTACTGAAATTGTCTGCTAGGAAATTCAGCTCCCCATGAATAGCAGCAAGAGCAGATAGCAAGTTGCCTCTCAAGTCCATAAAAATAAGGCCTCCTGAAATAACAGGAGAAAGCCCTAGCCTCCTTGCTCAATTATATGTAGTGTATAACCACTGGATTGACTGTGCAAGGGAGGAGGACTTGAGGACAGAGTAGATGATGAAAAAACAATGAGGGCCTAAAAACATCACTGGAAAAGTTAGGAAATGGATGGGAAAGTTCCGTTCCCTGGCAGTCGAAAGAGCCTGATGCTGCAGATAGCCCATATGAACCCTCCATGCAGAAAAAGATGCAACAGGCATGATGACCATGCAAGGAGGGGACAAATAAAAAAGGGGATTCTCCGAAAAGAGTATAGAAGATCAGCCCTAATTGGAGTACCTGCAGAGGGAAGATAGACATGCTTTGAGAGACGAGCCCTCGTCAGACACCACAGGAAAACAAAAGACCACTGAGGAGTACAAAAACGTAGTGCGACCCATGGCATAATAGAAACAGGAGAAGCCCTGTTGCTCAACAGCACCATCATGTCACTGGTAGGAATGGATTGAAAAAAGAAACAACTGCTGACCCAGACGAATGAGAGAGAAAGTAATCTTAAAGAAGAAACACTCACACAAGAGTGTTGGCAAGGAGTACCCCAATGAAACACAGACATGAATTCGGGTATGTAAACTCAAAAGCTAAAGAAAATGAGATAGTTTGAGAAGGTGTTTGTACCATTTCCCAAGAAAAAACAGCCGGGGAAAAAAACAGAGGTGGGAAAAAAGTATAAGGCCCTGTAATCGAATAGATGTGGCCAGCACAATCAGACAGTTCCTGAAGAATCTGGGAGCAAATACCAGTCGAAAGGAAAAAAACCTATACTGGTAAGGAGAACGGCAGAGTAAAACTGAAAAGTATAGCCCAAAAGCCGTATGAATGGGAGCGTGTGGCGGCTGCCTTGAAAACCAGGAAGCAGAGCCATGCTGAATAATGCGAAAACTAGTCCTGAAGAACTTCTGGACTAGAAAAAATAGATCTGAGATCCAGAAAAACACAATCTTCCCATGCACTTGAAAATCAATAGATAGAAGAGATGAGAATCCCTAACTCCACCAATCGAAGAGAACCTTCAAGGAGAATCAGCAGGAGATACAAGGAAGGATACAAGATCCCACAGAGACTCTCTTAGAGAAAACAGTGTCTGAGAACAGGGTGAAAACATTAAATGTATAAAACCTGCCATATGAAGAAAACTCAGAGAGCTAAGGCTCTTAGTAGTACATGAAGAACTGAAAAAACAGCCTCCGTGAAGGTGAAGACTGCCACTCAGATGGGACCAGAGAATCTCACCTGGTCCTTTGTGCGGAGGAAACATGCACTTCCACTGTTGTTGAGACCTCAGCTAAACTTTGCTCCCAGTAACACCATGCATTGCTCTCCTGATCTTGCTGCATAGCAACTCCTCCTGTCTATATTCACATTGCTGCTGAGGCCTCACCTAAGCTCTGTACCAGTGTCACAAGCATTATTCTCCTGTCCTCAATGCAAGCTGCTCCTTTTTGCCTGTACTTCCTGATGCTCTGCCTAAGCAAAGCCTTCAGCATTGCCAACACATTGACCAACATTTCTTATTTAAGTTAACCCCACAGTGGCATCGCACCAAAGCAGCATGACCAAGGAGCAGATCCTACTCCTTGTTGCATCCTATATTATCTCTTTCATACCTCTCAAGTAAACCTTAATTTGAGAAGTTACCCATTAATCTCTCCTAGATGTCCCCTCTTTACCTAATGCCATGCTTATTTAGTCCCACTGCAAAGAGAAGACCACAAACCTCATTCATTTTTTCCTCAAATTCTGCCAAGGCTCTGGAGCCTTTCTTTTTCTTTTCTAGTTGTTCCTTTACTTCTTCCCTAAAAAACAAAATAGGACCAAATTAGAAAGATGTTCAAGCAAATCAAAAATCTCAGCCACCTACTGACATCACTGTTTAATTTGTAGGAAATGAATATCTAATTTCCACTGCTTTCAATTCCTATTCCTTATAGTGGAACAGAAGAACAATTATTCTAAAAAAGCAGTTGTATTTGACAATTCAGTAATCTCAAGGACAACCACAACGGCACTGCCACTTATGTCACCAAATTTGTTTACTAATCCAAAGGCCAGGGGTGGCAGGAAGACTTCAAACAATGAGACTGAGATGCAAAAGCCTGAATTATAAAACTCCAGCTGGAATTAGGCCAGCGCTGGCCAAGCAACGCTCATTGTACAAGGAGGTGCATTGCAGAATTTATGGCAGGACAAAAATGTACATTTTAAAATAAAATATGACTCAAAGAGGCTAAGGAGACAGAGATCAAGTTACTTAGGGGTTTTTAATTTAATTCTCAAAGAAGAAATTAGATCTTACCTGCTAATTTGTTTTCCTTTAGTCCTTCTACACCTGCACAGACTCCTACCAGAAGATTGAGACACAGAACCACTGAGTGTTTCAAGTAAGCCTATAAGTGAGTTGTACAGTCACATAAAACCAGTCAATTAATGGCCAAGCAAATATCCCAAAGGGGGTGGGGGCAGGGAAAGAGGAAACAAACCACATGAATACACCTCTCAACATGCAGAGTCCTTGGCCACAAAGCGTAGACAAGACAGTCCCAAATAAGCAACCATGCAATGTCACACCGAATCTGCCCAATTAGCCTCAATCCTCTCTTGGGCCCTTTATGTTGTCATTTTCCTTTGCAAATAAACAAGATTATACAAAAAAGAACAAGCAATAGCTCTTCGCATCAACACCCCTGACACTCTCAAGAAAACCCAGCAACAACCACTTCAGCTCTTGACGGTAAACAACACAACAGGTAAGAATATGGGTGAGGTCTGTATTCATCTAGAACAGTGTTTCTCAACCCTTGGGGGATACACGGGCCGCTTGTTGGTGGCGGGCCTAGCTGCTTTTGGCGGGGATCCCTCCCTGCCTGCCCCCCCCACTGCTGAAGCCGCTGCCGGGGATCCCTCCCTCCCTGCCCACCCCACCCCCCCACACTCCTGAAGCCGACCCTGTTACTTCGTTGGAGCTGGAGAGGTTCCCTCCTTCCTCAGCAGCACTCCATGAAGGGATGCAGGAAGCGACCACACGCTGCATAGCTGATCTGGAACCTTCTCTCCGATGTCAGAATTGATAACAGAGGGAAGGCTTATGGGCCAGCCACGTGCAGCGTGTGAATCACTGCACATGCTGTCCCTGCATGGAGTTGGTGCTGTGGAAGGATGGAGCGAGTCCATCTCCAACAAAGTAACAGGGTCAGACTCAGGGGAGAGGGGGGTGTGAGCAAGGCAGGCAGGGATCCGTTTCTGTGGACAGGTTGGGTTGGCTTTGGGAGAGATGGGTGGAGGCTTCTTTGGACAGGTTGGCTTCAGGAAGGGGAGATGCAGGTGGGGCAGGCAGGGAGCAGCTTCTGTGGATGGGTCAGGTAGGCTTCGGAAGAGGGAGGGTGCGGGCAAGGCAGGCAGGGATCAGCTTCTGTGGATGGGTCGGCTTCGGGAGAGGGGGGCAGGCAGGAATTGGCTTCTGTGGTTGGGTCAGTTTCAAGAGGGGGGGTGCGGGCGGGTGAGGCAGGCAGTACAGGCTGGGATACCCAGCGTGCATCTTAATGTTGGAAGGCAGGGAGGGGGAACGAACTCAACACAGAAAGCAGGGCATGAACATGGGACAAAGAAGTGAAGGAGGAACTAACTTGGGTCAGGAGGGAGAGAATAGAAAGGAAGAATTGTTGTGCATTAGTGTGTGAATGAGTGAGTGAGAAAGAGGAAAATTTGCCATAGAAAGAAAGAGGAGAGAGGTAAAGATGCATGGGGAGAGAAGGATGAGAGGAGAAATGTTGGATATGGAGGTGGAGAGGGACAGTTTGAAGGAGATGTAAGTGGGAGGAATGTCAGACATAGTGATGGAGGGAGAAATGTGACATTGTGCTGGAGAAATTTTCATGGGGATGGTGGGCAGTGGTGAAAAATGCTGCACATGATCTGGGGAATGAGAAAAGGAGAAATGTTGGATGTGGCAGTAGAGGGGGGCTGGGAGAGATGCCTCGATCTCTCAAAACAGATGAACAGTGAGAGAGAGAGGGGACGGCATATTGCCAATAGGGGTGGAGGAGAGAGGAAGAAAAGATGGACTCATGGAGGGACAGAAAGAGAGAGATGTTACTTGGGAAAGGAATGGGGTCCAGAGGAGAGGAAGCGTACAGGAGGCAGAAAGAAAGAAATATTGAATGCAACCAGAGACTCAAGAAATCACCAGACAACAAAGGTAGGAAAAATAATTTTATTTTCAATTTAGTGATCAAAATGTGTCAGTTTTGTGAATTTATATCTGCTGTCTATTTATATCTGCTCTATATTTGTCTATTTTTCTATAGTTGTTACTGATTGCATATTTTAAAGTCATCTGCCTTGACCTCTTTGGAAAAAAAACAAATATAAATTATAATTAACATTTTCTCTGCGTAGAGGGCGTGGCTTGGACGCGAACTCAGATGGTTGGGTGAGTGAATAGCTCCGTGTGCACACAAGCCAAATTATAGAAATACTACAAAATAACTAAACTCTAACAGAAAAAAAGACTAAATAACATCTAAATATGGCATCTAGCAAACAAAATAAAGGAGAACCGAAGGCTGGAGGGTCCGGTACAGGAAGCAACAAAAGATCAAAACTGGAGCCCTGCACTCCTCCTTCAAATGTACCGTTACCAACAGACGAAAGCCCCGATGTTATGGAAGAATTACGGCAAATAAAAGAGATTGTTTTAGACAGCAATAAAAAATTACAAAAGGCAATGGATGATGCTGCATTACTCACTAAAAGAGTGGAGGTGACAGAAAATAGAATAACTATTTTGGAGGAAAACTCTGAACAAATAAATATGGAAATGAGACACAATAAAACAATATGGAAAGAGGTCACAGAAATGAAAAGAGATCTTGAAGACAGCAGGAATCGTGAACGAAGAAATAATTTAAGAATTATCGGGATGCCGGAAGGAGTAGAAAGAAATGACCCTATTACATTCTTGGAACAGTTTTTGCCTAAAGTGCTCCCATTGAAATTTAAAACTGCATTAGAAATCGAAAGAGCACACCGGATTCCAATCCAAAGAAAAAATTCACAAATGGGCCCAAGAAATTTTTAAACTCCTGAGACATCAACAAGCAGTAGAAATTTGCCAATTAGCCAAAGAAAATAAAAACCTCAAATGTCAGGATGCAAAAATACACATTGTCCCTGACTTTGCAAGAGAAACGGCATTGAAAAGAAAACAATTTCTAGACATGAGACCCCAATTAAGATCCATGGGGGCTAGATATGGACTATTATATCCGGCAGTAATGAAAATTACAATTAATAATACTACTCAAAACTTCTCGGACCCCAAAAAACTACAGGAATTTATTGAGCAACATGAACAACCAATGTCTTCTTAAGTACATCTAAAAAGATCTTATCAAATTTTATTATCTACATAATTATAACTTTTGACTTTAGATAATAAGATAAACAGGAATTTTTCAGTTAAAACTCAAATCTCAAAACTTCTAAAACAACGGATAAAATTGCACGTGGATGGAACTATAATTTGAAATACATGCAACGTTCTTAATAAGAAGCAAGAAGAGAACATCATATTCATGCCAGCTTAAAGACATAATTCTTATCTAATCTTCATAATAAGATTCTGGAATTTATAATAAAAACAGACTTACATGAGGCATCGTGGAACTAGAGGAATTCCGTTTAAGATCCTGACGCAGAGCCCTGATTATAGCTCATAGACATTGAATTAACATAATTGCTGATTGGCTAAAGAAACGCAAGGGGCGTTACTTACGGAAAAAGAGGAAACTACTTCAATCATAACAACGAATATAAAGTCAAAAATGAAAACTAAATGTGATTGGCTGAATTGAAAGATTTCCTGTTGGAGGATGTACTTCCGGATAGATATGCGTTTCAAATGATCGAGGAAATATATATACTTCTTTATAACTTAGCCTCTCAACGTAAACACAATTTAGCCTTTTACAAACTGGCATAGATACACAACACTGATACAAGATAGGAAAGATCCTGTTACAATGCAGTGGATTAACTTAAGAATATTTTTAACAAGATCACGAAGAGAAATTAAGCATATCCATGAGCCTTGATGCATTGGAACAGAACTACGTAAGAGGGTCGAATAATGACAAGAGTTGTTCTTGACACCAAACAACATTTAATCTGGAACTAATCCACAAAATAAAAACAAGACATCAAATAAGACATTAATCTAACCAAACATCGATAAGACATGACAACTGAAATCATATAGATGCTCAAGTTCCCGTCTTCTGGCAATGTGTAAACTTAAAATTATTCACTTTAAACAATATAATACTAAAGTGAAAGATGTTTCTCTCAAATTGATATTTCAAGATGATAGCAATGTTATTAATTTGATATGATGGCATTATTAGTTTTCAGCTACGAGTACTGCAAACCTATTTATCTTGCCTTATCGTAGATAAACATTACAACTTTGCATCTTATCACTCATGCAATTTTATACTACACAGATAATTAATTAATATTTCAGGATAATAGTAATGTTATTATTTTGATTTGATGGCATTCTTGGTTTTCTTCTTAAGATTTCTCCTATATTTATGATTCATATATTCATATATAAATATAAATAAATAAATAAAACAATATTTATAAATCTTAACTCATCTAGATGCAAGGACTTATACAATATTAAAGATAGAAAACAAATTATAAATAAATAAATATAGATAAAATTCCCTTACAAATCCTATACAATACTGATATAGATCCTGAGATTTTATATTTAGGTTTAATAGAAGGGAAAAATAATTGTAGTAATTATAGTTAAATCAAGAAATAGCTTGTGGGAGTTATTTATACCTAACCTCAATCTGCGTATCCAAGTTTTCGTATATATAAGGGGGAGGAAGGGAGGGTAATATTTAATAAAGGGATGGGTGAGGGTAGGGATGGGGACATTATAAAACATTTAATACACTGGGATAAGTTAATAAAAACAAATATTCATTGTTCATATTTGGAAAAAATATATTTTAACAATTTAAATGGATATTAAGATTCTATCTTTGAATGTTAATGGTCTAAATCATATAATAAAAAGGAAAAAAGCTTTGTTATTTTTAAAAAGGCAAGATGCGGATATATACTTTATACAAGAGACCCACCTCTCAAATATTGAATCGAACAAGTTGGAAGGAGGTTGGGTCAAACATTGTTTTTATTCACCAGCAATAGGGAAAAAAGCGGGTGTTGCTATTCTAGTAAATAAAAAATGCTCTGCTTCATTTAAATTAAAAGCATCAGATATTCATGGAAGATGGGTAAATGTGGAAATGAACATGGGAAATACTACCATGACGTTGTTTAATATATACGCCCCTAATTCGAACCAAAATGAATTTTTTAAGACTCTTCAACAACTGATATTACCACTGGCTACTTCAAATTTAATAGTAGCTGGGGATTTTAATGCTGTTATGGATCCTCTATTGGATAAAAACCCAAGTAGATATATGAAATCTATGGGACTAGATAATTTGATACAATCTTGCGATTTGATAGATATTTGGCGAATACTTCATTTTGATGGACGGGAATTTTCTTTCTGTTCTCATGTTCATAATTCTTTTTCAAGAATAGATTATATTTTTATTTCAAATAATTTGGCACATCAGGTGTCAAAAGCTGCCATTGATCCAATAATTTTATCTGATCATGGTGGGGTCTGGATTGAAATTAAGATTACAGATCAAAATACCAATAGACCAATCTGGAAGTTTGATAATACCTTGCTTGCTGATCCAAAATATTTGAAAATCTTCAAATAAAAATGAATGATTATTTTCAATTGAATGATAAAGATGAAATCTCTAGAGAAATATTATGGGATGCTTTTAAGGCATCAATAAGAGGACAAATAATTTCTTATTCGGCTTATCTTAAAAAACAAATTAAAAAAGAATTTTTAAATTTAGAAAAAGAGATTAAAATTTTAGAATTAAAACTTATAGAAAAATGGGAATATTCTACTCAACAAGAATTGTTAAAACTTAAAGGGAAATATAATGAGATGTCATCAAAATTGATCAGAAAAGATATATTTTCTCAACAAGCTTTCTATTATGGTAACTCAAATAAGGCGGGAAGAATATTGGCAAATTATCTTAAAGCGAAAAAAAGGAAACCAAAAATAATTGCCATTAAAGATGAAAATGGTGAAACATTAACACATATCAAGCCTATTTTAAAACAATTCCTAAGGTTTTATAGATCTCTTTATTCTTCCGAGACTTATTTAGATAAAGAAAAAGATGGTTTAGAATTTTTGAAAATGTTAAAGGGTCCAAAAGTTCCTGAACATGTAAAACGAAGTTTGGAAGAACCAATATCACTAAAAGAATTAGGAACAGCTTTGAAATCCCTTAGAGTTGGATCCGCTCCAGGTGGTGATGGATATACAATAGAATTCTATAAAACATTTCAAAATTTTCTATTACCCTATTTATTAAATCTATATCAATACCAACTTAATAAAGGTTCTATTAAAGGCACTATAGCAGAATCTTTAACTATTGTTTTGCCAAAGCCAAATAAAGATCCCACTTTGATTTCAAACTATAGACCAATATCTTTAATAAATGTAGATGGTAAAATACTAGCAAAAATATTAGCATTAAGATTGGCTAAAGCTCTCCCTCATATTATAGGTATGCATCAAACAGGATTCGTTGCTCAAAGACATTCATCTCATAATACCAGATTGGCATTCCATAAGTTATACTTAACAAAAAAAATGAATGAGCCTACTTTTGCTGTTTCTTTAGATTAGATGCAGAAAAGGCTTTTGATAGAGTAGAATGGACCTTTATGTATCAGGCACTGGAATGGTTTGGTATAGGTCCTGGATTCATACAAATAATACAAACATTGTATAGCTCCCCTTCTGCTAGATTATATATTAATAATACTTTTTCAGAAAAATTTAATTTACAGAGGGGAGTTAGACAAGGTTGTCCCTTATCTCCTTTACTGTTTGATATTGTTTTAGAACCCTTAATATTAGCTATCCAACAAGTAAAGGAAATACAAGGTATACCACATTCAGATAGAGAATATAAAGTATCTGCATATGCAGATGATTTACTATTATATTTGAGGAATCCAGAATCTACCATTCCACATTTACTTGAGTTGATTGAGAAATTTGGAAAGTTCTCAGGATATAAGATAAATTGGAATAAATCAGAAGTTCTTCCATTAAATGTACACTGTACAAAAGGATTATTTGATGCATTCTCTTTTGTTTGGAAGGAGGAGGCTATTTAATATCTGGGAATTTGGATTACAAAAACAGTGGATGAAATAATGAAAAGTAATGAAAAAAAAATATTACAAAAGGTGACAGAAATGTGTGAGCAATGGAATCCTTTGCATTTATCTTGGTGGGGAAGAGTACAAACTGTTAAAATGATGATTTTGCCTGTAGTTTGTTACCAAATGGGGATGATACCAGTTTTCTTTCATGAATCTTTTTATAAAAAGTTAAATAGGATATTGACAAAATTTATTTTGCTTGGAAAAAACCCCAGAATTGCTTTAGTGTCGTTACAAAGACCAATTGTGAAGGGCGGGGTAAATTTTCCCAATTTTTATAGGTACCATCAAGCCTATATTTTACGTCAAGGTATGTATTGGATCCTCCCAGAACCCACTGATAATATTCCAGACTGGTTCTGGTTAGAGTGGAGACTTATGTTTCCCTTGCGTCTTAGTCATGTAATTAGTATCAAAATGCCAAGGTTATATAAAGAGCATAAAATATTTATGGATACTTGGAAAACTCTAAGATATATAAGTAATCTAACTCCTATTCCAATAAGTAAATCAACAACACAAACAATTTGGTTAAACCCCAAGATCAAGGTTGGCGGTTTTAAAATCATCTGGAAACATTGGATGATAGCAGGTATTTGTATTTTGGATGATGTAATACAAAATGGTAAGTTGCTGGAGTTTTCACAATTGCAACATAAATTTGATCTTAATAAGTCACAATATTTTAGATGGTTGCAATTGAAGCAATCCATTCAGGCAGGGTTCCCTGAATGGAAAAATCTTACTAATTATCATAGTTTGGAATTCTTATGTTTCCAGATGGATTCAACAGATCATAAAGCCGCACAATGGTATAAATTAATATCTGGATTTATAAATAAAAAACCAAAAAATGGTCTTAGAGACATTTGGAGCATTGAGATAAAGCACCAAATTACTGCATCTCAATGGCCACGACTTTGGTCTTGGAGGTTAAAATGTACAGTGTCAGCATCCATGAGACAAACTTGGTTTTTTATATTGCATAGAGCTTTTTGGACCCCTGTTCGTTTACAAAAGATAGATAGTTCCAGGTCTAATAGATGCTGGCACTGTCACGTTGAAGTCGGAACATTAGACCACCTTTTATTTTATTGTCCATTCATCTTAACATTCTGGAAGTCAATTTGGCCTCAAATCAATAGGATGTTAGAAAATCCGGTAGCCTTAACATATGATACTATTTTATTTGGCACAACTATGAGAGCAAGAAGTCAAATTTCGGCAAGCAACAACAAATTACTGTTTATTTTAACTGGAATAGCAATACAGCAAATAACATATAATTGGAAAAAACATGACATGTTTAAACTACAATTTCTGGTGGAATTCTGTATGCCATATATACAAAATGGAACTCACCATTGCAACACAAAAAGGCTATGTGAGTAAATTTCAAAAAGTCTGGGGACCGTTAACAGATTTCTGTAATGAATGATTAACTTTTCCCATGATAAGATATTTGAATAGAGGGGAATGGGGTGGGATTTTATTTCTGATTATTACATACTATATGAATGAATTTACAATAAAATTGATTTTATGTATTATTGATTGGGAGGGAGGGGTGACGGATTATTATATTCAATAAGAATTATATAAATTTAGATTTCTTGCATAATATTATAACTTTATATAATATTAATTTTCTAAAGAAATGTTAAATTTGATGTTAATATATGAGTTAATCAAGTGTATACAGTGGTGCCTCGCATAACGGACGCCTCGCACAGCGAACGCTGCGCACAACGAACTTTATGTCTTGATTCGTACAACGAACTTCGTTTCACACAACGAAGTCGCCCGAGCTGCATCCTTCCGCGCAGGCACTGCGCTTAACTGCCCTCTCTCCGCCTGGCTCCCTCTTGCCCCCCCCCGACTCCCCGACACGATCGGGGCAAGAGGGAGCCCAAGCCCTCTTGCCCCCCCGACTCCCCGACACGATCGGGGCAAGAGGGAGCCCAAGCCCTCTTGCCCCCCCGACTCCCCGACACGATCGGGGCAAGAGGGAGCCCAAGCCCTCTTGCCCCCCCGACTCCCCGACACGATCGGGGCAAGAGGGAGCTCAAGCCCTCTTGCCCCCCCGACTCCCCGACACGATCGGGGCAAGAGGGAGCCCAAGCCCTCTTGCCCCCCCGACTCCCCGACACGATCGGGCCAGGAGGGAGCCCAAGTCCTCCTGGCCACGGCGACCCCCTAACCCCACCCTGCACTACATTACGGGCAGGAGGGATCCCAGGCCCTCCTGCCCTCGACGCAAACCCCCCCTCCCCCCAACGACCGCCCCCCCCCAAGAACCTCCGACCGCCACCCAGCCGACCCGCGACCCCCCTGGCCGACCCCCACGACACCCCCAACCCCCTTCCCCGTACCTTTCTGTAGTTGGCCGGACAGACGGGAGCCAAACCCGCCTGTCCGGCAGGCAGCCAACGACGGAATGAGGCCGGATTGGCCCATCCGTCCCAAAGCTCCGCCTACTGGTGGGGCCTAAGGCGCCTGGGCCAATCAGAATAGGCCCGGGAGCCTTAGGTCCCTCCTGGGGGCGGGGCCTGAGGCACATGGGCCCAACCCGACCATGTGCCTCAGGCCCTGCCCCCAGGAGGGACCTAAGGCTCCCGGGCCCATTCTGATTGGCCCAGGCGCCTTAGGCCCCACCAGGCGGAGCTTTGGGACGGATGGGCCAATCCGGCCTCATTCCGTCGTTGGCTGCCTGCCGGACAGGCGGGTTTGGCTCCCGTCTGTCCGGCCAACTACAGAAAGGTACGGGGAAGGGGGTTGGGGGTGTCGTGGGGGTCGGCCAGGGGGGTCGCGGGTCGGCTGGGGGGGCGGTCGGAGGTTCTTGGGGGGGGCGGTCGTTGGGGGGAGGGGGGGTTTGCGTCGAGGGCAGGAGGGCCTGGGATCCCTCCTGCCCGTAATGTAGTGCAGGGTGGGGTTAGTGGGTCGCCGTGGCCAGGAGGACTTGGGCTCCCTCCTGGCCCGATATTGTCGGGGAGTTGGGGAATCGGCGGGGCAAGAGGGCTTGGGCTCCCTCTTGCCCCGATCGTGTCGGGGAGTCGGGGGGGCAAGAGGGCTTGGGCTCCCTCTTGCCCCGATCGTGTCGGGGAGTCGGGGGGGCAAGAGGGCTTGGGCTCCCTCTTGCCCCGATCGTGTCGGGGAGTCGGGGGGCAAGAGGGCTTGGGCTCCCTCTTGCCCCGATCGTGTCGGGGAGTCGGGGGGGGGGCAAGAGGGCTTGGGCTCCCTCTTGCCCCGATCGTGTCGGGGAGTCGGGGGGGCAAGAGGGCTTGGGCTCCCTCTTGCCCCGATCGTGTCGGGGAGGCGGGGGGCAAGAGGGCTTGGGCTCCCTCTTGCCCCGATCGTGTCGGGGAGTCGGGGGGGCAAGAGGGCTTGAGCTCCCTCTTGCCCCGATCGTGTCGGGGGTGCCAGGGACCACACGGAGTCACCCACCGTACCACCCGATTCGGGTAAGCGCAGGTATCGGTGGGTGGCTTATTTGCGGGGGGGTGCCTTATTTTACATTTTTTTTTCTAAAAAGGGGGGGCTGTCTTATTTGATGGCCCTGCCTTATCATCGGGGAAACACGGTAGAAAAAAAAAAATGAACAGTTAAGTCCCAGTTTTTGCCGCTGAGACTCTGCCCTCTCTCACTGTAAAATTAGACTCTACTTAGTCTGTCTTTAAATTTAAAAAATGTGTGTTGTTTTAAAAAACAATTATGTTTTTAGATGTATCTAAATAAAAATAATAACCAAAAATTTATCTTTTTTTATGTCATCTTAGCATATTTTATGCTGCAGAACGAATTATTTTTTTTTACATGTATTCTTATGGGAAAACGCGTTTCACATAACGAACGTTTCGCATAACAAACTTGCTCCTGGAACCAATTAAGTTCGTTGTGTGAGGCACCACTGTATATTCAAGTGTATATATTCAAGTGTATATATATTGAGGTCGCCGTACCTCAAGAAAGACATGGCAGTACTTGAGGGGGTCCAGAGAAGAGCGACTAAATTGATAAAAGGTATGGAAAACTTTTCATACACTGACAGGTTGAAAATGCTGGGGCTTTTCTCCCTAGAGAAGAGGAGACTTAGAGGAGACATGATAGAAACCTTCAAAATCCTGAAGGGCATAGAGAAGGTAGACAGGGACAGATTCTTCAGACTGTGGGGAACCACAAGTACTAGGGGTCACTCGGAGAAATTGAAAGGGGACAGGTTTAGGACAAATGCTAGGAAGTTCTTTTTTACCTAGAGAGTGGTGGACACATGGAACGCGCTTCCGGAGGTTGTGATAGGCCAGAGCACAGTACGGGGGTTCAAGGAAGGTTTGGATAAGTTCCTGAAGGATAAGGGGATTGAGGGGTACAGATAGAAGCAGAGGTAGGTTATATAAATGGTCAGGAACCACTTCACAGGTCATAGACCTGTTGGGCCGCCGCGGGAGCGGACCGCTGGGCGCGATGGACCTCTGGTCTGACCCAGCGGAGGCAACTTCTTATGTTCTTAAGTTTCTAATGAGTTTATTTGGAACACTTGTTGTAACATAAGAAAATGAATAAAGATTTATAAAAAAAACAAAACATTTTCTCTGCGTACAGTGTGCTTTGTGTTTTTTTATTTTTGTGGTTACCATTATGTATTAATAAGATTATATTGTGTGCGCATATGAAAAATGGATGGAAGAAATTGCATTACAATTAGTACTATTATTATGGGGGTGGAGTCTGGGGCGTAGCTTAGGCGGGGGTACTCGGTTGGTATTTGTTAGGCTTAGGGAGTACTTGGCTTGAAGAAGTTGGGAAACACTGGTCTAGAAGGATCAAAGGAAAGAAAATTAGCATGTAAAGACCCAATTTCTTCTTTAATAGCGTCTCTCTAGACCAGCACAGATGGGAAGTACTAAAGCAGTTACCATCAAAGCCCTGCCTACAGATTCCCATCCTGTTGAACCTACATATCCAGACAGTAATGACAAGTAAAGGAATGCAGCAACTACTACATTGCTGCCTTGCAAACATCTATCTGAGAAACCAAAGTGTGTCCCGCCCCATCACCTGAGCCCTAACAGAATGAGCCTTCTGGAATGAAAAGACCAGCTTGCCTTTGAGCAAATAAGTCAAAGCCATTGTCTCTTTAATCCACTTTGCAATTGTGGCCTTGAAAGCCACTTCACCCTTCCTATGACCACCAACGAGAATGAACAAACGCTCCAACTGGTAAAATTTTGCAATATCTCCAAAGCACTCTCCAAAACATCCAAGCAGTGCAGACACTGCTGCTGCTCCAAGCCCCCTAAGCTCTTAGCACTGGCAGGGACACTGATTGGTTTACATGAAACACTATACAGACCAAACAAGTGGAAATCCAACAAGATACTTCCAAATGTGATCTTTATTGACAGGGAATCATTTAAAGACTTAACGCTGCAGGTGTTTCGATACAAAGTACCTTCTTCAGGAGTATACAAATAAATCAAACAATCTATTTACATATAAAAACACATAGAAACTATAATAAACTCTAAAAACAGATAAAAATATAAAACATAAATACCTAAAAATAAATCAATACTTGCTCAGAGGTGATCAATACCTTCACATGTGCAAACAGAACATCGATTCGCAGACCCATTTTTTTTTTTAAAGTTTGCTATCATATAAAAAAAGAAAACAAATAAGAGTCAATGATTCATGTAGCGTTAATAAAAAACATAAAATACAGGCATTCAAGTTGGACATTTCATGAATCAATTAGACAAAAATCAATGAATCATGATGCACTAACAATAGAAACACGAAACACAGATATTCAGATTAAACACTTGATGAAAAGCCAGAGACAGTAAGAGGAGCAAACCAAGGCAAAAAGAAAGGAGAAGTGAAGAAGAATTCATAAGCAATATGTACAAAACCAACAAAAGAGGCAAGTTACTAAAACAAAACATTTCTTGGCTGTTGTACTGCAAAAAAAAAAAAAAAGAAAAGTGAAAGTCATTAGAAAGAGAGAGTATGTTTCTACCTTTGTCCATGACAAGAATATATTTAGACATTGTTTTAAGAAGATTAGCGGAGCTTGTGGATATTGCAAAACCCACTATGCAAGTAGGACAAGAATCAGCAAGGTTAAATAAAAATGCAATTATTCACTGTATGGAAGGAGCCACACTAGCAACTAGCAACAAAACGTGTTGAAAATGAAACTTAGCGCATGCTCACTGGAGTATTAAAAACAATGTTTCATAAATATGTGATGCGAGAATGCTCGTCACCATTTAACCAGATACTATACCATAGGGAGATTCATAGCAGTGAAAAAAAAAATCACCAAAACAAATTGTTTGATTATTTGTAAATTCCTGAAGATGGTATTTCTTTGTACCAAAACGCTTGCAGCGATGAATCTTTTTGAATCTAAACTAAACCTTAAGTTTATATACCGCATCATCTCTATAAAGATTGAGCTCGGCATGGTTTACAGGAACTTTAATATAAGGAAGGAAAATATAATAAGAATTAGTGATTATAAAGAGGGTAGCGAGATTTACATTTTTGAGAATAGCAATGATTCTCTGTCAAGAAAGATTCCATCTAGAAGCATCTCGCCTATTCCCACTTGTTTGGTCTGTATTTTGTATCTTCGTGGGGACCTTGTGTCACTTTTTCTGGTGGATTACATGAAACACTGACACCACCTAGAGAAGAAAGGAGGGAACTAGTCCAAGCTCCATCTTATCTTTGAAAAACAAAAGACTGCAGTTTGGAAATTCTCCACAACAAAGACATGGCCACAAGAAACATCGCTTTCAAAATAAGATCCTTTGGACACCAGCTCAAAGGGCACAGACACCAAGGCCATCAAAAAACCAAGTTAAGATCCCAAGGGGGAACAGAAGGATGCAGGGGAAGATTTAAAAAAAAAGCTTCACTCCTCAAAGGAAGCAAGCCACATCCTGATGAGAGGTTAAGAACTTGCTTTTAATTGGACGCCAAACACACACCAAGACTGCAATCTGAATTTTAAGGGAAAACATGGCAAGGGCTCTGTCTAGCCTTGTCTTCTGAAAATCCAAAATTTACAGTGGCCCTCCACTTCGACCCCAGGAGACACCAAAAGGAAGACAGAGACAAAGGAAACACATAGGCTTACCACTCCTACCATTTGCTGAGACCGAGAACAGATTGGTTTCCATGGGACTGCACATCTCACTTAAAGGCTTACTTGAAACTTGGTGGTTCTCAGTCTCCAACTGCTGATAGGAGTGCAAAACTCAGCTCTGCCAGTCTAGAGGGACATTATAGAAGTTTAATGGGCATCTACATTTAGTAAGGTCACATATAATAAAAACTAGTATTTTATGTGCTTTAATTGCTGGAGATAACATGAGCTCACATATCCTAACAACAATAAGACTAGGAATGAGTGGAGGAAAAATGAAAGTAGTGCAAATTAAACAAACACAGATTCCATATTCAAAGAAGAGGACTATAGGCAAAGAAATCTACCATTTATACACACGAGAGGCAAGCAAGGGAAGTATCAAACTTTTAGAGACTTTTGTTGCTCAGGTGCTTGTAATGGAATAATGTTGCTGGATAAAATCACATTCTTCTCAGCAAACAAAAATAAGAAAGCAAAGACTACAAAACAGAATCTATATGGGAGAAGTCACCTCTGCAGACTGGTACAAATACCAAGAATTACCCAGAACTTACCATGTAGGCCTTGGTCTGTTCAGGTAGTCCTGGATAGTTGGTCCCCCTGATGAAGGTGGACCCCGTGCACGAGCCATGGCTATGGGATTCATGTAAGCCTGAAATGCAAAAAAAAGATCTTATAACAGTGGTTCTTACACCTATCATAGGGGACCACCTCCAGCCAGTGGGTTTTCAAGATATCCCTAATGAATATGCATGAGACACCCTTGACTGTACATCCTCTCAGTCAGAAGTAGAAGAGTATGGATTCAGGCTGATCTTAAGACTTGGAAATCCATCCCAGCCCTTCTTCTTCTAGTTAACTTTTTAAGAAATAACTTATATGAGAATGTATCTTTTTTGTCCAAAAAACTGTAGCTCTTTTCTTAAACTTCATTGGATGTTTTAGTGCTGTAAAGGGGCCTGTCAATTAGAAAAAGGCAGTATTAAATTAATACATGCTCTTCTTTTTATAAAGAGTGGGTTAGCATTCCCACCAGATAATAAAGGCTCTCTCTCCCCCTCTGCAAACCCCCCCCTCAAAAAAAAAAAAAAGAGAAAATCAGAATTTAGTAAAATTGAGCAGTTCCACAAATGAAACTTTCTATTCATCTGTGTTTTTCTGTCACTGATGAAAGCCCACTGCTACTCAAGCTCTGAAGGTCACAGCAGCACAGCAACCTTCCAGACACAGGGCAATGGGCTGCAGTAGCACCAACCCCTTCCTCCACCCCGAAGGATGATTAGAACTGATCCAACGTCCATCCCAAGGCTCATGGGAGCATTACAGTGGCCGAGCGAACCCCCGCTTAGGAGTCCGGGGACGCTGCCGACACTCACCACACGATTGTCTCTCTTGCCCATGTTGCTCTTAACGGAAAGAACGGAGACCAAAACGGGCCAGAAGCAACGGCTGCGGTACCACCGCCTCCTCCTCCTCCTCCGCTCCTACCGCGCGCGCGCGCGCGTACTACACGGGTCCGGGACAAGCTTAGCGCCGGATCGCACAGGCTCACGGCCCGCCACCCTGCAGCGCCACCTGCAGTCCCGGGGTCGCAGCGCTGCGCCACACAGTCATCCACAAACAGAGCCACCGGCGCCTCCTACAGCACATATCGGACGGTTGGGAAGAGCAGAAGAAATAATAAGTGAGAATTCAAGGGTCGGACCTCCCCCCCTTACTACACCACTGACAGAAAGGTACAGCAAGATGCTACATATCTAAAGTGCCAAACAATAATGCTTCAAATACATTTCAAATTCGAGTGGTGCTCAGAATCCAAGATGGATGAAAAAACTCGATGTGGGGACGAGCCCCTAAAGAGCTTCTTACAGAATCTATCATTGCACCATAGTAAAGTAAAAGATGATTCAAAGTACTTATTGAAGATACTTATATCTGTCCGTATTCCATATAGTGAAAAAGATTGTTATTGTCCAAGTTTTAAATAGCTTCAAAAGTGAAAATTCAAAAAAGACTTAGCTTGAAAGTTCAAACAGCGGTTGTCCAGCTGGGTTCTATCACGGGCCTTCAGGAACAATTTCTTTTGCTTTGACTATTACCCAGTCGTTTATATTCCCATTCAAAACAGGACATATGGTCATCTTATACATATCATAGGAGCCAACTTTTGAAAATGATCGGAAGTGTTGAACTCACCCAGCAAAGAAAACCAAAATATGAGGGGGTGCTGAAAAGTTCTCAGCTCAATCAACTTCCTAAATTCTTTCTGTTATTTTGCCACTGTAGCTGAAAAGAGTGTTATTTTATTTTGTAAAGTGCCAATTTGCAGAATCATAATGCTATGTTTTGACATTGTTTTAGATCATTGATTGAACCATGTCAACTAAAAGTGTGGAATGCTAAACTGTCATAAAGTTCCTATTGTTTATTGGAAGCTTCTATACCGCTACTAATGTCTGGGGAGTCAATTCTGAGCAATTTGCATGAGCTTCAGTAAAGGTGTTACAATACACGAGTTAAATATATGTGAATCTTACCTATTTATACCATCGATATACTATAATTATTGTTTCTGTATTGTCATATACTCATCTTTCTTTGTATTATTTGTGAGTTCTTCCTTTCATGTTCCAAGTATGGGGTAGCCTGCTGTTTCCCCCCATGATGCGATTCTCCCTAAATGTTTCTTTATTTGCTAAAGTGTTCTGTGAAGAGTATCATCTTCATCCCTTTCTTGAAATTTTTGGTGTCCTTTTCTAGTTTTAATTCCTTTGGTAGGTAGTTCCACCACAGTTCCTGACGCTTTTGTATTTGATTGTCTCTGAAGGAGGGTATTTCCAGTAGGTATTCTTGGCTCGAGCGTAGGGTGCGTGTTGGTGTATGGTTGTCTAGTCTAGTTGCTAGGTATTGCGGTTCTGCCAGATGAATGATTTTGTGTGTCAGCAACGTGATCTTGAATTTCACCCTGCCTTCAATCAGGAGCCAGTGTAGCTCTTTCAGTAGCGGAGTGGCACTCGTCTGCCTTGATTTTCCCAGCAGAAATCTAGCTGCTGCATTTTGTATTATTTGGATCTGCCTGATCATGTACTTTGGAATGCCCAGCAGGATTGCATTGCAGTAGTCGAAAATTGAGAGTACCAGGAATATTACTAAGTTGGACGTTGCTTGATGTGTTAGGTAGGGTTTTAGTCCTCTGACCCAGTAGAGTTTGCCATAAGCGTTTCTCATGATTTGTTGGATATGTATTGCCATGTCTAGGTTTGGGTCTAGCCATACGCCTAGGTTTCTCACTCCCTCTGTGGATGATTTTATGGTATAGCCTTTCAGAGTTAATTGGTAACTTGGGCTGTTCCCCCCTCCCATTTGTTAATTAGAAGTAATTGGGGGGGGGGGTTTCTCTAAGCCCGTCTTGATCTTCTGCTTGGTCTTTACGTCCTGTTTCTTTACTGGGATGACCAATTGGACATCATCTGCAGAAGAAAACTCCAAAGGAATCCAAGAATGTATGATGCAAATCCACGAATGCATGATGCAAACATACTCACCAATCTATGTCTCACCATACCATGTTTTATCATACTATGTTTTACTATGCTTTGTTAACTAAGTATGTTTTGCCATCTTTGTCAATGTTTGCCTTGTTATCTTTTACCATACTATGTCAGAGAATGCAGCATAGTGGTTAGAACTGCAGCCTCAACGTCCTGAGGTTGTGGATGCAAACCCACGCTGCTCCTCGTGACCCTGGCAAGTCACTTAATCCCCCCATTGCCCCAGGTACATTATTGTAAGCCCACTGGAACAGACAGTGAAAAATGCATGAGTACCTGAATAAATTCATATAAACTATTCTAAGCTCCCCTGGGAGAACAGTATAGAAAATTGAATAAATAAATGCACATTATACTCCACAGTGAAGAAGTAGTATACAAACTTTTAGTGTGGAGATTTCGAGACCGAAGATGCAGCAAGGTCTGGGAGGCCTCAAACGGTGTCACTCCTGAAATTGTAGACCATGTTCATGACCTTATTTTGGCAGATCGGCGAATATCAGTCAAAACAATTGGTAAGACATTACAGATAGCCAGGGAATGTGTTGGGTGTATAATCCACGAGCAGCTGGGTTTGCAGAAGCTGTTAGCCAAGTGGGTGCCCAAATGTTTGAATACTGATGAAAAATGACGTCAAGTGGACATTTCCAAGTTGATTTTGCAGCATTTTCAGTGAGAAAATGCCAACTTTTTGGAATGACTAGTTACTGTTAATAAAATATAGTTACACCACTATGATCCTGAGACAAAACAACAGTCCATGCAATAGCAGCACTTAGGTTCTCCAAGGCCAAGGAAATTCAAGACCCAAAAGTTAGCAGGAAAGGTCATGGCCACAGTGTTTTAGGATTAGGAAGGTGTTGTAATGACTGACTATCTTCCAAGGGGCCAAACAGTTAATGCAGAATACTACTGTAACTTGCTGTGCTGATTAAAGGAGACATTGAAAGGAAAAAGGAGAGGGAAATTGAAGAAAGGACTTCTCTTTTTGCAAGACAATGCACCTGTTCACAAGGCTGGCAAAATTATAGATGTTTTGGTATAGTGCATAGACCATCCACCCTACTCACCAGATCTAGCTCCATTTGACTATTTTCTGTATTGGTTTGAAAATTACAGTATGTGCATAATGTGCTACAGATTGATCTCCAAGGAACATCAGAACAATTGGTGTTGGATATACCTGGGACTTATGGTTCTATGGACCAGGTGCTAGATTATTGTGTCGTAAAATTGTGTCTGGGGGCCTGAAAGGGCATCTTGAAATGCTGGACTAATAGGGATCCTCCCGGTTTTTTGTAATGGCATGCTGATTTTAAGGTAGTCAAACAGGTAGAAAAGGAGACAGCTAAAGCCAGGATGCTTGGGTGCATAGGGAGAGGAATGGCTGGCAGGAAAAATGAGGTGGTATTGCTTCTGAATAAATCTCTGGTTAGGACACTTTCAGAGTACTGTGTGCAATTCTGGTGATTACACCTTCAGGAAGATATAACCTGGAAGGAGTCAGTCCAGAGAGTGGCTATTAAAATGGTCAGTAGTCTTCATCATAAAGTATATAAAGACAGACTTAAAGACCTCAATATGTGTACTTTGGAAGAAAGGTGAAAGAGGGGATATGATTGAGACATTTACAAGAATATCTCTGTGGTATAAATGCACAGGAAGTGGGTCTCTTGCAACTGAAAGGAAGCTCTGGAATTAGAAGGCATAAGATGAAATTGAAGGGGGATAGATGCAATCTAAGGAAATACTTCTTTACAGAAATGGTTTGTAATTGTCTATTGCCTATATCTAGTTTGTGCTTGCCCTGGGTGAATGTATTAAAAAAGTGATAAATATATCCTAATTTAAAAAAAAAAAAAATCCCATTGACGTATGAGGCAATTATATGTGGAACATTTGTTGTATATCAAGCCTCCCATGGATCGCTACAAAGGTAGGCTTTTCCTAATTATGACAGGGATCGCTATGCAAATGATAACCCGCAATTGGAAAAATTGCGACCGCCTCAACTTTCTGTTTTGGTGGGCCAGTTTATGTTTAGGTTACAAATACGAAAAGATGAATGTTGATATGTTGGGCATAGCAAATTATTTAAATTGGTTTGGTACCCATAGACATCCTTTGTTACTTCAACATAGTTGGTATCTTTCTGGTTTATTTCTTGATTAAATTGGTGGATGGGAGGGGAGGGGTACTTTTCTTCTGCATTGTTATTGATGGAATTTAAGTGCTTACATTGATTATTAATGTCTGTAAAATTCTTGGCACTGTGTATTAGTTTTGAAAATTAATAAAGAAAAAAATAATTTTAAAAAAATATCCTATCAATTCCAGGATATAGGCTGCTTATAGTTCCTGTGTGTGATCTCCTCCACCATAATTCTGATATAACTGGAAACATGGTATGGCATTCCAAAATTGAATTGATCAAATGTAAAATTTATTTACTGTATTTTTCGCTCCATTAGACATACTTTTTCACCCCCAAAAAGGAGGTGGATATAAGAGTGCGTCTTATGGAGTGAACCCCACCCCCTCAGTACCTTTTTTTAATGTCCCCTTTCTGCACTCCTGCCTGCTCCCTTGCCGGATGGCTCTACTTTGGTTCAGGCAGAGCGGTGCAGAAGGCGGACGCATGCTGTTCACTTTCCTGCCTGGTCCTGCACCGCTTCCCGATTGGCTGTAGTCAGTTTTTGTGAGTTGCGAGAACTGACTACAGCCAATTGGGAAGCGGTGCTGGACCAGGCAGGAACGCCAACAGCACACGCCTGCCTTCTGCACTGCCCTGCCCGAACCGAAGAAGAACCTTCCGGCGAGGGAGACAGGCAGGAGCACAGAAAGGGGACTTTAAAAAAAGGTACTGGGGGGTCCCTATGCTGTCTACGGGGGGGAGGGGGGGTTGTGCCTGTGCTGCCTATGGGGGGGTGCCTCTGATGCCTATGGGGGTGTGTGCCTCTGCTGCCTATAGGGGTGCCTGTGCTGTCTACAGGGAGGGTGCCTATGCTGCCTATGGATTTTTTACTCTATATGACCCTGTCCGCCCTACCACTAGACCACCAGAGGGGGTACAGGGCAGGGCGATGAGAATTTTTTTTCCCTGGGTTTTCCTCCTCTACAGGTGGGGCATGTCTTATGGTCTGGTGCGTCTTATTGAGCGAAAAATACGGGTAATTGATTTTTTTTTTTAGTTTGTCCTCCCAAAGGAGCTCAGAATGGGTTACAAATCAGGTACTCAAACATTTTCCCTATCTTTCCTGGTGGACTCACAGTCTGTCTAATGTACTTGTGGCAGTAGAGGATTAACCCCCCCCCCCTTTTTTTTAAATTCACAAGAGTTCCTATTAGTGTCAGGAGCAACATAGAGCATTCATTGTGCTGGCCTGCGCTAAAAAACCGCTATTGCAGTTTTGTAAAAATGGGGGTGGGGGTGGTGGGTAAGTGACTTGCCTAGAGTCACAGGAGCAGTGCAGGGGTTGAACCCCAAACCTCAGGGTGCTGAGGCTGCAGCTCACCATACTCTCACTTTGTTAGTTTATACCTCTCCTCATTGATCTTTTATCCAGGATGCTTCCCTTTACCTTGGCACCCATGTACTAACATCTCCCTGCCCCCCTCCTCCATTGGTTGGAGAACTTGGATATTGATCCTGTCCCTCTTCCCATCTGAGCTTTAGTCAAAATCAATTCTAGTGGCATTAGTGGTCTAATAAATAGCTTCTTAAGTTCTTAGTGGCCTCATATTTCTTCAGTCTCTTTTCTGAACTTCTCTCCTGGAATAATATCTACAACTTTTGTTAATCCATTCTCATCTAAGTATGAGATTCTGTTGGGATTCTCTCTCCCCCTAGGGAAACAATTTGCTCTTATTTATTTGGACTGGAGAGAGACCCCTAGATTGTATGACTGTAGGGGATTAACCAGAACAAGACAGAAGTATGGCAAATGAGGCATTGCTAAAACTCTGGTCAGAAAAATTAATTAGTATGTAGAAGTTACTATAACTTATGGGGTTCTCAGTCCTTGGGACACACCTTGCCAATTGGGTTTTCAAGATACCCACAATGAATATGCATGAGATAAATGTGCACATACTACCTCCATTGTATGCAAATAAATCTCATGCATATTCATTGTGGGTAGCTTGAAATCCTGATTGGTAGGGTTGAGAACTCTTGCTATACCTACCTGAAATAAATCTTTTACTTTTTAAAATTATTTAGGGTCCCTTTTACTAATCTGTGTTAGGCGCTCAGGTGTCCTGTAGTAACTGCCAAATTAATGTACACTATAATTTTTTTTTTTGAGGGGGTATATCTGGGGCACAGAGTGGACATTTCTGTGCAGATCATTAGTTTACATTACAGTACAGTGTCATTACTGACTACAAAATGGGTGGCACTAAGGAGGGAATTTATCAATGCGTGCTACTATTAAGATGGGTTATTTTTTCCACAAGTTGTGCTATTTTAGCCCATCTTAACTAGCACATTGATAAATTTCCCCTAAATGTACATGTGCTAATTTTTTAAAAAAATGGTTGTATGCTAATTGATTACTGTAATATCGCCTATCTGGCAACTTCCCAGAAGAATATGCAGCGATTACAACTGATGCAGGCTGATTTTTGGGTTGAAGAAGTTTGATCATGTAACTCCTTCCTACCAACTTTTGCATTGGTTGCTGATGGAGGCACGTGTGAAGTTTAAATTTAGATGTTTTTGCTTTAAGGTACTATTCGGTTTAGCCCCTAAATATATAACTGACCTTTTCTCTTTCTCAACCAATAGACAGAAGAGAAGCTCACACTTGAATTTTGTTTCTACACTGGCGAGAGAATGTGAATTTAAAAGACATCACCAACATCTTTTCTCATACCAGGCAGTATTATGGGGTAAAGATCTGGAACAATTACTTCTGCTTGCCCATTCTTATGGGGAATTCAGGAGACACCTAAAAACATATCTGTTCCTGAAGTACTTAGGTAACTGATTCATACAATCTTTTCCACAATAACTGGTCTCTGGAGCTGTTAGACACCAATTTTTGTAACAATTTATAGCATTTTTAATCATTGTATACCGCATAGAACTTCACGGTCCTGCGGTATATAAACTGCTATTATTATTATTATTATTAATAGCAACATTGGGGGAGAGTGTAACACAGTGGTCAAAGCTTCAGCCTCAGCACACTGCGGATGTGGGTTCAAACTCATTCTGTTCCTTGCGACACTGGGCAAGTCACCTAATTCCCCCGTTGCCCCAGATACATTAATTAGATTGTGAGGCCACCAGATAGGGGAAAATGCTTGAGTTCCTGAATAAATTCATATAAACCATTCTGAGCTCCTCTGGGAGAACAGTATATAAAAATAATGGCACAGGACCATTAATATAAGAAGGCCATTTTTACTACAGTTGTAAAAATGAACTTAGTATGAGGGTAAAAACCATGTAAGGGCACATTACAGCCCTTTTAACTACAGTATAGTAAAAGAACCCCTTAATTTCCTAGTTCTGAACTCATTCATGTACCTTTAAGGGCTCCTTTTATAAAGGTATGCAACCGGTTTTAGCGCACGCAGAAGATTAGCATGCGCTGTAGCGCGTGCTAGATAAAAATCTACCGCCTGCTTATAAGGAGACAGTAGTGGCTAGTGCGCGCTATTTCGCACGTTAAGGCCCTAACGCACCTTCGTAAAAGGAGCCCTAAGTGAACAGAAAGAAAATAATTCTTGACAAAATAAGTCTATTAAACTGAGAAAAATAAACAAAAAGACAAATTTACTAGTTTTAATTTGTATCAATACATTTATTGAAAGAAATAATTGTACTTAAGGGCTGATAAATATATAAGCCGTTTAAAAAAAAATGATGTACTAGTTTGAGTACATTTAAAAAAATAACTACTAATGTTGCTTTTCTTCTTGCCTATACAAATCATTCTTTTCTAGCACCGTCAGCAGCAACACGTCCAGTTCCGACGTACATTTCATCTTGTAGAACACAACTTGGGCACAGGATAACATAAGGAATTGTGGCATACTTTTACTTTCTTAGTAGTTTTGTTTCATTCCCCCTGTGTGGAAAATTGTCATGTGTGTCAAGGAATTTGAGGTGCACAGTAAGGTACGTTACCAGGAGGGAAACTTTATTTGTGATAAAAAAGAGGCAGAGTAAAGGGTACCTACTAGAAAATGACATGGTGACAGAATTTGTCCCCATCCCTGCGGAGAACTGCAGGAAACCATCCCCGTGTCATTCTTTAAGGAGAGAGGGAAGAATCAGAGTATGAATGGGCAGAACCACTGACCCTCGAGCCTTGTATTGAAGAATGCTGGTGTAGAAGGACTGAGGTTGAAACAGACACTAAAGAATGGTTTTCTGAGATTATCCGTGGGAATGGGGATGGTGACAAATTCTGTCACTGTGCCATTTTCTAAAAGGCTCTGATTGGCAGAAATGCTCATATGTTTTGCTTTTCTGTATTCCATAGGTGTTCTGTCATAGTTGATGAAAAACAAAAAATGACTAACAAAGTATCTGAAAATCTATGAGTAAGGTGCTATGCAGGACTGACTCTAGATTTTCTGCCACTTCAAGCAAACAATTCCCCCCCCCCCCCACCTTTCCATTGTAATAATTTTTGTTGTTTACTCATTCCTGTGCTTTACAATTTTTAAAATGCACATTAGAATTTTTAACACATGCCAAATTGTGCACATGTTAATTCATAGGTCAATGTGTATTAAATCATTAGTGAATCAAATGCACACTAACAACTAGTCTTTTCATAATTATGCCAACATGCCCTCCCAGGGAATGTGCTGGCCCAAGCATGTGTTTGCTTTTTTGGTGTCTAGAGCCAGCCCTGGTGCAAGGCACTTTGGAGCTGATATTCAGCACTATTTAACCAGCTGGAAATGGCTCCCAGATGGCTAAATAGCACATAGACAGCTATCTGCTGATATTCAGTAGGAGATGGCCGGCCATCTAAAACTGAATATCCTATTTTTTGCAAATTGGTTGGTGACCAGCTATTCAGTGGCTGGCTGGCTAAGTTCAGTGGCCAGATAGACCCACTTAAAAAGCAAGTCTATCTTTGGCCGCAGAGACTTAGCTAGCCAGCTGATGAATAACGGCTTAGCTGGCTAGGTCTCGGCCAGCCAAAATATCCCTGGAAATTCAGTGCTGTCGCCAGATATGGCTTGACACTGAATTTCTGGTTTCACCACTGACCATGGGAAGTAGCTGTCCATCTCCCGCAGTCTGAATATAGGCTGGCCTGTCTATAACTGGCTGATGCCTAAAGTAGTACACAAAGAGGGGCATAATCGAAAGGGACGTCTAAGTCGCAAGTCGTTCAAAGTAAAAAACAGCCCAGGACACATTTTCGAAAAATACGTCCAAATTTTTTCATTTCGAAAATCGTCTAATTATACGTCCTGCCAATCTGATCATCCAAGTCACTAAATCGTCCATCTTTATACCACATTTTCAGCCAACTTTTCGTCCAAGTCAAAAACGCCTTGAACAAGCCCTGTTGGACGTGGGAGGGGTCTGCAAAGTGATGGACTGAACATCCAGACATGGCACCTAAATAGTGGGTACCTTACAGGGCACTGCTGTGAACTTCACAAAAAGGGTGCCATGTCTTCTCCTCCCTACAGCTCTCTTATAGGTTAAAGTGAGCCCCCAAAACCACCTCCAGAATCCCCTAGACCCACTTATCTACCACCCCAATAGCCCTTATGGCTGCAGGAGCCACTTATATGCCAGTACAAAAGGGTTTTGGGGGTGTATAGGAGAGTGCACATGTTTAAGTATAAATGCAGTGATTACAGGGGCTTATGGGCATGGGTCCTCCTCTCCATGAGTCCCTAACCCACCCTCAAGACGGCTTAAGCCACCTCTGTGCTGGACGACTAGGTTTTCCTATGCCAGGCTGCCAGGTGATGATGGTCTGGAGGCTGAATTTGAAAGGTGCGATTAATATTTTATGGGGGTTGGGGGGGTGGTTGGTGATCACTGGGGTAGTTTGTGGTGGTCTGTTCTATGTGTTTTCAGTGCTTATCTGGTGACTTTAGGTGGGTTTTTGTGACTTAGACCATGTTTTACATGGTCTAAGTCACAACGTCCAAGTTCCATCTAGATTCTGTTGTAAAACTTTCGGTTATAAATGCTGTACGACTAAGTCTAAGCCGGCCCACATCCCACTCAACTCCTGCCCTCGACACTCCTCCTGAAACGCCCCATTTAGCTTTGGTCGTTCAGCGGCACTATGAAGGCCTATGTTGTTTAGAAATACGCCAAAACCTGTTTTTATTTTCGGCACTTGGATGTATTTGGACAATGTTCATCCAAGTGCCGACAGGCCAGTTTTTGGACGTTTTTCTCTTTCGATTATGAGACCCAAAGCATTTAACAACAGTTTCTAAACACAATGTCAAGCAAAACAATACCTGCGACCTTCAAAAGGCACATTAATAAACACACCTGTGCATGCCTGTACCTTGATATGAACACAGTAACAGAATGAGCTTCAAGTATGAGGTTATACTGTGAAATCAAATCTTGTGACTAGGTATGAATGATTATCCCAATACCACAACTTGCATCTTGCTCCTTGTGCACAATTATTTGATATAAAATATTAACAAATGTGAAAGAAAAGAGGGTAGCACTTTACAAATCTTAGAATATGATAATGTATAGACATCCTTAAAATTTGAATCATACATTTAATCGCAGAAATTTCAGAAGTCTCGAAACACAGGTTCTTTAGCCCACATAAAAAGCTCTACATTCTTTCCAGCAGAAGAAATAATATAGAGGGTGTTAAGTGGATTAAGAACCTTGGCCCAGATTCTGAAAGTGGCGCCATAAATGGCAGGCATCTTGAAAAAACAGCACCGGTCATGTGTTACTCAAATTATGGTGCCATTTTCAGAATTGCAGCCTGCATCAAAGGTACAAGTCTGTCATATTGTGCAAACTGTATGCCTCCTGAAATTTCAAGTGTGCTGTGGCACACTGGGGAGGGGGATGAGGTGCTGGTGCAGGCTGACTGCCTACAGCAGGGGTGCCCAACACATCGATCGCGATCGACAGGTCGCTCGCTCAGGCGACCCCAGTCGATCGCAGAACGGGTTCCCTTCTTCCCTTCTCTTTTTTCCCCTCCTGACTGGCCCGCTCCTGAATTCTGCTGCTGCCTCCGCTGCTCAACATTTAAAAAAAAAAAAACAAAAAAAGGCTTGGGGAACTTATGCTCCGGGGGCTAACATGTGCTTGTACCGGCTTCCCTTCGCTTCCCTCTGAAACCGGAAGTTATGTCCGGGGAGGGGGAGGGGGTAAGAAATGAAGCCGGCACGCACATGTTAGAGCCCTGTTCGCGGGCTAAAGCGGGAGACAGGTCAGTGAAGCTTGCGATTTGCTCTTCTTGCTGCCAGGTCCTGCCTACTTTCTGTTTCCTCAAAGGCAGGACCCGGCAGCATTTTTCCCAAAATGTCGATCTTGGGCCGATCAGCCTTCCTCTTCCCGACCTCAATTGTGCCGTCGGAGAGGAAGTTCTGGCCAGCGGAACTTCCTCTCCGACGGCAAAATTGACGTCGGGGAGAGGAATGCTGGTGGGCGCGAAGCAAGGAGAGCTTGGCCGGCGGCGGGCGGCTTTGGGGGCCTGTTATCCGATGGCAGCGGCAGAAGCAGTGGCTTGTGGGTGGGCAGGGAGGGAGAAAGAGGGCAGGCAGGGAGACAGAAGGAAAGAAGAGAAACAGAAAAAAAGAATGGGGGCATGAAGAGAGAAAGAAAGAGAGGGCAAGGAGAGAAGAAGAAAACATTGGGGGGGGGAATGAGGTCAGGAAGAGAGGAAGCATACAGGCTAAAAGAAGGGAAGAAAGATTGGATGCACAGTCAGAAGAAGAAAGTGCAACCAGAGACTCATGAAATCACCAGACAAGGTAGAAAAAATGATTTTATTTTAAATTTAGTGATCAAAATGTGTCTGAATTTATATCTGCTCTCTATATTTTACAATATGGTCCCCTTTTACTAAACCGCAATAGAGGTTTTTAGTGCAGGGAGCCTATGAGCGTCGAGAGCAGCGCTGGGCATTCAGCGCAGCTCCCTGCGCTAAAAACTGCTATCGTGGTTTAGTAAAAAGGGAGGGGGTGGGTATTTGTCTATTTTTGTATGGTTGTTACTGAGGTGACAGTGCATAGAGTCATCTCCTTTGACCTCTTTGAAAAACCCCCAGAATAGGAATGATAATTAACAATTGTATGCGTACAGTGTGCGTTGTGTTTTTTTTTAAAATTTTATTGTTGGTAGATCATTTTGACTTGGTCATTTTAAAAGTAGCTCGCAAGCCCAAAAAGTGTGGGCACCCCTGGCCTACAGGATGTGCCTCTTGCGGCAAGAGGCACGTCCTGTAGGCAATCAGCCGGTGCAAGCACCTCTCCTTGTCTCCAGCCCTCTTCCCTGCTTGCACCCCCTACTGGCATCAGAGGGCCCGTCTGGAGGGCCTTCGCACGGTACATAGACTAAAGTGCGCGGGACAACCGCGCACCAACAAAGCCACTCGGACAAATGCGCGCAGAACATCAGCACGCTGGATTAAAACTTAATTTTAAAGCGCTCCAAGGGTTTTTTTCTTTACTTAGAAGTGTTGCCGCTGCCATAGGGGAGGTTTGAGAAGGGAACCAGCCCCCATTGCAGAGGAAAATGTAATTTTTCCCTCTTTATTAGGGAAAAATTAGTTCCCTCTCTAAGTGTGTGTGGAGGAGTGTTTCTCCCCCCCCCCCCCCCCCCAACGGAAGTGACAACACTTCTAAGTAAAGTGGGGGGTTCCCCCCCACACCCCCCTTGGAGCGCTTGAAAGTTAAGTTTTAATCCGGCGCGCTGACGTCTTGCACGCATTTGTCCGAGCAGCATTATCGGCACACTTGACTTGTCACCCCTTCGCTCATAAATGGACGTCGATGTGATAACATCATGCATGCACATGATGTTATCACGGTGATGTCCGCACACTTCCGGATGCCTTGAGCTGTAGCTACTGTTTAGTGTGCCATGACTCGAGAAAGTTTGCAGGACACTGGCATACATAGTTCACTGATTATAAGCATTTATTAAGGGCCCCTTTTATGAAGCCGTGGTATCAATGCTGCCATGGTAAATTTATCGAAGCCCATTCAATTCCTATGAGCTTCGATAATTTTTACTGAAGCTTTGTAAAAGGGGATCTAAATGAACAAACCTTCCCAAAAGTCAAATTCGTGTGTTGATTTAACAAATACCAGCCACATCACAATAATCATGAGGAAGAGTAGCAGTAATGAAAACAAATATCTTAAATGTACATTAGAATGAAGAATTCATCTACCATGGCTTGAGTTCTTGAAAACACTCGCCTGCATACAGAATAAAAGCCCTTGTTCCACAGTCACAGAACTAGATTGCTTATGAATAAACCTGAGATGTATGGTATTATAATTTTGTCATTGTGATGCTTTCTTTTTCTAGCCACAATGGCCTAGATTCTGTAAACTGTGCCTATCTTTAGGCGTGATTTAGATGTCCGATTTAAGTGGATAATGAGCCATTTAAGTGTCTTAAGCATTAATTGGGACTTAGACGGAGGTAGGTGTCAGATAGGTGTTCTTAGAACATAGACGCGAGATAGACGCGAGTTGAGGGAAAACTCACGTCTAACTTTGTAGACGTGGGCGTGGTTAAGGATAGGCACCAGTTAGACGCTGTTAGGTGGCAGAGTGCATCTAAACAGTGTGGAAAATGTAGGCGTATGAAAAGCTGGTCTAAGTGTAGTTTTTGCTTCATTTCAATGCAGTTTCAGATTTGGTAGCCGGAGACTTTCTATAGACACAAGTTAGGCGTGCTTTCTGCTTCAGCAATATTTCTTATAGTGAGTTTGAATATGGTTTTTTTTTTCTTCTTTCTCCCTCCTAATAGATTTAATAAACCACCATATCAATAGAGCACATCAATCTATATATATAAAATCGGAGGTATGTATGTGTGTATGTGCCACGATCACGCAAAAACGGCTTGACCGATTTGAACGAAACTTGGTATGAAGATCCCTCACTACCTGGGATGATATGTTCTGGGGGTCTCACGGCCCACCTGCACACGTGGGCGGAGCTACAAACATAAAATCAGATTTCACCCATTCATGTCAATGGAAAAAATGTAAAAAGCTGCCATTCTCACAGTAATTCAAAAATGGCTTGACCGATTTGAGCGAAACTTGGTATGCAGATCCCTCACTACCTGGGGTGATATGTTCTGGGGGTCTCGCGGCACACCTGCACACGTGGGCGGAACTACAAACAGTAAATCAGATTTCACCCATTCATGTCAATGGAAAAAATGTAAAAAGCTGCCATTCTCACAGTAATTCAAAAACGGCTTGACCGGTTTGAACGAAACTTGGTATGCAGATCCCTCACTACCTGGGGTGATATGTTCTGGGGGTCTCGCGTCCCACCTGCACACGTGGGCGGAGCTACAAACAGAAAATCAGATTTCACCCATTCATGTCAATGGAAAAAATGTAAAAAGCTGCCATTCTCACAGTAATTCAAAAACGGCTTGACCGGTTTGCACGAAACTTGGTATGCAGATCCCTCACTACCTGGGGTGATATGTTCTGGGGGTCTCGCGGCCCACAACTCTATGTTGCTTGCTCAAGGGTGGGTTCACCCATGAATTTATATGTTCTTGCTCCAGGAGGTGAAACTAAAAATGTTGTTTATAATCACGTTTTGCGTTAGTTGTATTGTATTCATTTTGTCAAATATTTCACATTATAATTTGAATATTGTACTTTTTATTAAGCTGTAAAAAAATAATTTTTCACCACTATAAAGTATCTTTATTTGAATCCATTTACAGTGTTATTGCTATAATTAAATACCCGTGCAACGCCGGGGCATAGAAACATAGAAACATAGAAACATAGAAATTGACGGCAGAAAAGGGCTATAGCCCATCGAGTCTGCCCATACCAATGACCCACTCCCTGATTCTTACTCTCCTAGAGATCCCACATGAATATCCCATTTCCTCTTGAAATCTAACACGCTGCTGGCCTCAATCACCCGCTGAGGCAGCTCGTTCCAATGATCGACCACCCTTTCGGTGAAGAAGTACTTTCTAGCATCACCCTGAAATTTCCCTCCCCTGATTTTCAGCGAGTGTCCTCTGGTTACCGAGGGCCCCGTAAGATTGAAGATATCATCTTTCACCACTGTACGCCCCGTAATATACTTAAAGGTTTCAATCATGTCTCCTCTCTGTCTTCGCTCCTCCAATGAGTACATCCGCAGTTTTTTTAACCTTTCTTCATATGTGAGATCCCTGAGCCCCAAAACCATCCTGGTAGCCATTCGCTGAACCGACTCAATTCTCAACACATCTTTTCGGTAGTGTGGTCTCCAGAATTGAACACAATACTCGAGATGAGGTCTCACCATGGATCTGTACAGTGGCATTATTACTTCAGGTTTTCTGCTGACAAAACCCCTACGGATACAGCCCATCATTTGTCTTGCCTTGGATGAAGCCTTCTCTACCTGATTGGCAGCCTTCATATCGTCGCTAATGATCACTCCTAAATCACGTTCCATCGTAGTCCTGGACAAGGTTTCACCATTTAGTGTGTAAGTTCTGTGTGGATTTTTTTTGCCTAGATGCATTATTTTACATTTTTTAGCATTGAAGCCTAGCTGCCAAGTTGCTGACCACTGCTCGAGCTGTCTTAGGTCCTGCGTCATAAAGTCAGGCACACTGCTTTTGCCAACTATGTTGCATAGTTTGGCATCGTCGGCAAACAGTGATACTTTTCCTCTAAGTCCTTGGGTCAAATCTCCTATGAATAAATTGAATAGAATCGGCCCTAAGACGGAGCCCTGAGGTACTCCACTCATCACTGCTGACATTTTGGAAGGGGTACCGTTTACCATCACCCTTTGAAGCCTACCATCTAGCCAATCCCTTACCCATGTTGTGAATGTATCCCCTAATCCCATCGATTTTAGTTTGTTCAACAGCCTGCGGTGTGGAACGCTATCAAAAGCTTTGCTGAAGTCCAAATATATCACGTCAAGGGACTCACCGGCATCCAGATGATTGGTCACCCAATCAAAGAAGTCAATCAGATTAGATTGGCAGGACCTTCCCCTGGTGAATCCGTGTTGCTGTGGATCACGTAGATTTTCTTCATCTAGAATTTTGTCAAGTTCCTGTTTGATCAGTGTTTCCATGAGTTTGCACACTATGGATGTAAGACTCACCGGTCTGTAATTTCCTGTCTCTGTTCTGCAGCCCTTTTTGTGGAGTGGAATTACGTTAGCTGTTTTCCAGTCTAGGGGTACTTTTCCCGTGCGCATGGAAAGATTGAAGAGTACGGATAGTGGTTCAGCCAGAACTTCACTCAGCTCTCTGAGTACCCTGGGGTGTAGATTGTCAGGTCCCATGGCTTTGTCTACTTTGAGTCTTGAAAGTTCGTGGTAGACGCTACTAGGTGTAAACTCGTAATCGCGAAACAGATCATTTTGGCTGTCTCTTATTTGTAGTTGTGGACCATTTCCCGGTGCTTCACAGGTGAATACTGAGCAGAAGTATTCGTTTAGCAGTTCTGCCTTGGTAGTATCAGATTCTGCGTAGTTTCCATCTGATTGCCTAAGGCGTTCTATTCCATTTTTGTTTCTCTTCCTGTCGCTAATATACCTAAAGAAGGATTTGTCCCCTTTTTTAATGCTCCGTGCTAGATCTTCCTCTGTTTGAAGTTTGGCTTCCCTGACTGCCTTTTTGACAGCCTTAGATCTGGTCAGATAGTCTTCTTTTGCCTCCCTTTTCCCAAGATGTTTGTAGTTGATAAATGCTTCTTTTTTTATTTTAATAAGGTCCGAAATTTCCTTGTTGAACCATTGTGGTTTTTTGTTTCTCCGGCGTTTGCTTACTGTTTTTACGTAGCGGCTAGATGCTTTGTTCAGGATGGATTTTAGATTTGACCACATAGTTTCCGGATTGTCAGTTTCTGCATGGTTTTGCAGCTCTTGATGGACAAAGTCTCTCATGTGGTCGAAATCTGCCTCCCTAAAGTTGAGGACCCTCGTTGCTGTGTTTGATTTAGAGAAGCCTTTTCTGAGGTTGAGCCATACCATGTTGTGGTCACTGGAGGCCAGCGTGTCTCCCACCGACACTTCCGAGACACTGTCTCCATTTGTGAGTACCAGGTCCAGTATTGCTTTTTCTCTGGTGGGCTCTAATACCATTTGTTTTAGTTGTGCACCCTTAATGGAGGTTACTATTCTTTTGCTACCGCTCGTAGTTGCTGAGAGGGTGTTCCAGTCAGCATCTGGCATGTTGAAGTCGCCTAGCAGTACTGTGTCACCACGCAAAGTGATGTTCTCTATATCCTCAATCAATTCTTTGTCTTTGTCTTCCTTTTGTCTCGGTGGCCTGTACACCACACCGAGGTAAAGGCATTTTTCGTTCCCTCTGGCAAGGTTTACCCAAAGGGATTCCCCTGTGTATCTAACCTCTGTGATCCTGGTAGTTTTGATATTATCCTTAGTGTATAGTGCTACCCCCCCTCCTAATTTGCCCTCTCTGTCCCGACGAAGTAGATTGTAGCCTGGTATAACCATATCCCACCCATGCGAGTCTGTGAACCAGGTCTCGGATATCGCTACTATGTCAAGATCAGCATCCCTTATTTCTGTTTCCAGTTCCAGGATTTTGTTGCCCAAGCTGTGTGCATTAACATACATTGCTCTCCAAATTTGTGATGATATGCCTATCCCCGTTAGTGTGGCTCTTGTTTTTTTGTGTATGCTATGGGTACTTACCTTAGGCTCAGAAGTGTGGGTTTTATTTGTTTCTCCAGGATGGATCCTTACTTCTCTGGTATGTATGTGTGAACCCTCCCCCAACTTACCTAGTTTAAAGCCTTCCGAAGTAGATGTGCTAGTCGATGTCCAAAAACTTTCTTGCCTCTCTTTGTTAGGTGAAGTCCGTCAGGTCCCTGTAGTCCTTGTAGCGCCGCTCCGTGGTCCAGGAATCCAAAGTTCGTCTCTAAACACCATTCTCGAAGCCACTCGTTGGTCCTATGGATGCGCTCTTCCCTGTCTCTGCCTTTGTCTCTTACCGGGAGAATTGATGAGAAGACCACCTGTGCTCCTGTCTGCTTTAGTTTTCTTCCCAGGGCCTCGAAGTCTTTAGGGATGCTGTCTGATGTGCTTCTGGCAGTATCGTTGGTACCTACATGAATGAGAAACATAGGGAAATGGTCAGTGGGTTTCAGAAGTTTGTCTATACTGGTGGTGATGTCGCGGATCCTGGCTCCAGGGAGACAGCAGACCTCCCTCGACTGCAAATCTGGTCTGCAAATTGGTCCTTCGGTGCCTCTTAGCATGGAGTCTCCGATGACCACCACTCTGCGCTCCTTCCGAGGGGGGATGGATCTAGCAGCGAGAACTGCAGCCGGTGTTCTGTGTTCGGAATCCTCCTCTGCTTCATCCTCGTCAGTTCCTTCTTGAAGGACGTGAAATCTGTTTTTCAGGGAAAGTTGTGGCGTTGGTGTTGAACTGCCCTGTTTGAAAGAAAAAGAAGAAGAAGGTGAGAATGGGGGGGGGGTTTTCTTTGCTTGCCAGTAGAAGAGGTTACCAGCTGCCAGGGACCGGCATCTCCAATCATCTCCTGTATTCCGATCGTTGAGTTTAGAGCTGTCGGTTTGGGGGTGCCAAGGATGGTCTTGTCGAGGCTTCGTTCTGCGCTGTGAGACAATTCCTGGATGGCTTCGTCGATGAAGGCCTCATCCTCCCTGATGCACCTCAGGCGTTTCACCTCCTCCCTGAGGCTCCGCAGTTCCTGCATAACGTCCTCGTCTGCTTCTACATGTTTCATCTCGTCTGTCTGCGTAGAGACCGAGGAATACCGTGGGAGGGGGGTGGCCTCGGTCAGCTAGTATAAACATATTGCATGCAAAACATAGTACTTTTCTGCCCAAACAGTAATATAATTTACTCATTACACCACCTTTGGATTTCCTGCTTAAAAAGAACCCCCTTTTTTTCTCAACAAACAGTGCTGCAATCAGCTCTTTCTTGAAAGCAAAGAAAGAACATGAAAACATATCATTATTGCACACATTACTTCATTTCTCAGCACTTAAAAAGAGAAAAACTAGATACAGACCTTATCATGCATTTTCTCTCATTCCAAAATGGAGCTCTTCAGCTTCACAAAGCTGACCTCATTGTGAGATCATCAAGCTGCACCTTCAAGGTAGTATGCCACAATTAAAAGATGCACTGGGTGTTGAACTCACAACCTCTGTATGACAGAACAGGACTTTAACCCATAGAGCTACATCAGCTTTTACTCAGGTGGATCTCACTGCCCTTTCATATCATAGTTGACTGACCTGCCTATGTATCATCTGATTAGCTACCATATCACAATCACCACAAAGAAAGCATTTGTGGCTCACCAGGTTAATTTGCCTTGTCCATCTTCTCAAGTACCCTGGTTCAAATCCCACCTTCACTCATTTTTAACAGCTTCCTATTAGCTGTCATAAGAGGGTCTAAATCAGGGGTAGGGAACTCCGGTCCTCGAGAGCCGTATTCCAGTCGGGTTTTCAGGATTTACTCGTTGAATATGCATGAGATCTATTTGCATGCACTGCTTTCAATGCATATTCATTGGGGAAATCATGAAAACCCGACTGGAATAAGGCTCTCGAGGACCGGAGTTCCCTACCCCTGTAAGATGGTGGACTTTGCCTTTTTTAGCAGCACATTTCCTTTTCCAGGCAAACTTATTTTCTCCTTCCCATGGCTAGGATATCCTAAGCTGTCATGGGAGGAAACATCTCTTCTGACAGAAAGATGCCATTTGTGGCTCACCAGGTTAATGCACCTTGTCTGTCTTCTGAAACTCCTGGGTTCAAATCCCACCCTCACCTTCACTAATTTTTAACAGCTTCCTATTAGCTGTCATAAGAGGTTCTAGAATGGTGGACTTTGCCATTTTTATCAGCACATTTCCCTTTCCAGGCAAACTTATTTTCTCCTTCCCATGGCTAGGACATCCTAAGCTGTCAAGGAAGGAAACTTTTCTGACAGGAAGATACCATTAGTGGCGTACCAGGTTAATGTGCATTGTTCAGCTGTTCAAGCTCCCTGGTTCAAATCTCACCCTCTCCTTCATTTATTTTAACAGCATCCTAACAGCTCTCATAAGTGGTGGACCTTGCTGTTTTTCATCAGCATTTTGCAGTTTGCAGGCAGTTCATCTTCTCTCTGCTACAAGCAATTGTGGTAGGGATGGATTTCCTTTTATGCAATATCCACACAGGGCAACAGATAGAAGAGTTTACTAAAACTTCAGAGGGCTTGGACAGGTGTTGAAGGAAGGTACATGTTTTTGAGATGTACCCTAGAGACATTCCTATTGGTATATTCAGCTTGGCTGGTTGTGGTTTCAAGCTGCAGGAGTGTGTGTTGGGGTGGGGGAGGGGGCTTAAGATGAGAGAGAACAGGTTGCTTTAGACATCTGAGAATTGCTGCAGATCATTTTAAAGATCAACTCAAATATGTTTAAGCAAAGGAATGGCCAAAGAGTTTGAAGGTTTTCTGGTAGAAAAATGAGTATCAAATATTTGCTAACTGCACTCAAGACTTGAACCCCTGACGTATGATAAAAACAGCACCTTAAGGCATAGAGCTATAGAAGGAACTTTGAGAAATGGCTTCCAGTAAAAGCTTTGAGAAGCGAAGGAACTGATTAAATGTTAGTACAGGTGTGTTTGCCCAAACCACACCTAAAGCACGCCCAATCAGATTTGAAAGTTTTCTGGCGGCAAGTCCAAACGGTGCCTATGACGTCAGATGCTACTTAGGCATCCTTAATATAAGAAGGTCCAACAGAGTAGTGTTTTCTCTTTTATGACTCCTATTCTGTGTTATTACTTATGCTGATTTCTGAGACCTTACCTTTCTTAATTATCTTTTAACCTTTTCTTTCCTATATCTGCCACAACTCTCCATTTCATAGGACCATTAGCAGCTATAATAATTTGCAATTTTGATATTTGTCTATCTTTCCAGGAACAAATCTAGGTGAGAATGATATATTGCTAGCTACTTAGCTGTCTTTATTAGATAAAAGCTCAGGCAGAACTGATTTGTTCTTTTGGACTCCCATTCTGCTTATGGTGATTCTCCATTAACTTTTTCTTCCCCTGAAATCTTTCGTCATAGAGCTAAAGGTAAATCTTTTAAGAGTCCTAATTGTTAGGTATCCTTATTATAAAAAAGGAACGTGTGTTTTTTTGCTTCTGTTCATTCTAGCTGTTATTCTGAGACTGTGGTGTGACATATTCTCCCAAGGCTTCTGTTAATTTTTGTCTTAACTTTTTCTCCCTTTATCTCCTGATTTCAGGCCAGAGAAGGTCTGTTCAAACTGGGTTCAGCACAGCTTGCACCTGGACAAAGCTCAAATCCCAAAACAGAAAGAATAGGTGAGAATGATGTACTGCAACCTTTCTTTGCCCTTGTGATGAATTATCTACATTTTCAGAATAGTAACATGTTTCACACTTTTTTTCCTTCAGAAGGGTGTACTTATAGAAGATTTTCAGAGAAAACAGTCAATTGGTGAGTTTTTATACAAAGGTGCGCTAAATCCATGCATGCGCTAACTACTAACGCGTGCATAGGATAACATGCACACGTTGCGTTTTACCACACGCTGAAGCTGCACCATTTAGGCGCTGTTACCGTGTGCTAAAGGTTAATGCGTACATGTTATCCTATGCACGCGTTAATAATTAGCGCAAGCATGGATTTAGTGCACCTTTGTAAAAGATACCCTAAAACTCACCAATCAACTCTTAATTAGTCTCAATCCATCTTCCTTTTTCTTCAGCCTGCCTTCTCCTACCAGGAGCAGATTCTGGGACTTTACCAATTCTACTACAGTAACAACTTGGACCTACGAGTGCCTTACTCTGCATACCTGTCATTCATCTCATCAAACTGCAGTTGCTGCTTTCCTGGACTGTGCAATAAAAATCTTATACCATTTTTCACCTTGTGCTTATTTATATTGAGTAGCAGCCAGGCATTAGTGTTTCCTTAATAAACACCACTTTAGCTACTTGGTCACATTGACCTTTGTCTTATCTAGTGTTCCATGAGACCAAGGCTGCAAAGGGAGGGGGGGGGGGGTAGCAAACAGGGTAGCTGGTATGTCTCCTGCCTCACAGCCTGCAACCAGCATAATATTTGAGAACATGAGATTAGATGAGAGGTGGAGAGGATGAACTAGGTGCCTTAACTTGGGTGGCTTCTTTCAGTTAGTTTCCTACCCTGACAGCTTGAGATATGCTGAACTGCAGCCAATTTGGCATGCTTCGGGCGCTCCATTATGGAGCTGCAAGCATGCCGATGCTACAGCCCAAAGGACACCTAAACAGCACAGTATAATCCAATTAGAATTGTTATGATTTTATGGCTGATTCTGTAGCACAGTGGTTAGAATGAAGGTTGGGGTGTGAGCCTGGTTTGGATTTGACTCCCTCATGTCTTTCAGCTGACAAAATATTCATTTTAATAAAAATGACAAGCTACACACCAATCACATCTAATTTTCATCTCAAACAGCACAACATTAGCAATACTAGAAATAATCTATTCCAAAAGTTCAGTTTGCATTTGATAAAAACAACAGTTTTGAATCCATATCATATTTATTGAACCCAACTTGAGATTCTGGCTTTTGGGACAATGAAACCAGTGCTTTAAGCCATTGAGCTACCAAATCTTTTGTCTAAGCTAACTGTGAGATGATAGCTAAGCAGATTTTATCTTAGCAGATCACTAAGCGAAATATGACAGGGGAGTCATAGAAACTGGAGTGGAAAGTGCTATAGCTCAATGAGTAAAAGCGCTGTACTGATCTTCCAGATGTTGTGAGTTCAACTCCTGGCCTGTCTTTTACTTGTAGCATTCTACTTTGATGATGTCACAATGAGGTCATCATTGTGCAGCAGCATACCTTCATTTCCAATGAACTAGAAGCCACATTCAGGTCTGTTCTGTGTTTTATTCTGTTTTTAAGCTTGGCCAATTGAAGTTATGGGTTTTCTGTTTGCTTTGAGGAATGAACTGATTGTATCAATGTTTCATGACAAAGAAAGTGTTATTTAGAGCAAGGAATCGCTTCTAAAAACCTCTCTCAAATAACGTCTGTGGGATGCCAAGAGAAAGCTCATTGGATGACCTAAATAGCATGTATCCTGCTAAAGCCTTTCTGGAGCTTAAACCACGTCTATCTGAAGCCCATACGGAGCTCAAAGTCCTATCTTTTACACTTCTTATAGGAACTTATATTGCTATACAAGTTTCTGTGCAGCACAGGAGTGAAGCTTTCCCCCTTTCATGCTGGTGTTCCCAGATCAACTCCCACTGAAACTAATATATTATAAATATTCTTTTAAACATGGTATGCTGTGTTTTTATTATCCTTTTAATGATGGTATACTTTGGGTTAATTGTGTTAAAGCTTACAGTCCTGAAATAATCAGTAAAATCAGTGAAAAAAACACCTTTTTATATATAACATCGTAGGGACGTCTATATGGGGACGTCTATATGAGGTTTAATGAACCCGCATCTAATACACGCTGGATGCATAACAGATGTTTATATGATGCCTAAGTAGCGCCTAAGTGATGCTGATTGACACTTGCGCTTCGAGGACGTCTAAACCAAGCCTAAAGTTAGGTGCACCTTACAGAATCTAGGCCTGTGTGTCAACTGTCAATCACTATTGACCTCTAAGCTTTTTCCTGCTTTCCTCCAAGCAGCCTCATAATGAAATGCCATGTATGTGTGAGCAAATCTTATCCTTTCCTGCTTTTTTCTTCTTGTTTCATTAGGTCATAACATGAAGCAGCTATTTGTAGGCAGTTGTCTGTATCTCACAAAGTCCTAGGAGTACAGGTAGGTCTCAGGCTTCTGCAGAGATATATGTTCATTTTTACTGTACAAGCACTAACATAGGGCCATTTAACAGTAGCAAGAAAAAAAATTCTCTAAAGCAGACATGGCAGCCTGTAACAAATGGGTGTATGTATTGTTATATCTGCTCTGAACCTTTGCTTCAGGCCTGGGTTTACTTTTGCTAACAGGCCTTGCTGCTTTGCTTTGTGGGATACTAATGCAACCCTCCTTGCCTTATATATATTCTAACCCAAGCTACAGACCAGAATGGCTATGGCTCATGTTCTCCATCTTGTCCTTTTAATTTTATTGGGGTTTAAGAAAGGATTAGACAATTTCCTGCTGGAAAAGGGGATAGAAGGGTATAAATAGAGGATTACTGCACAAGTCCTGGACCTGTTGGGCCGCCGCATGAGCGGACTGCTGGGCACGATGGACCTTAGGTCTGACCCAGTGGAGGCATTGCTTATGTTCTTATGTTCTTAACATACCGGTAAATTGAACCAGCTGGCGCTCAATGCCTTTAAAAAGAATTTTAAATGTAAAATAGCCTGAAGCCCCCACTGCTTATATAAGCCATCACATTTTTCCCTCCTGACGACTATTATATCTAAACAATAAATGCTATACTTATATTAGACAATTTAGTTTCTACGGTACAAGTACATAGTTCACATTGTTCAAAGATATGAGACTTAAAAGTCTTTAAAATAACATCCCTAAATTATCACGTGTCACTTTAAACAGAGAGAGAGGCTTTAGGCTATTTACAAAATGAATGTATTATCAATACAATTTTTTCTGAGCACAAAATCTACTAAAGACAAAAACCCACACAGAAAGAGTGTAAAGGATCTGGCTCTAGGCCTCACAGTGCCTTCCAGGAACACATCTGGCTAACACATGGTAAACAATGACAGAGGAAAATGGCTGCTATTAAATGTTTTGAGTACATATCACACTTTAATAATTCTCATGAAAGTCTTTCTGAAACATGCCCTATGCTTTCTAGTAATTGCTATACAAGCTTAGGTTAGGGTAGCGTTTTTTTCAGAATTCAGCTGGAAAATGAAATTCAGAGCTATGAGGACATCATGGCTGAAAGCCAGACAAAAACACCTTATTTGCACTTCAAGGGTCTTACTCTGACCAACTTGCACCCCAATTAAGACTGATTTACATAGAAAATGGAGAGGGACGTGCCCTTCTGTCTAAGGTTTTGGAAACTTACACTAGAGCCAGCTGTTTGTTCTTTTTATGGTGTATGTTTAAAAGAGCTGGAAGTCCATGCATTTTTTTAATGGGGTGCAGAAGCTGGGGGATTCCGCCCCATTTACAAGTTGGATGAATACAAAAATTTGTGCAAGTATTTAGGAGTTAAAAACAGAGGGCTGCTTCATCTCTGGCAGCAGTTAGTACAAGGGTACTCTTGCCATCGAGGATGAAGTGGCAACATAAAGAACTCCCACAGTGTGATCTTTCAGCTAAACAGAAAAGACACAGAGCATATCCACATCACAGAAGAGCAAAAGCTTTTCAAGGAAAGACTTTGTAGAGACCTTTTATTTTGCCGAGTAAACCTTTTCCTCAGCGCAAACGGAAGCTTGAATTTTACTTGCTTCAGTTCACAAACAGAAAACTTGAGGGGATGGGGGTGGGGGTGGGGGGGAGGCTCTATCTCTAAGATCTTTTCCACAGACATAGGATAGGTCACAAAAGGTTATTAATCATAATTATATAATTTTATTAATTACTTCAAGAATGAAATCATACATTGCAAACATTTGATTCGGCACCAAGTAGTTAAGATAAAGCTTCTCGGACCTCTGACTTGCAGAGCTGGGTATCTCAGAAACATACTAAACAAGTTCATTGTTTTTATTAGCTCAGAAATATGAGTTGTGTGGCACACCAGGACTACATTTTCACCTAGCATACACTATGGATAAAACAAAGTTTCTCACCTGTAGCAAATGTTCTCCAAGGATAGCAGGACTAGTATTCTCACATGGGTGACATCACCCAATGGAGTCCTAGTAAGGACACTATGCAGCATTCTGTTACTTTAAGAAGCCTTTGGCATTATCCCACCCTGCATGTGTGAGAGCCTTCCCACCCAGTTAGAGTGTGCAGGACTCAGTACAATATCAAAGAGAAAAACACAACTCTTAGGGGAGGTGGGAGAGTATGCGAGAATATTAGTCCTGCTGTCCTCAGAGGACACTTGCTACAGGTGAATAATTTTGCTTTCTAATCTAATCTGGGATTTATGAGTCACACTATGCTTAAATAGGTTCATGGCGACATACAGGATTTATTATGATGAAACCTTGCGTAAGATGGACCTGCTACTAGTGTCTGAAGCTGAAGTGACCACTACAAAAACCTTCCATAAGAACATAAGAATAGCTTTACTGGGTCAGACCAATGGTCCATCAAGCCCAGTAGCCCATTCTCACGGTGGCCAATCCAATTTCCTAGTACCAAAGGAGTAGCAAGATTCCATGCTACCGATCCAGGGCAAGCAGTGGCTTTCCCCATGTCTTTCTCAATAACAGACTATGGACCAGAGGCATACCTAGCATATGTGACACCCGGGGCCCATCATTTTTTGACACCCCCCCATCTGTATGAAAAACATGATTTTTAATAACAAGCCACATGTCACACGAGTACCTAGGAAAAGGCATCATCTTACATAATGCAGTGAGCAGTACATCAATACCCCCATTGTAAAACTAAACAAGCCAGACTAATACAGATCAATCCTGCAGTCAAGCCTAACAAAACACCATGTCTTTCGAACACACAGAACACAGAAAACACCTTTGCCTAGTATGGAATATGTAATCACAAACTAACCCCTCCCTCTTTTACAAAACTGTAGTGTGGATTTTAGCCACGGTGGTAACAGCTCTGACGCTCATAGAATTCTTAGCATCAGAGCTGCTACCACCACGGCTGGCGCTAAAAAACGCTCCACAGTTTTGTAAAAGGGAGGATGAAATAGAAATACATAGACAAAGGTTAAATTCAACCAGCAAAAAGTTGGACTCTGCATAAAATGCAACACCACAGAAACAGTGACACGTCTCCTAAAGCAATAAACAAATAGTAATTTTTTTTCTACCTTTGTCTTCTGTGGTTTCTGCTTTCCTTATCTTCTTGTAACTCTCTTCCTTCCATCCACTGTCTGCCGTCTCTCTTTCCCTATATGGCATCTTCTCTCCTTCTATGCCTCTTCCAGAAACTGTATGCCTTCCCCTTCCATCTCTCCTTTCACCACATTGGTCTGGCATCTCTCTCCTCTCCTTCCCTCTCCTACACCTTTCCTCTGCAATCCCTTTCCCTTTTTTCCCTCATTTTCCTTTTCAATTTATTTTCTGCATCTGTCTAGATTACGTTCTTACTACCCTCTCTTCAATGTCCTTTTTTACTGTCTACCTAAAGCTTGCCACCTCTTTCCCTCACCCCTCCAGCGTTTCTCTAACTCAATCCTTTTCTCCCCATCATGTGCCCTCCTTTTATTTATCCCCTCCTTCCAACATGTACCCTCTTTTCCAACCCTTCCATCTAGTACCTTCTCTCTCTGTCCACTTCCATCCAGCGTCTGCTCCCCTCTTTCTCTCCTCCCATTTCCTTCCTGCATTTGCTCCCTTATCTCTCCCATCTGCACTTCCATCCAGCATAGGTTCCCCACTACCATCCAATGTCTGCCCTTTCTCTCGCCATCCACCCCTCTTCAATCAGCATCTGCCCCCTTTCTTTCCCTCCAATATCCTTCCCCCTTATGTCTCTCCCCTTTCTCTGTATATCAGTTCTATCAGCACAACCCTTCCATACCACCCTGCCACCTTTCTTTCCCTCCACCACTCTTCCATTCCAGCAATCCTGCTCCTTTCTCTCCCTTCATGCAGCAAGGTCCCACGATGACTGTAGCTGCCGGCTGCCAGTCCACCCCACTCCTATGTACTTGCTCTGGAGCGGACTCAGCAGCCGCATGTTGGAAGGTCCCGCGATGACTCGTCTGCTGGCTCTGCTCTGGCAGACGCAGGGAGTTGTGGCAAAGTCTCGCAATGACTGCGTCTGCCGGGTCCACCCCCTCCGACATAACTTACTTCTTCCAGAGCAGAGCTGGCAGACGAGTCATCGCGGGACCTTCCTGCACCTCAGCGCGGCTGCCGACTCTGCTGCAGAGAAAGTAAGTCAGAGGTAACGTGACCATTTATTTTTTTCATCAAAAGGGGACATCTATTAATTAACTGTGTATCCTTTCTTTCATTTCTTTCTTTCTGCACTCAGGCCCAATTGTCCCTTTCTATTCCCTCCCTCCTTCCTTTCCATGTTCTTAGTGCCTCCTTCCCGTGTTATTTGGTGCCCCCAGTGCCTCCTTCCCGTGTCCATGGTGCCCCCAGTGCCTCCTTCCCGTGTCCTTAGTGCCCCCAGTGCCTCCTTCCCGTGTCCATGGTGCCCCCAGTGCCTCCTTCCTGTGTCCTTAGTGCCCCCAGTGCCTCCTTCCTGTGTCCATGGTGCCCCCAGTGCCTCCTTCCCGTGTCCTTAGTGTTCCCAGTGCCTCCTTATGTCCCACCACTGCCTTGTCCACCCCCAAAGCCAGCCTGCCTGTCTGCCTACCTATCTCCCTCCCTCCCTGCTGTGCTAAAACCAGCCAGCTTGCCTGCCTACATCCTGCCCTCCCTGCCGTGGAAAAAAGAAAAAAGAAGCGCCTCTCTCCTTCCTTTCCCCCAGTCTGCGCCTGCAACCTTACCTCCCCCCGCCGACAAGAAGTCTTTCTGACGTCAATTCTGACATTGGAGAGGACGTTCCGGGCCAGCCGATCACTGCCTGGCTGGCCCGGAACGTCCTCTCCGACGTCAGAATTGACATCGGAAAGACTTCTTGTCAGCGGGGGGAGGTAAGATTGCAGCGGCGCGGGCCAGAGGATAAGAAGGGCAGGAGGACCCGGACCTGGCCGGCTGTGCATCCCCCCCAAGCCATGGACCCGGGGAGGACCGCACCTCCCGCCCTCTCCTTGGTACGCCACTGCTATGGACTTTTCCTTCAGGAAATTGTTCAAACCTTTCTTAAAATCAGCTACACTATCTGCTCTTTCCATAACCTCTGGCAATGTGTTCCAGAGCTTAACTATTCCAGGTCAGGTACTAAAGATGACAGGGGTCAAGTAATTTAAAAGGAGCTTTCAGCAGCTGTGTGAGAATGATGTTAAAATCTCATTAAAGTTGGAAGTTTGATAGGGGGCTTCATCAATAGCAAACCTTTTATGAAATGAACTAGAGATGAGCTTACTCCCTACATGGTGATAAGCATTGATTGCACTGAGATGAACCCTTACAGATTTGGTCTTCAAACCAGACTGAGAGAGCTATACAAGGTATTCAATCAGGTGTCAGCCCAGCCTATGGGAGATCATATCATTCATGTCTGACCTTAGGGTATGTCAGTGCAAACAGCCTCATATTGCCCCAGACAGCCTAAATTACATCAGTGCTTAAAGGTAACAAAGAACCTTGGTATAGCTAAGAGGTGTGAAGAGGTACTAAAGACAGCTAAGATGTGCTAAGATGTGTTAATGTCTGGTGCTTAAGATAGACAGCTTAAGATATACAGTAAGCCCAGGTGCATGGTCTAACACAGATAATTAGTTTAATCAGAAACCATTGTCAAAGTGATACTGGAAATTTTCCCTCTTCTCCAATCTCTCACACCCCACTCACCTTATTCACCATTGTCTAAACAGTTTACAAATTATAAACAGAAAGATACTGGGGCATACAATAGCTTCTATATTTAGAACTAGCTGATGCCCCGAAGTTGCACGGGTATTTAATTATAGCAATAACACTGTAAATGGATTCAAATAAAGATACTTTATAGTGGTGAATGAAATTATTTTTTTACAGCTTAATAAAAAGTACAATATTCAAATTATAATGTGAAATATTTGACAAAATGAATACAATACAACTAACGCAAAACGTGATTATAAACAACATTTTTAGTTTCACCTCCTGGAGCAAGAACATATAAATTCATGGGTGAACCCACCCTTGAGCAAGCAACATAGAGTTGTGGGCCGCGAGACCCCCAGAACATATCACCCCAGGTAGTGAGGGATCTGCATACCAAGTTTCGTTCAAATCGGTCAAGCCGTTTTTGAATTACTGTGAGAATGGCAGCTTTTTACATTTTTTCCATTGACATGAATGGGTGAAATCTGATTTTCTGTTTGTAGCTCCGCCCACGTGTGCAGGTGGGACGCGAGACCCCCAGAACATATCACCCCAGGTAGTGAGGGATCTGCATACCAAGTTTTGTTCAAACCGGTCAAGCCGTTTTTGAATTACAGTGAGAATGGCAGCTTTTTACATTTTTTCCATTGACATGAATGGGTGAAATCTGATTTACTGGTTGTAGCTCCGCCCACGTGTGCAGGTGGGCCGCGAGACCCCCAGAACATATCACCCCAGGTAGTGAGGGATCTGCATACCAAGTTTCGTTCAAATCGGTCAAGCCGTTTTTGAATAACTGTGAGAATGGCAGCTTTTTACATTTTTTCCATTGACATGAATGGGTGAAATCTGAATTTATGTTTGTAGCTCCGCCCATGTGTGCAGGTGGGCCGCGAGACCCCCAGAACATATCATCCCAGGTAGTGAGGGATCTGCATACCAAGTTTCGTTCAAATCGGTCAAGCCGTTTTTGCGTGATCGCGGCACATACACACATACATACCTCCGATTTTATATATATAGATAAGACTCCAACCTATAAAAGCCCCCTCTCTTCAAAACCACCTCTCTCGCTCTTCTCTGTCTGGAACATTACCCCTCCCTTTCTCTCTTTCCTCTGGACTCTGTAAGGCAGGTAAACTGTCTTTTCTCTCTCATGAATTGTAATGCTTGATGCATCTTTATAAAATTCTGCTTTTCTGTAATATTAAGCTTATTTCTGCACAATATATATATTCTTTATGCAAGCACTCTTAGCTGTCTTTGTCAGTAATTTTATTGCCTACTGAATCTTCAACAAGGGTATCGAACCCGGGACCTGGCGGATTGTAAGGCCGTTTCAACATTACCCCTCCAAAATCTTACATTTTGGGGGCTAAACCTTACAGCAGGTTCTGTGTAGGACAGGAGAGAGGATATAGGACCTTGCCCTTATACCAGATGGCAAACCTCCATTTACAAGTATTACACCTCTTTGTGGAATCTTTCCTGGAAGTTATCAAGATCTCAGAGACACCTTTAGGAATCTGCAGGAATGCAAATTTTATACTCTCAGCATCCAGGCTGTGAAGGCCAGGGACTGAAGTCTTGGATGCAGAACAGACTCATCATTCTGTGTGAAAAGGTTGGAAAAGTAGTCCAGCTTTCACAGTTCTTTGGAGAGCAACTCCAGAAGAGGGAACTAGACCTGTCTCGGCCAGTAAGGTGCAATTAGGACCATGGCTCGTCTATCCTGCTTGAGTTTTAGTAAGGTTTTCCATATCAGAGGAATGGGAGGATATGCATACAGAAAGCCCTCTCTCCAATTGAGGAGGAAGGCATCCACAGCTGGTCTGCCTTGTGACCTGAGTCTGGAACAGTACTGAGGGATGTTGAGGTGAGGGAGTGCCCCACTCTCAGAAAATCTCGCAGGCTAGGCACATCTTAAGAAACCATTCATGCAGTTGCATTACCCTGCTCAGTCTGTCAGACGGTTGTTTTCCCCCTCCCCCAGGTACTTGGTCTGGAGCACCATGCTGTGACTGATGGCTCACTACCACATCCAGGCTGCTTCCCAGAACAAGGGATATGATCCTGTACTCACCTGCTTTTTGACCTTGTACATCCCAACCTCATTTTCTGTTTGAATCTATATAATTTGGTTCATGAGCCAATCTCTGAAAGTCTTTAGTGCATTCCAGATTGCCCTTAGCTCCAGGAGGTTGATTTGGAGATTAGTCTCCAGAGTGGGCCAAGTCCCCTGGGTGTGAAGTCTGTTTACATGGATTCCCAAGCTCAGGGTGGATGCATCCGTGGTCAACACTTTCTGGTGCTGAGGAATTTGGAATGGGAGTCCCAGGAACAAATTGCACTAAGTTGTCCACCTGAGAAGCGACTGCAGATGTCATTGTAGGATAACTCTATTATGTATATAGAAATCAAGATAAGTGCAATTGATTTTTAAAAAGTGGTCAAATGATTCAATGCAACAAGCTCAGTTCTCAGGGCAATATGTGGTAAACTCATTCAAGTAGATACCAAATATGCAATAGGTCCACTTCTCTATCCAACTACTTGACCATGCATGTGCACCTGAAAGGAAGCACCATTCCTTGAAGACTATCTTATGAGGCTCTAACTGCCTTTTTTACAAAGTCACGCTAGCGGCTGCGCTGTGCCAACAGCCCCGAAGCCCATAGAGATTTAAAGGGCTTCGGGGCTGTTGCCGCACAGCAGCTGCTAACGCAGCTTTGTAAAAGAGGCCGTAAGTGGACTGTTCAAAGATACACCATTTTTAGATATTACAGATGGTTAGTCATACAGTCACTTTAAGTCTGATGGGAGCAGCACTTCATTGCTTTCCTTTCCAGCAAAAGGAAAATCCCCCAGACCGCCACTTAACTGTTAGAAATTCACGCAAGTCGCTCTACTTCTCACCACCAGATGGCATTTCATTTTAGTTACAACAAATGAGGTGGTTGACTGTCCCTAATTATCTGGTTTCCACTATAGAATTTCAAATCAGAAGAGTTTAGTGGTCCGAACTTTAAGGCACAGAAAAGTGCTTTCAGGTACTCCAGTGTAGAGAAATGGAGTGCCCAGCTTTTGATACAGTAAGCCACATAGCCATTTGGTTGACCAAATAATACTTACTATAAATCAACATTTCATAACATCTTTAAGGTTATACCATTTTTATTCACATTAAACTAATATTACCCATTGTGCACTGTGGAATTTGTCTTGCATCAGAGCTAACAGCACTAGGCATAAATTGTACAGTGAAAAATAGGGATAATGTAGTAAGATGGTGACCTGAAGACAGACTAGCTAGCTTGTTGAAAGTTCTTGGGTTTTAGTTAGTCCAATAAGATATATGTGTCACTTTATTGGGAGAGGGGATGTTTCCGTTCAGGTCATCCTTTCTGAACAAAACAAAGGAAACACACTTTATAAACAAATCCAGGACCGACTATCATCAGAACAGCGCTAGGCACCAATTTTTTCTGGCACCTAATTTTCAGTATACCCCCCAAATAGGGAATACAATATTCTAAATACGTAGCCAGAAATAGTGCTGATAGCAAATATCACAAATGTACTATATTTTCTCAAACTAAAGCTCTCTTTGAAAAGTGCTCAGACATGTAAATATCAGACCAAACACCGGGTCAAGCCCCAAAAGCTTAGTAAAAGGAGCCCTTAATCTTTTGCCATCAGAATGGTTAAATGGTAGCATTCAACAGTTCCTCAATTTCTGACGATTTCCCTAGGATCAGAACCAAGTTTCTAAATTTATTATACATTTGGTATCCCGCAATACAGTTATAACCACCTAAGCAGTTTACAATCTAATATAAAATAATCCTACTAGAGCTAGAAGATAGTATTTCTTAAAATAGCACAATAAGTGAAGGTTATAGGGGGAATTACAATTTAAAATAGGAAAGAAGGGATAGGGAAACACATAAGGATTAACTGATTATCTTCCAGAAATTTGCTTCTACTGGAAAATTAATCCAATTTTAAGTATAGGCATCTTTAAATACAAAAGTTTTTAAGTCTGTCTTAAATCTATCCAAAGATGTTTGTAACCTAATAAACAAAGGAAGTGAATTCCATAAAAAGGGATCCTGTACTGAAAAAATTAATAGTCGGACATGTTCATGAAAAATTATTCAAAACGATGGTACATGGTTTTGATACATTGATCTAAGAGATCTTGTTGGAATATATGGAATTAAGTGACGTGCTAAATAAATTGGTTCACCAAATTTAAGAACTTTATACACCAAAAGAAGTATTCCACCCCTAACATTTTGCAGATGTCTGTCTCAGAAGCAGCATGTCTTTCTTTTTTTTATTATTTTGCTAATTCAGGATCCTTAACTCTGAAAAATAAAGAATATTTGCTAAGGACTCCTTTTATTAAACGGCAGTAGAAGTTGTGGAACACCCACCGCCACACTTTGCCCACTCTCAAAATCTTTTAAAAAAACACCAGAAGAACCCTCCCACCCCATGAACAAACAAGCTGCAGAAAATAAGGTGCAAGGAAGAAACCACACATCTTGTAAAGAATGACTTTTTTGTGATTAAAAATAAGTCTTAAAACAATTCTTTTTGTTGCGTTAATGTAAGGCAGTGCTGTACCAGCAGCAAGTGTTGTGTCCAAGTTACTTCAAGTGTGAACCATATATGTATCTATTCTCAGAGATGAAAAAAAATTTTAAATGTTCAGTTTGGCACCACCATATCATAGTCAGACGGACACATGCTGGAAGAAATGGTGAAAGTAAGCGTTATGTCAAGCTGTGGTGCAACACAAGTGACAAGATCAGTCTGTTGTTTGCAAACTTCTGTTATACACACGGTAGAAGGCTGTGTATAGGCGATCCTACACCCAGCCACAGCACTATGCTCCATTCACTGGCACTATGACCATGAAAATCTTCATGACCTATATCTGTCTTTTAGAACCACTAGCTGTAAAGAGTTCACCAATTTTATAATGAGAAAACAGTGCTTCAGAAAATATAACCGATGTATATTTTGAAGATCAGATAATCCAGGCCTCTTAAAGTCAAATTTTCAGCTCCGATTTTCAATATGTGTACACTGAAAAGGTCATCAGCATTTACACCAGCACTTAAGCAGTCATACAGTATAAGTGCTTTTATAAACTGACGTCCATATTTTTATCAACAGATTGGAACATACTTTTTGCATATGACTGACAGAAGCTGAATTTATAATAAGCCACTAATAATAAAAAGACCAAGTTAAAGTAGCCAATCAAGCGTCAGAGAAGAGAAAGAGGCTCTATTTTGTTGTGGCAGTGACTGGCAGTTTCCAACATGAGGAGAATAAAATGGCAGCATGACTGGTCAGCAGCATTTCTTCAGCTGGAATTTTTCCAGATTAACAAACAAACATACATAAAAGCCATAGGTGCTTTTTTTTGCATTGATCTGATAGAAGTAAACATGGTTTCTTGGACAAAACAGAAAGCTATTCAGAACAAAAGCAGCACAGAAAAGATGCAGAAGCTTCCAAACACCAATTACAAGTAGACAGCGACCTGTCAGCTATGGCCTCAGTCCACCTCTCTAGTTTACACTTCATGATGCCCTCTGAGGTTCAGGCTGTGTTCTCTTCAGCAGAACTCTGACGGTATGGCATGTGAAAGTCCAGATTCTCCTTGTGTTTCTCCAAATCATGGAAATAAGAGTGTGACAGAGCACTGTAGGCAGACATTCTTTTTGATGGATTAAATGCCAAACAATTCTGTAGAGAAAATGAGATGGTTGTAGCACAATACATTAGATGCAGACAATCCATTAGATCTCTTGTGCTTTAGCTATAGCTGTCAAAAATTCCTCAACAGCCTAATCACTTTCCTTGTACACGACATAAAGTTTTAGCAGGGTAATATCTATGTACTGTATTTTTTGCTCCATAAGACACACTTTTTCCCCCCAGGAATGTTAAAGAGGTACAGGGGAAGGGAAAGGGTTCATGTGCTCATCGGGGGGGGGGGGGGGGGGGATAGAAGGAGCAGGGGGGCACCACTCGCTCTCGCTATGCCACTGTTCACAGACTCTTTTACTTACTTCCTTGGATGAGCCCTTTTAGAAAAGTGCATAAAGCAGTTAACATACATAAGATTTGCCTCCGCTGGGTTAGACCAGAGGTCCATCGCGCCCAGCAGTCCGCTCCCGCGGAGGCCCATCAGGTCCATGACCTGTAAGTGATCCTTTATATCCTTCAATCCCTTTTATCCTTCCTTATCTATATCCTTCTGACTGTACCCTTCTTTATCCTATATCTTCCCTATCTATATCCGTCAATAACTTTTTCTTTCAAGAATTTATCTAATTTCTCTTTGAAACCCTGTAAAGTACTCTGTCCTATTACACTCTCCGGAAGCGCATTCCAGGTATCCACCACCCTCTGAGTGAAGTACTTCCTAGCATTGGTTCTAAACCTGTCCCCTTTTAGTTTCTCCGAGTGCCCTCTTGTACTTGTAGTTCCCCATAGGCTGAAGAATCTGTCCCTCTCCACATTCTCAATGCCCTTCATGATCTTATATGTCTCTATCATGTCTCCTCTGAGTCTCCGCTTCTCCAGGGAGAAGAGCCCCAGTTTCTCTAGCCTGTCTGCATATGAAAGGTTTTCCATACCCTTTATCGTACGTGTAGCTCTTCTCTGGACCCTCTCAAGTATTGCCATATCCTTCTTCAGGTACGGCGACCAGTACTGGACACAGTACTCCAGATGCGGGTGCACCATCACTCGATACAGCGGCAGAATAACTTCCTTCGTTCTGGTTGTAATACCCTTCTTGATGATATCCAACATTCTATTTGCTTTCCTTGAGGCCGCTGCGCATTGTGCTGTTGGCTTCATTGTGGTGTCCACCAGCACTCCCAGGTCCTTTTCAAGGTTACTTTCCCCCAGTATCAACCCCCCCATTTTGTAGCTGAACCTCGGGTTCTTTTTCCCTACATGCATGACCTTGCATTTCTCCACATTGAAGTTCATCTGCCATTTATTTGCCCACTCTTCCAGCTTGTTCAGATCCCTCTGTAATTCTTTGCATTCCTCTACTGTTCTAACCCTGCTACAGAGTTTGGTGTCATCTGCAAATTTTATAACCTCACACTTCGTCCCTGTTTCCAGGTCGTTAATAAATACATTGAACAGCAGTGGTCCGAGTACTGACCCCTGCGGGACACCGCTCGTGACCTCTCTCCAGTCTGAGTAGTGGCCCTTCACTCCCACCCTCTGCTTCCTGCCCGCCAACCAGTGCCTAACCCATCTATGTACGTCGCCTTCCACCCCGTGGTTCCAAAGCTTCCTAAGCAGCCGCTTATGGGGTACCTTGTCAAAGGCTTTTTGGAAGTCAAGATAAATGATGTCTATGGGATCTCCTCTGTCCATTTGTCTGTTTATCTCTTCAAAGAAGTGCAGTAAGTTCGTTTGACATGATCTTCCTTTGCAGAAGCCTTGCTGGGTCATTTTCAGTAGCCTGTTTCTGTCTATGTGTTCACTGATGCTGTTTTTTATCAGTGCTTCCACCATCTTGCCCGGAACCGAAGTCAGACTTACCGGTCTGTAGTTTCCCGGGTCCTCTCTTGATCCCTTTTTGAAGATAGGTGTAACATTTGCTACTCTCCAGTCCTCCGGGATCTCCCCTGTTTTCAAGGATAGGTTGCAAACTCGTTGGAGTAATTCTGCTATTTCATTTTTCAGTTCTTTTAATACCCTTGGGTGGATTCCATCCGGGCCCGGAGATTTGTCTGTTTTCAATCTATCTACCTGCTGGAGGACAGCCTCGAGGCTTACCTCTATTTTCAATAGTTTTTCTTCTTGGTCTCCAGTGAAAATTTTCTCAGGTTCCGGTAAGTTTGTTGTGTCTTCTCTTGTGAAGACTGATGAGAACTTGTTTAACCTATCGGCCACCTCTTTTTCCTCCTTTACTACTCCCTTTCTATCTCCATCATCCAACGGTCCTACTTCCTCCCTTGCCGGTTGCTTCCCTTTAACATATCTGTAGAACGATTTGAAGTTTTTTGCTTCCCTGGCCAGTCTCTCTTCATATTCTCTTTTTGCTCTTCTAACCACTCGGTGGCATTCTTTTTGGAGATTCCTGTGCTCTTTCCAGTTATCCCCGGTTTTGTCTTTTTTCCACTTCTGGAACGATTTTTTCTTGTCTCCTATTGCTTTTTTCACTACATTTGTTATCCATACTGGGTCTTTTGTTTGATTCTTTTTGCACTCCTTTCTAAATCTGGGGATGTACAGATTTTGTGCTTCTAGTACCATGTCCTTGAATAGGGACCTGGCCTGCTCCACGTACTTTGTTTTTTTGTTTTTTTTTGAGCTGTTCATAAGCTTCTTTTTCACTATTGCCCTCATTGCGTCATAGTTCCCTTTCTTGAAGTTGAGCATTCTCGCTGTGGTTCTCTTCCCTTTTGATGTTCCTACTTCTAATTTGTACTGGATCATGTTGTGGTCGCTGTTCCCTAGCGGTCCTACTACTTCTACATCCTTTGCAGGCCCTCCCAGTCTGTTGAGGATTAGGTCAAGCGTGGCATTCTCTCTCGTTGGCTCCTTGACGAGCCATGAAACAGTCCCGCACGGCCTCCAGGAATTCTGATTCCCTAGCGCTGGTCGAGCTTCCAATACTCCAGTCTATCCCTGGGTAGTTAAAGTCCCCCATTACCATGACTTTTCTGTTTCTGCATTCCCGTCTCAATTCTGCTTCCAATTCCTTGTCATTTGTTAATGCTTGTCCAGGTGGACGATAATATAGTCCTACTTTTAAGTCAGATCCATTTCTTCTTGGCAGTTTAACCCATGACTCCAATCCTTCCGTTTTTGTTACCGTGTCCACTCCAGACGAGTGGATGATGTCTTTTATGTATAGTGCTATTCCTCCACCTTTCTTGTGTGTCCTGTCTCTTCTGTAGAGTTTGTAACCTGGCAATACTATGTCCCATTTATTTTCTTCATTCCACCAAGTTTCTGTGATTTCAATGATGTCTAGGTCCTCTTTTTGGGCCGTGACTTCTAGTTCTCCCATTTTGTTCTTCAGGCTCCTCACATTTGCATACAAGCAACTTAAGTCCTGGTTTTTCCTTTTCCCTGCTGTTTTTCCTTGAGGATTTCTCCTCTTGTCGTCCTCCTTTGCCAGTCCCTGATTTCTGTTCATTTCTTCCTCTTTCTTTGGTGCATCTTTTTAGTCCTCATCTTGCGTCCTCGATTTCTCCTGTTCTTCTAGCTCCCGCTGTTTGCCCTTCTTTTTGTCCTCTGGCTTCCCTTGTTTCTTTAACTCCTGTTTGCCTTTTGTTTTTTTCCAGCATTTTTCCCTCTCAGTATCTTTTCTGGATACTCTTGTCCGAACCGTCGACTTTCCCCTTCTTCTTAGTTTAAAGCCTGCTCTATTCCTATACCTACTGTTAGCACTACTGTGCTGGCATCACACCTGCACATTGAGGGGCTGATTCTGGATAATGTGCAATAAGTCTTTGTACTTATTGCACATTAATTTTTGCTGTTAAAGCAAGGTAAATGCAAATCTAAGGACTTCTTAGTGCAATCTACCATGCTTTATGTCTTGAAATTATTATTGGTCTACCCAATGTGTCCCCAAGGACCGAGTTCATTTGAGCCCAAAAATTTTTTTGCGAGCAAAGGATTGAGTTAATGTGAGTAAAATTTTTCCATTACATTACCCTGATGGTATTATATACACTGTCCATTATAAATTAAGAATTACAAATATAAATTTAAAAATGGAAAATAAGATTATTTTTTATTGAAAAGACTTTAAACATTTTTCAGTTAGCTCTCAGAAGCCAACACCTCCTTTTCCAGGTCAACAGTAAGCTCTCCTGACCTGAGAAAAGAGGTTTTAGTCTCTACAGTTAGTCAAAAATGTATTAAAATTAGTTCCATGAAAAAATATCTTAATTCTATTTTCTATTTATATTTATTAACCTTTATAAACATGGGTACCACACTACTTAATCCTGAATTAAAAATAAAATTCTTTTTTCTACCTTTATGTTCTGGCCATTTAGTACTTCTCTGGTTTCTACTTTCCTCCATTTTAAATCTCTTTCCAGGATTTTTCTCTCCTTTTCCTTTTTGGCTTTCTTCAATTTATTTTTCTTCCTCTGTGTCCAGATTGAATTCATTCTTACTCTAGTCTTCAAGTTCTCTCTCTCTTTTTTTTTTTTTTTTTACACTACAGTCTACTGGCAGCTTTCCATATTTTTCCCTCACCTTGGCTCTCCTATTTTACTTCCCCTTATTCCCAGTCTTTCACTAACTCTGCCCTCTTTCTCTCTCCCTTCTATACAGTTTGCTCCCTATATCTGCCCTTTCTTTTCTCTTCCATCATTATCTCCTTCCTTTGTGTCTCTCCCCCTCCAAATATCTGCTCATTTCTCTTCCATCCAGAATCTACCCTCTTCTAAACAGCATCTGTCACCTCTCCCCTTTTCCATCCAATATCTCCACACTCTCTCCTTCCATCAGTATCTCCCTCCTCTGTCTCTTCCCCTTTCCATACAGTCTGCTCTCTCTCTCCCCTTTCACTTCCCCTTTCTATCATCTACCCTCTTCTATCCAGGCATCAGTCTCTCTCCTTTTATATAGTTTATTCCCCCCTCCCCTTTCCATCTAGCATCTCTCCTCTCTCCCCTTAAATCTCCCCTCTCTCCCCTTCCATCCACTTTGTATCTCTCCCCTTCCATAAAAAGTTTGCTCCCTCTTTCCCCCTCACCTTCCATCCAGCATCTCACCTTTCACTTTCCCCATTCCATCATCTCCCTCCTCTCTGTACCCCACCCCCTCTCTCTCCCTTGTTCTATCTAGCATCTCTTTCCACTTCTATACAAAATCTGTCCCCTCTGTCCCCCCCATCCTGAACCAGTTCCACCAGCTTCTGCCACTTCTCCTCCCACCCCACGTCTACCACTATCCCCACTCTCCTCACCCCTTTTCCACCAGCATCTGTCCCCCCATCCCCATCCACAAGCATCTGCCCCCTTTCTCTTCCCAACCCACATCTCCTCTCTCCCACCCATCCCACATCATCTGCCCCCCTCCCCCTCTCCCCACATCCACCAGCATTTGCTCCCCTAGCATCTCCACAGCTGCTACTGCTTTTCTGAAGCCAGTGCCAAACAGAAAGAAACTGCAGGACTTTCCTATACATATTCGCGGCTGCTAGGTTTGACCCAGAAGAAGAAGTGATGTGGAGAGAATGAGCCAGCAGCCATGGGTAAGTATGGGAAGTGCCTGCGTCTGGTTTATTTCCATTTACCACTGCTGCTTCAGGAAAGCAGCAGCAGTGGCACAAGATGAAAAAGTGATACTAGAGGCATGCTGGTCTCGACTCCACTGACTGTGCGGCCTCCTGTTAAAAGGTGTGTGTCCACGCAGCTTAGAGGGAACATTGGGTCTACCTACTATTCCTTATGGTGGTAAAATTACTTTGAACAATAGTGAAGCTTTGCAATTCCTCCTTTCCTCCCAAAGTATCTATTATATGCTAATGAATTCACAAGTTGCTTTCATACTTGAAGAATAAATGCAGAGAAGAAACCGGTGCCAATAGCTACCTGAAAGTTTTCTCCTTTCCCACTATGTGAGCTTCATGTATTACTATTAAGATACAGTGGTGCCTCACACAACGAACTTAATTCATTCCAGGAGCAAGTTTGTTATGCGAAAAGTTCGTTATGTGAAACGCGTTTTCCCATAACAATACATGTAAAAAAAAATAATTCGTTCTGTAGCATAAAATATGCTAAGATGACATAAAAAAAGATAAATTTACCTTGTTAGAGCTGTTAGCATGATATAGAGGGGATATATGTGAAGGGGAGGGGAGACAGGGGTTTTGTTGATCCTTGCTGTGTATTATAATCACCCCCCACATACTCCCCAGTACCTTTTTTAATTCCTCCCATCTTTCCCAGCCAGTGGCGTACAGGCCAGAAGCGCAGAGATCAGGAGCAATTCCTCTGCACGCCTGTGTGGGCCCATGCCGATCTCCGAATGGCTGCAGTTAGTTCTTGTGAGTCCCGCGAGAGCTGACTGCAGCCATTCAGAGATCAGCGCAGGCCCAGGCGGCGGGGGGGAGGTTTAAACATATGCGGTGGCGGCGGGGGGAGGTTTAAACATATGCGGTGGCGGCGGGGGGAGGTTTAAAATATGTAGCGCCAGTTAAGCGATGCAGCTCGGGCGACTTCGTTGTGTGAAACGAAGTCCGTTGTACGGATCAAGACAAGAAGTTCGTTGTGCGCAGCGTTCGCTGTGCGAGGCGGCCGTTATGCGAGGCACCACTGTATTGCAAACATGCACTAATCTACTTTCAAGTGGCAGAGTATGCCTCTATTCTTATAGTAACCAAAGCTGAATGCTTAAACTTACAAGCAGTAAGTCTCTGCCTAGGTCATCAATATCTGGAACATATTTTTCAATGGCTTGGGATGGCCTTTTGGCAAAGGCATGCCTGGGAAGGGCTACATCAGTAGGCCAGTCTTCTTCATCTGGAGGTCCAATTATACTGCACAGAAAACAAATGCATTAACTTAGGGATAGCAGTAGTACAGCATAAACGTGAATTTATCTGCTAATTTTCCTTGAGTCCTTCCAGATGCTTGAGTTTGTGTTATCCTAATAGCAAGTGGAAATTGAGATCTACTGAGCTGTGATGTCATCACTTAAAAACCCTGTGCAATACTTGGCTAGGCACTATTTATCAAAAAATGAGAAACTACAAAAATGTGGGGTGAAATTGTTAACAATCAAAAATCACAACCTATTGTCAGTCAATACAAAAAAGGTGGTTCAACTGAGCCTACACAATATTGCTCAATGTATATTCTTCAGTTCAACATGGTGAGACCTCAGAAACTCATAACCCAACTCATTAAAGAGCATCCAGAACTGGTCCACTCAATGGGTTTCTCTATAATCATTGGTCGATCACCACCTCCAACCTAATGTAAACTTGTTGTCATATTTAAAACAATAAATATCATAAATATGTTATAAACGTTATAAAAGTGGAACTTAGCTTCAAGTAACAGTGAAACTTCAGCTCAATCACAATCCCAACGGGGCCCATTTCGCCATTGGCTTCCTCAGGAGATCATGAAAAACAGTTGTATATAAACACGTTCCAACCACATTTAACATCAAGTTACCATTCAGCAGAGTGCTCTATTCCACCTGTGTCATTATGTTGCTATGCAGCATCGCCTCTTTAGAATTTCTGCTCTAAAAAGCCATGGGAACTTCTATCTTTAATGGCGTCAGCATATATAGATGCCGTGGCAAAACTAGAGAACCGCCCATGCTCGAAGGCTCCACCTAAAACTGCTCACCCATGTCGTCAACCAATGGGTGGTTGTTGATTGGTTGACAACATGGGTGAGCAGTGTTAGGTGGAGCCTTCGAGCATGGACAGTTCTCTAGGGACAAAGTTGGGAGTTGGCTGTAAAGGAGAAGGATACAGCCTAGAGAGACATACCTGATGAATGGAGCTCCCAGAGCAGAATGTAGGGAGAGATAAGAGAGGAAAGATATTGAGGAGCCTCAAAGTGAATACACGTGTAAGTCAATAAGAGGAGTTTGAACTGTTTGCGGAAGCAGACAGGGAGCCAATGAAGAGACTTGAGGAGGGGGATAATGTGAGCACAACAATCTTGGTGGAATACGAGGCACACAGCAGAATTCTGAACAGATTGAAGGGGAGAGAGTGGCTTTGTGGAAGACCCGTGAGAAGCATGTTGGAGTAATCTAGATGACAGGTGACGAGAATGTGGATGAGGGTTCTTGGCAGAGTGATCAGAAATAAAAGTCCGGATTTTAGTGATGTTGTATAGATAGAAGTGACAAGTTTTAGCGGTCTATTGGATATACGGAAAGGAGAGAGATGGTTGCGAGCTGACAAGACAAGGAGAATGAGAGTGTTATCTACTGAAATAGAGAACGGAAGATAGGCAGTTTTAAGAGGAAAGATAAGGAGTTCAGTCTTGGCCATGTTTAATTTTAGATGGTGGCAAAACATCCAGATAATAATGTCAGATAGGTAGGCCGAGACTCGGGTCTAGATTCCTGTAGAAATTTCAGGCGTAGAGAGGTAGATTTGTGAGTTGTCGGCATACAGATGGTACTGGAAGCCATGGGAGTAGATTAGAGCACTACGGGAGGAAGTGTAGATGGAGAAAAGAAGAGGTCCCAGGACTGAGCTCTGAGGTATGCCAACCGATAGCGGAATGGCAGCAGAAGAAGATCCTCCAGAGCATACGCTAAAGGTGCGATGGGAAAGATAGGAAGAAAACCATGAGATAACAGAGCCCTAGAATCCAAGTGAGGACGGCATATCAATGAGTAGGCAGTGATCTACAGTGTCGACGGCCGCAGATAGATCCAGGAGAGTGAGGATGGAGTAGAGGCCTTTGGATTGGAGACTTTAGAAGCAGTTTCCATAGAATGGAGAGGACAAAAGCCCAATTGAAGGGGATCGAGAATAGCTTGGGATGAAAGAAAATCAAGACAATGGTGTAGGACCACATGTACAATCTTTGATCACTCTTCACAAAGCAACGGTTTAGTATGAACTTCAAGTGTTAGGATCAATGGCTGTGACTTTAGAGCTAGTGTCAGCTATGGTGCACATAAGATCTTTATAGAAGTCCCTTCTCTTTCATTAGTTTCCAGGGTCAAGAGTATCATCTTTTACTACCACTAGCACCCAAGGTCAGAGAGAGTCTTGACTGGTAGCTATGCAGAAAATATCTGGCCAAAGGAAAGAGTTTGAAAACCACAAATTGTATCCTTGTAATGATAATTGTAAATCTCACAGGTTGGAGCATACTGTTTCTACAAATGGACATAAGACAGATGGTCCTTAGTGAAGTTCAGCGGTCAATCAGACATCTGGAAGCATGGGCAGTCCAATTAGCTCTCCTGGAGTTTTGTCAACTACTTCAAAACAAAGCAATAAGTATTCTCATTGACAAAGCAAAAGCAATAGTCTAAGTCAACAAACAAGAAGGAACAAGAAGGGTGCATGTGGCTGAAGAGGTGCAGCTGTTGATGAATTGGACTGAGGAAAATCTGCCCCCTCCAGAAGCTACTGACCTAGGCAACTAGCTAGTTTTGCCTAATGGTTGGATCAGCCCTGCTCCCCACAACTATTAATCCCTGCTACTCACTGAGTCACCCACCCACCCAGTTCAAGAACATAATATACCTTTGTGCAAAGTGTATACCATGTGCTTTTCAGTTTGTAGTTGTGTCAATGCCATAGGAACTGCCTGCTTTGTATCTCTGAATTTGCAATCTAATTTTCAAAGGTATACCATTGGACTCCTGTATCTAAATACAGTCACCCTTAATGATAACCATGAATTACTGTTATTTGTTTAATTTCTTAATTGCTTTTCTTTGTCGTGTCAGTGTCTGCAGTGCTTAGGAAGACCCACGATCCTCAGTGACATGGAATGCCAAAGAGAAGCTTCTGCTGGGGATTGGATTAGCATGGCTTGGTCTACAAGTGAGCAATTTGTTTATTTATTTCTATCAAGGATCATGTTAATTAAGGACTTCCTAATACAGTAAAAGGTACCAGGAAGGGGTTCTTCTTGAACTTCTGATAACCCCTTAGTTCCTGGTGCAAGCAAGATTCAGACAGACACACCCCCCTCCATGTACACTCACACACTTGCTGCAAATGTTTCAATGGTAGCTACATATAGCAACACTTAGGGCTCCTTTTACTAAGGTGCGCTAGCGGTTTTACATTGCTGTGTGTGCTATACGCTAACGCCTCCATAGAGCTTGCGTTAGTATTTTTTGTGTAACATGGGGTTAGCGCGCGCTAAAAACACTAGCGCACCTTAGTAAAAGGAGCCCTTAATTCTATATTGTATTTTACTGAAGCAGGATGCATTGTTATTATACTACCAAAGAAATAACCTTGATACTATAGAAAACTTTAATCTTCCTCTTAACATAAGCTGACTGATAGCACATTCAGCCACACTGTATGGCATTTCCTCATTCTCAAATGATTCCTGTGCTCTTACTCTCCCTCCAATATCACCTGAATACCTCTTTCTTGTATGTCCTATAATCAGTTATTCCTTTTTCTTCAATCACCTTGGACCCAATCTATGGGCTCACCATAATCACTGTCTATGCCTAGGGCTGTCAGCAAGGTGGTACTGAAGCAGCGGGAGAGGCCATTTAAGGAGGAACATGTTTTGGCACCTGAACCTTTTATTGCCGCCAATGGTTCAAATTAGGGCACATAAGACCACCACTCAGGTTAAAAAAACCAGAAAGTATCCATGGGATGACTTGAGTCTGTAGACTCCAATTTATCTACTACTGCATTAAGCAAATGGTTGGGGGTAGGTGTGGAGATTGGGGGCATGGAGGTTTCTGCTGCTAGATCATGGTAAAAGAGTTCCCACTCTCAGCACATTTGCTGATGACTGGTTGCATGGAGGAGCACAGAAGGAATTTTTCACAGAGGTCACAGAAGGAAACTATTGAGGCTTGATGAGGGAGAGGAGAAAGGATTGAGAATTGAAGAGAAAAGGAGAACAAAAGAATTGTGGAATGAGGGGTGGGGAGAGAAAGGGAGCAGGGGATTAAAAAGAAGGGATGAGAAGGGGGAAAGAAAAAGGACTTGAAGGAATTGAACAAATATATATACACACACACACCTCTACCCACACTCTGGCACAGACCCCTACACACACATTCAAATGTTAAAAAAACATCTTTGGATATTTATTGCATTCCATGTATTACACAGAATCTGAACTAAATATTATACTTTTTAAAATACATTTATGTTTAGAAAACATAAATCTGGACCTCTTAACTGAAAATGCCACTAGAGTGCATCATTGTTCCAGATATGGCCTCATTGTGCTCATTTTAGGAAAACATGAATTACGCTACACACCTATTATACTGTATATATTTTCTTGTTTTCCTAAAATGTGACTTACAGAACACTAAGACAGAAACTTTATAAAGGAATTTTTCCATGTACTGTACAGCAGGATGCTACAAGGGAAAATTATGTACCTACCTTATTAATATTCTTTCATCTAGCTGCCCCTTATGCCTGGAATAAACAACCTGAGTTTGTCTGCCATGCCCCTTCCCTTCCCTTGTTTAAAAGCAGACTGAAAATCTACCTTTTTGATATAGCCTTCAATTCATAACCCTACTTCCCTCTGACCATCAACCTAGCCAGCAGATTAACCGTTCCTCTTAACTGTATCCATGACATCCTGTTTGTCTGTCTTGTCTGTTTAGATCGTAAGCTTCTTCGACAAAGGCCTGTCTTCTTCGTGACTCTGTATAGTGCTGTGTATGTCTGGTAGCGCTATAGAAATAATTAATAGTAGTAGTAGTAGAGCTAGGAACGTCATTATTGAACCAGTGGGTTTATGCACCTTCACCCATGGGGTGTGTAGAGAGCTTCATTTGCATTTTTCTAATTCGCCTCCCAGTCCCTTCTCAAGAAACTAGCCTGTTCTGCTCATAACACAATAATAACATTAACAATGATGAACACTTTATAACTCATAATGAGATGAAACACAGTTCACCTAATTGAGTGCAGCCTGCATTAATAGTCACAGGCTTCTTTCGTATACTCTCTAATTTCTTGAGATAGATGAACTTCTTTTATCTGAGTTCTTGTTAGAGGCCAAGGAAATAAGCAAGCTATCTGATGCTACAGACAAGTCTGAGACAGAATGGCAGACTAGGAATCATCTGACAGGGCGGGCTTCAAGTCTGACGTTCCTATCTCCTAGAAAGAAGATTAAAAAGGTATGTAAATAATCTTCAGTGGCATCAGGATTGAATCCATCTGCAGAGGCTAACGGAACAACAGTGCATCTTGGCGAAGGAGTACATGAGCTTTCATCCAAAGAACCACCTCTATGGTCACTACTATTGACCCCAGCACCTTTAGATAGTGCCAAGCTGTAGAGGCAGGCATTGTCAGGATCTCTGAAATCTGGTGTCTGAGTTTATTTACTTGGACTTGGAAGAAAGACATGGCCTTCTGCCATGTTGAAGTAGACCTCCAAATACTCTAGAGATTGTGTCGGCTCCAAGTGACTCTTCCATAAATTGATAATCCACCCCATGTCTTGCAGTAGGTGGATAACTTGCACCACTTCTTTCTCACTGGCGGTCTTGGATGGGACTCTGAACAGCCAATCGTCCAAGTAGGGATGCATCTTGCATAGGTGTACTACTGCCATGACCATTATCTCAGTGAAAGTGTAAGGCGCTGTTGCCAGACCGAATGGCAGTGCCAAAAATTGGAAATGCCTCCTGAGAACATGAAATCTCAAGAATTTCCTGTGATCTGAAAATATGGGAACATGTAAGTAAGCCTCCGTTAAATCCAGAGAAGCTAGAAACTCAATAGAGCCACTGCAGCTATGACCAAACAGTCTCCATCTGTAATTGTGGCACTTTCAGCAACTGCATTGACCAACTTCATATCCAGGATTGGTCTCCAGTCATCTGAGTCTTTCTTGGGCATGATAAAGTATATGGAGCCCAAGCCTGATTCTTCTGTTAGTATGGGTTCCATGGTTCAAATATCTAGTAGCCATTTCACCATTGCTTGGACCTTGACCTTCTTCTCTGGCCATCCAGCCAGATAGTCCACAAAGAGGTCTAGCAGGGGACGTAAAATCTAGAGCTTGTAGCCCTCTCGAATGATGTCTAGCACCCATTGATCCAAGCAAATCCTCTCCCTGACCTCCCAGTAAGAAGATAACCTTCCTCCTATCCGGGGGGGGGAGGGGGGGAGGTTAGTAGCTAGCATGGCATCATTGTGACTTCTTGGAGACTGCTGTGGAATACATACTGGAGAGCTGAGTTTGCCTGGAACCTCCAAATCTCTGCTGAGAACCCTGAAATGATCTATGAGTAGAGGGCATTTGGTCCTATAAAGATAGCCTGCTCAAAGTGACCTTGGAAGCCGAATCTGCTGCCCATTGCCTGATCTAGAGCAATCCATGGACGGCTATAGAATAAGTAGAAACTTTGCTCATGACTCTGAAAACATCATATAGAACATCTGCTACATAATCCACCCCTGAAAGTATTAAATGGAGTAAAGCCTCATCCTCTGCCAATGAAGCCCAATACAATCTGACAAGGCAGGCATGTGCAGTGAAAGAATCTGCAGCCGCTGCCTTTAGTCCCCATGCCAAGGCCTTGAACTACCTTTTGAGGACTAACTCTACTTTTTGGTCTTGTAAATCCTTTAAAATCACTTCACCTTTACTACACAGAGAAGTATGTTTGGTAACCTGCACTACCAATGAATTCACTTTAGGGTGGACAAACAGCTATTGAAAATCAGGAGCCATGGGATACAAGTTCATCATAGTCCTAGTAACCCTCAGAGGGCCTTCAGGAGTCTCCCAATACTCCATCAGCATCTTGGTAATATCAAAGGGAAAAATGTGGTCTGTGCCTCAGAGCTACTTATGACTGAAAGCTGAGTATCAGAGGTTTGGGGGATTCAAGCTGCAATTCTCGCAAGGCTTCAGTAATGACTTCTAGCAAAGCCACCAGCTTAAAAAGATCCAAGGGCTCTAGGAAAATTTTTTGACCTACAAACCAAGCCCCTGCAACTCTGCCACCCTAGAGGGATCAGAGGGGACTAAGCCCATCGCTTTCACCCCCCTCACATGACCCACAACATGTGGAACAAGGATGCTCCTCAGCTGGCCATCCAGTGCAAATCTGGCATGAATTCAGGTTAAAACAGGCAGGAGTCCATCTGTATTGATTTTAATCAAAATTAAAGTGTTTTGAGGTAGGTAGAGGGGATAAATTCCATACAAACGTAAGGAAGTTCTTCTGCACCCAGAGTAGTAGAAAACTGGAACACTCTTCCGGAGGCTGCTATAGGGGAAAATACCCTCCAGGGATTCAAGACAAAGTTGGACAAATTCCTGCTGAACCAGAATGTACGCAGGTAAGGCTAGTCTCATTTAGGGCACTGGTCTTTGACCTAAGGGCCGCCGCGTGAGCGGACTGCTGGGCACGATGGACCACTGGTCTGACCCAGCAGTGACAATTCTTATGTTCTTAAAGCAAAATCAGGAAATCAGCCGGTAACAGCAACTAGCAAATTTAGGTTTGGAGGAAAAGTTCATAATCTGCTTTTAAGACAGATATGGGGAAAGCCACTATTTAACCCTGGGATTAGTAGCATGGAATGTTGCTACTATCTGGGATTCTGCCAGGTACTTGTGACCTGGATTGGCCAGGATACCAGGAAGCAAGCTACTGGGATAAATGGACCATCGCTCTGACCCAGTATGGCTATTCTAATGTTCTCAACCTAGTCCTCAGGTATTGAGACTTCTTGAGATAGCAGTGGTACCTGAAACTGGTAAGATGAGAGTTCACCCTCTATGCTATTAAAAACACAGGAAACTTGGGCTATTGATAGAAATGAGCATCATCTGAGTCTGGGAGATCAGTTCGCTTTTAGAGTGGGGAGTCCTAAGGACTGAGAGAAGCCATGGGAGTCTGCTAATGATAGTGATTAGAAACATAAATCTCTGCATGTCTTTGGAGAGGAGATGATTGGAATGTTGGTGCTTATGCTTTATTGCTAATCTATCCGCTCTCCCTACCCCTTTGAAGTAGTAAAGTAGTATCCTGTATGAATTTATAAAGGAGCTGAACTAGTCCTTTGTTAGAAATGTCCTGACTGAAATAGGGGCTGAAACTAATATCCTTATAGACCAGTGGTCTCAAACTCAAACCCTTTGCAGGGCCACATTTTGGATTTGTAGGTACTTGGAGGGCCTCAGAAAAAATAGCTAATGTCTTATTAAAGAAATAACATTTTTGCATGAGGTAAAACTCTTTATAGTTTATAAATCTTTCTTTTTGGCTAAGTCTTAATAATAATATTGTCATTTATAGCTAAAGAGACATATGATCAAGAAACTGTTTTATTTTACTTTTGTGATTATGATAAACATGGTGAGGGCTTCAAAATAGTACCTGGCGGGCCACATGTGGCACCTGGGCCGCGAGTTTGAGACCACTGTTATAGACTGTAGCTACAGCACAGATATTTGTTTACAGGTGAAAGAAGACAGAGAGCTGTTATGAGAAGAATGCTGCCTCTTGTTAGTCTTTTAAATATCTATGCCTTCATTCTTATGCATAGTTTTCTGTGAATGTTTTTTGCTCTTCCTGTAGTCTGCCTGTAGCAAAGCAGCCTTAGGGGAAGGAGTCTATTGAAGACTTGATGTGCCCACTGCTTTTTATGAGGGCTTAAGTTCCTGCTCCCAGTCCGGTTACTGTTGCATATGCACTGGAGAAGAGCAGTTCTGCAGCCGTTTAACTACCGCAATCATGGAGGCAGTTTGATCTGTCAGCCAGGCACATAATCTGTGGCTGCTGCAGGCCCAGGGGCAGCAGACATTGATCTGGGCCCCCATGCACTAAGGGTCATGGACCCCTAACCACCTTTCAAAATTGATTAAACTAGATGGAAACTAGGGGAGAGTGGGCTTCCTACTGTTGTGGGCCCTCAGGCACTGCCCTATTGCCCCAGAGGTCAGTCTGCCCCTGCTATGCTGTTCCATTCTGGGGAGGTGCAGACTGTGTTTTAAACTTTCTTTTGGAGGTACACGAATAGAGCAGTGATCTCTTGTTTTTGGACCATGAGCTGCTAAAGTTGTTGCTGCTGCTGAATATTGAATTGGGATTAAGGAATGAGAGTCAGAGATATCCACGGGAGGAGTTTCCATCTTTGCTGGCCAAAAGATGCAACTTGCCAGGCAATGGAAAGTTTTTTGATTGAAGAGATACTATACAGAATTAAAAAGAAATAAAACAAAACAAAAAGAATAAAGGTGATACCTTTTTTATTGGACTACTTTAGGGCTCCTTTTACAAGGCCATGGTAGCGACTGCTGCTATGGTAATTGCTCCGACACCCATAGGGATTTAATGGGCGTTGGAGCATTTGCCGCATGGTAGCCATTACTGCAGCTTTGTAAAAGGGGGAGTTAGTGTGTTGTTTGATTAGCTTTTGAAGAAAAAACTCCTTCTTCAGTTCAGAAATAGGCAAATGGTACCATCTTTATTCCTTCTATTTTATTTCTATTTAATTCTATATATTATCTCAAACAGTAGACTAACACCATTTGACTGAAGAGGAGAAGGGACCTCTAGTCAGTAAAACAGTACCTGCGCATGCTCAGGACAACAAATGAAACAAATCTCAATATTATCCTGTGCAAATTGGGTTCATCCAGAGGATGTCATCATTCAGTGTGTCTGCATCTCCCTTGCTTGTCTGTGGAGAAACATTTGTTCCAGTATCAAAACATGAACTAAAATCACTTAAAAGCCTGAATAATATTCTCCATTATTTCTTGGACAGATGTTCCTAAATTTCTTCGTGCATGATAAATCAAAAGAACAAAAACAACAACAACCCAGTGTAAGCCTGGCAGTTCACTTTGCATCATGAATTCCATGATGTGAATCGACAATTCTGCAGTGCACAAAAGATGTGGAGATGGATTTCAGGTGAGTAAAGTAACACAAACTATCCCCCAGCCAGCACGCTGAATGCTCTGCACTGCTCCAATGGTCATAGAGTTCCTATGAGCGTTGGAGCAGCACAAAGCCTTCATTGCACTGGCAGGCGCTAAAAACCTCTTGCATGGTTTTATAAAAGGGGGGATATAATGGGAAGCGGTCCAGACTGCCACTTTGGGTACTGATGTTATCTGAAGCAAAGGGAGGGTTTGGTTTGATGGATTTGCGCACATATAACTTGGCCTGTGGTATGTGACAAGTGTGGGACTGGTGCCTTGAGAGCTCCTCTTTCCTTGCTTTTTCTGTGGAGCGGGATTTTCTGCTCCCTCTTTCTGGGTTATTTCTTTTGCATTCTCCCTCTGTTTTATTGTCTGCTTCAGTGCGTACCCATGTTATTTGGTCTTAAATGCGGATCATCTGGAAAGTGCTCTGCAAACATTTAGGTATCAGTTATAGTATCTCGCCCTTATTACCTATTGTGGGTAATATTCATTTTAGTCCAGGGCGGGATAATAGGGTTTTCCAGCTCTGGCATGCTCATGGGATCCATAGGGTTGGTGATGTGCTAAATGAACAAGGGAGTATACTTTCTATTGTGGAGCTGGCATCTCTTTACGCTCTTGAGCAGATGGATGCCTTTGGGTATCTGCAGCTCAAGCACTATATTCTTGGTCTAGACCACTCTCATTTGCGCTCCTCCATAGCAAAAAGTTTGGGTCAGAGTCTAGCCTTTTTGGGAAGATCTTGCCCCTCGACTTCGGTATTATGTTTCCGAGCTGGAGGCTCATGCTCCTGATCTACAAGTGGACTTGTTGGCAGGGGTGTGGAGTGTTGATTTGGGTTACACTATTCCACCCTCTCTGATTTCCCATTGCTTTGTACTGCTGTGTACTCTCTCTTAGAGTATGCTCCATAGAGAGCAAGAATATAAATTCCTGCATAGAGCTTTTATTTCCCCATGGAGAGCTTATAGAGCGGGGTTTGCTACCCGGGCTGTTTGTCTTAAATGTTGCATGGGATCTGCTACCTTGGGGGCATATGTTTTGGGCATGTTCCAGAGTATGGTCCTTCTGGGCTAGGGTGTGGATTTTCTTGACCTCAATATGTCCCTCCGTACCTGTGTGCACCCTGACGTTGGCTCTCTTCTATGACGGAGGTAAGCTTCCTCAATGTTCTCGGGGGCCTAAGCTCCTGATCTTTAAAGCTCTCCTCTTGGTCAAGAAGGTTATTTTGGTCTATTGGAGAGCACTGGCGACTCCCTTGCTTGCTACATGGAAGTTGTTTCTTTATGAACTTGCGCTACTGGAACGCCGGGCAGTGGAGGGTGCGAGTGGAGGGCAATTGGGAACACTTTCAAGATATTTGGGAGGTTTACTGGACTTCTCTCTCTCATAAGGCAAGAAGCCTCTTGCTCAATTCCTGATTCCCTGGGGGTCTTGCTGTGGGCTGAGTTTTGTTGTTGGGGCACTTTGTGGGATCATGCACAATATCTATCTATTTCATTCTTTGTGTACATCTTATTTGTCTCTTCTATTTGACTTAATTTCTTGGATTCCTTGGCAGCCACACAATGGAGGGTGGGATGGGTGGGATGGGGGGGGGGGACTTGGATTCTAGGAGTTTGGGCCTGTCCCTTTGTTTGTCTGGCAGGGAGGTTGGTACTTGGGGATGGGTTTTCCTAGGTAACTGAAAACTTGTATTAGGCACCATTTGACCCTTGCTACTACGTACTGTTCGTTAACACTTGCTGTGTATATTATGGATTTGCATTTGATGGATTGAGGTTTTTGTTTGATCAGACTACTGTTGTTCTCTGTGGTTTATTGTATACTTTTTGCTGTTGCCTAATAAAAAGATTATATACCCCCCCAAAAAAAAAGTGGGGGATATGTAAGGGAGAAAATAATTCATAAAATTTTAGTCTTACTTACTCAAAGATTTTTTCTAGTTGATCAACATCAGAATTTCCACAAAAGAGCGGCCTTGAAGGAATGAAAAAAAGGAAAAGAAAACATCAGTGTAATTATTTTCTTAACCACAGATTATTATTTTGTTGACAACAGTGGTTTCTATTCAAACCAACCATTTGTTTATCACTGCTATAAGAGTTTGTACTTGGTAACCTGTTTGTATCCAGGTTAAATGTCAGAGCTTACAGAACTTAGAACTGAAGTAACTAGCAAATGAACACTTTCCAAATAGCCTGCTTAGTTGTAAACTACACGGGGCAGTTTTAACATTTGTATTTTATCCAAATTTTGTTAGAAAAGTTAATCACGTTTTTTGTTTCCTATTTGGGAATTACCAAATGTGAAGTGCACATATTAACAATAACCTCACATACTTTGCTCATGCCATTTCCACATGTGACATAGATGGGCATTTAAAAAAAAAAAAAAAAAGCCTAAGTCCAGCTTGTACGTTTCCAGATGAACGTCCAAAGTTGGTAATCTATCTGTCAGCATGCACTAAGGCCCGGATTCTGATTACTGTGTGTGCAAATTAATTAACAAGCTAATCAATGCCAATAATTGCCAATCAACAAGCAATTATTGGCACTAATTAGAATTTACACGCACAACTTTCTTTCTTTTTTTCAAATTTATTTTCTTTATTTTAATAGGTTAAACAGCAATATATCAACTGAAAATATTTCTTCACATTGCTTACAGAGTTGCCTGCATGATATCTCGCTATACAGCTGTACTCTATTTCTTCAGTACAATGCTCTCAGAGATTCAATAAGTACATCAGCCAGCAATCCCCCCTCCCCTCCCTGTCACCAGCAACTTAGAGAGCAACGATGAGGGTATCTTCATATAGTTACAATTCAACCCAGAGGGGTACACCATTGCATATAGGGGTTCCAAGTCTTCAAAAACTTCCGGTCTATTAGAGCACAATGCCGAAAGTCTCAACATATGGCAAACATAGTCCACTTTAAGCTGCACTTACTATCTAGTGGGAGTTCTGGGCTGTTTCCAGGCTGCCGCCAATATCAGTCTGGCCGCCGTTACTACAAGAGCAACCAGTTTGTGATATTTAGCTGGAACTCCCTCCAGTGGACAATTCAGAAGGCTACAGCCCAGCTCTCTCTATCGGGACCTCAATGGGTCTAGAAAGCTACAATGCTTCCTCTTTTATAAGTCGAGGCAGGGCTATCGATTCTAGATAAGCCTTCACCTCCGACTCAGCTGACTCCATTTGCAGGGTACAGAGCTGTTTATAGTATTGAGTAAGGACTCTACCAATATGCGCCGATTGTCTATGTCAAATCCCGTCTGAGTCAATGATAGTGGTAATATAGTTCCTTACCTGTCTCCGTTTCAGTTTATGTGCTAAAGTCAACCACTCTATTTCCCTTCTCAAAGTACCTCTGATGTACCATCTGCAGGCGTACATGAATGACCCTAGTTCTAGCTCCTGTAACTCCCCCCCTTATCTGCTCCAATTGGTGAATAATCTTGTTCCCCCCCCCCCCACAAACCCTGATTTATATTGGCTGTCCAGATGCACCAACTGTTGGTACAAAGCTTCCTGCTTCTTTTGATGTTCCCTTCTCCTATCAGCCATGAAGGATATTATCCACCCCCTCATCACCACTTTCAATCCTTCCCAGAATGTACTAGGTGTAACATCTGCAGTGGAATTAAATTGAACATAAACCTTCAAATTGGATTCCAGGTGCTGCACATTTCTGGTGTCTAAGAGGATGGTCTGCCCAGTGTCTATGTCCAGCCATACTGAAGAATTGATGCTGAAAATCGTTGCCACTTAGTATGATTCTATGAATTGCCTTTGGAGTTGGACAGCTTATAGAATCACACATAGTGTCTATCCGTGTGACTAGCATTACTTCATAGGTACTGTATTTATGCCAATGAAAACCCAACCTAAATGTGCAGATATAGAATATGCCCTAACAGTGAGCCTAACTTTTAGGAATGACCACAACCCGCCCATGCTCCTCCCCTAGCCATGCCCCCATTTGAGATCCACACAATAGAATGTACACCCACCTCTTTACAAAATATGCTTAGAAAGTTATGCGTGTAAGGTCTATTCCACAGCTGCACACCTCCATTTACAATGAACTAGAAGCCATGCTAAGGTCTGTATCTGCTTTTTCTGGTTTTACCCTTTTGCAGATGAAGTTATCTGTGCAATCTATATATTTATGTCATGTGGTTGCATCTCTTTGAAGAATGAGCTCATTGGAGTACTATTTAATGAGAAAAAAGGATTGTTTGGCCAGAAAACTAGTAGGTTTGGCATGCAATATGTTTGTATTGATGTGCCCTGTTTATGTGGTGGCTTATTAGATGTATTTTGAGCTTTGGGCTGTAGGAGCAGCACTTCAAGTTTCTTTTGCGGCTGCATGTATCACCATTTTGGGCCTATGTCTCTGGCTATGCCTCTCATGCTTAGTGTCCTAAGTGCCAGTCCACCCCTGCAGGCTTGCTTCATATGTTTTGGTCTTGTGACCGCATTCAAACATTCTGGTCTTTTGTAGCACTGTACCTGCAGTCTGCTCTGCGTAAGCAGATTCCTTTGAGGGCGGAAGTTCTGCTTTTTTCTCAGGTGGTTCATTTGGGCTTGTCTAGAGGGGGGTAACATGTTATTGCAAAAGGCCTCCTTACTGGCCCGGAAATGTATCCTTCTGTTGTAGCGCCAAGCTGAAGCGCCTACCCTTACTATGTGGAGAAATGAATTGCTTACTTTGTTGAAATTTGAATATCTGGATGTTCGGAGGAGCGGTCCTGGGCCGTGGAGGAAATTTAGGAAAATATGGGCTCCTGTTTGAGAGGGATTATCCCCTAGAGCTAGAAGATCTTTATTGAATTTTTGACACTGGAGTGCAGGGTGTTGGGGTTTTTTTGAGGTGTATTTCTGGTGGGGGGGTTTGGTTTCTGTGGGTCTTCGTGAAGGAATAACGCAAACAACCTGACGGTTACTGCTATTTCCTCTTGTTTGCAGTTGTTGGCTTGTTGTTGTATTGATTGTATTTTTTTTTTAAAACCCAAAAACTTAGGGCTCCTTTTACAAAGCTGCGCTAGCGGATTTAGCGCATGCGACTTTTAATCGCGTGCTAACCCCCGCGCTGGCCAAAAAACTACCGCCTGCTCAAGAGGAGGTGGTAGCGGCTAGCGCGGCTAGCACGGCCAGCAGTTTAGCGCGCACTATTACGCGCGTTAAACCGCTAGTGTGCCTTTGTAAAAGGAGACCTTAATAAAAATGATGGTAAAAAAAAAAGTATTTTGAGCTAAATAAAGTAAAAATAAAATCCCTAAACCCTATTTAGAAGATCACATTGGAAACGTCCAAAGCCTGCCAAAGTCCCATCCACAGAATTCACATCTATCAAACTCAGGTCTATCTGAAGCCCAAACTCTGCTCAAAAGTATAACATAACATAAAACATAAAGGCTCACTTGTATACCGCAAATACCGTTAAGTTCTATGCGGTTCAAGAGATTAGCAATAAAAATGAATTAACAATTTTTTAAGCTCCAGCAAGATGAAAGACCAATATCTGACTTCCAAAAGATTCTATACAGAGATGCATCTTTACAGCATGCCAAAATTGTTGATACGAAGTTGAAAATGTAAATATGTGAGTCAGATCCCTAATCTATGAAGCTGCTTGAAAGGACAGCAAATGCTCCTGGAATTTCTTATATTTACATCCCTTTGCAGAAGGAAACAAGAATATTGAATGAGATTTCCTAAAATGTTTGGAGTTTGTAATAATGAAAGATTCCATGAGATACTCTGGGAGTAGATCTGTTACTGCCTTAAAGCAAATACAGCCAAACTTAAATTTAATGCATCCTTCAATCGGAAGCCAATGTAGTTGACAATAGAAATAGGTGACATGATCATACTTCTTCAAATCAAAAATTAATCTAACTGCTGCATTCTGTATTGTGCGTAATCTTTAAAGATTTTCTTGAGCTCCAGCAAGATGAACGATGTTACAATAATCAAGCTAAGGACCAATGATTGAACTAATAGTCGAAAGGAATTAATATCAAAATGTGCTCTAATAGTTCTTAATTTCCATAAAGTATAGAAACCCTTTTGAAACAATGAATCAACCTGATTTTTCATGGTAAGAGTTCGATCTAAAATTACACCAAGAATCTTTATGGTTGGCATGATACTATATGCTTTATCATTTATGGCGATAAAACCGTACAAACCTCCAAGAGAACATCACATCATGCATAATGAGACTTCATGCCTGGTCCCTCTCAGTACAGATGAAATTAAATGAATCAAAAACAAAATTACTCTGGCTCGGCCCAAAATTAGCTCACCTGCCTGCCCTCTTCACCCTACCCACAGGCCCTGCTCTACACCTTGAGTCCTCAAGCAAGGTCCTTGGCATCACTATCGACTTCTCCCTTTCCCTCAACGATCACCTGAATTCCCTGGCAAAATCTTGTTTTTTCAGCCTCCACATGCTGAGGAAAGTTAGATCCTATTTTCACCAAAAGCATTTCACCGTCCTTGTACAATCCATCATCCTATCCAAACTCGATTATTGTAACGCCATCTACTTAGGCCTAACGAAAAAAAGTCTTCGCAGACTCCAGCTTATCCAGAACACTGTGGCTAAGCTGATTTTTGCTAAACGCAAATATGACCACGTCTCCCCTCTACTTACCAATCTTCACTGGCTCCCAGTACTTTCCAGAATTCATTTCAAATGCTCCTGCCTGGCTTTCAAGATCATTCACGGCATCCTTCCGCCCCTAATCCCTCTATCCTTCCTCGCCCCGACACCAACTACCACCAGATCTGCCCACAGACATAAACTATCCTTCCCCTCTCTACACGGCATCCTCCACGCAGGTAAACTGGGTAGATCCCTCCTCTCCAAAATCACCGGCCTCTGGAACGACCTCACTGTCCCGCTGCGGAACCTGGACTCCCTCCAACTATTCCGAAAACAACTGAAAAACTGGCTTTTCTCTAGCATATAATAATCTCTTCTCCTGATTACATCCCCTCTTTTTATGCTTTGTAAACTCTTTCTCTTCTCTCTTCCCATATTTTTTTAAACTCTGTAAACCGTGTCGAGCTCCACTTTAGTGGAGAAGATGCGGTATATAAACCTAAGCCTTAGTTTAGTTTAGTTTAGTTTAGATGTAACATCTTTATTTAGATTTGGAGATGCAAAGAAAAATTTGTTTTTTTCTGCATTAATTTTCAATTTGAATTCTACCATCCAAGATTCAATTGCCTGAAGAATCTAATCTAATCTAATCTAATCCTTAGGTTTGTATACCGCATCATCTCCACGTTCGTAGAGCTCGACGCGGTTTATAGTAGGAGAAATAGGAAGGAACTACAACAGAGGGTTAGAGGTAGAAGTGTGAAGAAAATTTTGAGGACTTGGGATGCCAAGATATAAGTTTCCTTGATTCCTAAGAATCTCCACAACAATGCCTATAAGACCAAGTTTTATAATTGCTATGCAGCTTGTTAGCTTCCTCTGTAGCACACTGGTTAAAGCTACAGCCTTTTACACTGATGTTCTGAGTTCAAATCCAACTCAGTACCTCTGACAGAAAATAAATAAACCAAAACATTAAACAGATTTAAAAAATTGGTATGGTGCCAACATTTTACAATTATAATAAAAAATAGCATAAATTTGCCATTCTAATAACATCAGAATTATAACATTAAGGACATTAGTTGGATGTCTAACACCCGCCTAAAACCCGATTCTGTACAGGATGTCTAAAAAATTGGATGTCCAACTGACGCTGAGCAACCCTCAGTGTTCTTAAGCGCAATTCTACAAAGTGTGTCTAATGAGGACATCAAAACTACGCCCAAATGTAGGTGCACTTTGCAGAATTTGGCCCTTAATGTCCATTTTCTATTTTTTATTTGTGTTTCTGATTTATATCACAGTGAGCTGGGCTTTGGTTGGCCAGCTGCTGAATTTGTTATGAAGAGGAAATGCATAATTATTATTCTGCCAAGACTTATATTAAGGATATCCTCTTCCTGTTTTTTGTTATTTTAAGTCTACCTTGGGGGAAAACAGCTAGGGAAAAAATGTGAAAGCGCTATTAAATCTGAATATACAATACACAGCTCTGTTGCCATCCAGTGCTTTTCTAAGCTGATGTTATAGTGGATGATGATTTGGCATCCAGTGATCATCTTATGGTGTGGTTTAATATTAAGACAGATGTAGAGAGGGCTCATTCGAAAGTGAAGGTTCTAAACTTTAAAAAACTAACTTTGTTCAGATGGGGAATTATGTCAAGGAATTGTTATACGAATAGGAAAATCTGGAAGAAATAAGAAAGCAGTGGGCAAAATTGAAAGGAGTTATTGTAAGGGCAACAAACCATTTTGTAAGGAAAGTAAGTAAGAGGAAAAAAGATTGTTATGGTCTCAAAAGTACTATCTGAGATGGTAAGGAAAAAGAGATTTGCTTTCATAAACTATAAAAAAAAATCATATAAAGAAGCTAAAGTCTCTATCATTTTGCCTGGCACCAATACCAGACTCACTGGTCTATAATTTCCCAGATCACTTCTGGAACCCTTTTTAAAAATTGGTATCGTGTTGGCTACCCTCCAGTCTTCTGGTACTATGCTGGATTTTAGAGAAAAATTAAAAATTACTAACAATAGTTCTGCAAGTTCATTTTTCAATTCTATCAGCACTCTGGGATGTATACCATCCAGTCCAGGTGATTTGCTACTGTTTAGTTTGTGAAACTGACCCATTACATCATCCAGTGTTACAGAGCTTTGTATGAGTTTTTCTGATTCATCAGAATTGAATACTATTTCTGGCACCAGTAACTGCTCCACTTCTTCCTCAGTGAAGACCGAAAGCACAGTTACTTACCGTTACAGGTGTTATCCGGGGACAGCAGGCAGCTATTCTCACATATGGGTGACATCATCAGCGGAGCCCGGATGCGGAAGCTCGCAAGCAGACTTGCTTGAAGAAAACTCGAAGTTTCGAGTCAACTGCACCACGCATGCGCGAGTGCCTTCCCGCCCAGCATAGGGCACGTCTCCTCAGTTCAGATAGCTAGCAGAGAAGCCAACCAGGGGAGGTGGGTGGGTTGTGAGAATAGCTGCCTGCTGTCCCTGGATAACACCTGTTAACACCTGTTACGGTAAGTAACTGTGCTTTATCCCAGGACAAGCAGGCAGCCTATTCTCACATATGTGTGACCTCCAAGCTAACCAAAATGGGATGGTGGGAGTGTTGGCAATTTAAGAGAATAAATTTTGTAATACTGTTTGGCCAAACTGTCCATCCCATCTGGAGAAAGTATTCAGACAATAATGAGAAATGAAAATATGAACCGAGGACCAAGTAGCAGCCTTGCAAATTTCCTCAATAGATCTGAGGAAAGCTACTGAAGCTGCCATTGCTCTAACTTTGTGGGCTGTGACTCTACTGTGTAGGGGTAATCCAGCCTGGGCATAGCAGAAGGAGATACAAGCAGCCATCCAGTTGGAGATGGTACGCTTAGAGATAGGATGTCCCAACTTATTGGGATTGAAGGAGACAAAAAGTTGAAGGAGCAGTTCTGTGTGATTTGGTGCATTCCAAATAGAAGGCCAAAGCACGTTTACAGTCCAGAGTATGAAGAGCTATTTCTCCAGGATGAGAATGAGGCTTTGGAAAGAAGACTGGAAAAACAATGGATTGGTTGAGATGAAATTCCGAGACCACTTTAGGGAGGAATTTAGGATGAGTATGAAGGACCACCTTGTCATGATGAAATGCCATGAAAGGTGGATCAGCAACTAAAGCTTGCAGCTCATTGACTCGTCTAACAGAAGTGAGGGCAATGAGAAACACCACTTTCCAAGGAAGATACTTCAGATGAGCCTTGTCTTTTGGTTCAAATGGAGGCTCAACATTGAGGTCCCAAACCACAGGAGGTGGTTTGAGAGGAGGTTTGACATTGAAAAGTCCTTTCATGAATCTGGAAACCACCGGATGAGCAGAGAGGGGTTTCCCTTCGATAGGCTGATGAAAAGCTGCAATTGCACTGAGATGGACTCGGATTGATGTAGACTTGAGGCCAGAAGTCGATAAGATAATCCAAAACATAATCCAAAAGATAATCCAAAACAGAAGATAAGGAGGAATGTTGGGGCTCATTATCATGAGAAAAACACCATGTAGAAAATCTAGTCCATTTTTGGTGATAGCATTGTCTAGTGGTAGGTTTCCTAGAAGCCTCCAGAATGTCTCTGACAGGTTGAGAAAACTGCAGAGGAGTCAAGTTGAGAGGTACCAAGCTGTAAGGTGGAGAGATTGCAGGTTGGGATGAAGCAGAGATCCCTGACTCTGTGTAAGCAGAGATGGAAAAACTGGTAGAAGGTATGGCTCCCTGCTGCTGAGTTGAAGTAGAAGGGAGAACCAAGGTTGTCTCGGCCACCGAGGAGCAATCAGAATCATGATCATTCTTTAACTTAACCAGAGTCTTGAGAATGAGAGGGAATGGAGGGAATGCATAGAGGAAAAGATTCGTCCATTCCAGGAGAAAAGTATTTGCCTCTAAGCGATGAGGAGAGTATATCTGGAGCAGAACTGAGGCAGTTGGTAGTTGTGGGGAGCTGCAAAGAGGTCTATCTGAGGTGTTCCCCACTGTGAAAAAATGTGATGAAGAGGCGAGGAATGGAGTGTCTATTCGTGAGGTTGCAGAAGACGACTCAAGTTGTCCGCCAAGCAATTTTTCGCCCCTTGGATATAGACAGCTTTGAGGAAGGTGTTGTGGCGGATTGCCCAATCCCAAACCTTCAGAGCTTTTTGACAAAGGGAGGCAGATCTCGTCCCTCCCTGTTTGTTGATATAATACATGGCGACTTGGTTGTCCATCCGAATGAGGACTACCTGGTCGTGAAGAAGATGTTGGAAAGCGTTGAGAGCCTTGAGGATCGCTCTGAGTTCCAATAGATTGATATGACACCGACGATCCATACTGGTCCAGTGGCCTTGGGTACGGAGATCATCGAGATGAGCGCCCCAAGCATAGGTCGAAGAATCTGTCGTGAGGACCTTTTGATGGGGGGGAGGGGTGTTTGAAAAAGGAAGCCTCTGGAGAGATTGGAAGAGAGCATCCACCAACGGAGAGACTGCTTCAATAAAGGAGTGACTGGTATGTGTCGAGAAAGTGGGTCGCAAACCTGCGTCCATTGAGATGCCAGGGTCCACTGAGGAATTCTGAGGTGAAGTCTGGCAAAAGGAGTCACGTGTATTGTGGAGGTCATGTGACCCAGAAGTACCATCATGTGTCTTGCTGAGATGGAAGAGCGGGAAGACACTGTATGACAGAGTTGAAGAAAAGCTTCCAGACGTTGTTGTGGAAGGAATGCTCTGAGCTGGATAGTATCCAGAACAGCTCCGATGAATTGTAGATTCTGTGAGGGCTGAAGATGGGATTTGGGAAAGTTGATTTCGAATCCCAAACTTTGTAGGAACCAGGTAGTCCATTGGGTCGCTACAATAACCCCCTGAGATGTTGAATCTTTAATGAGCCAGTTGTCGAGGTAGGGAAGGAAATACCTGAAGAACATGGTTCCTTAGAGCTGCTGCTACCACAACCAGGCACTTGGTGAACACTCTGCGAGAGGAAGCCAGGCCGAAGGGCAGCACTCTGTATTGATAATGCAGATCCCCCACCCGAAATCTGAGGTATTGACGGGAGGCAGGATGAATGGGAATGTGAGTATAGACCTCCTTGAGATCCAGAGAGCATAACCAGTTGTTCTGCTCGAGAAGGGGATAAAGAGATGTCAGGGACAACATTCAAAATTTTTCTTTGACCAAAAATTTGTTGAGAGCCCTGAGATCCAGAATGGGCCGCAGATCGCCCGTATTCTTCGGAACAAGGAAGTAACGGGAGTAAAACTCTCTGTTCTGTTGGTCCAGAGGAACTGGTTCGATGGCATGGAGACGAAGCAGAGCTTGAGCTTCCTGAAAAAGAAGGGCGGTCTGGGAAGGATTGGAAGGATACTCTCTTAGAGGAAGCTCTGGTGGAACCTGAGTGAAATGAAGAGAGTATCCTTCCCTGTTGATGGTCAGTACCCAGAGGTCGGATGTAATTGACATCCATCAGTGGTAAAAAAAAGATGGAGATGACCTCCTATAGGGGGAAAAGAAGACAGAGTCAGAACAGTGGAGGTTATGCTCTGTTTTAAACAGTCAAAAAGGCTGAGTAGCCTTAGGTGCAACAGAAGGTTGAAGTATTTGTTGTTTCTGAGGCTGCTGTTTCTTAAGAAGAGAGCGATTGTAAGAAGCCATCCTTGGAGCAAAACGCCGTTGATAGATAGAAGCAGGACGTGTAGGTTTGGCAGGAGCTGGCTTTGGCTTAGGGCTGACAATAGAAGCAAAGGATTTTTCATGTTCAGACAATTTCTTGGTGGCTGCCTCGATAGATTCATCAAAGAGGTCACTGAACATAAGAACATAAGAAATGGCTTCGCCGGATCAGACTCTAGGTCCATCCAGTCCGGCGACCCGCACCCGCGGAGGCCAAGCTAGGTGTTCCCTGCTGAGAAACCTTGTTTACTCGTATCCCCCAATGTGATTTCCAAGAAGGTGTGCATCCAACTTGCTCTTGAATCCCAGAATGCTGGTCTCCATCACGACCTCCTCAGGGAGAGCGTTCCAAGCGTCCACCACTCGTTGTGCGAAACAGAACTTCCTAATATTTGTCCTGGGCCTGGTGCCCCTTAGTTTCAGTCCATGACCTCTTGTCCGAGTCACATTTGACAATGTGAATAACGATGTTTCTTGCTCTATTTTGTCAAAACCTTTTAGTATTTTAAAAGTCTCTATCATGTCTCCTCGCAGTCTTCTCTTCTCGAGGGTGAACAATCCCAGTTTTCCGAGGCGTTCTTTGTAGCTCAAATTCTCGATACCTTTAACTAACTTCGTGGCTCGCCTTTGCACCCTCTCCAGTAGGGTTATATCCTTCTTTAGGTAGGAAGACCAGTGTTGAACACAGTACTCCAAGTGTGGTCTGACCATTGCTCTGTAAAGCGGCATTATGATGTCTGCCGATCTACTTGTGATTCCCTTCTTAATCATGCCCAACATCCTATTTGCTTTCTTTGCCGCCGCTGTGTATTGAGCCGACAGCTTCAGGGTCCTGTCTATCAGTACCCCCAGGTCCCTTTTTTGTTCGGTCTTGCCCAGTGTCACACCTAACATTTTATATTCATGTTCCTTGTTTTTCTTACCCAGGTGCATCACTTTGCATTTTTCTATGTTAAACTTCATCTGCCACTTTTCTGCCCATTTCTCTAGCTGGTTCAAATCTCTCTGAAGTTCTTCTTTGTCCTTTTGTGTCCCAACTACCCAACATAGTTTTGTGTCATCCGCAAACTTGATTAAATTACTTGTTGTTTCATCTTCTAGGTCGTTTATGAAGATATTGAACAGGATGGGCCCAAGAACCGATCCCTGGGGTACACCGCTCGTAACCTCTTCCCAGTCTGAGAACTTTCCATTTATGCCCACCCTCTGCAATCTGTTTTCTAACCATTTGCCTATCCATCTTAGTATATCTCCTTCTATTCCATGGCTTTGTAGTTTCTTCAGAAGCCTTGCGTGGGGAACCTTGTCGAAAGCTTTCTGGAAGTCCAAGTATATTATATCCACCGGTTCACCGCTATCAATTTGTTTGTTCACCTCTTCAAAAAATTGAAGTAAATTAGTCAAACATGACTTCCCTTTCCTAAAGCCGTGTTGGCTAGCTCTCATCAGGTCGTGATTTTCCAGGTGCTGCTCTATGCTATCCTTTATTAGTGCTTCAATCATCTTCCCAAGAACCGACGTAAGACTCACAGGTCTATAGTTGCCCGGTTCTCCTCTCGAACCCTTTTTGAAGATTGTGATGACATTCGCTATCCTCCAGTCGTCTGGTATTTGCCCGGTTTTAATTGACAAGTTAGCTAGGGATTGTAATAGTTCTCCGATTTCTATCATAAGCTCCTTTAGCACTCTCGGGTGAATTCCATCTGGTCCAGGGGATTTATCACTTCTCAATCTGTCAATCTGATAATATATCATGTTCAAATCCACATTTACTGTGGTGAGGCTATCCTCATTTTCTCCCTTGAATACTCTCCCTGTTTCTGGCATTGATGCAGTGTCCTCCTTGGTAAAGACAGACACAAAGAATGAGTTTAGCCTATCCGCAATCTGTTTGTCTTCCTTGATACACCCTTTTCTTCCTTGGTCGTCGAGAGGGCCCACTGCCTCCTTAGCTGGTTTTTCCCGTTTTATGTATCTAAAAAAGGGCTTGAAGTTTTTGGCTTCTTGCGCTATCTTTTCCTCATAGGTTTTTTTGGTGTCTCTTACCGCCTTGTGACACTTCTTCTGGTCGACCTTGTGACTGTTCCAGGCCTCCGTTGTGTGCTCATGTTTCCATTTTTTAAAAGAGTTCCTCTTATCCCTTACTGCATCCTTCACCTCTTTAGTTAGCCAAGCTGGTTCTCCTTTGTTTTTATTTCTCTTTCCTTTGGATATCTGCGGAATGTAGAGATTCTGCGCTTCGGTGATGGTATTTTTTAGTAGGGACCATGCTTGATCGACCGTTCTGATTTTGGCTGCCTTTTTCTTGAGCCGTTTTCTAACCATGACTCTCATGCTGTCGTATTTCCCTTTTCTGAAGTTAAAGGTTGTCGTTTTAGTCTTGGTACGTTTCCCCTTCCCGATGCCAATTTTAAAATTGATCATGCTGTGATCGCTTGTCCCCAACGGAACAGTGACCTCTACATCTGTTGTCCTTTCAGTTATGCCATTTAGGACCAAGTCCAAGGTGGCAGTTCCTCTTGCCTGCACAAGGAATATTAGCTAAGCAATCCTGAAGATTAGGGTCCATGTCAATGGTACGAGCCAGGCAAGGCGACACATGGCTACAGAGCAAGCAGCTGCCCCGGCAGACAACTCGAAGGCATCATAAGATGACTGGAGGAGAGCAATCGGAGTTGTGATAAAGAAGCAAGGACTTCTTGAAATTCAAAGTGCTTTTGAGTATCCAAATAAGTCAAGAATTTTGGTAATAGAGAAATGAGGAACTCAAAATAAGTAATAAAATGAAAATTATAATTGAGGACTTTAGAGGACATCATGGCATTTTGATAGATGCGATGTCCAAATTTGTCAATAGTTTTCCCTTCCCTTCCAGGAGGAACGGTGGCATAAACCTTGGAAGGATGGGACCTCTTCAAGGAGGACTCGACTAGCAGGGACTGATGAGATAACTGTGAGTTGTCAAACCCTTTGCGATGTACAGTTTTATACCTAGAGTCCAATTTGCCTGGAACAGCCGGTATGGTATAAGGGGTCTCCAGGCATCGACCAAAAGTCTGAGACAAAAGCTTGTGAAGAGGAAGCTTAAGTGACTCTGCAGGAGGTTGAGGGAGATGCATGACTTCGAGGTACTCCTTAGAGTATTTGGAACCAGCATCTAATTGAAGATCCAAGTCAACAGCCATCTGACGAAGAAAAGATGAGAAAGATAGCTGATCCGCCAATGCTTTGCCTTGAGAAGGACTCGAGGACGTCGAGGCTGCCTGGGTCAAAGATGAAGCTTCGACAGGAAAAAAGGCATCAAAAGAATATGGAGACTTGGACGAAGCAATCGAAACCGCTGCATCCTCGAGGTTCGGAAGTGGAGACCTCGAGCGAGGAGTCGGTGGTGTAGTCGAAGTAGGAATAGAACGATGTTCTGGCCCAAGGCACTTGAGGCACCGACGGTGTGGGTCCGTAAGGGAAATCGCACGCTGGCACTGGTTACATAGAAGGAAAAATAGCCAACGCAAGATCGAAGCCCTTGGGCTGCGGCTGAGCGGCCTGCCCCGGCAGATGGACGGAAGATTGAAATTTTTTTTTTTTTTAAAAACTAGAAATAAAAGAAATAAAGCCCGAACAGCGATTCGTGAAGAAAAAAATACAAACTGCGGTTCAGAGAAGGCACGAAGTAATGAAGTTAAACGCAGAGAGTCAAAGATGGACTTCTCGGCTCCACAGAAAACTGAGAACTGAGACGTGCCCTACGCTGGGCAGGAAGGCACTCGCGCATGCGTGGTGCAGTTGACTCGAAACTTCAAGTTTTCTTCAAGCAAGTCTGCTTGCGAGCTTCCGCATCCGGGCTCCGCTGATGACGTCATCCATATGTGAGAATAGGCTGCCTGCTTGTCCTGGGATAAGCAAAGAATCCATTTAATCTCTCTACTATGGCCTTGTCTTCCCTGAGAGCCCCTTTTATCCCTCGGTCGTCTAGTGGTCCAACCGATGCTCAGAATCGCTTTAAAGGCAGAATCTCCTGCCTACTGTCTAATCCACAGCATTTTACGGGTGGAGATAGTATATGCAGAGATCTTACTGAGTACTCTGAGCAAATCATACAGTGCATTTGCAACGTAATCCACTCCCTCCATAAGGAATTGAGTATCTGTGTCATTTTCTTCTGTGTGTGTGTTTGGTGGGGGGGGGAGGGAGTCTGACATAACTTTGAGTTGCAACATAGAACTCCGCTACTGCTGCCTTTAATCCCAACACTGTGGCTATTGTCTCCTGTGGACAAAATTTAGCCTGTAATTTTATGTATCCTTAATACAACTCCCCCTTTACTGGGGAGGGAGATACGCTTGGTAACTTGCGCCAATACGGAATCCACCTTAGGTGAGATGAAAAGCTGTTGAAATTCGGCATCCAAGGAATATAGCTTTGTCATGACCTTTGCTATACGGAGGACACCCTCTGGAGCATTCCAATGGTCCCTGATCATCCTAGTGATGTCTGGGTAGGAGGGAAAGTACATAGTTTGAGCTTTAGTGCTTCTCATAACTGAGTACTGCGACACAGGAGACTGGTGCTGTTCTATCTTTAATTCTAAGAGAGAATCTAACCTGATTACCACTAAGAGCACTGAGGGGTTAAAAAACTTGCACACTGTCAAGTCCTCTCCAAGATCCAGGGCCGCTCTCTGGTTGGACTCTGGTATTTTCCAAATATGAGACCTTATTGCCTGCTAATGAGGACCCTGAATGGAAGAGCAATGGCACATAAACCGAATTCTTCTCCTCCCAGTCTTCATCAGATTGGCACCCCGTCTCTTAAGCATGGCTTTGCTGTGGGGCACATGTGCTCTGAGTGGGAGAAATTCCTGGCAGTACAGTTGCTAAGATCTCCGAGTTAATGTGGTCATTTTAATTCAATTATGCTTTGTATATCATGCTAATAAATTCTGGAGCAAAGCCCTGACCAGGATGCCCTGAGGGCACCGCGGGCGCTCCTGGGGCTTTCCAATAATGGCATGGCTGCACTTTGCTGGGGCCGTACTGTCGACATTTCCCAACTGTGACCAGGATTTCTGACCTGGGACCCGGACAATCTGTGATCCCAAACTAGCAGATAGATTAGGGAAGACTAAGCCTGTGGTTCCCGCCCCCTCCTCATGAGCTATATGCACGTGGAACACAAACAGTCTTTGGCCAGTCATCCACTGCAAATCTGGCATGAATCCAGAGGATACTGGCCTGAGTCCATCTAAACTGATTTTGAGCAAAATTGAGGTGTTTAGAGGCAGATTTTAATTTAAAAAATTGGGAAATCCATGATGGTCACAATTTGGTGCTAAAAGCGGCCTGTGGGAGCTACACTGGGGGTCAAAAACTAGTGATTTTAGGATTTTAGGTGTAGAGCACACTGGATCTTGCCCCAGAATCAAATACTCCTCTACTTCTGGAGACCCTCCCCCCCCCCGATTCTGTTTTATGGGCATTCAGCCCTGTACTTACTGTGCCGTGTTGTGCTGCCTAGGCTGACCCTGCAGAAGGGGAGAACCTCTGCCTAAAGCAAACCTAGAAACTAGACTGCTTGCTTCTTCCAACTGCCTCTCAGTCCCTCTGGCAGGAATGAGACCTCAACCCCCACCAGGGGAGGAAACGCAGTCAGCCCCGATCCTGGAGAACCACCATGGAGCTGCTCAGCCTGCACTCAAACCCACTGTGGACAGAACCTGAGCTCCCGGACTGTTAGTGCAGGCTGGCCAAGTGGGTGCACTGCAAAGCAGTCTGCCCCTTGGCTACAGACTTCTGACCTGAAAGTCTGTATTATCCTGCAGCCAGAGATGTCCTGAGACTGGGAGCCTCTGCAGCACCAAAAAGCCTCTCGATTGGATGATAAAAACCTGAAAAAAGAAAGAAATAAACACGAGCAGATTAGACAGGCTTCTATCGCCTCATGTGCAGAGAGAAAAACTGAAGAGTACAGGACAGTCCAGGGATAAGAGAGGCGGAGCAGAAAAATGCAAACGAGGCTCTCTACACACACCCATGGGTGAAGATGCAAAAAAACACTGGTTCAGGACTGACATTCCTATTGAACTAGAAACAAGTAGGAGAATTACTTTCTGAGGAACAAACTAAATTAAATAAATCCTGTGAATAAATTGTCTTCTTTTCTAAATAATTATTGAAGAGAGAACCGTCATTGTCAGTAGTAAATCTGACAAAATAGAATGAGGTACTATGGTCCAAAAAAGGACTCTCCATTCTCAGGGAAAACAGTAGGTAGCAAAAAAATAAACCAAAATTTTCTTTATTGAGAAATAAAAGAGCTGCAGTTCCTAGAAATCTGAGTATTAATGATGGAGAATCATGCTGTAGTCACAGATATTAAAATGGAGGCTGCCTCTCTTACAGCACAAGTCTATTTATTTCAAATGACAGGAAATTAATTGGAAAATACGGTAACACTGCTTCAGACAAAAGCTAAATCACTGCTGAAATGTAACTGGATTAAGAAGATACAAAAAATATGAGACAGAGAACAATGTGAGAATTTTGAGGGTTTCAGAAGGAATGCAGGTGATAAAGAAGCAAAATTGATGAAAATATTTCTACCAAAGCCACAGGAAATTCAGTTTATGGAGGTCTTTGAGATTTAAAGAGTATACCACGTTCCTTTCCATAAAACACTAAAAAAAATACTACTAGTGATTCATATTTTAAAAGGAGTAGCCATGCAAGTCTAGTGTAACAAAATTGATAGAGGCAGGTGGCGCCGTATAGATTAACAGATTTATTGAGGCATGAACTTTCAAGGACCAAAGTCCATTTTGTTAGATGCATGAGGTGAAATTTCACATCCTGCCCTGCATTTTCCAGTGTTTAATCTTTGTATCCTTTTCCTTTCTCATGCATCTTCCTTATATGTACCCTTGCCCTGAACTTCACTTCATGCATCTGACAAAGTGGACTCTGGTCCTTAATAAACTGGTTAGTCTATATTGGTGCCACCTGCCTCAGCCAATTTAGTGATTCATATTATAAGATATCAGAGGTAATTTTAAGAGATTTGCATGGCATCTACATAAGTAAATAGCTGCATTTACATATGTAAATAATGAGTTTGTAATGCTTCTAGTTACATATATAAAAACCTTGGAACCAATGGTTTAAAATGAGTCTGTTATGAGCACTATTTAGGTCAGTGGTTTTTAACTCAGTCCTCAGGGACCACCTGGTCAATTGGGTTTTTAGGATATCTGCAATGAATATGCATAAGACAGCTTCTGTGGATATTCTGAAAACCTGCCTTTACTGACCTGATGCAGAAAATGGCTCACCATGCAAATAAGCTCATTAATATTGAAATGCCATGTAAACTAGCAGAGTGATTTATTCTCTAACATGGCTTTTAGTGATCCAAAAAGAGTGACTGGTCAAGACCAGTCTCTTACCTATCTAACCATAGTTTAGCCCTTTTTTTTCAATGGACACAGATGCTGTGCATGTTACACATGCACAATATCTGCCCCATTAAAAAAAGAAAAAGAAAAAAAGCATCCCCCCCACTGATGATGGCCCTCTCTGACATACCCCCCTACGAACTGGCACCAGGAACTGACTCCCCTGCGGTAGCAAAAACAGCAGGAAGGATGCCCACTCCATCCTGCCATGCCGATGCCCACTCCATCCTGCCATGCCAACCCCATTCCCCGCGTGAGAAAAAATGGTATCCTGATAAGTAGCCAGGTATGTTAGGATAGCACATTCAGCAAGAGCAGCCATTTTGTTACACATAGGTGGATAAAATGAATGGCATGGACTCTACTTTGTTATCCCACATCTAGATAAATGCTAGTGGACAACTTAAACCTAGATATATAGCACCAGCATCTGAGTACTAACCAGCACTGAATATTTTATCATTTTAATCATCATGGGTTTTAAAGCAATTCTACCATAGAGATGCATTATTGTATTTAGCAAGGATGAAAGTATTTGTGAATGTATTTATTTATGTTATTAATTAATTAATTAGTTAATTAATTAATTCTAATTTGGTACTCTTCTCTTCTCAAAAACAAATTAGAACAGTTGAAAATTAAAAAATAGCACAAACATTTGAGGATTCTAGAGAATTACAAAGCTACACTGGTTAGCTTTCAAAAGATAAAAGGGAGAATTTGAATGGGAACTTTTGCAGAATCCAGACCTATGACCGCTATATTTCAGAGCCTGGAAATCTGAGGCTTAGCTCAGAGGCAACTTAGCTGCAACCAAAGTTCAACAAAGCATGGTATAAATTCCAGATCCTAAAGGAGTCCTTCGAACAGCAAGAGGATTGCTAATCTATGATCGTATATAAAGAGATTCACTACTACTAGGGAACAATAATATTCTATAATTGTGATAATATATTGAATAACTACATATATGTTACAATATTGTGAGTTTTATATTGTTCATTAAAATATTCTTTTAAATAGTGCTCAGACCCACAACCTTCAGTGTTTGAGTGCATAAAACAAAACACAGGATGCCATCAGACCATCATAGCACCAGTGTTCCCTCTAAGCGGGCGGGTGTTGTGAGCAAACTTTTTTCACTGTGAGCTAAAAATATCGGGCGCCAGCAAGTTATGAGCCAAATAAATATGTTGCTTTCTACCACAGAACTTCCTTACGTTTGTATGGAATCTATCCCCTTTCAACTTTAGAGAGTGCCCTCTCGTTCTCCCTGCCTTAGCTACTAAGTCTATTCCCTTCAGTACCTTGAATGTTTCTATCATGTCCCCTCTCAATCTCCTCTGCTCAAGGGAGAAGAGGCCCAGTTTCTCTAATCTTTCGCTGTACGGCAACTCCTCCAGCCCCTTAACCATTTTAGTTGCTCTTCTCTGGATCCTTTCGAGTAGTACCGTGTCCTTCTTAAAGTACCAGTGCTGGACGCAGTACTCCAGGTGAGGGCGTACCATGGCCCGGTACAGCAGCATGATAACCTTCTCTGTCTCTTCAGTCCAGCATCTGCCCCTTCCATTCACTGTCTGTCTTTCCCTGCCATCTCTCCTCCTGCCCCCCCCCCCCACCCCCCAATTTGGTCTAGCATCCATCATCTTCCTTCTGTTCCCCTCATGGTCTGGCATCTCTATCCTTCCCTCCCCCCTGTGGTTTTTAGCATATCTCTCTTCTCATTTCCTCCCCTCAGATCTGATCATTCTCTGCTCTCTCTTCCCTTTTCTTCTCTGGTCTTCCTTCTCTATTTTCTGCCTCCATCTAAATTAAATTCTTTCTTACTATTTAGTCCCGTTTCCCTCTTTTCACTGTGTCTACACACAGCTTGTCACCCCTTTCCCTCACCCCTCCATTATCTTACTATTTTCTTCCCCCTTTATTTATCTCCTCCTTCCATCCAGTATGTGTTCTTTCCCCACTTCCATTCAGCATCTGCTCTCCCTTCTCAACTGACATCCATCTGCCTTCTGCTCTCTCTCCCTTCTTCTCACTTCCATCATCTGTCCCCTTCTCTCTCTCTCTCATCTCCTCCATTCCATCATCTGCCCCTTCTCTCTCTCTCTCTCTCTCCCCCCCCCCCCCCCAACTTCCATCATCTGCCCCCCTTCCCCTCACCTTTGTGGGTCACTTTCTTTCCCCTGAGGGTGGCTCATGTCACAGGGGAAGCTTTGGCCGAGCAGAACCGCTTGATTGACAGTGGAACTTACTTGATTGATGTCGATGCTGGGGCCCGTTGCCGTTTGAAGGAAAAAAAAAAAGGTGGAAAAAAGGAACCTGTAAAGGCGAGAGGAAGGGAAACCTCCAGGACAGCTGCTTTTTGCCCTCCTTCAGCGGCCCAAGAGTTCAGACCAGCAGCGGCAGCTCTGTATGCTTTTAACTTCGGCACAGAGCTGCCCCTAATCAATAGTTTAGCGCGGTTTCATGAGGCAGCCTCGGGGCCTTTGATAGCCGGCCCGCTTCGATGATGCGATGTGGGCCGGCCTAGCAAAGGCCCCGAGGCTGCCTTATGAAACCGCGCTAAACTATTGATTAGGGGCAGCTCTGTGCCGAAGTTAAAAGCATACACAGCTGCCGCTGCTGGTCTGGAGGTGCGGAGACAAGGCAGGAGGCAAACGCGGTGGAAGGCAGGAGTCCCGGCGAAGGCAGGAGTCCCGGCACAGCGACTGCAACAGGAAGTTGCAAGTCAGCTGACGCCGGCCTTTCGTTGCGGCGGGGACCGAATCCTTCGCGGACCGGCAAGATTTTGTTTGCGGACCGGCGGTTGAAGAACTGTGCTCTACACTGTGAGCGCTGTGACGAGAAACTTGTGCGCTGCGAGGTAATATTTTGTGCGCCAGCGCACCCCAGCGCAGCTTAGCGGGAACACTGCCTGATAGCACCATTTGTGTCTCATACCACCTTATGTTATAATAAAGCAATCTTATGACTAATATCTTTAAGAAGTTATCTTTTCTGCTGGTAATTTCACATAGGATGGTCATGTGACAGGCAGCACAGCGTTATAAAGTGCTCATGCATTCTTTAAAAAAAGTTCCTGGAAGCAAGAAACACAAGTCCTCCCTTCGACTCAAGTTTCGCGATGTACGTGCTTCCTCAGGAAGGGATTATCTTGCTTCAGCCACCAAGGAAGGAACAAACCATACTGCTCTTACTTAGCACTACTGAGCACATACTTACTCTTACTGAGCACTTACTCTTACTGAGCACTTACTTAGCTCTTACTGAGCACTATTTAAAAGAATATTTTAATGAACAGTATAAAACTCACAATATTGTGACATATATGTAGTTAATTGTATATAAAGAGAGCCAGACAGATACATCCTTGCTGGTAGAACAGATCTTGGTGGGCCTGCTTCATGTTTACTGCTACCCAACTCCTCTTTTACTGCATAGAGAGAACTCTACGCTACTGCACCTAGTTTCTGCTTTATGCCTGATTCCTGCTTCATATCTGTATTTCTCTAATCTGCCTTAGGCTTAGCCGCTCCATCTGTGCTCCTGCCCAGGAGAGGTACTGACAGTCTGTACCAGTCCAAACACTAGGGGGCTAGGTCAAAATGGAGTCTGACACAGAGCTTTGACAACCCTTGTAGTGGCCCTGCAAGACCTGCGGGGAAGTTTTCAATGCTTCTTCAACAGAGGGTGGAAGCCTTCTAGTCCTTAGGACAGGATGAGGGAGAATAGGCTACCCAGCCCCCAGTTTTACATATGTCATTACCGGAGAAGTTTGAAGGCACCTGGGAAGAATGGTGTAGGTTTTAGATCTGACTTCATCCATATGTCCACCTTGACTTCCTCATGAAGAAAGCCCTAGCATAGGTCATTCCTTTGCTACAACAGAACTGTATTGATCTGAACAACTCTTTCTATTTGCTCTTCCTCAGGCTTTTGGGGAACCTGATCAAGCTCAGAAATAGAATAAGGATCTTGGATCTAATCAGTAGTCTTATATTCCATTATTTTTCAATTCAGATTCAGAGCAGATTACCACAAGAAAGGCCCTACATTAATGGGAGCACATATACTTAAAAATTATTGCACAAAGAGATAAAATACCAAGAACAACATTTATAAAAAAAAGTAGGTCTTTAAAACTTTATGAAAAATAATATATGAATTAAGGCTTCTTATTTCTAAAGGATGACTGTTCCACATCTGAACTGCCTGATAAGGAAACAATCGTACCTAATTACTCTAAAAACTGTTGGAAACGGAAGTTTAAAGCTACAGTTACTCTGTGTAGTAATAAAATTAACTGGACTACATAAAAGAGTTGTTAATTGTTTTGGAGCATTACCATATAAAGCCTTATGTACTAGACATGACACCTTAAACTTAGGGATCCTTTTACTAAGGATGCGCTAATCGATTTAGTACACCTTAAATGCTAAGGCGCCCATAGAATATAATGGGCGCCTTAGCATTTAGCGTGTACTAATTTTTAGTACGCACTAAATCGATTAGCGTGCCTTAGTAAAAGAACCCCTTAATTCTGTATCTAATTGGAAGCCAGTGCAATTTGAGCAAAAGTGGTGAAGCCCTTTCAAATTTTCTAACCAAAAAGATTAGTCTAGCAGCTGTATTTTGAAACAACTGTAATCTAGAAAGAACCTTTTCAGATGCTCCACAGTAAATAGGATTGAAATAATCTAAATATGGCAATAATATCAATTCACAAAGTACTCAAAAACTGGATTGTGACAAGATATGTATTTAATCTTCTATACTGTTCTCTCAGGGGAGCTCAGAATGGTTTATCTGAATTTATTCAGATACCCAAGCATTTTCCCTGTCTGTCCTGGTGGGCTCACAATCTATCTAATGTACCTGGGACAATGGGGGAATTAGGTGACTTGCCCATAACCTCAGGGTGCTGAGAATGTAGCTTTAACCACTGCACCACATTCTCTTATAACTCTCAGTTGTCGAAGATGGAAAAATAATTTTTTGAGAGCATTCTCATATGATGATTTAATTCTAAATGAGAATCCAGGATTACCCCTAAGATTCTAGATGCATTATCTATTCTTAAAAATTCACCAGATATTAACTTTATTTCATTCATACAGATACTCTCATAATTTTTTTCAAAACCAATATATTTTGTTTTCACTGTATTCAGTTTTAAAAAGTTTTTACTAACCCAATTGCTAACTTTGCCTATAACTTGACTGACATATTCAGGAACATTTACAGTCGCATCCATAAGTGGACAAAGTAGAAATATATCATCTGAATAAGTATATACTGTGTAGCCTAAATTTTAAAAATATTTTTCCTAATTCACTCACATATATGTTAAATAAGGAAGGTGATAAAGGAGGCACATCACATCTAGCTTTCCATATTTTAGATAATTTAGTGCCTCTTGCTACTTGATATGTTCTTTCTTCCAAAATCCTGGTACTGAATTAATGATCTTGACTAGAATGAGCTGGCCCTCTGGGCCCAATTCTGATGGGTCTTGCTTCTCCTATTAAGAATTAACTAGTATATCTGGAGCCTTTGGTCCTCCTAGAGAAACTAGTCAGGCTCTGTATGTCTGTACAGAAAGGTACTGATCAGAATGTACCCTGGAAAGAAGTGCAGAAAGGACTGAGTCAGGCTACTGTGTTGTGCCCTTAGTTGCACCATCTTGCTTCTACTTAGGGGAGATCCTGACAGTGATTCACATGTGCAGAAGAAAGAGAACACCAGGGTTGTTCTACAATGGAATAAAT